>NC_133930.1:60719828-61919828 GCF_964199755.1 Larus michahellis
ACAGAAGGGTTTCAATTCCACCCCCCCCCCACGCCCCGAATTATTAACTTCTAGCATCTGCAGTGTTCTCTAGCAAGGAGCTCCTCAGCTTAACTGCAAGCTGTTTGGAAAAAACTTTTTTTTATGGTGGTGTTTTTGCTTTGGACCTGCTACCTAGTAGGTGCTCTTTTGATTCTTACTGTATTGGAAGAAAGTGAAGAGTCATTTCTCGTTTACCTATTTCATGTCACTCATAGTACGACTCTGTCATATTCTCCTCTGTCTCTCTCCATAAGAAGTAGTTGAACCTAACTGTTGTCATCACTGTATTGACTGCTTATCTACTCTTTTCTTAACAAATGTCATTTATATTCTTATAGTGTCTTAACATTGCCAGTGTCATTGTTCTGTCAGCGCAGTCCCTCTGCTGTCTTTCTACAGTTCCTGGTCTGTGTAAGGGAAGTAGTATACCTAAAGGATTCTTTACGGTCAGCATAGTGACTAGAAGAAAGAACTGCTACAAAGAGTAGTAACAAATCCTCAGTTTGATTCCTGAAATCTGCCCAAAAAGACCGTCAGTTGCTTTTTGTCCCACAGTCCATCTTTTTTCTTTTCAGCAGTTTTAGTGATGAACTTTTTCCTGAGTTCAGCCATCAAGACCAAGCACCGGAAAAGGAAGATTTCCCTTCCAACTCAAAATTGTGAGCAGCAGTATAAGCCAACCATCAGGATAGCATGGCTAAGCTACTGCCCTCTGAAATTTAGTAGTAGATTTAGGACCATATTATATGTTTAAGTATATTTATATACGTAAAACAAATAAATTTATATATAAATTAAAAATGCTAAAACCACGCACACCTATAAACATACATAAAACTAAAAAAAATGTACATGTGCCAAGTTTGAATTTCAGAAATAAAATTATTCTTTAATTTGTCTGCATTTTTGTCTATATAGAAACTTAAGATAGTTTGAAACACAGTCGCAAAGGAAACATGTAATTGTCTCTGTTCCATTGGTAATGCCCCCTCAGATTAAATTCTCAGCATTTTATTGATACAGTAAAGCTGAAGGCCTAACTGAAGAACTAATAAAATCCCACAATTCAATTTAGTAGGTCTACTTCCTAAAGTATAGTAGAACCTATTTCTTTAACATATCTTGAATTTCTGTGCTAGGTTTGTCAGGTTTAAAAAAATTAACATGAGATTTTAATAACTTTGTAATTAGTTGACTTACTCATTAGTTTTTATTCTGCTAAAACCTATTAGGAAACACATACAGGATCCTAAACAAACACTTCCAAAGTAGACAGAAGGTCTTGCTTCTTTATTCTGTGTGCTTAAAAAAGCATGAGAAGAACATAATTATGCATCTGCTGCCAAAAGAAACTGTAACAATGAATGGTGTTTAAAATGGTTAAAAAATCGATGTTGATTATGTGTCTTTCTTATAGACTAAGTGAAATTAGCTGTACAAAATTGATGTTTTCAAACTATTGAGCAGGAAACAAAATTAACATCAACAGCAGGTGGCAGTGTTAGCAAGATCTGTGTTTCTGATGTGTGTAATCAGTGTTTGTTACAGTGTCAGCTCTGCAGCAAAAACGAAGTTAAATACCCCCAAATCAGTGAAGTCTTGTGATTTTGGGGTAAATAATAATGAGATATTGGTCACAGCCTTGTTTCAAGAGATTTCTCCTGCTGAAAATGTGAAGTGGAATGTTTTGTGAACTAATTTTCATAAGATTGTATTTTATTGTATAAGATAGCAAGCTTATTCTGTGCATGCATTTAGATGGAATTGTGAATGATTGTATACAGTTTATATAAGAATAAATAGAGAAAATGAATGAAAGTAAAAACTGATAAAATAAATATGGTTATAAAATTTCAGACATGCCAACATTAGTTTATGGTAATTCTGATGCCATTATTACAGATTTATCTTGTCTTTGCTAACACAATGTTCTTTGTCAAAGCTCATGAATCTGTTGATGTTTTAAAGAGCATTTAAAAAAAACATTACTGAAACAGTTTATCTTAAAGACCATATTTTGGCTTCTCACATTGTTGTGCTAAATTGCATTTATATATTTAATTGTGGAACAAATTGCTAAGCTTGTTTTTGAGTGTAGCTTCATTGAAAGAAGTGAATTAGGTGCTGGTGTTTCTGGTCTTTCTAATCATATGTCCTCCCGATGTCGTCATCTGTATGGACCACCAAGTCTGACTTGATTCCGCTTTATTGAGCAAGAGGAAGAAGGTTGAAGAAACCTAGAGAAAAGATGTAATATAAAAATATTGTGTCTAAACTGCAGTCTTTCAAGGTTTTCATGAGGTGTCAGCTAATCCTTAATATTCTGCTTTGAATTCAAATTGTCTTGCAAGTTTTCAATAGATAACAGATTAGTATAGTTAGCAATAGGAGTTTAAGGCGCTCCTAATAGTTGTGTCATTTAGAGAAATAAAAAAAGAGATATTAAGTAAGTATCTTACAGATGGTCAGTTTTTCAGTAAAACTTAGCCCCTGAAATATAGGACTTTATCAACTCTGGCCTTTGGTAATCTATGTATTAAATTAAAGTACAAGTCTTTTCAAATCAATATAATGAATTGATTTGTACACATTTCAAGCAGGGCTGCTTTCTTTGGATTTTTGGTATTGAATTTGCACTGCAGTTAAAGCATCTTTTCTGTATAATTAAATCTATATTTGTTGGCTACTTCACTGAGTTGAAACTGAGTTTAAAAAGCAGAAATGGAAGTTAAAGCAAAAATATACAAATGTATTACTTTTTAAAAAAAAGATGCAGAGATACTGTTTTTTTTGTGTGAAATATAGCAAGTGAGAAAGCAGGGCATGCTGTGTTTTGATTTAATCAATTTCAGTTGTTTTTACTAAATGTCTGAAAAAAATCTGACGACGTATTTAAGGGATTTCAATGTTTTCACAGAAATACTAAGTTGCTTTCAATCAGCACCTCTTGGGTTTTACCCATTTCTTCAGTGGTGTTTCTGACCAGACAAAGACTGTACCTGTGCTGCCTTCTAGGTGTTCCTGAAGTTTTAAAACAGTTGTCTCTGTACTAGCAAACTCTAAATTGCAGCAGCAAAACACAGCTGAGAGCTAGTTTTAACTGCCTAGTTACGAGCATGACTCCAATTAGACCGCTAGTACCTGAACTAGCTCTTGTAAAACTGATAGTGTAGCCTAACGATAGAGCATGTGTGATAGTACTATGCTATGCATGTTGGAGTATGTATTGAAGTGATGATGTTTGGGATGCATGAAAGATTTGGGTGTTGGTACCTATTTGCGTCAAAGGAATCATGGCAACAAGTAGTGTATGTGAATCAGTGGAAAAAATTAATGGTTAATCATGCAGTTTTGTCCAAGTGCAGACAAGGGGAGATGTTACAAACGTGAATAATTGTTCACCACTGCAAATTAGCCGCAGGGTCTGAGAACCTCGGTCAATAGAGGGTGTTAATGAGATTTGAGATAGTACAAACCAGTGGATCAGTCCAATTTCTGAAGACCTTAAAGCAAACAACAATATCATCCCAGATAAAAGGATTTCAGGTGTAAACAATTACATTTTTGATGTTGAGTATGCTAGTTCAATTTTATAACAGAATATGTGGTTTGCAATACAGAAGCTAGGTAGCGTGTATTTATCTGGTTTTGTGTATGTGTGAGGTAGTGACGCCAAGAACACTTGTATGTGAACAATACAGAATGGATGCTTTTCTCATCCTACAAAGCAAGCAAAATAGGCTGAAAGACTGTGTGTGTTTTTCTCTTTCTATATATACACATATGTATGATATGCATTTGCTCTGGGTACGTATATCAGTTCTAAATTTGTCATCTGTAGTTTAAAGTCACTATCTTAAACATGTACAGAATCTGTATAGTACATAATCTTGAGTGTGATTTACTCTGTCTTTGAAAATACTAAATTATGTCTTGTTTTTGAAATGTCGGTTCAGATGGTTTGTGTAATTGAAATCTGACACAAAACAGTACTTGCCAGGGAAAGCTTTTCATTCTCGTTACTATGGAGAGCCATTTGCAAAAGATAGAGAGGAAAAGTATCAGGATAAAAACAAGTTAATGTACCCTGTGAATATTCACATAGTCTCCGGTTATGCTTAAAAAACATGAAGAAATTTAAGTTAGGTATTTGCATTGATTGCAAGAAGACTGTGGAAGAAGTTCCAAAGGAAGTGCAGTGTTTGGGGGGTGGGGGGAGAAGGCATAAGCAATAACTACTAAATGTTTACCAAAACCATGTTTATTTTACAGCAAAGTCGTCACTTCAGATAGTTGATAGACATCGGAAGTAGAAAGCTAGGTATGAAAGTAGAAGAATTTTGCTCATGAGACTAACAGTTCATATGCTAAATTTTCCTCTTGTGTGCGAATTTAAAAATGTTATAACACCCATAAGAGGGGAGAGATTGTAGCTTATTTTTAGGACCATAATATGTACAAGTGAAACTCATAATTTTGAGGTACATAAAGTCATCATGCTGTAATACCAAAACAGTAGCTTTAACAGCATTAATACATGTGGTATTTGCTAAAACATTTTTTGAACCATATGCTACAAAGCTGATAAATTCTATCCTTCTAACCAAAGTCTTGCTTATTTTTGTTAACACTATTTGGTGTAGCATGTCTGTTTAACAGTGACCTATCTGTAAATTAGTATGGACTTGTAGGGAAAAATGTTACTTATAGAAGCCTAGGATCAGGCCCCTTTCTGTAATTTCTTTATAAATGCTGGAGTTGGTGTACATTGATTTTAATGGTAATCCATTTTAACTATTATAAAAGCAATGTTGTAATCAATTGTTATGGGAACACAGATTTATTCAAAACAAAGAATGGAATTAATTCTACTTTTGGAAACTGTTCAAATGCTGCATGCTGCTGAATGAAATATATTTATGACAACAACTGCATGTGATTCATGGTACAGATTGTCTGAAAAACTGGTAATAGCATAAAAAATACACCCTTGTTTTGTCAAAGCAAAATCTTTTTTTACTGGGGAGGTGCCAAGTGTGCATGTATCTGTCAACTCATTTTGAGTACACGCATCTCTGAAACTGGGCCTTTACGTCTTGTTCGTATAAATTAACGGTACAACATGACTACTTACAGTCTTTAGTAGAAGTTAATCAGATGTAATCTTCTCTTTGTTTCGGTTTGATGGTTTATGAAATTTACAAGAATTCTACCATCTCAGGGTGCATCTGATACAGGCACACTGCAGACCAACTGCAAGCTTTTCTGTGCATATCCAGTGTAAGACATCTACCAGTCCCTCTGGCTTAGGGTAAGGATGCATTTGCTCTGAATAAGTTCATCTAATTGAGCGCAGTAATTTGAATTGTGCTTTCATTGCTGCTGCATCCAGAATCTTGAATTTGCATACAACTACTTTTTAAGGTGTAAGTTTTTTTTCCTTTGTATAGTTAGGATCAGCATTTGGCTGATGAGTTTAGATTCATTTTGGCTTCTTTTTTGTAACTTTTGGACTTCCTGGTTATCATTACTTTGTGTTCTAATTAAATCAGAAAATCCAGACAAAATCATATTCAACACTGTGCAAACTGCATTAAAATTGCGCTAAGCTAAGGGATATTGCAGTGTGCCCACAGTAGATGGACAGGGCTTTAAGATTTCAAGTGCCTAAGAGAGCCATTTATTGATTATGGGTAAGTAAATATAATGTTAATATACGGATGGCAAGAGCGACCTTGATTACAACAGAATTCTCATGAATCAACATAACAACCTGCATGATAATAGCATTGTGACAATCTACTTAAGGTGTTAATACCGTAATTAAAAATTCATATAAATATGTTCAGCTGTTGAGTGGCATGAAGTAAAAGAGAGCTGAAATACCTGAGAAAATAGGTAAAAATATATTTAATAAAAGGCTTTGACGGTAAAGCCAGAAAAGGGTTCGCATGCTTAAAAATATGGGGTTTTTTTTGCCAGTAGAGGGTGCACAATGCACAGGAATAGCAAAACCGGGGACAAAATCCTTTGCTTGCACGTTGTGCAAGAGAGCTCAGAAAAACGTGTCTGAGGAACCTTATATGTTTAACATTTCAAGGAGCATTCAAAGGTTCCCAGAGCATTTCTCTGAGTGTCTGAGTCTGCAGATGACTGTACTCGGGGTGCATTTAATGATAGCTTCATTTACCCAAATCCTCTGAAAAACAAATTGTCACTGTTTATTCTTGTAAACCGAAAATATGCTTAAAACTCTTTAAGAGTTCTGGAAGCAAAGAATTTAATTTACTGTGGTTGTTTTAGGTATTATTCCCTTTTGTGCTGTGAACTTTGTAGGCATTTTGCATGAAATATGACTAATCACTGGATGATTGGAGTTCACCTATAAAGATTCCAAAAGAATCTAACTTTTCCTATGTATTGGAGTACGGGTGTTGCATATCTGCAGGGAACATTTGGTTGAATGAAAAATAGAAGTGTAATAGCAGGTGATGTGTAGGATTAAGGACCATAAAATACTCCACCTTTTTAAAATTACTGAGTAATTTGAATTACTGAGTGTGGTTATTCTGATCTGTTGGGTTTGATCCTTGTTCCTGCTTTGTGTCCACTTACATGTCATGTTGTGTTGTCCTCTGAATGGTGTTGCTTTTCTGAATTTAGTTTTTGGTTCCAGATGCATATGACATAAGAAATTAGAAGCAAAGTTGTCTAAAATATTAACAGATTATTTTGGTCTTTACATTGGTTGATGTGAGGCGTTCTAGGCACCCTTTAATACTTAATTTTCTGTCTTTCAACTAATTAAAGGGTCTCTGGTGGAAGCAAGACATATGCCCAGAACCAGTTGGTGGACACATGAAATGTATGGCTACATGGAGTGCTCATTTTCTTATGATATTCTTCAGAGGCCAATATCCTTGGTCTGGGGACGTCAGCTGTAAAGGATCTAATATATCAGAACAATAGGATGAGGGCTGGGAGCGATAACCAGACAGGGACTGAGATAATCTCTATGCATTCTTTTCTACAACATTGTCAGGAAAGGTAATTGTGAGGGACCCGTGGCCAGGTGGGTTGAGCACACACAAGTCGTGTGTGTTTGTATCTTCCCCTCTGCTGGCTCAGTCCAAGAGCAGGTCCCCTTTCTCTGTGCCTTGGCATCTTTGTTTTCCTGGAGCCAGCTATCAGGGCTGCCTTCTGGCAGTGCCTTTGTAAAAAGAAGGAAGCACAACTAGGAAAAAAAAATAAATACTCTGACTAAACTCTATTATATAGTTTGATTATTTCAGTGAAGGTAAAGGTTATTCCTTTCTCTCCCACTCCATCCTCTGTGTAGTTAAATTCCAGACCATCTGGTACTGTGAATATTCGTGCTGTTAAACTTCACAGAGATCTCTGAGCAGCAAAGAAGAGTTAAGTGGTCATGGAATTTGTCCACATCCTTACCACTCTGCATAAAGGCTTGCCATCCCTAACACATCTTTATGTAGTGTGTAAATTCTGAGCTAAAGCACCTCTTTCAGGGCTAAAAGAGCAATTCATTTCATAAAGCACTGGTTCTGCAGCCATTCTTTGGAGACTGCCAACTCCTGTTAACCAGTGCCACATGTAGTGGGTTTCTCAATATGGAATAGATCACTGAGCGCACCACATTTGTTTCATATAAAACTTTAGGACATAATTGCTTATGGCTTTCATCGCTATCCTCTTATGATGCATTTTAATTTGTTTTAGGGAGTTGAAAGGCTCTGTGTGCCCTTACCAATAATCTTGAATCATTCAGGCCACTTGTTTTAGGTTGTTTGAAATACTTCGTAAGCAGCTGCAGGTACAAACTACAGCACTGAAAGAAAAAAAAAATCAAAACAATAGTAAGTCCATTAAGGACTGTTAATGATATGCACCATTTTATCTTAAGAACAAAGCAAACATTGGGAAGGAGTAGAGACAGGGAAGATGAAAGCAGGAGGCACATTTTCAGCATGTTAGAAAAATGATTGAAGAAGATTCAAGAAAATTCTTCACTGCTATGCTTCCCTCCCTGTTTTGAGGGTGGAGGGCAAAAGTATTTCATGGTCTCGTCTGAAAAGAGGCAGAGGTTGTCCTTTGCAGATTTTCTGTATTTTTTAAATATTGAGATTTGCATTCAAGTGTTTTAGGAGGCACAAAGTACCAGGAAAACGGAAAATAGCTGCCAAGAAAAATCATTTAGGCAAAAGCAGAGGGGGAAACAAATGCAGTAATACCCTTTTCACCTACATACTTTTACTCTTTTTTTTCCTACCCCCCCGCCCCCCGCCATCTTTGTTCTGCTCACACCTGCTTCACACTGTTTGTCTTTTGCTTAGTTCTGCCACAATGATTCATGATCACCCTATACACTGTTTTTCAGGATCTTAGTAAGTGGCTCACACGCTGACAGCGCTTTAGAAAACTGGCCCAGGAGCTGAGTCAGACCTGTGAACTAGAGAGGTCATTCTTCTGATCTTTGTGTTGTGTGGCTGTTGGAGGTACAGGGGAGAGTTCTTCTTTCAGGGAATGAACTGCAGTGTGATTATGGAACTGATTAAGCTTTAGTGACCTCTCAACTGTCTTTCTAGGGAGCCGTGGTCTGGCATTCCTAAATAGTATGAGGTCTAAACGGCATACAGTTCTCAAAATCTGAAAAGCCGTAGTAGCTACTGTATCTAAATTAAACATAGTAGCCATGTGAATATATGTCACCTATTCTACGCAGTTTCTCCGTACACTTCCAAATCAGAGAGGAAAGAAAGAGACTGAAGACAGAATGAAAGGAGGGGTCTGTGTGGCTTCATAATGTTGTGCGGTCCATCCACACCATTGAGAGGCTGTTTTATATTAGAGCAATTCAAAATGCAGCATGACTAAAAGCGTCATGAACTTTTTCCTGTGTGCTTTGCCTCTCAGAAAGCATACTACGCCCCTCAGAAAGCATAGCGCATAGTTTAGCACAAAGGATTCATCTTGTCCCAAATGAAGAACTTGCGCTTTTTTCTCTGTAAGAAAAGATTAGATGTTTCGGGAGTTCCGTGCCAAATCTAGGCATGGAATAAAATAGAAGGTAGTTGTAAACTAGTCCTGAGGCCTGCAGGATAGCCCGTCATTTAAATTGGCTTGTGACTGCTTTGTGGCTACAGTGGTGCTGGTGGTGCTGCACTGTCTGCAGGATCACTGAGAATTATAACGTCTGCTTCTAGATTTATAAAAACCTCATATTTTTGATACATTGGGAGTAGTTTTGCAGAGAGTTCTTTCCCTAGTGCTTTAATGTTTGGTTGTTTTTCTTTACAGAAGCAGGATGGCTTGTTGACTGTATTTCTTGAGATGTGTGGGGGTTTTTACCCAATGCAAATCAGGATGGTTCAAGAATGTCATCTGTTGTGCTCCTGTATTATGTGTGGTGGATTCTATAATTAGCTGTGCCAAATGTATGCTTCGTGAACCTGTTTTTTTTTTGAAGTGCTTGCTAGAAGCATGTGACTTATCATGTCTTTTATAAACCTACAGATACTGCCATGTGCTAGCAATTTAAGCTAGCATTTGCAAGTTGATGGTGTAACAGTTAAATTGCTAGTGCGATAATTGCACTAAGGGGTCCCAGAATGTAAAAGTAACAAACACTATGGCTAAGTCATTTTGCTAACATGAAAAGGACATCTGGCCAAACATCCATAGTCTGTATTAGTTCCAAATTTTTACTTTTTTAAGTCTATGCCGTCTGTAAAGAACCACATGTGTTTCTTGACCCCTTCTACATAAACGTATGTGTTCTCTGAAGTCATTTAATGTCTGACTTTGTAAGATCCCAAACAATCTAAAACTGGATAATAGAGACTGCTGAGCACATGGTAGAAAAAGACCCAAAATATTACTCTACTGAGACGTTTCATTCAGCTATTTCATTTCACATCAGAGGATAAGGCATTTTGCTGGTGGCTGAAGTGATACTTATATAACATTTGCCAAATTGTAGGAATGTTGTTAGAATTAATTAGCTGACAATTTTTAACTTTTTGAGATCCTTAGGTAAGATATTGTAGAAGTAAAATAAGTACTTTCTGCTTGTAAGAAATTTTGGTCATAGTAGATGAATGAAAGATTATGGTGAACCATTATGTAGCAATTCCATAAAATCATGAGTAAGGTAGAGGAATTAAATTATTAATTATATTAAAGAAAAAATATTTTTAAGATTCTGGTGTTTGGTAGCAAAATGGAGTATTGTAGGTCCTTGACATGACAACATTTTAGAGGTTTACATAAGAAAAAAAAAGCATCTTTTTTTGCTGAACACACCTGTTATCCATTTTATTTGAAAATGTAAATATTACAAAATTTACTAAAACTGTATAATTCCTGTGATTGCTAATGTTGTTTTTATTAAGAATGCATATGGTCGGAGCATATAAACTTCCTTAGATTAATGAGGAGAGGCAGATGAATATTTTTTACTTGTAGCTCCCTTCGCTAAATCTGCTTTTGGATTGAAATACCCATTTCAAACTTGTTACAGGACAATTGAATGTAATACTATTATAAAAGAGTTAAATGAGCTCTGTGTTAGAAGTGGAACCTGGAATAAAGCCAATCTTTCCTCATGCCCACTCTATCATGCTTTTTAGAGGGAGCCTGCCTTTTTCAGGCAGAGTCTTCATAGCCTCACTGGAAATATTAGTTATGGTCTTCTCTCTGGTGTGAGATTGGAGTTAGACGTATGAGAACAGGCTTTATTGTTCAGACTTGCCTCCAGAAAGGAAAGGTACTCATAACCATTCATCTTTTCCCTTTCCAGAAGAAAAACCTGTAAAGTTCCCATGCTGTGACTGTGAGACTCACTCTTTACACCTCACCTCCTAATTCTCTGACACAGAGATTGACTGTAACACATTCCCAGCACAGCTCTACAATATGTCTCTGGCTTTCGACTATTTCTGAAGAGAAAGGTGCCAGGTTATTGCACTGCAGCCAGGCCTGTATCTCTTAGAGAGAAATCCAAGCTCAAAGAAGGTTGACTGAGGGTATTGCGTTTCCATGGCGTCCGGCTGGCAGTATGGTTGCTGTCCATCAGTTGACCTGTCTAGTCTGAAGGCATACCCATTGTGTAACTGCATGTATAGGCATATCTGTCCTGCAGCTGTAGAACACCACATGCCTTTCCTGCAGCTTTTTTATCTGGTCAAATGCTTGGGTTCTTGTACATCAGCGTTCAGGTAAATCAGAAAGGAGGAAGTAGAACAGAACTCAAAAAGAGAGTAAGTCAGACTGTCCCTTGAAAAGAGCTTTAAAACATACTTTGGAGTTTTTTACTCTTTGGAACAAAAAGTGTGCTGGGTTAAATAGCTATAATTTGTGAGTACAAAGAGATACAAGTAAGTTTGTTGACTCATTGCTGTAGTGAGACAAGTAGTAATTTTAGTTAGATTGTAATGAAAATTAAATGCCCCCCCTTCCCCGGCAAATTCATGGTCTGATTAGTCAAAAGGGATAAATAATTCCTTTACATTTGCATTTCTTTTTACCTACTGATAGGGATTTTTCCATTGCTTCATGCATATAAAGAAAGGAAACTGACTGATAATGAACTCACAGAGCATCTTTAACCATGAAAAGAACATTTTAAAACCAGAATGTAGAGGTAGGTTCTGCACATGGAACAATCTGCATTTCCGATCGGAATAACAGGATTGAGGTGCTCCAAACACACCTCGTTCCTTCTCACTTCTGATGGCCCTGTGGGAGGCTTATGCCCTTTGATCTGACAGCGAACAGAATAGGACATTTCTTTTTGTATTTAGATTATAATTTTTTTCTCTGCATATTTCTGTCTATAGAGGTCTTTTTCATATCCAGGAGAAGGAAGTGAAGAGGTGTGTTTGCTTCTATATGCAGAGTCATTCCACCTTGCAGTGTGGGTGATGTGGCAGTATCCCATGGGAGAAAAGGCAGGAGTTAGAACATCTGTACAGGAGTGTTTTCTGTAGCTTCTAGAATGCGTTTCACCTGATATTGTGTATTTAATTATTTAATATACTGAGAACTTAATGTCTATAATCTTTTTCTATTCTCTTTCTGAAGAGGGCTATGGAAGAAAAACTGGGAAGTGAAAAGGAAATTAAGTGCCGCATACTCATGGGCCCTTTCATAATCCCTACTTACCCTTTTAAAATTATTTATTATTATTGTTATATATCAGCTGAGTATTTCAATACATTTCAGTCCAAGCCAGTTCTAAGGTTGTTGGTACAAGGCCACGCCATTTATAGTAAAGCCAGATTGTGATCGATGGTTCTACCAAGTGAAGATCTTGGTAGTAGGAGAAACACCTGACTTTATGTTCAGCTTGAGAAGACTTGAGAAGATCACAAAGAAACAACAAATATTGGAGAGGCTATTACTATTATAATAGAGTCATTCAGGCAATCCTATTTAATTTGATTTTTTTGTTTTCTGTTATACTTGCAGATGCCTTGCAAATATACCATCCTTTTTGTTCAGAGTCTCTAATCCATACTTCATTAAATCTGATCTACTTGTATTTGAATAGTCGTGGACGTTTCTTGCATTGGTGTATGTCAGTGGAATGTCGGAAACGGAACTGAAAAGAACTCTTTGGATCATCACCCACAGACCTCTGCTATCACCTCTGAGCACATCATATAATGTTCATCAATTTATAAAACTGTGTTTTAAAAATATGCTTATTTATTCTCCTGCATGTAAAGGATGACTGTTCTGGAATGCTGCTCCAATTCTGACTCTTCTGAAGGTCAGAGGTATGAATTGGGGGAATCTGTCCTTTTACCTGATGTGAATCTATTAGTACACGTAAAATCACTCTTAGAATATGTGTTTCCACAGATAACTAAGATTTGCTTAAGATTCTTAATTAATTTGGAAAATTTCATGGTTTTCTGAAGTTTTGAGATTCTGTATCTGAGTCTTTTTTCTAACATGGAGGTAATAGTGGCTTTTTTTCCCCCTCTGCTGACCTCTGATTCACTGATACACCTTCCCTCATAGCAATTTAAAGCACTGCCAACAAAAGATGCTTTGCCATGTGTTGAATCTGTCAAGCTTTTAACTAGTTTCTCCTCAGGTGTCCATTGAAGATGAAGCAGGTTTTGAACAAATGTGTCTCGGGGACTGTTTGTTAACTAATTTTTCATCTGAGTTTCCAGCTGCACCAGCAACCTGAGTAAGGAAGAAAGAAGGTGATTTTCAAGACAAACCCTCTCTGAAATAGAATAAGCAATTCAGTGTTCACTATTTGTCTTTTGAGATAAATTACTTTAACCAGTTACCTTCATCTGTTGCTTTTTTATCTCTACGTTTGTTTAAGCCACCGGCAGTACAAAATTTGACTGGCTATACAGTCACAGATCTTTAATGCACATTTTTCTAGTGCTTCCTAGAAATTTATGCCAACTGCTATTTCTGCCATAGGGAATTTCTAATTTTGAAATAGTGTTGGGACAAAGGTCATTCATAAGGAGTTGTCAGTGTCTGATAAACTTATAAGTAGTTACGTTTCATTATGAGATAATAAAGGTAATCAAATAATCCTGTATTTCAGATGAGTGTATAAGGAGATAAAATGAGTAAGGTCATATTCAGACAATCCCTGCTAGTGCCTCCGGATGCTGTCCTTTCTCAATATTATCAAATCAACATTTTCTTACTCTGCCCATTTAACTGGCTAAAGAATTCCTGCAAATCGCCCGCATAGGACTAAAGTCCAGGGAAGGCGTGACAGGATGAGTTGAAATGATAGTTGTTAAAACATTTGCCAGTCTCCTTAGCGCTGCTTGCATTATCCTATCTATGGATTTCTTACATGAATATTGAGGCGTATGACGTTTTGTTTTTTTTTTTTTTTCCCTCTGGAAGATGGCATTCTTCAAACAGAGGTTTGTTGCTTTGCCGTTTATTTTAAGACAAGCATCTCTGAGTAGTGGAGTCACTTAATTTGGACTTTTAGTTCTTTCGTCTCAGAATTCTGAGATGTCTAATTGCTTTACAAAAGTGAAGGCATTTGTTTTTTTTTCTTTTTCATTTAAATGTTTGAATTGTATTACATAACAGGTTGGGCCATATGTGCATTTAAAGTAAGTTTTCAGGTGGCTAGTAAACAGCAACACTACTGATCAATAATCTAACCTTTGGTATGATCTTTTTTGGGGTCTTTGTACATTGCTGTAGATTAGAATTTTGTAGATTGGTTCCCATTGTTTCTTTAAATTTATGTGAATATTAGCAATATGTTGTTCAGTAACCATCCTGCATCTAAAAGTCCTAATCACCTATATTCCATAATGTTTTTTATCATGTTTTTCTCTTAATTTTCTTTCATCAGAGTCCTGAGTCTCAAAATAAAAAGTGCGCTCTCTGTCTAGAACAGAATTTGGACACACAGGAAATTTTTCCCTGCTGCTTCTCAAGATGTACATAATCTGTACAGTTTGTGTGGATGATTCGTCTTCAGGATTTCCTACAGCACATTTCACAGAGGCTAAAATTCAACTTTGAAAGCAAACACTTACTTCTCAGATCTGCTAGCAGGTCGCTTCTCCTAATGTTTTGACTCGAATAAATGGGGTGCTTCTTGTTGTCATGAGTTTTACTTCTTTTTCAATCAAAATACAAGTGAGATTTCAGCATTCTGTACCAGGTGTTCTTTTGTACATTTGAAAATAAGTGAGAAAAGCAGAAGGAAACCAGTTTCATGGATGCTGTATCACAAAGATGTTAAGAAATCTTTTCTCAACTGGAGAACCTACTGTTGTGAATGAACAGTTTCTGTCTTTGAGGTCAGGCAATTTAAAAACAGAGTTCAGATGAACCTAGCTTTTAGTGAGGTGGGAGACAGTGTCAGCTTGAATTAATATGTGCACAGATAATGTAGCACAATTCATTCTAGAAAATTAGTGGAAGTAGGTATAAATTTGGGAAGTAATTTAGAAATAAGTCATATATTTAAAACTAAATATGTGCATAACTGCTTCTGCTAGACAGGGAAATACATTCTTTTGCCATTTATCTAACCAACGATTTTCTAATTCTTCATAGTCTTCTGAGTTTATGGTTCAGAAGATCCTAAATTAATAATAATAGCAAAAGGTATGTCTTACAGGACACTTGGGTAAAAGTAATGATTGCAGTGTGCTATTTCTAACTTTAAAATATTTAGAATGGAAATCCCATGTAGAGATAATAAAGGTCCTGTATCATCTTGAAGAGTGATGTAAACCATGTAATCAATTCAGTAAGAAAATGTTTGTCATAAATTTGTGAAACAAACTGAGCAAAAAATAGGGTGAATTCAACCATGTGGTAAATGTGTACTTCGTTGGGTTTTTTTGGATTAGCAGATGTCAGGAGTAAAATTCTTTTATGTATAAGTGGCAAGTTATGTATTCCTGCTATTGATTTCATATTTGTATCATGCTTTATAGTTCCTAATTCTTGCCTATTTAATGACTTTGATGGAAACAATGCTCTTTACTGTTCTTTACCATGTGTGACAAACCTCCAGACAAAGAACTGGGAGAGACCGGTGGGTTTACAATTCCAATCCAC
Organism: Larus michahellis; assembly: GCF_964199755.1. Taxonomy (NCBI): domain Eukaryota; kingdom Metazoa; phylum Chordata; class Aves; order Charadriiformes; family Laridae; genus Larus; species Larus michahellis. The sequence continues at coordinate 60,735,450 of NC_133930.1, forward strand.
TTTGCTATTCATAAAGAATTCAAGTTGAAATGAATGCACTTCTCAGGGCCGTCAGCTGGAGAAGAGGGAAACTGCTGCAGTGAGTGCGGTTAAGTATTGTATGGGAAGTAGCTACTTCATGTGCAACAAGTGTTTTCTTGAATAGTAGTAGTATTCATTTTTGCAGCTTAATGGGTAAGACACTTGGCTAATGGTAGTTCATTTTCTTCACAAGTTTTAGCATCTGTGTTATCCATCCAGAGATGAGATGGTGCTCATGCTTTATGGATTGCAAAGGTGGAGATATGAAAGGACTAATACTAAAATGGACTAAATACCTGAAAACAAAGCAAGCTGAGAAAGATGCAGAGAGCTTTCAAAGTTAAGCTAGGAGGTAGTACCAAAACCTAAATAGGCTTAAAGTCCTTTTTTATTTTGAATCCTTACTACATGTAGAAATATACGGACAGGCTTTGGTTAAGTGTGCTTGTTGATGGAGGGGTTGTCAGAAAGAGGGTTATATATTCTGTTGTTCATTTCTTTTTTTTCCTTTTTTTCTTTTTTTTTTATTGTTATTTGGAATGAGATCAGAGGAAATGTTTATCTTCTTAGCTTTTTCACTTATCCCTAGGGTGTATATATATAGGTTTTAGTAGTGAGGCTGAGCCCCTCGGCCAAGGTGGTGCCGCCTCTGTGGAGAAGACCCCATGCAGGAGCAGGTTTATCCTGAAGGACTCATGCTGGGGGAGGGGAGTAGTGTGAGGAGGAAGAAGCAGCAGAGAGGATCTGTTGTGGGCTGACTGCAACCCTTGTTCCTAGACAAGTTGGGAATGAAGGAGTGAAGGCGTTTTTAGATTAGCATGTTGTTGATAGGACGCAGGTAGAGTTCAAATAGTTTTGAAAAATTATCATATTTCCCATTATTACTACTGAAGTGTCACAACCATAAGCCTGAGAAAAGTGGGTTGGGGAGAAGGTGTTAGCTTTCTAGTTTTGTTTCTCACAATCCATCTCTTCTTTGAGTGGCTATAAAATAATTTTCCCTAAGTTGAGTCTGTTTTGCCCATGATGGTAACAGGTGAGTAATCTCCCTGTCTTTACCTTGACCCATGTGCTTTTTCATTTTATTTTCTCCCACTGCACTGCCGAGGAGGAGGACTGCGAGAGTGGCTGGGTGAGTGTCTGGCTGTCAACTGAGGTCAGCCCACCATAACTTCCTTTATGGGCTTTTAAAGTATTACCAGTTTTAAATGGATGTTGGTACTTTATTGTCTTTCCACACATGGGCACATATCAGAATCTGTTATGAAGGGTGATATATCTAGATTTCAGAGATTGTTATTAAGTATTTGAATATTGACATGCTTTTTATGACAAGAATTGTAATCAGAATAGAGTAAGAATGCTACCATGCTCTCTGAATTTGTTTAGGCCCCAAATTAGGGAAAATGAGATAATGTTCTAAGTGCAGAAATGCCTTTATTCTCGTTATTTAATGTTTCCATATTTTCTGTGAGCATTGTTTTTTGTAATTCAAAAGATACTATATATATATACTATATAAGATATATATTTTCCAAGTAACTTCCTGAAATATGAGATTATAGCTATACTATCAAAAAAAACAGAGTAAATGTTTTCATATTAACGTGTGATTGATAGGACACAAATTGAGTTCAAATAGTTTTGAAAACTTTTTGTATTTGCCATTAATTCTACTGTAGTGTTACATACACAAAACTCTTACGTACACATTTCTTGCCATCTCAGTGAGAGTTTTGGGTATTTAAAGATGACAAGATTAAGAAAAAAATTCAAAAATGTGTTGCATATGTTTGTTAGGAATTATCCAGCATTCAGCTGGATCTTGACACAGAGGTAAATTTATGTCTTCGGTGTAAGTTTTCACTATAGTTGCTCTATTTGTATTGATTAACCAAGGACATTAGTTACTGATTGACTCTGCTGTTGTACCTCAGAATTGTCTATTTCCCATCGTGGCATCCAGTGTTTCATCATACAGGTATTGGCTATAAATACCTATTTAATACTTTCTACTTTGTTTTGAAACAAATGTAAAATCATAATTCGTGTTGCAGTGACACACTGCACTGTTCACACAAATATAACTTTAAGTATGTTGTTATTTTGCTGGCAAATACTTTATTTTCAAAGTTTTATAAGTTAGTCATTAGCACAATATCTAAAGAAATTTTGTATAAATATCTTGAATGTGGTAATAGAATATTATTCCCAGGAAAAAGAACAAGTTGATGAAGGATTTTGAAACCTGCTAAATCATTATTACAATTTTATATCTTAAGATACAGAACTGTGCCATTTTCCAAAGATAACAGAAACAAAAGGTTAGACATGTGCTTAACTTGCATGTCAAGAAATAATGTAAACATGCACTTAACATAATAAGCGTTTTGGGATGCATCTTTTCTCCCCTGACTTGTGCTATAGTTTGCTTACTGCACTGGGGACAAATCTTCAGCAGGTGTGAACTGTCATAGCTCTGAAGTCAGGAGATCTATGGCAGCGTATACTAGTGAAGGTATGCTGCTGGTCTGTTTCTACGTGTTTTCTGTGCTCTCCCTGATGTATTCCACAGTCTCACAGACAATGGACAGGAACTGCCTGGCCATCCAGGTCACTTCAAACTAGCACTTCCGATAGTATTCTTTTTTAGTAATGCTTTCTCGTTAAACATCCTTCATGTATAGCTTCTAGCACTTCAGATTTTTTTTTTTTCCTGTGGCTGGGCAATAATCTGAAATATTGTATAATTTGCACATTGAGTAAACAGCTCTAGTACACCAGTGACTCCACGGGATGAGTCGGTTGTAAGCATAGGCTGAAACTCCCCATGGAGATTTTGTATGTGGAGTGTAAAGATACTATATAGTTGTAAGAAAAAACATTGCTTTTGCATGCCTTAATTCCAAATGCCTTTCCTTTTGGGGGAGGGATATAGGTTTCTTTCTGTGTGTTTGTGAATAACCTTTGAAGTCAATTGTTTTTACCATTTAAACACTCTGTCCAGATGCTGAAAAACAATTTCATATTTACTGACTCATGACAGTGCCTATTAACTGCTGCATAATCTAGATCTGATCATATAACTGGTTTAGCAAACAAGTGAAGATGACTTTTGGGGTATCTATTTAGTCCCTAGAGGCTGTCTGTCCAAATCACAGAGCCACAATACCAGATAACTTTTGTCAGTCCCTGCACAGGAGAGGTCCACGTCAAGAATAGCAGGGGTGTTATAGGTCAGGACTGAAATGCATTTGCAGAGCTCTGCAGGGAAGCTTGTGTAGCATCTGCCAGTACTATGGCATTTTTAACCACTGCTATCAATTCCTTACTTGAACAAATACACTAGAAATTCACCCCAAACCTCAGAAAACCTTCTCTATCAACATAAAGAAGAAGAGAAACTTAAATCCAACAGCAAAGTTAAAGACCTAGATTTCGGTTATGGAAGCAGAGATGCTTATGGAGAGGAGGGAAAAAAAATTATATAGATTGCACACACTGCCTGTAGCTGGTGCAGCTGCAGTTTTTCCTCGCTGTAAAGGGTGAGGCTTAATTTAAGAAGTGAGATTAGGAGTGTAGGTGTAAAAAATGCAGACAAGTTTTGCATCTTCATTGGTGTTTACAGGAATAACACTTGCAAATGGATTTTTAGATAGTTTGCCTAACAGATTGTGTGTATCTTGAGTTCTTTTTTTCAAATGTAGTCTTTATTTTAAAATTCTTTGAAAGATGAAATATCTGAAAGGATTACACAGTACCAAGTGCAGGAGCAAGAAGTTTAGAAAGGGATTGCAGTCATAGATGAGGAAAACTACAGTACTATTACAGCATAATACGCATCTTACTTGCTAAAAACTATTTTGGAAATGAAAGAGATGAGGATACAAATATCCCCATCTTTCTTCCACCTGTCCTTGTAAACTGCACCAGGAGCATTATGAGTTCTATTCTATTTTTTTGAACAGTGGCAAATATCTAGAATATGAAAGGAACACTGAACATTCCCACAGTGTAATAAGACAACTCATTTTTACACGACTTTCATGGTTTTATGCAATGTGCTTTTATATCTTCATGTCAGTCAGTTGTTGAAAACTGAAGTTCGCTTCAGCTGTTTTCTATATGGAGGGTTATGATTTTTCACGTTCATATGAATGGGGATGCACATTTATCTTTCATCTTAGTTAAAGCCGGTGTTGCATCTTAGAGTTTGGGTTTTTTTTCTTTTATACAAAGTGAAGACAGAAGGAGCAGGCATTCTAGCAAGTGCAGAACTAAAAACTAGGGGTAAAACTTGTCTAGACAGAATTATTCTGAGAAACACTGCTAATGTGTATAACCTTCTGCATTCACACATCTAAGCTAGAACAGTAACTAACAAATTTTGAAATGCTATTACCACCTGATGCAAGGAGAATACAGCTGACTGAAATTTCTTGTGAAATATTCCAGTCCAATGGAATTACAAAACGTGATGATTAAGTACAAGAGAATGCAGTTCTTGTTAAATTGCCCTTTCTCTAGAGGGCTACGAGAGAAAATAATGGATACATTTGTACTAAGGTTTGTGTTCGTTATTTAGAGATGTGTAACTTTGTTTTAATTAGAATGATCAGTTCTTTACTGTTGGTGGGGGTGGGGTGGAGGAGGGGGGAAAAGGTCGGGGTGGGGCGGGTGGAAGAAGGCTTAATATTCATTCCAGACCTCTGAGACAGTAAGTTGTGCTTTCAGGTGCATCATCGTAGCAATACTGTGTGGCAGCCTGTATGAAAGTAACAGTTATAAATGTAGGCCCCGTGACAGCCTTGTGCATTTATGAAAAGCATTTACGATGGGCCTTGTTAGCTTCTCACTATAAAAAACCTTTTGCTCAGAAAGCAGATATTATGAATGATTGCAGCCCAGGCAGAATAGGCAGTGAAGACTGAGGCTGTAGACATACAGGCTATGGAAAGACTGTTGTGGAAAGGAATATTATTAAGCAGGGGATCAAGAAAGCAGTCCAGGTAAACAGTGAGATATAGATGGTCTGCTCATTCACACGGAACGCAGAGGTACAAGGTCAAGTGTGAAGTTGTCTGGATCTTGAGACGGCTTTGAACTGTTACCAGCAATTTCTGAAATTTATGGACAGGGCCATGTTGTACATCCTTGTATGTTTTTGCAATTCCCTGTGTTTTTCATGATGTTATTGTGAATGACTCTGGGACATTTCATGTTGGTTTGTGTTAAAAGAGAAAGAGGAAATACTGTAGCAGAAGACTGCTCTTACTGAAAAAACATGAGTTACTAAGCTTTTTGCCACACGGTTGCTGAATATGTTAGGAGAATAATAATCAGTCTGGGTCTCAAATTTAACTTGAAACTGGAAGATTTTTCTCTAGGGATATTTTTCTATTGATCATAAGACGTGTTTTTAATTTTTTGCCTTTCTTCCTGTACTGTTTGTAGCTGCAAACAAATAGGAGCAAAGCATGGTAGTAGATAACGTGAGCTACTTGCAATAACTCAATATAGTCTAAGATGGCACTATAAGTCCCTGTCTTTATGAATGTAAGTGTTGCGTGAAAAGGGGCCAAGCGGTTTTGTCAGAAGATAAACCCCCTTGTGTTCTAACACTCCTCACCGAGGTGAGAGGCTAGGTGCGGCGAGGTATAAATTCTGAGTGATGCCCAATTCAGCACTATCAGTCCAATCGCATTTAATATGTATTAAACTATTACGATTTGAATACACTAATAGTGGACTGCACCTTCAGTCTAGTTGTGCTCCTGAACTAGCACGGCCTCTCTCAAGTTTTGGTTGCGTTCAGTGAGAAAGTGAAACAACTAGCTACTTAAACAGTGCAGTTTATTTAAACAACAGATATACAGGTTCTTTAGGATTGCCGGTGATAAATGCACTGTCTGCAAAGCAAGTGCAAACAAAGATATTGTTAAGTATACAAACGCGCGACAAAATTATAAACGATACAGCGTGGCTATAAATGTAGGGTAGAGATTCTCTAGAGAAATTTCTAAGTCCCCGAGAAAGCGCTCGGTGTAATCGAAGTCTTACCCAAAGGCGTCCCTATGGGGGGGAAGAAAGGCTCAGCCCGTCGACTGATCCCGGAAATCAGCGATGGAATTCTTCGTGATGGTGTCTTCCCTGACATCCCCTCTCTCTTGGGCTGTTTTATACTATTTTTTATCTTCAAAGTGGAGTTTGAGTGACTTTAGTCATATGTACTTTTATTATGATTAATGTATTCAAGGAGGAGTGTTCACACCTCGGGGGCGGATAGCCTCCGGGATGGAGGTGTGTTTTGGTACATTGTAGTGAGCAAAGTTCTCACAAAGGACAGCATTTCATCAACATTTGACGAAATGTTGGCTTGGGTAGTGTGTAGGCCGCTTATCAGTTCCGTAGTACCATCTCGTTCCCATATCTGCTATTCGTCACAGGGGAAGGCCGCGGAACAATCGCGTTCCGTTCCATCCCTCGTGTAGTTTCACAAACAACCTTGTACAGGGAATCACAGATGTGGCATTCTTCGTGTGCTAGCTGTGGCTGTATTCTACCTCAGAAGCCTCTTGATTTTATGACTTTCCTTAATGTGTGAACAATGCTGTATTTTTGTATTCTTGGCCAATTTAGTAATTATTCCACAGTAAGTAAGTTAAAAAGTTTATGCAATTTAAAGTGAAGAACAGTTAGATAGAAGTATGGATAAGGACAAGGAAAAGGAGAAAATACAGACTCTGTGATTGTGGTACAAAGTTTAAGCAAGAGGAGGATCTGAGGGTGACAGTAGAATTTGATCAAATACCAGTAAAAATCAAACAAATTCTAGGCTGCTTATATAATGACATAAAACATAACACGGGAACATTAGTCTCATGAAGCTGCATTTGGAGTTTGGTATGGTTTGGTGTGTAATGAAAGCATTATAGACATATGGGAAATTAACAAAGGGTAAACAAATTAATACAAGGACTTGAGGAACTCTGTGTGTGTGTATGAATATGTTCCAAAAGCAAGCATGCAATTGTCTGAGAGAAGATGATTACAAGGATATCTCAAGGAAGTACAAGATACAAGTTCTGAAATTGTAATAGACTCTTTTTCCCATGGCTTGGAACAAGTCCATGCAAGTTTAAATTAAGGATGTCAGGCAACTAAAAGCGTTAATTAATTGTTTTGTCTTTGTGTAACACAGAATAAACAACTAAGAGCAATATTAAAAACAGATAGTACCAAGAAGTTACAGTTATTGCATGGTGAGTTATTTAAGCAAAATTAAACAGCTTTCTGAACTTTGTCAGAAATTTGTAATCCACTCTGATAATCTGTGGAATGATTAATTTTTTGGAAGCAGCTGATGCTGGAGACAAAGCTAAACTTTAACAAAACCAGTCCTATATCTTTACATATGCTATAGGATAAAAATATGAACTCTATGAATTTCACAGGTATTTCTTGTGTGTCACGTAATAGTTTTTCATCCTTCAGCAAACTCGTGTGCTGTTCTACAAAGACATTGAAGAAAGATCGATGTATTTAACCTTGTGAATTTTCTGGAATATGTTTTTTAACAAAATTTCATATGAGATTTTTCCGGACATACGCTAATATCAAAAGTAACTACTGTACATGTAAAACACAGGGCAATCGATAGCTTTCAGAGAACTTGTGTATCTGTTTTGTAGAATATAGACTGTAGCCCTGATTTGCTGTTGTTGAAAGGAACATAGCCAGTGGGAAGGGTAGCTTTTATCACAGGTGTCATTATTATGTCAATAGGTTTGCAGGCATCTCTTTCCTTTTCCTCCCAGACGCTAGGATAGGAGGTAGACAGTGGAAGACCTGAATTGAATAGATCATATCTCTTTGCATCTGTTTCCGCATAATACTTGCATAAACTGCAAGTATAACAATTTTGCTTCTATGTATGGGTCTTGTTTGGTGTTTAGCACAGTACTTCTGCCTTTCCCCCCCACTCTTTTAGAGTGATGAAAGTGACGTACAGAAACTTTTCTTGATCCTTGTTGTTCCTCTCTTGACCCTTTGTGAAATCTTTATGGGACAGAAAATAAGTGGAAGAATTCCAACATGTAAGTCACAAACTCATAGGAGAATTTAGCAGCCCTATGCTACCTGCCTTGCTACATACCTCTGCTATCAACTTTGATCTGTCTGAGTAGAAGGAAAAAAACTGTGCCTCTGTCCCCATGCAGGATTCTCTGAAGTCTGTGAGTTTGTTCCCTGAAGACTACAGAGACCCTGGTGTATGTGTGAGAAGGCTTTTACCTTCTGGAGATTGTACAGAAATGAATGTTTTGCCTTCTCTGCTGGACTTTCCAGTCTGTGACCCACAATCCCCAGGTCCAAAGCTTACTTACTGGAGAACATCTTATTATATTAATTCTGGTTTAGAATTTAGTATCTTTGCTGTATGTTACCCATTTGTAGACCTGGGAAAGCTAGCTTTCCCCTGCCTGTTTAGTTGTATGGTTAATAAGTGCACAAAAAAGAAAAGCAGGACTATTTTCTTACCTGAGAACAAGCTACAATTTTTAACTCAGGAGTCTTGGTTTCAATTTGTGCATTGCCAGCCTTGAGTTCTCACTTAAAGTTATTCTCTAGAAGCATGAGAATGACAGCTCCGAGTAGCTCTAAAGGCCTAGAGGAGCTATTCCTCTCCAGTTTTTTGTTGCCTAACAATTCTGTAGGTATTTTTGTTCCACATTTTGCATATTTCTAATATTCTGAGTTGCAAAGATCTAAGCCATGCCTTTTTGCATCTGCATTTCGGGTTGAAGGAAGACCTGTGTAACTCTGGATGTGCAGGAGTTACAAAAGTAAAAAGAGTAAACGCATGATATAGAAACAGCATTCTTACATTACACTTAATCCTAAGAACTGGAAAAAAAAAACCCAAAACAAACTGTATAAATAATGGGCTTTTTTTTTTTTTCTGCATTGCATACGGTAGGAGTCGTTTCTTATTTCTGAGCTGTTTTTTTTTTCATTTGGAAAGCATTGTATTAATGGTCAGCTTGAAAAAGCAAAGCAAAGCTTTTAGGAGAATATGAACGGATATGACAGTCATTGTAGAATTTGTGGTCAACTGGATAAATAAAGATTTAGGTCCTTTTTTGTAAATACATATTTAGCCTGTAGGCTATAATGGTTTCAGAAAAAAACACTCATTATGGTCTATCAACTGTATATGCATTTTAGGCACTTTTAAAAGTGACTGAAATGGCTCTTTTTGAGTAATAAAAAGGTCTCAAGTCTAATGAGTGCATACAAAAGCAAAGATTGGAATGCATTCAAGTGGCAGTAAAACATTATTTTCTGCCACTTAGAATAAGACCTTTGGTATTTTAATCTACCATTGATTTATTCACAGTCACTAATCTCAAAAGTCCAGCTGTTATTTACAGTTTTAGAGTTATGTCACCATTCACTTTGAACTTTTTGGTAACCTCTGTGTTGCTATACGAATCTATAATGTTAATTTACTTTAACATAGAGGCACTAAGATTTTCAGCGTGTTCTGTTCAAGAATATCACTAAACCATGCTTTAATTAAATTAGTTGTAGATACTAGACAGAATTGGTCTAGATTCAGGTACCATTCATGGGAATAGGGATGAAATCTTTGCAACTTTATTGATGTGACTAGTATGTAAATCAGTGTGCAAACAGATTGTGCTGGTTCCTTTGGAGTTTTTTTCAGGAGGAAAAACCCAACAGGTATTAATAAATACTGACTTTAATTTTAAACCTTGGAATTGCATCTCTAAGAATGCAAAGTATAAACTGGCCATTAATTAATCTTAGAGCACAGTTTTTAACTATTGGAGGTAGGATTGACAAGACTTCTGATTCTGAGGAACGTAGTGGAAGCAAGCCTCTAGTCAGCTTTCTGGTGAAACCTGGTCAGTTTATGAATTGCATATCATGCAGTTGTTTGTAATTGTGAAGCAGTGGTTTGTATGACTCAGGTTTTCTTCTACTTCTAAGCAAGTAAATTTGCATTACAGGGGTAAGTTGTAGGCCATTACTTTACTTGCAAATATAATCAATTATCTAGTCCTTCCATCTGCATCTTTGACTTCTCTTTCCAAAAAATGAACAGAAAGGTATACTTGCATCTAGAATTTTTAAAAATCTATTCCTACATTGAGAGGAAAAATGTAAATGCTATCACTTAAATCAGAATGCATCGTTAGATCAAAATGAGACTTGCAAACTCAGAGCCTACACCAGCAGAAATCAGTGTAGAAAAACTATGAAAAAGAGAAGCAGTAGGCAAGTAGTGTAAGTAGATAAATGTAGATATCGTAAAACCTCTGGAATCTTTGTGTGAAACGAACCAAAGAAATATGAACCTGGAGCGGAAGTCTCGAACATGAGGACATTGAGATTATATGAGGAAACTGGAGAAGACTCATGGCCTAAGTTATTTTGTGTGTCATGGTTGCGTCTGTGCAAGTGACTCTGAGCTTGTCATTAATATTTTCTGGCACTAGCACACATTCTTCTGTGCTAATAAACAATCAGAATGCTTCTTGGCATGAATTTGGTCTGTGCCAACCAAAGCCCTCCCCAGCACCCTCCCTGGGTATGATTTGGCAGTTAAAATACTCTCAATTACTGGAATAGATAAGGCTGTGCTGCCTTGGCACGCTCCTTCTGGCACAGCTCTTTACTATCATCCCAGCAGGCTTCGTGCCATGCCCCAGGCCGTGCCAGATGCACCTTTGGCATCATGCTATACAAACACCATTGTTACGAAGTGCTCTGAAGTAATTGCTGATTTTTCACAGTTGGACAGCACAACCCAGAGTCTTGGTATTGAGAAAGCCAGGAGATGACCACCCTCTTTATAGTCTGCAAGAAACTGAGTGAGAAATGGAGTTCGGGTCTGGCCAGATCACTCTTCTTCATCCATTGCTACCTGTGCCAAGATTGGCTTGTCCCCTCTGCCCAGACTGATGATCAGACACTTTCATCCAGTAAGCAGGGTCAGGCGCTGACGTATGATTAAAAAATAAAAATGTCTGCCATGACTGTTATTTTTGTGCAGCTCACCACATGTGCCTGCACTATTCTGAGATGCTTGGGATCTTCAACCAGGAGACCTTCCCAGACCCCCACATAGGGCATGATTTTAGGATGTTGCCTCTTCCAAAGGACCATGCCAGTCCAAGGTATAGGACCTGAGAGAGGGCCTGTCCTTCCTTCTGCTTTTGTCGTTAATGCTGTGTATTGTAGTGGCACAGTCTGGCCTGGAAAACTCAACTTGAGTGAAAATTAGTTTCTGCACTCATAACGTAAGGAGCTATATTTTGGGATCTGACCACTATCTAAGGGTCTGGAATAGCCATCATTGTGGATTGTGATTTATGGGAGGGAGAGGCTGTTATCAGGTCCTCAAATAAGTCTCCCTTGTCCACTTCTGCATGTCTGACAGCATCAGCTAGGGAGAATTTCTACTAGAAATCATCTGCAGCAGGGCCTTGTCTCCAAACTAGGTATGGAGGTTTTCTTCCTATTAAAGAGAGTAGCCAAGGAGACTTGAGAAGACAAGGCATCTACCCAGAAAACAATATTGGGAGAAACAAAGTCTTGACAAAGTTAAATTTTTGATGCATAGCAGCAGCAGCTGCAGGCAGCATTTGACACTGTGTACCCAACAGAGGTGACAAATCTCGATAGGGCTTGGCATGGGGCACATTATTAAATGCATATGCGGTATACTGATGTGTAGCTTTTATGAAAAATGGAGGGGATTTTGACACACACGTGGTGCTGAAGAGATGTGTGGCTGAGTACAAAGACTGCGGTGTGTTTATGGTAGGTCCTTTTCCAGCTAGGTTGGTTGTTTTGAGAAAGTTGCCTATTGTAGATATAGATATGTAGTTCCACGTTAGTGGGTCTTTGTGACCAGAGACCATTCCTTGCTGCCTTTGATTTACAGCTGTAAAGCATGGGCTCTGTGCTGCTGTGTCTGTTTCTGGTAGCGGAGCTCACCCAAGGTCTCTGTATGCTGTGCAGGATGCAGCAGACTGTGATGACCATTATGGCTTTGGGATGCTGGTGTCAAGCCTGTCCCTTGGTATCTACGGCTTGAAGTTCTTCTGTGAGTTTTTGATGTTTAAATTGGCTGTACTTTGCCCTATCTCGTAGTGGGTATAGATGCCGGGGAGGTAGGAATTGGGGGCCAGGTTTTTCCACTAATGCAACATGGATAAATGTGCTGCTGGGAGTTCAGAGCAGAGACTGGGGACTTTTTGACATAGTTTCTTTAACCAGTTTATTGGAAGGAGTTAGAGTGGTGTGTTTGAGACAGGCAAGTTAGAAGCAGATTGTATGCTGAAGGGTGTGTGATGGTGAGATACACGGAATCATAGCTGACTTGTACTTCAGAAAAGTCCTGCTGAAATGAAGTATGGGTGCAACCCAAAAGGGCTCTGAGGCATACCGTTTCAGTGCTTCTACAAAGAAAGGGCAGGACTTTCATCTTGTGTAGTTGTTTATTGTCTTCAGAGTAGATTTGGATCATGAGACAATCAAACAGCTTGCAGTATTTTCTGGTTCATAGTCAAATGGAACAAATTGCCAAGATTTTTTTTTTTTTTAACAAATGATCACTCTACCCCTTTAATTTCGTCGGTTTTAAAAAATGACTAAGGAAACTTTTTAGCAGATAGAGTCAACGGTGTTGTCATTTTTCCTGCTTGGTGCTAATTGTCATGAGGTCTGCATATAAAGAATTTCACAGTATTGGTAATCTGAGATTTTAAGCACTAGTTCTTTACAAGAATGCCAATGAATATTACGAATGGAAATGAAATGCTGAGACTAATGGCAGGAAGTCCGAAGAAATATTATAAAGTTTAAAGATTAAAAGATAACATAAAACCATAGAAGATATACAGCTGCACAATACATATTTTTCCTGTGGTTTATTCTTCATAATGATAATACTTGTTTTGGGAACTAAATACAGAAAGTCAGTGCCATAAAACTTGTTTTTTTGTTTTCAGGGAAATATCTTTCTCTGATCTTGTATTCAGATGAAAAAGAGAATATAATGAAGTCCATATAGGCCCGGTTGCCAGCTGGCTTTTAAATGATAAAAAGATAGGAATAATGCAGGACTTAGCATTTAAAAACACAAAATATATATTAGCCAGTTTTGATGCTGGTTCTCCCATAGGTTTGGAATATTACCATATATCCACAACTTGCAATGCAACATCATGCTAAAAATCCCTAGCTCAGCACCAAGCAGACAGCTCAGTCGAATACCACGCTGATACACTAGCTTAGCCCCTGTATAGCAATATTATGATACTAATTATTTCTGCCTCTCCGCAGGTTAATTAGCTCGGGAATGGCACATGGCTTATATTTTCCATCTCTGAAATTACTTTGTTCAAAGTTGATTTGGCTATTTCTGTGCAGTACTTCCATTGCAATGCATGGCTGTATCCTTAATGCTGTTGTTTCCCTGTTTTCCCATCTGTAATTAGGGCTCAATTCCAACCACCTTATCAGGAAAACACTTAAGTCTAGAAATTTTTAAATGATTCTACAGATTATATATGGCCTTTCTCCACCCTTTGGGCATTTTTGAAAACATCAAGTGTCAGCTGAACAATGTTTCTGCTGACCTGTGGAGTTTCTTGAAAAGAATCTCATTAGACATATTTATCTTCGTAAATCCCTTTGAAAATTTGGTACCCGGAAGTTGTTAGGTTCTATTGACTTTGTCACGTATTCTCATGAATGCATTTAATGATTTGTTTTCATTTTTCCTGGATGAGGGCCCTAATTTGTAAGATATTTTATCATTAAATATGAAGTATAAAATTAACTATTAACATTTAAATGATACTCTAGCTGAGAGTAGACAGGGATAGACATTTCTCTGTAAACTTAGCATAGCATAGAATAGAATGGCTTAGTTTGGAAGGGACCTTAAAGATCATCTAGTTCCAACCCCCCTGCAATGGGAAAAAATCTTAATTTTTTTTTCAGTAGGTAATACTTATTGAGAAAGCTTAGTGGCTAGTGAAACTTCCCATTTGCATATTTGAAGTAGCCTGTTTAATTTGGATCCCCAGTGATTAAGAAAACTTTCCCATCAACAGCCCAAGCTGCGTAGATCTATAAATTAGTGATTTTTAAACTTGTAGCCATATTTAGACAAAGCAATAGATGAACTAAGGAAGGTGTATTACTAGACTTCAGTAATGATAAAGACACTAGTTTCGTAGGTAATAAGTAATAATCAGTGCTTAGACTAGCAAATGGATGAATAATTACTTTAAAGAATAGAGACAAAATAATGTTTAATATGGAAGAGAAGTAATGAGGTTAATGTGATTAAGTGTTGATACTTTTAATATATTAAAATTCAGGGAATGGGCATTAATATCCTGGACAGATTTCTTTAAATATTTCATAGATGGTATTATTAATTTGTGTATTTCCCAAGAAAATAATTCGGGGAGTTTTACCAATGAATATACATTTATAAGCCTAGTAGATGTGTTTATGGTGGCACCTATTTATTGTTTAGCTAACATCTGTGTGCATTCCAAGTAAAATTACAGCTTCTGAGGGCCTAGTCATTGCTACTTTTCTCACAAAAATTTCTCCTTTCTTCAATGGTATCCCAAATTGTCTTCTCAAAGAACAGAGGTATTATTTAACTCAGGATTTATACAACTGGAAACGAATTCCAACACAGGGGTTAGGACATAAATCTGTGAACTGTTCTAAAAGATAGTGAAATGAAGAGCGTACCTAACAAACTTGCCAGTGTCACTAATTTAGGAGAGGCTACAAGCATACTGGGGATATGGGGTGGAATTCAGCACTATTTTGGCAAACTGGGGGAATGGCTCTTCCCTCAAGAGGTCTAGATGCCCGACCTGTCAGGAAAGATTGAACAGCTTGGCGGTGTTCAGCTTAGAGAAATAGACTGGGGGATACGTGATGACAGTCTTCACATACTGCAAAGGCTCTTGCCAAGGACTAATACTGTGTTCTTCATTTCCATAGGATTGAACAGCAGGAATGAAGACTTTATGAGAAGAATTAAACAGGAGACTTTCTTTTCCTAGCAATAAAAAATATTTAGGCACAGTTCAGACAGAAAGATGTCATAAAGATGAAGTTATAAGATATCTTGTATTGGAGCAGTCTTACTGTTGTGATTCTGTGTGGAGTGTTCCCTGATGCAAATGGAGATGATTTCTCTTCATTTACCATGATATGTGAAGAAGTGAACACTGAGTAGTGAAATTCTGTCCTCCGTGTGTTCTCCATACCTCTCACGGCTTATCTGTCAGCTGCATTGTTGGTTCACTTGGTGTACTTATGTGTACTGCAGTGAGAAGCTGTGCAGACGAAGTATATGGAAACATTCCTTTTAGCTGATATTATCAGTTATATGTGGTGTATTTGAAAGCATGCCCAAAGATATAATGATGAACTAATTGTGTAAGCTTGGAAAAAAATTCCCGTCTCATCTTTAGGTTTGTATTGTCACCTACAGGTACTTGTTTTTGGCAGGGAAAATTTTTCTCTTTCAAAAATTTGAGAGCTCTACTCCTGAAACAATTTTACAGACCTCAGTGAGCTTTAGGAATGATGTTAGAACTTGTTTTGTTACAGTAGCATAGAAGATAATGGCAAGATAGTGCTGTCTTTCAGATAGGTGTCTGGTTTGATTGTCTTGGAAATGTCTGGTGTGATGTACCTGTGTATTTAGTTTTCTTATTGTCTTGTGTCTATTGAAAGTGCCGAGGATGGGTTGCTTTAGGGGAAAACACCAGATGTGCTGAATTTCTGTTGCTTGCAACTTGCCATCATGAAAATGGATATCCTTTTGTTCTATGTGTGAATATTTTCACCTCAACTTGAGAAGTCAGCTTTTTTACTGCAGTCATTTTGTTACCTGTCACAAGTGAGACTTTTCCCACCTCTGGGGTCTTCAACATCCATATTTATATCATAGGGAAGGGAATGGCATTCTCTTCAATATTCACCAAAATGTCCATTCTGAACATCGTGGACTTCACAGGGATATTCCAATCTCAGTGCTGGTCCTTGGGAATTAAACAAAAGAAGAAAGAAATCTATGGAACTTCAGTGAGCCATTAACAAGTTTCACAAATGAATTTGCAAAGCAAAAATTGTCATTTCTTACTGAATCCTAGCCATGTAAGTGTATACTGCTCATGTTCTTTTTCTGGAATAACAAATTTTGTGTGTCAATGTACTTGGAATCATAGAGATGTAAATAATTTCTAACATGGAAGGATACTCTTCTAACTGTGAAAGTACTTTGAAAAGCGTGTAACAATTGCCAGCTACTGTTAGTAGAGGGAAGCTATTACAACCAGAAGCTAATTCAAAAAATGCTTCTTCTGGGCATGTCAGCAGTATCTTCTCTCTGGTATCTACACTTTGCTTATTAGAATGAATTTAACTCTCAGTACTTCTCCACCAGTGTTGAATTGGTTCCCTCACCCCTTAACATTGTCAACATGTTCTCATTATTATAACCTTGAATTTTAATAGTATGCATAAGGTAAAATGCAAGAGTGTGCCTGGCAGAAAAGTCTTTTGAATGTGAGTCTAATAAAGTGTGTCTGCCCTAGTGCACTGCTAATGAATTTAGGGAAGAAAGACATATAAAGAAAAAAGGCAGTCATTACACAGACATATACTGGAACTGAGCAACAAGAGACTAGGTGCTAATGTTCTCATAATTGATAACAAAAGATAAAACTAGCAATTATCTGGATTACCAAGAAAGGAGAAAGCAGGGGCTTCCCTTTCAAGGTTAGCCTAAAATGCAAGTTGTGATGGACTGTCTTTTAGTCAAGCACCAGATTCTGCTGGGCCTTTGCCCACCAGACTCACTGCCCCAGACACATGACAAGAGCCTTGGCCTCAGCCTGTGTTCCAGCCATTGATGTGGGGGGGTTTAACCTTGGCTGTGGGGCCAAGCACCCACCCAGCGCCTCGCTCACTTCCCCTCCTCTGCGAGATGGGAGAAGCAGCTCAGATGAGAAAACTTACGGGTTGAGATAAAGACAGAGAGATCACTTAACAATTACTGGCACAGGCAAACCAGACTTGAACTGGGGAAAATTATTTTAGTTTGCTGTCAATTCAATAGGTTCAGGTAGTGGAAAACAAGAAAGCAAATGTTAAAAGATTTCACCCCCGCTTTCCTAGGCTCAACTTCACTCCTTCACTCCCAACACCTTGACCCATCCCCTGACATGGCGCAGGAGGGATGGGGGGTGGTGGGGAGGTCTGCTGCTCCTCCTCATAACTTTCCCCTGCTCCGCGGTGGGTTCCTTCTGGAAACAAATTTATCCCACCATGGTCTCCTCCATGAGCTGCAGGAGAATCTCTGCTCCATATTGGAGCACCTCCTCCCTTTCTTTCTTCTCTGACCTTGGTGTTCCCTCTGCTGTTTCTTGCTCTTTCCCCCCAACTCTTCCTGCTCTGCCTATACATCATTTTTTCCCCTGTCTTAGGTACAGTTTCACACAGGTGCCACCATCTTTGCTCTGCAATGGTCCATTGGAGCTGGCTGGAATTGTCCGTGTCCAGCACAGAGCAGCCCTGGCCTCTCCTCACTGAGGCCACTCCTGCAGCGCTGCCCCCTGCCACTCCCAAAACCTTGTTGATGGTGCCTAATACAGGATGTAACTGCTTTTCACCAGTTAAAGAGATCCAGGTACCAGCTCGTGGTATTTACTTGAGTACTGTTATTTCTGGAAATCATGATCTCACCAAGGGGTAAGGAGGCAGACCGTTCAGGCAAACAATAGGTACAAGTGTGTTTGTATACCCTGGCACTAATGGCCTGTTTTGGTTGTGTATCTGGGTAGCTGTACACGTGTAATGAAAACTGAACTTTTTCTTAAACCTCGAAGGCTCGCTTACGATACTAATTTCAGCCTTTAGTATTGAATATGACTTAGGATTTTAGAGTAACCAACCTATCATGCCAGAGTGAATCTTCACTTTTCTGTTCCACTTGTTCTTCTTTGTGCAGCTGGCCAAGTGCAACCTGTTCTCCCAAGCAGTGCAAGTCTCCCAAGGGTTTTCTCGTCTGCTTCTTAGAAAACCACCACTACAAAACCACCTGGTGATTTCTCAGGCAATACAGACAGCGCATCTCTCATGTGCTGGAAGAATCAAAGCTACTGATGGAAACAACATATTGATTATCTAACCTCCCTCTGGCAGTGCCTTTCTAATACCTTTCCCAGCTTTTCAGCCCTCCCAAGAAAGAAAGCTTACGTGCCTTTATGCATACAAAAAGCCAAGAAGTATATTAAATATTTTTGAGCAGCACCTACGGGCATTTTACATATTTTGAACTGCTCACATCTACGCAGATTACACAGACCTCCAAATCAGCATGAAAAACGGAGGTATCTATAAGCTAACTTTCCAGACTTGATTTTCATTTTCGTATGCTTATTAGTTAAGGACAAATATGTGCAGTATCCAAGCCGTCTCTATGCTGTAACATCCTTTTCTCTAAAAGAACATATTTACAGAGAACTTAATGAGACAGCTTCTGCTTTTGGCCTGTGTGTTAACCAATTCTGCGATGCTGAAGCTGGTTTGTAGACAGCTGTCCTTCTGTTGTCACCGCTAAAAAAAAAAATTAAAAATGTCTCTGCTCTGGTCTTGGAGCTGCATCATCAACTTTTTCTAGAGGTACCTGGGTGAGCAGCAGGATGCTTTTCTGCAGTGCTGACAGGTACCGCTGCTGCATTATGTCCCAGATTCTCTCCGCGATGGGAACCTTCCTCAGTGGCATACGGCTGCAGCAAACGTGCCAGTACTCCAGGTTAGTGGAGCACCACATGTCCATATGTTAGCTGAATGTTGTTGCCCTTGTGTGGTGTAAGACAACTGAACCTCAACATACTGTAAACATAGCACACTACATCAGTCTGTGTCAGGTCATTGTCTCATCAGTTCAAATGAAAGCTGTCAAAGCCTCTGACACATGGTTTTCTTTTTGATGTATTCCATTCTTGTTGGGAAATGGTGCAATACAGAATCCAGGAGCCATATGAACTACTGAGCCTTATGCCGTATTTTTTTTTTCTCCTTGTAAAAGAGAAGAAAAAGCTTATTTTCTACTAGTAGGTTGCAGTAGTTCTGTAAACTGTGTTTCTGTAATGACGCCCTGAAAATACGCTTTTGAAGAAGGAATATGAAATATTTGTTACAGAAGAACTTGTGCCTGGTGTGCCCTTGAATGAAGAAAGCTGAGTAGTTTCTAACAGCTCTACATCCTTTTTAAAATCTACCTCTTTTTTTCCCTGTTTCTCTTTTTTTGCCCCAGAGGGACTACAATAACGCACATATGTGAACTGTGTAGAAACAGTGCAGATTTTGACTTGAAGGAAATCGGTGTCACTCTGTTAGCACACAGTGGAGGTATATTTGAATTGCATTTTTCATTTTTTTCAGGAATGGGTACTCAGAAAGAAATGAAACTTAGAAGGATCTTGAAAAAGAATAAATGATACGATAATCACCAATAAAAGCTTAGTTTCAAAGAGGTGGAACAGAGCTGTAAGGTTGGAGTAAGAAATCTGCACTCAGCCTTTTTGTGCTGCTCAAGGTACAGAAAGACAGCCATATCACAGCTGCTGGGTTGTTTCCTCTTCTTTTCAGAATAGGGTTAGCTGCCATTTTCAAAAGAGGTGGCAGAGCTCTGCACCATTGCTTATTCAATGTTTGCAAGCAATGAAATGATAATCACATATACAGGTGATGGAGCTTCACTTTGTTATACAGATGTGATGCATGGGAAGGAGAGAGAGAAAGAGTGAGAACAAGACAGTAAACAGTACTTCATTCTTAACCAAAGGACTTAGGCTGTCTCTGTCATGCTATTATCTTGCCATTACCTGGATCATGGCTGGTTTTCAGTAAATATTAGCTGCTGGAGTCAGTTAAACTCAGCAGTGGTACACGCGCTAAAGTAGGGAGCTTAAAACATTTTGGAATTTAATTTTGTTACCCGAAGTGAGTTGAAATTGTATTGTGGAGAAGAGTGATCATTCTTAATAACATGCTACATCACAAATACACACATAATGGCTAATTTATTATGTATACAGCCCTCTGTAAACACTTATTTCATAGCACAAAATGCTACAGTAGTTATATTTTGCCAACACTTGCCTAACTGATAGTAATTTGCTAATTTAAATATGTACTAATGTATATTACCATGTTAATTGGGTGGTACTGATAAGGTCAAGAAACTATCAATATGTATTGAAGAGTGACTGTAAGTAAACAAATAATGGTAACTGGGTTTGTCACTTAGCAAGGAAAACAAGTAAGTTCTTATGACTGATTTAAAAGTTTGATCAATCCTTTGCTGAATGTTTTTATAATTGAGCAAATTGGTATAAAATAGACCAATGACAAAAGCAGCAAACATGGGAGATGGAATTATTAGTACATGACTACAATATGTGGTCTTTGAAAAATGTGATTTCCTAAAATTTTGGCTGAACTGTACAATACTCATTGGCACATAAAGTGTGAAAATGAGACTAATCCCAGGTAACACTCTAAAGAAGAAAAGTAAAGACAGTCTAACATTTTGTTAGAGGTGTGATTCTCTAAGTTAGAGATGTTAGATTCTCCCTGAGAAAATGCTGTAGGAGAGCAACAGGAAGGGGCTAAAATGAGAAGTCATCATCTAAAAAACTACTGTGTGAGTAAATAACTGTATTAGGGTAAGTAATCCTAGTATGTAGTCCTTCCCAGCTCAGTTTGATGTGTAGAAGGTCAACATTCTTGTCCCTCTTCTGCTGCTGATGAGGAAGAAGATTAATCCGGTTTTTAGATAACCCTAACCCTACTCTAATCCCCTTGAATAAGGGTAATGTTTTTGTTAGTCATTACAGTATCTTTACAGAGGTACTAATACCTTCAATATACTCAGTGATTCAATGCAATGACATTAAGTTACCGTGCCACAATGGTGAAAGAAGGCAGTTACAGCTGTTCTGTTTACTCCATTTTCCCAAAATGCTGTGTCTGGGTTGCATGCCCGTTCAGGAAAATACCCCAAATGGTAAGATATGAAAACGGTGAAGGGAAAAAAACAGAAATAGGGCTTATCCCCTCAGCCTCCAGTGTCCTCATCCTTTGAGTCCTTATCAGCTTTCACCTTATCTCAGCTGCTTAGCTTTAAAGTAGAAGCCTGATCACCAAAAGGCATGACATGCGTTTTATTGTGAAACAGCATATGCAGTTCAGCAGGGCACAGTACGCCTTCTGTCAGGAAAAGTGCTCAAAAAACAAAGAGGCTCTGCCAAAGCTTTGGCACGTTCTTGAATATAATGGGGATCATACCATGTAGATTGATGAAATGCAGGGCTATATAAGCCATTAGGGGAAATCATTTAATAGATAACAAATTCCTCTCTGGGCTCTGAGGAGATAAACTTCTCTATTGCATGTTTACATATACTGTCTTAATTATTTTGCAAACACACATGAAACCAAGGGTTTTTTTGTGTAGAAGTCAAGTTAAATCTTCTGCTGCCGCTTTCAAAGGCAACCTTACCCTACACATCTGCCTTGTAACGTTGCACTGAGAACTTTGCATTCATCAAGCATTAGAATGTATCTATCATCTAAAAAGCAGCTGACTTCATAGGGTTAGATATTTTGTCTCGGCTGTGTTTTCTGTGAATGTGTCTCTTATTTGGCTCTTACAGCTCCAGACAATCGGAATGGAATTGTTTTAGCTGAGAGAAACTCCTTGAGTTTTTCACACAAATTTCTATGTTAACAGAGCTTTACATCAAAACGTTTTAAAGTATTATAAGAGAGCAGCGGCCCTTCCTAGGAGTGTATTGTATTCATAATTGCTGGGAGTCTTGTTTCTTATTTTGTGGTTATTTTGAGGGGCTCTCAACAACAGTATCTATCTGAAGGATTTGTCCAAGGACGTTTTGAAGGATTTGCAGTGTGGTTTATTGTGGAGCAGTAGCCATTTCTTTATTAATAGAAAGTTATAGAAAGTCCGTGATTTATATGTCCTTAATTCCACTTATGCTATTAAAGTACAAGAATTCCTCACACATTCACACTTTCATTAGTTTTGCCGGCAAGCGAATTGTGTTATGTAGTTTTTGGCTAGTGTATATCTGTCGATCCATGGACTGAGATAACATTAGGCTAACGTGATGCTGACATGAAGAAAGAAATACTAGTCTTTGTCCCAATAAGTTTAAATGTAAATATAAACAAACAAACAAAAAAGTATAACTCCAGATACAGTGCGTAGATACACTGAGACAGAAGATGGCGATGAAACAATATGGGTCTGCCATGGAAGCACATGTGCCCAGATAAATAAGGTTAGCCTTAATTCTAGTAAAAAGGTAATTTTGTTGATGGCATACAGACAATGGTTCCATGGTGAAAACCAGTAGTGGTTAAAGGGGAAAGATTTTTTTTATTTGAAAATACAGAAAGAGCAGTGCAAGTTGGCATCATAGACTAGTGTTTACAAGTGAAATTGGAAACAATGGGTAGTTGTAATGGTACTGTGAAGGTTTTGAATATTAGAAGCTATGGAATTAACTTGATACTTTTACTGCTATTCTGAGCTTTAATTCCCTTTATTTAAGAAAAACTGAATGGTGACATGAACTATGGTAGGATTTTCAATTCTTTATAACTTCGTGAGTGCCATGCTTGTCTACAAGTAATATAATATACTGCATGATATCTTACTCTTGTCTTCTCATCCACAAAACTGAGCATGTAAAAGTAACAAGTGATGTTTGATACCTGCACTGGATTCAAGAAAAACAATTTGTAGCAAGTGTTGGAATCATAGTCCCGTATTTATTTTGCCAGAGAAGGGCAAAGCTTTTTCTTAACTGTGGTTACTGTGATTTTTTTTTTCCTTTTTCTCTGCCAGGAAAACCTTGATATTGCTGAAGAACTTTGCTTCTCTGTTGCAAATCTCATCTCATTTGTGAATGAGAGCACTCATGCAGGAGCACTTCATGCATGGCAATGTACATTGCATTAAAACCCTGAAAATAAGATTTGAAAACGGGCATGAAAACAGACAAAATACGGACCTGCTTATTGAAATGCAGTAGTTCTACTGGTTGTTGACTGCCTCTAGCAATAGCAATTTCTTTTGGAGTGTTAGCTTGTTCTGTACTTGAGGTCTTTGCAAAACGACTCTAAGGAGTGACGACTTATGGAAGGTATTTCTACTGCAAATGATGTAAAAAGAAATAAAGGCCATCTTTGTAGATGCATTGTGAGATGGGAAGGAATAATATTCATGATTAGCATCCTGTTTCTGGCCCTATAGGCCAGACCCTATAGAATCATAGAATTTTTAGGGTTGGAAGGGACCTTAAAGATCATCTCTGGAAGTAGCCAACCTGAGAGTGTTTTTTAAACTGTAAGTAAGTGCAACGTTGACTATATGTGAATAGTTTCAGGCTAAAAAATGAAGGACATTGTCAGGTATGATGCAGCACTGAAATTTGACAGCTAATAAATACCTGTGTTATTTTACTCTTTGACAGGAACAAAAGGAAAATGCTGCCAAAAGAGGAAAAAAGTCCATTAAAGAATATTTCTGCATGTGGCAGTGAGAAAATATTATCAGTGTCATTAATGACACATGATGAAAACATACAGAGGAATGATAAGAAGACTTTTAACCTTTATTCAGAATTCATTTATAGCCCAAGTACCTGGAACTTGATTTAAATGGGAATGAGGAATATCTGGAAATTGCTATATTACAAGGAACATCTAGTCTTGAAAAATGGCACAGAAGTCATTATGAAGTCACATAAATGTCAAAAAACTTCATGTGGGCTGTGGGCATGTGTCACTGAAGATGCTGAAGATTTTCTTCTGTGCTTATGTCAGTGCTGGGAGAGGGAGATTGAAATACAGGCTTGATGGGAATTTACATCCTTCTGCAAAAAGCTGAAATCCTACTTAAGTGAATTTCATTGCGACTGGTATTAACAATGCAGATTAAGGCTCAAGTTACTCTTTCCTGGGAATGATGGCTCTCATTCTATCAAAGTGCACCAGCTAACCTGTAACTGCGATGTGTGCCTGGTTTCTGTGTTAAATGCATTTGGAGAAGAATAAATTTTCAAGAATGACACGTTTTTCTCTGCTCGTACATTTTGGTTTGTGTTGTGTAAAATCTGAACACACCTTACCTTGCATCTGAAATCTCCTTATTGTAATGAAAACAGAAGTTTTACTTTTGAAGCATATATTTTAAATGCCAGCTTCCTCTAATTTGCCTCTTCTGTCCATCCACTGGTTCTAGAATAACTTTCTGTAGTGGATCACTGGAAGTAGTGATGGAGAGTCAGTTTTTACTGTGACATTCTTGTCCTTTCAATTTGTCACTCTTAACAAAAAAATCTTTTCCCAATATTACTTTCAAACACACAGACTGGCAAGCTTTGAGAAGAAGAACTTACAGAGTTTATCACAACTTCCGGCTATCGGGATTCCACTGGGAAATATTTTCTTGTAATCAAATGTTTGACATCTGATGCTTTCAAGATATTATTTAGCTAGATTATTTCCAAGGTTATTTCCAAGACTTTCCTGTATGTTGAAGTTTGCCACATTCAGATGTATTGCAGACTGTTGTTTCATGTAAGCATATCCAGGCATCTGGACCTGGATTGAAATCTTGAACTGTAGTCTGTATTGTGAATTTTACATACTTTGATACTTAAATTGAGTAAATGAGCTGGAATAAGTGCCCTTTTTCCCCACTGCTGTCATCATTTTTTATGAAAACGGCCTGAAATGCATCAGAGGTGGACTTCTAGACACTCTCAGCACAGTGGGAAATAGTTTTACTCCCTCAGGAGTTGCACACATACACAGACTTTGTAAAGTAATGAAGCCAATTCATATACATCAGTGTTTTTATTTGAAGGGTCTGTCAAAATTAAATTCTTAAGAAGACAACTGTAGACATCTGCTACATGTGCAGCAGTGGTGACACAGCCAGGGTTTACTATGATCTTCTACGTGTTACAGCTTTAAGCAAAAGGACGTATTGGCAATTAGGTTTTCTGCATAATAGGCAGACAATGCACAGCACAAAGCTGGAATTCTGTATTGTGGTAGAAATGCTCAATGTCACCAGAGCTATTGACTTTTCCCACCTGGCTTGCAGGCATTTGGAGAGAAATAACATATGTGCCGTATTGTAAAATGTGGACTTAATGAACACACAGGCGTTATGTTACACAAAATGTAACAATAGACGTGATGGCAAGCTACTTAAGAACATGTCACAATGTTTTGTTAGTAACTGATTTGCCTTTGGCAATGTTTTGAGGAAGAATGTAGACATTTTATTTCCAGTCCAAGAATAAATAGAAAATATTCCTTATGTACTCTTGTGTTTATTTTAAATAGCTCTGTCAATATTTTCATTTAAAGAAAGTGGTGGTGTTTTTTTGTTTGATTTTTTTTTTCCCCTTTGGATTTCACTAAAGAATTCAGTGACTTTTCTTTATTTGACTTTGATTTAACTTTTCTGTTGTTTTCTGGAGACATCTATTGAAACATTTCTTTCAGATCTCAACTGCACAGTTGTTGCAGAAATGTTCTGCAAAAATAAGAAAAAAAAAAGGGAAAGAATAAAAAAATAAATCCTTCATTAAAGTGCAAATGAAATTAGCTAAGGACCTTATATAACCTTCAAGTGCTGTGGAATTAAGCCTTAATCCTACAAAGTCTTAAGAACACAAAAAATATCACTGGTCATCCAAATTACTACAGGTTTGATTGTTTATCATGGAAATTCCATGGAGAATAAGCCCAATGTATTCTGCTTTGCTGATGAAACTCAAAGGAGGAAAATGGTGTTCAGGATAGGTCACCGGGCCAATAGCCAGATGATAATTTTCCCCTCCTTTGATTTGGACTTGTTTTAGAATCTGGAAAA
This sequence comes from Larus michahellis, assembly GCF_964199755.1. Taxonomy (NCBI): domain Eukaryota; kingdom Metazoa; phylum Chordata; class Aves; order Charadriiformes; family Laridae; genus Larus; species Larus michahellis. The sequence goes on from NC_133930.1 coordinate 60,761,533, forward strand.
TGCATGTTGCTTAAACAATAAAGTAAGACAACAATTCAAGTAGCCAGCTTTTTTTTTTTTTTTTTTCCCTAGCAGCAATTTTGTGTTGTCCTCAGCAATCATACTAGTGGCATCCCTTTCCATAGAAATGTTTCAGAATGTTGTCATCATTAATCCACTAGAATCCTCTTTTTGTAGATTCTGAGAGAAAGAGTGGATGCACCTTGTGTCAAGGGAGTCTGTATTCTGAAGCTTCTTGTTAGTGGTCACTGTGCGAGCTATAAAAACCCCTGAGAATGGGTACGTAACAATTTTACAACCTTTGCTTCCACTTTGGTGTGCTATGTAAATGAATTCTGTAACGGCAAACTAATGCGTGCCCAGTGAGGCACAGGTCAGTCTTTGCTGATGAAGTGGGAACGATGTGAAACCATTTACAGAGGTGGTAAAACACTGCTAGTACCTTCCTGATCTGAAGGTGAAGAGCTTGCCACTACTGCAGCATTTGAAGAAGTACAGTCACGCTTCTTCCTCAAAGCCAGTCCTGCTCCTCAGCCCTTGTGTAGCTGGGCCAAAGGGCTTCCTTGCTGCACCTTCTTTGGAATGTTACTTCCCTGCTTGACAAAGAGCAAGGATGAAATGCTTTACGTGATTCTTGTTAAACTTTGTGTTAGCCACATGAAGTGCTTGTGTTCTGTCTAAGGCCATTCAGGCCAGCAGGAACATTTTAATATGCAGCCACTGTCTTTTGTTCCGGCCTCTGCTATATAAAAATGTAAGGTCCATGCAGAATCTGATTGAGGAGTGCTGACATCAAAATTTGGACAATTACAATGCGCGTTGCCCCAACAAAATCTATAAGCCTGTTCCCTGATCTGCTTAGACTGCCTATAAGCAGTCGAGCAGTTCTTCTGATGAATTATAGCAATTCTTAATTCCAAGCACATTTTTAGTATACAATTAAAACACACTTTTTATAACAGTAGGATAACACAATACGTATCATCCATAGCAATAAAGCTAAAATAGATCACTCTATTCATAAATTAAATTGACGTTTTGAAAGGTTAACACAAAAGTTGCTTTGATGTCTGTAATCAATAAAAAAGGGATTTCAAGTAATTAAAATCTCTGATGTGAACATTCCTTATTTGGTGCCTGTCAGAAAGAACAAAACAGAGTAGCCACAGACAGGAGATAAATATAGATAAACCAGGCCTTGCTCCTATGAGTTCTTGTCTACAGCAGGAATTATTGGTGCACAAGTCTTTCCTGGTTCAGATTGTAAATGAATTAAGAACATAGTAAGCATTGCTGTGAGTCTGCAAGTCGGTAAAGGAAGAGAAAAAAACAAGATACAGGGCAGTATTTTCACATGAACAAAAACTGTTAATAAATAACTATTAAGTAATAATAGCTGTTGTACATCTGATACATAGACTTGTTTGTTAGATTGAGTTGTTTCAGAAGATTTAAAGTATGGATAGATTCCAGTTATTTATGCTTATAAATATGCTTTCTTAAATCTCCTCAGTGTAAAATAGAAGAAAACAAAAAAGTATTTGAACATAGCCCTTAGTTCTTTTATGAATTTGTTGTTGTTACACTTCCTTGTAGATACTGTTGCTTACTGATAAATGGTGATAAAAGTTTTGCTATTCATAACCAAACCATGATAAGACAATAACCTGGCTTCACTTCTTTCTGTAAAAAAATATTTTCTGTGATTAGTGGGAGAGAGGAGCCTTGCTAAGAAGGTTAAGGACTGTCATTGATGCGGATCTAGGAGAAGGAGCAAGGAAGCTTGTTGGTTCAAGTGTCTGTGACCCGTAATATTTGGAATTTTTGCATTGCTTGTGTTTCCTGATTAGATGCATGCAAATGTTATAGAGAAGGAAATGGTATGACACTTTTAAATTCTTCCAGAGAAATGAAAGGAGTAGTGTATGTAGTTACATGCCAGGCTTGTAAGAATGGGAATGTTGACAAGCTGTAAACCTTTAAGTTTCCCAATCTATTTGATTCAAGTCAGTCTTGCTTGAGACATCACTTTTAGAAAAATTATGGTATTGAAGCATCCTAGACAGAGGGCAGGTTTAAAATATTATTATCTACCTTATTCACAGTGAGGATACATGGTCTTTTCTTGCATAACTGTAGCTGAAAAGAATATAGCCAGGTCCATGTCTAATTTAATTGCTTCTGTGTGTCAGACCCCTGGTCCCAAATGTTTGCTCAAATGGTACAGTTGCATAGCTTTGTCTTTGATTAACACTGTAGTTAACTGGGAAGGGAGAGCTTTAAACTAGAAGCCACTGGGGAGGGAGTGATTCCTCCAAAAATAACTAATGAAGTTTTGGATGGAGTAGGCAAGCCAAGGGCCTGGGGTGATGGGAGCAGAAGGGACAGAGTAGTCAACAAGACAGAGCTGAAGAGCAGTCTCTTTGAGCATGGGCATGTAAGCATGTACTTGGGAATTGGCACGCTTGGGTGCCTCTCTGAAATGCCTCTACACTGATGCATGCTGCATGAGTTAGAAGTCTGTATGCAGTCACAGGGCTACGACCTCACAAGGATCAAGAAGGTGTGATGAGACAGTTCACACAACTGGAATTCTATGGTGGATGAATGGCTACAGGCTCCATAGGAAAGAAATGACAGGAAGACAAGAAGAAGGGGAGTGGCTGCTGAAGACTAGAAGAGAGCAAATGTCACTCCTGTCTTCAAGAAGGGGAAGAATGAGCATATGGGTAACTACAGGCCAGTCAGCCCCACCTCCAGTCCTTGGGAAGGTGATGGAGAAAAATGCACCTTAAGCCATTTGCATGGTGATGATACTAAGGGAAAGCAAAGGATACAGTGCTCTAAACAGCATGATCAGTATGATTTATTTTTTTCTCTGTGCCTCATAGTCAATAGCCTTACCCATTTTAATTTGGATATTGTAGGATCCTTTCCAGGATATTCTGAAGGAGATGGTATTGCTGCTGATTAAAACCTGCAGTGACCCTGCTAATCTTTGCCATCCCTGGAGCTTTGCAGCCATTCTTTCCCAGGTCAAGGGGAAAATTCTCCGTCTAATCCTCAGTACTAAACCTGTATAGTATCCTTCTCTTTATGTTTTCTTCAGTCTTTTCCATAATGTACATGTGTCCATCTTGCTAATCTTCTTCAGCTATTGTTTTTCTCATTTCCTCTGAGCTTCTGGCAGGCAACCTATTTTTGTCCCTGTCTAAAGACTAGAACATATTGACAATTTGGAATTGACCTTTTTAGCACGATTCAAATTAACCTAGGCTAAACACATCTAGAGATGTGGGTCTAACTGTAAGGTGACAAGTCCCTCTAATTCCTCATGCTTTTCTGGTAGAAGAATTAGCAACGGTAGTAGGTGCGACTACACTGTGATTTATAGTATTCATTGTAATTTGTTTAAAGAGGATCAAAACTGAAACGTTGACCCTTTTGGCTATGATCTTCTCACTGCTGTCACAGGTGCTTTAAAGAGGTGGTAAAAGAATGAAGAGGGACAAAAAATAATGCAGGTGATATGTTCTTGAACTCTTGACTTCCAGCAGCTGCATTTTAAAAACTGTCGTTCCATTTTGCTGGTATGTCTGTGAGGCTTCTCCATTATGTGTGCAAACACAATCTGATTAGTATTTTTTATAAGCTTGTCTTGTCTGCTTTTATTACAGACATCACCTTCAGACGTGGGGCCACCACAGCCATTAAATCAAGAATATTTAGCTATTATTTGTAATAAATGTCAGCAGGGCTGAATTGAAGCCAGCAGGAAATGTTCAGGGCAGAAAACACACTGACATTCATTCATGCAAATTTGTACCACTAGTAGAATTAATCATAAAGAGGGAGGGTAGAACATACATTGCATTTATATTACTGGTTTGGCCAATTGTGATTCATCATGAAAATGAGGGCTATAATGGGTAAGCAGCGGCCTAGTGACAAAAAGCCACATGCAAAGTATAATTAGATGAGTATAACTTCCAAGACAAGACATTTAAGGACTCTTTTTAAGTTACAGTGGGTCAACGTATAAGGGAAATGAGAACTGCAGCTCCTCACATTTTAACTGGTAATTTCAATCAGAATTTAAAAAAAAAATAATAGGCAACTTTTGATATTTTTATCTTTTCTGTCTCTTTTCACAGTGTGGAAAGATCTGTTCTATTTGACCAGAAAACAATAACACTTGGAGGTTTTTGAAGACAAAGTTTGTAAAGCCTTTTAAACTTCAATATCGTATACCCTAGGAAACTTACTAAATGTATCCTATTTAGAATATAGGATGGGAATCCTTGTATTTTAACAGGAACAGGTTTTTTTTGAGAAGCATCACTGCAGTATGGGAATGTTTTGCCAGACTGTGTCTGGAGATGACCACCAGAAGATTTATGTTGGTGAAAAAACAGGAGGATGTCTAGCGTCAGGCAAGTTAAAGGTCCAGAAGTTGCTGGGAAGCCAGGCCATCTTTCACTGGTTTTAAGCCCTGTAGTCTGCAAAGCTGACATGAAAGAAATTGCTTCAAGAGTCCCGCTATTTAGTGGTATTGGAGTGATGCAGAATGGGAAATTGATTCCGGTGACTAGTGAATTCAGCTCTCAATAGTGGGGTTTAGCTCATGAAAGCTATAAACAAAGAGCTCCCTTCCCCAACACTATTCTTTTAAAATTCCAATAGAAAAAACAAACTTAGTTGCAAACATATTAAATACTTAGTATTTGAAAAGATATAAGGATATGTATTTTTTAGTAATTGTGTTCCTTTGCATTAACTCCTATAAAAGTGAAAGAAGGCTAATGTTAGATTTAGTTGTCACTAAATCTGTCAGAATCTGGTGGACAGCCTATTAGGAAATCATTACTTGATAGAAGTAAAAAAAAAACATTTTAAACCCATTTAAATCTATCTCAGTGCAATATTTATTGAAGTCTACACACCTGAATAATCTGTAGGAAAACTGTAATTACTGTTTTCTTGTATAAGACGCAGTCCTTTGCAGCAAGCCTTAAGGAAGATTATAATGTGAATCTGTAAGTGATAAAACTCAGAAAAGAATTACTATTGTGTTTTATTATTCCTGAAACATGGAAAACCAGAGGATGAAAGCATATATTTTTTGTATCTCTTTCTATTATCTTGATGCAAAAAGAATAGTCTTAAACCTGTTCCTGAAGAGATTAAAAAATAAGCCATCTGAATGGAGATGACATAAAAATGTTAGGGGAATTTAGAGACAATAACTATTCTCACAATTCTTCAGCTGTAGAATTTAAACAATGAGTCAGAGAGAGCATGAAGCTGAAAGACGATTCATAAAATTAAAATACAAAAAACTTTTTCTTTCATATAGTGTGCTCTGAGCCAAATGTAATTTTCAGAGTAGTGAATTTCCTGAAGGGCCAAGGAAGTAAATGCAAACCAAATATTCTGAGACAATTTTCCATTCTCACTGTTTATAATTACTGCATAGGCTGTTATCATGCACACTGGGAGGATGTTTAAACAAAAACACCTTTCAAAGTGCCAAAAGCAGTCAGCGTAAATTGTTTCCTTAGGGTTTTGTTTTTAATTGCTGAAGTTGGGGAAAGGACCTGATTTGGTCAAGGCAAAATGCATGCTTCCTGCTAAGTGAAATACAGCTTCTCTTCATATAATTCATGAATTCTCACAGCTGCTCAGCTCGTACTACTGTTATCATTAGCTCACTGAAAGAAATCATAATTAGAGTTCATTGTTCTTTTTTTTTTTTTAGGGCAAAATGCTTTTTTTCTCTTTCATGCTATAAGTCTTAATCATTCTTACGTGTGTTTGAATCCTGACTACACTGTGCTTTAGGGGCAAAGAGTTTTGTGGCAGAAATAGAACCAACAGAGTTCACGCCAAAGAGATCTGACTTTTTATCTGTCCCATGCTTTCAGGATATTCTGTAAGCTTAAGACTGCAGTTAATTGGTTTTTTTGGGGTTTTTTGTTTGGTTTTTTTATTAACTTGAGAAGTCTGGTGAGCAGAGATGTTGTGTAGGGCCTTGGTAAGCCCACTGTTGGAGTATTTTGAGCAGTTCTGATTTCTTCACCTCAAGAAGGAACTAGTAGAACTAGAGAAGGAGCACGCAAAGGCAGCTGAAATTATAAAAGGGATGGGGAAGCTGCCTTATGAACAGTGACTAAAACTGTTAGGACTTCAGTTTGAATCAGTGTATCACTACTGACCCGTTCCCAATGTGTGTTGTCATAATGTGGGACTGACAGAGAATTTCCAAACCAAAGCAGTGGTCAGTAACTTTTGCCAGACAATAAAATTTGTATCCAAATGATTTTTATGTTGGGTAATCAATATTTTGATTGAGGGCTCCTTTGTGATTCTTTTTAGAAATTGAAATTTGCGGTAAAATCCTAGAATAACTGCAATTAACTAATATGAGGAATAGTCTCTACTGAGATGGCTTGTGGTCTGATATTGATGAGAAATTGTTCTACTGAGTGCATTATGCAACTGTGACTCGTGAAAACTTTAAACAGTAGTAAACAGCTGATAGGGAAAATATATGGCCTCCATTTTAATGATAGTGGTACTGCCACTCTTCAAAAGCAGTGAACTACCCATTGTAGTTACTTGGCCAAAATTATTATGAAAAAAAATAAATAATCTGTTTTACTCTGTATATTTGTTTTAAGATATAATAATCTATCTTCAGTATCAAGGAGTGAAACAGTTCACAAGTTTATGATTATTTTGTCTCTCTGTTATTAGAACCTCATCAAAGATAGAAGTTATTCTTTTCTAATATGGCTAAATAACAAATAATAAACTGAAATTTTAAAATATTTGTTAAAACAATGCTCCTTCTGTGCATAAAAAAATGAAGAGAATAATAATCCTGTAACTCAATAGATTTGACATTTATTTTTCCCAGAAAATTTTTATGTAAACATAAAAATTTTGGAGTGCCTGTTGGGAACTATAAGAAGGTTAAAAATGGAAATGTAGTCTGTACTCATATAATCCTGTAATTTTAGGGTTTATCTTTCTCTAGAGCTTTTATACTGAAATCCTAAAAATGGCTGAGGCCATTTTAAATGTTTTGGGTTCTTACTTTGAAATTTATGATGCAAATATTGTGTGGGAGGCCAGCAATAAAAGGAAAGGTACAATGGGTTGTTGATTTGTGATGCAGAGGATTATATACTTCTCAATGATTTAATACTGAGTCAAGTACTCTAGCTTAGAATTGGAGGGTGCTTTCTGCCTTTTAGCTGAGAACTAAAGCTGTGTTCATGATAACTTTTGGCCATTGAATATTTCATGGTACATTTTGCAAGAATAGGTTTATTAATTCTATTGTCCTTGGCTTGGTTCCAATTGCAATAATTACATTCTGCCTTTCTAAAGTCACTTTTGAAGTATCAAGTATAGCCTTCCTTCCTTTTCCTGAAGTGGAATCAAAAAAGCTCTGTAATTGCTTAATTTTTTTGGGGGGTGGGGGTGGGTGGCATTGGGAGATGTACTTGGTTGAGTAAGAGAATGTGCTTTTAAAATCTTTTTCGCATGTCAGTGTATTGAATAACAGTAAGATCTGCAGCATGGCTGACCGTATCTGATGTAAGAGTGTTGTGAACATGCATATCTTACAAAACATGGGTAGCTGTCTCAGCTAAGAGAAGTCCATCCATAAGTGGAAAATTACAGTAATCACCAGCTTTCACTGTAAGAGTGAATTAGGTAGAGGTAAGTGGCCTAAGAGAGGATGTTGGAAATTGTCCACAGAGCAGTGCTGTGGAGAAGGCAGAGCACAGGGAAGGCATCCTTCTGATACGTGACTAGTTCAGCCCAGGTCTGCCCTTGGGGGCGTACTTTGGGTGAGAAATGTGATATTGAGTTCTGGCCTTCAGTCTGACACTGAGACTGCTCTTGCACAGCAGGATAGAAGCAGCCACCGAGTAGTCATTTCACAAATCTAGAGAAATAACAAGTGCCTGGCAAGCAGGCCAATCCCTCCTATTTACAAACAACTGATAATGTTCTCTCCTAAGGTTTTTAAGAAAACTTTTCCTCCATATCACTCTGTGGGTTTTGCTTTTCTGTACGCGACAGATGTATGCTGGGTCCTCTGCTGGGTTACTGCGATGCATTGATTTTACCTGTGAAGCTTATGTGTTAGTCACATACATTTCGCAAGGTGTCCTTAATTTTTTTTTATCTCCTGTGCAGAATCGAGGATATGCTAAAATGGATATGTGGGCATTTTAAGATTCCCAATAAGTCGATCCATTGATGAACACTAGAACAGAAAGACTACCTGAGTGAGCATTTCTATGCTGTAGTTAGTTTTGGTGGCGGCTTCAGTACAAAATGATGGATACATCCATAATTTGAAGTGCAATGTGATACAGAAATATCCAAGCTACTGCTGACAAAGTCAGTATGCTGCACCATACAGTTAACATTAGGCAGGGATGCCATTTTGGATCTCAAAGGTACTTTCTTTGTAGGCTTATGAGCTTGTGTCCAGCACTATCATACTGCTTCCACAAGTGGAACTAAAAGTCATTGTTAACTTAGGGTTTTTCAGCGTTGCATTCCATTGTGCAACACAGACTAATACACTTATGCCCATAGGGCACTTTGCAACATTCTAAAGTGCATCCTGTTCTCTTACATACTTTTATGTACATTTTAATTTGTTTGTTGGAGGTTCATGATGTAGCTGCATGGAAAACCGAGGGTCTATGTCTATGTAGGAATAAATGAGTCAATCTATAAACAGGTTTGCATTAATTCTATTGAAAGGTGTAACTGGTGATTACGAGGCCATGCATATCATATCTTCTTGTATTTTTTTATTCTGATGTGTTCTAGGTGCTGCAAGAGGGTCCAGAGAAGGGCCACAAAGATGATAAAAAAACTGGGAAGCCTGCCATATGAGGAAAGGCTGAGAGAATTGGGTTTGTTCAGCCTTGAGAAAAGAAAGCTTAGGGGAGACCTTATCACCACATTCCAGTATTTAAAGGGTGGCTACAAAGAAGATGGAGACTCCGTTTTTATAAGGAGTCACATGGAAAAGACAAGGGATAGTGGGTACCAGTTGCTCCTGGGAGGTATCCAATTGGACATGAGGAAAATTTTTTTACAACGCGAGCAATCAGCCATTGGAGTGATCTCCTCAGGGAAGTGGTGTAGTCCCCAACATTGGACACTTTTAAGATTCAGCTGGACGGGGTGCTGAGCCATCTTGTCTAGGCTGTGCTTTTGCCAAAAAGGTCGGACCAGATGATCCTTGAGGATCCAGCCTGGTGTTCTATGATTCTATGATTCTGTAAAGTTCTTGAAACGTGCAAGTCTCTCTGATCATAACCTGTGTATTTTCTGATTCTTTCTTGTGCACAGCTGAGGAATAGCAGCCATAGATGAGAACATCAGTCAAAGAAAGATTCTTCTGAAATGTAAGAAATTTTCATACTGTATTATGAATCTTTTTAAGCTGAGTAAAGTCTTACGAGGTATTTGGAGAATTAAATAGTCTGGCATTTTTGTCATTTTAATGCTACAGCAAGTTTTAGCACTTGTGGTCTTACATGCATGAGTGCTCAGCTAGCTGAGGTCTAAAATGGTTTACTGCTATAATCATAATTGTTTAAAGAGTTCAGTACATTCTGGGCCTACCAGTAATTCCCAGGTCCCTGGAGAACTGCTATTTCTGTAGGTGTCAGGATGTCTGGAGGTTCTCAAATGTTTTGCACATATCTGGGGCTTTTAAATTCTGGAGCGTTTCCTCAAGAACTTCTGTCCGATAATCTCATAGTGAACGTTTTATCTGACAACCTAAAATGCCTTGTGGTCTACTACTTGTACCTCTGCAGGTGACAATACCACCCTGAAAAAGGACTTCTAATAACCTTTTGAGCCACAATCTGTTTCCTCCAGTAACAGTTAATACCTTACATCTCAAGATATCAGCTAAGGGTCAATGAACAGAAATAGTAATGGAGGTTCAAAAATAGGAAGGAAAGTGAGGTATTGGTCATAGTCTTACCTTTATGACCTCACTTTACGATCGAGGTGTTGTAAAAAAGCTGTAAACAGTCGAAATCCTCTGGAATAAATTATAACATATAAAGAGACTAACAAGCCACACTGGAGGCTCAATACCTTAGAAGCTGTTCTCTGTCCCCAGGCAGATGGAGGGGAAGTTTTGATGGGAAAAGTTTTAACAAAGGAATGCTTTCAAAGAAACCACTGCACTTAGATTTCAAACCGAGACTGACAAAACTTTCATAGTATTGGCAGCCAGCTATCTCTGAAGAGGATTTAAACAGGGACTGAAGGGATCAGTATACCTCCTGATGTCTGCTTATCTTGTAAAAATGTGCAAGTATTCTGTTGATTTTTTTTTTTAATATGTAGGTAATAGAAATTAATTAGGGTGGGTTTTTTTGTTTTTTTTGTATTGTGACGAAACCTTCTGCACTGCTTACTCTCTGCAAGTCATGGAAGTATGACTTACTTTTTTGTGGAATAGTTTAAAATCCCAGCTGCAAAGATTATCATAAAGATAAATTACAATAGACAACCCATGGTATCTGGTTACAGTGCCTCATTTTATAAGTGATTACCCTTATAAGTACACTTATGCTTGCCAGTAGTTGTACTGAATATTTATTTTCTCTCCCTCTTTTGCCCATCAAGGTATTTTTTCTTTCAGTTTTAGAATATGATATTTCTGCAAACATGATCAAAAGTAGATTAGTGCTGGGTCCCACCTGCTCAATTGTAGAAGTGAGTTCCTGGACCTAGATGTTCACGTTGAGAATGCTGTATTGCTAAAAGTCGAACATGTCACTTGGAGAAACATACACTTTCTTCTCGAGGTTGTCATTGGTTTTTCAAGAGGACAATAGATGCCCATAATGCTAAAGGAAAGAATGCAAATTAGGACTTTTTTAAGCCATAATTGCTTCAGAACTTTGAAGAAAAATGGGCACATTTAATTTGACTTCTGAGTGACTGAGAAGCCAATAGAGAGTAAAAGTACTTCTGTATCATGGACTTTCAGTTTTGACTTCATCAAAGGACACAAGATGGGAGTGGGCTGTCTGTTAGTCCTTTGTGTCTAATGCAAAGAGAATGGAAGTGATATGGTCTATGAGAAATTTATTTAGTGGTAAGCATAAAGAAGGTGGGAAGAAATCAAAGCAAAAAAATTTTGTGGGCTTTGTCTTAACATGTGTTATAAATGCTTACAGAAAACTGTTCAAATAACATTTTTTGACCTATTGGAGTCCTTCAAGTTTCAGTTCTTGGCTTCTTACCTTTATCATTGTGTATGTATGATATTGATCCACTCTTCTGAAATGCAAAATTTCGTCTCTTCGGAGGTGGCACAATTATTTATAGGTCAAATAAATATTTACATGGCCTTTTGTATAACCTCCCATGTGATTTTGACAAATTGCAAGATTGTGATAAATTGGGTAATGTTTTAAATTCAAACACAGAAAGCTTGGGTGTTTGGTGTACATCTCAGTCTGAAATCTCTTGATTCTGCCCTGCATGGTTCCTTTTTGATGAATCTTTTTCTTTTTGTCACACATCTAAAACAACTTGGGATACTGTTAGATTAGCTATTAAAACCTATCATTGTACAGAAACAGAGTTAGCAGAATGTGTTTATAGCCAGGATTATTTTCTGCAAATAGACCCTTTTTAATTTTGCAATCCAGGCAAAAGCTGTAAAGACTATTTTATTGGACCTTATAGACTATTTTAGGCTGACATGTTATAAAGATAACATGCTAGTCAGCTTCCGTTCTTGTAATTTACATGTTTTAGCTGTAGACATATACAATAGAATATAAGCTGGTCTTAATTGCTACTAAACAAAAAGAGTTTCAGGGGGAAAAATGGAGACCGTATTGAGGCCAGCTCTTGTAGGAATACAGAATAGGCAAACAGTGCACTCTTATTTCCTTTCAATGCACATACTTAGGTTCTAGATGCAACCTATTTCTTAACCTGAACAAGAGTTCAGGTTGAGTCTGCTACTACTACCATCCACTAGTTAAGTCTGAAGAAGTGAGAAAGACAGTTGTGCTGGAGAAAGTTTGTAGAGGTTCAAGGATCATCAAACAGAAATGATTCCTAGTGTTTCTAGTGGGTCTGGAAAATTGTAGACTGCCTTTCACATGGCATGATGCCTAAAATACACTCCGATTGTTTTTCGTATTACACTCTACAAAGTCAGTGTACAAACAAGTGAGTCCAGCTTATGGGTATGCTTTGTAATTGATATGTCATTTGAAAGTGCTAAATCCTTTTCAGAAAGCAATCCTTGTTATCATGGGTTTCTGTATGCTGAAATCCTGGCTTCTCTGAAGAGCGTAAAACTCACACTGGGCTTAATAAAGCCAAGATTTCAAGCATACAATAAATAGCTACTTTTTCAAAGCTATTACAATCAATCATTGGCATAAATACATTTTTTGAGGACTCCTAGATACATGCTACAACAACGTAACATCTCAAGAGAAACATAAAATAAACCATAAAAAAGTGCAGCTCCAGGGAGACGGAGGAAAATGGGAAAGAAAGGATGTCTCCTCAGTGCATTAGAGTAACAGGCATCTTATTTTCTCTTTGTGTTTGGCTTATTTCCTTGATAACTCACAAACACGCTAATTTTAACACTCTAGAATGTGATGGCCTGCATGCACAAATGAAATAATTTCCCATACTTTCTGGAGATCAAGTAAATCTCTCCAAGCAAAGAAAATTTCTCTTCAACGCTGTTAAAGTTCAGCCATTTTAAGCCTGTATTGCGCATAACCATTACAATCAAGTTTTTTAGTCAAGTTTCCGAAGTAATTTGCCTTCCTTCTCTCTGCTTTACACACTAATACTATCCTTGAATTTTGGACTCCTCCTGAGTCCCTACAGAGGGAAATGTGCATTCTCATTAATTTCATTCTTCTCAAGCTAGGTCCTTTCTGGACAGTTTATATTGATACAGTAGAACCTGTTGTATCTTATCTCAGCAGTTTTTTACACTATACCTCACATCAGATTGCATCAGACCCACCTTGTTAATAATAATTAAAATAATAATAATAATAATAATAATAATAATAGTAATCATCATCATCATCATCCTCCTCCTTTGGTCATAAGGGATTGTGGCTGCCAAACGATGTCTCTGGGAGCAATCTCTCTCCATGTGTTTCCCTATTAGGATGCCATCATCTGTTGAGGATGCCGGAGATATTAGCTAGATGTATTTGTAACACATACAATACATATAGAAATGCACACACACACACACAGCACCACTCATGATCCCACTCGGCCAATTTCAAGCAGACATTTTCCTTTGGACTCACAGGTTTAGCTACATGGGATTAATATTGAAGGACTACATTGCATGATTCGAATTAATTCATTTTCCTTCTACTGTAGTTGGTATCCCTTTGGTCAGAATCATGCCTTTTGTCATCAGGATGCCTGCATGAAAGGAAAATAAAAAAATAAAGGCAACGCGTTAGCGATAGAACCTTAAAATTAAAAAAGGAAAGTGTGAATCTGTGAGAAGAAAAGTTCAGCAACTGTTTTTTCAGACAGATAGTGGAGCAGCACACATCACTGGGACTAAACTAATGAAAGAAGTGCAGAGTCACATGACAGAAAGCAGCTTTACTTTATATAGGAACAGCAGACTTAATATAAAAAGACTGTTCTAGTCTAGAGTTTTAGCAGACAGAATAATTAGTTTACTATAAATCCTGGTCCATATTAACTAAGGTACTGAAAATTCTACCCTTTGGCACTTTAATTTGCACTTAAATTTGGCTGATCTTAAACATACTAGCCTAAACATATTTTGTAATGGGCATATGAGACCTCAAGGTATAGACTTCGCTATGTTAATAAGAGCGTGCAGTAATTTGCTCACTAGTCTAGTTGCATCACTGACTGTTACCATTCCAAAAATCTTAAAGGATGTTTAAAAAAAGTTTATATCTGTTCCTGCCCTGTGGTTCTGTGAGTAGATTATTACAGGTTGTTTGAAGACCACGATATTACTGATGTCATGAGCAACAGCTGTTTCCACATTCAAGACAAGTTAGAATGATTCGGTTAAGTCAGGTGGGGAAACAGACATCTAGTGATTCTGCCTGACATGAAGAATCAGTTTGGAGGCTATTTCAGAACATTACATTAGAGATCCAGATGGTTTGTGTCTTAACCAAAATATAACCAAAGATAAAATGGAACAGATTGCAATTGGATAGGGCCTTAGAAGTATTTCATGTTAGTTTTACTCTTTCAAGAATTTCCTCGTGTTGTACCTATGTGGTCTTTTTGTTTGCTTAAAAAAAAACACCAGCAAAAATGAGGGACTTCCTTTTACTTGTGTTAATGTATCTCCAGAACCAAAGTTTAATCCTCTATGGAAATGCATATTTCTTTTTCCTTTGCCTTCTTGCATAAAGTCAGTTTTTACCATTATACAGGACAATGTTGTCAAGGGCCGTAGGAAGACCTTTTGTAGTGTAGGAAAAAAGAACATTTTTAGGGCCATGTTTCCGAGTTGTGCTTTCTGCAATAGAGAAAGACGAACATCAGAGGACCAGTTTGGCGCTCTGGTTCTCAGAGCTTCCTTAGCCCAAGAGTGTTATGGCATTTAAATTTTGTCCATTTGATTAGGGTCCTCTATAGGCCTTGTGTCAGTGGCAGTCAGGTATCTATGATCTGTCAGGTACCTATTCTGCCTCCTTGCCACCCTGCAATATGCTATCTTGTTCCCTTGGAAAAGCAAGGAAGAGCTAGCAGGTGATTTGGCTTCAGGCTGCTTTTCCATCGGTGTAAGAGGTGTATTCTTTTGAATATTAAGCAGTCTGACCATAGCTACTGGTACAGTTTCACCATGGCTGCTGTAAAACTAGGCAAATATCTGAATTCTTTCTTCTCTGCTGAACAAAAGTTTCTGAATGGAAGCAGGCAGAAGTTTAGTGTAAGATTGTTAGGCAATAACCTGATTTGAGGCATGAACTGCTGACAACTTCAGGGCCACTGATAGTAATTTCTTTAGCTGACCAGTATCTAAGACAGATATAACGTTGTGATTAATTCCCCTTGTACATAGAAACATCATCATGTACCGCAATTACCTGACAAATCCAGGTTTTGAATATTTAATGTTGAATAAGTTTTGCAGATTGATTGACAATGGTTCTATAAAGCTTTGGTCAAAAGAACAGCTTTATCAGTGAGATTGTGTTCTGTGACAGGTCACACTCCTTAACTTTTGTATTTTACAAATTTACAAAAAAGGGTAATAGGTGAACTAAAGTGATATTATTCAGACAAACCAAACTAATCGTCTGGATGTAAGAGGCCAACTCTGGCAAGTAATTGTTTTCGTACAAATTAGCTCAGCAAAATGATTAGAGTTAATAGTAAAATATAATATAAAAGTGAAGAGTGTTAAAATTACATAAACACAGTAGATAAAAATAGTACTAGGGCAATTGTTCCTGTCTCTTTTGCTGCTCTTTGAAAAAGTTACTAAAATGATAAATAAAAGTGATGCAACAGTGATGATTTGCTTGAGTTTTCAAAAATGCTTTAGATATGTCTTCTCAATATTACTGAAAAAAAAAGTTTTAAAGATGAAAGCCTTGAAACGTGGGGTAAAACTGGAGCAGCAAAAGAACAGAATGGGTACTGGAGACAGCAGGGTACCTCACTGCTTGTTATTTGGGTCAGTTGTTTGTGTGTGATTTAGAGGACAAAGTGGATAGTGAATTAGTGTTTTCTTTGTGATGTTGAGTTTTTTTTTTAGTGAAAGTCAATGGCAGATTGTGAGCATTTACACATCTAACTTGTGTTACTGAAGTTGTGTGCACACCTTCTAAAATTCTTCAAGTATCTTAAACATTTTGAATTTGTAGTGCATTATAGAAATAACTGAAAAATACATGATTTTACTCCGTTCTGTGCTTAAATTTTGTAATATTAGTGGAAAGATATTTTAGAAATGTGCCCTGAGAGGACACCAAAGAAATAGTTCTGAAATGCACCGTGCCAAGTATAAGACATTTAACATTAGGTACATGTAAATTGAAAAGAAAAAAGTGAGTAGGAAACTGACTAACTGCTGTATTCAGAGTTGAGGATATTGGCTATTTTCTGCTTTATTGAGCAATAAAAGGAGAAATCCAATTGGCGTTCAGTAAGAAATCCAGTGAAAATGCAGAGCTATATTCTAAGAACAAATAAAAGAAAAAAGAATGCATTTTTGTTGAAAGCAATTTTGTAGAAACTTTGCTTGTTTTGGTTAATATTGCTGCACAAGTGTCCTGCCTGAAGTGAGAACTAATGTTTGCTGTGTGAATAGACTTGGTATATTTTAGCCATTGAAATAGAAATTACCTGTGGCATTAGTCTATATTTCTGAGGAACTGTAAAAATGACCTGTTACGCCACAAAGAACTAGCCAAGATGAAGTACCAAGGGCAATCCCTTTTCAGTTTTTGAGTATGCTAGTCTCCCTGACATTTACCTATCTATTTTTGATATGATGCAGACTGTGAAATAATTGGCAGAGTTGTACTTGTCCTGCTTAGTATCTTACAACGCAGGTCCCTTTTCTCTAACTGATAAGGCACTATTTAGGAGCATGTAAAAGTTTCAGTGATGTGATATAATATCAGTCAATTGCAAAAGGAAAGTGGAAAGATATGTTCTTCCTATATCCAGTATTTATTTCCATAAACTTCCCTTTCCCTTCCACTCCCCTTTCTCTTCCTCCTTCCCCACAGTAAAATCCAACTTCTGGTTTATATGGGAAATTCTATGGGGTTTATAACACTGTAAAAGTTAGAGATAGCTAGCAACTCTTAGCTCATCTCGTCTGTCATTCTACCAATGTAGCCAGTTCCTTACTGCACATTTTCTTGTGCGTTGTTCAGCCTACTTTCACAAGTCCCAAGCAATGAGGGTTCTACCACTTTGGGAGACTCTTCCCCAATTTAATAGATTTCATTGTCAGCAAGAGTGATATCTGTCCACAGAGATTAAAATGGCCACAAATCTTACTTCCTTCCAGACTAAATGTCAGCCCCATCCGTCTGCTACAGCTTTTCTTCAGTAACTAAAAAGAGCACAGAAATCAATAGATGAGTGGCACAATGAAGAAGAAATCTACATGCATAGGAAGGGATGTACTGGAAGAGACAAAACATCAACTGTATTCAGGCTAGTGCAGATTTGATTGATTTGATCTAGGATTTTTTTTGTTTTGTTGTTGTTGTTGTTTTTTTCTTTGTCAAACCTTTTGACACCATGGTGATGATTGTAGTTAAAACAGCTGGCTAGATGAGAGAGATAGACAGAGAGGCAGGAAGTCATAATAATGAAACTGGTTTCTATAACAACAAATGGAGTACCAGATATGAATGGATCCAAGGCAGGCTGTCTGCAGAGAGAACCCTGATTTTCCACCTTTTTGAATTGTCACTGCATTACATACCAGTAAGTGCTAAGTGGGAAAGACACTTGATATAGAAGTAGTGGTAAACGTTAACTCTTCACAAGACAGTGAGTTTTATAACTCTTAACACACAAAGCTTGTTTACTGTGTTATGTTATTGACACAGTGCTAGTACAGAGACCCAGCTGTACTGGTTATTGTGCAAATGTTATTGTGAAAAGCTGCACTGATTCTTGTGAAAAGACCGTTCACTATGCCTTAAAAAAAGGGCATGGGGTGGCGACAGAGACTGACTGGAGCTATGAACAGATGCGGGCAATAGTAGGTCCCAATTTTTTGCTTCCAGATTATTCTCTTTCTTTGCATTAACTGTGTATAGTTGGACAGAGGAGAATGGTGAAAACATAAGAGATGTGTAAACTTACAGGTTTATGTTATTCACATGCATGCTAATTTTATACATTATTCATCCATGAGAAATTTACACTAATTTCTGTTATTCTGAGATGGATTTTGAGAAAGAAAATAAGTTAGCAGTGACTTTTAAAAAATCTTTGAAGATTTGTTTTTAACTTTCTACAAGGTCTTTAACTGAGATAAGCCTTTTGATAAAAATATCAAAATATGTTTGATATCAAGAAATAAGAAATTTGAAGTTGTGGCTGGCGCTGGTTGATGCAGGCTGCATTTTTTTTTAACTGAACTTTAGAGCTTGAGGGCTGCCTGATGAAGGAAAACATAAAAGGATTTGTGCAGCATCACTTATATTTCCACTAAATTTTGAGACTATGCAGATATATGCCACAGTAATAATATTCAGAACTAGTGAAATTTCACAGATTTAACTGCAAAGTTTATCAGTTTATGTTGTAGCCTGACTCCTTACCTTTTCTTCTCATTTGAAATCTAATGCCACTACTTAAAAGACAGAAGGATTTTTTTAGATGTGCTCTATGTTTCCACAAAACTAAAGCAGTCGAATGATAAAAAACCCCAAAAAACTAAATGAGGAAAAATAGCTTCCCTCTTTTTACTACCCCAATACATATTTTTCATAATCACATGTGTAAAGAGTGCAAAATTTCTTGCTGTTGTCTAAAACAGGACAACTGATACTTCTAAGTATGGCTTTGAAATTGTCAAAGACTGGAAATGCCAAGAGCTCCAATTCTCTGCTGAAGTAATGCTTCAGTATTCACTCTGAGAGAGGATATAGGCAACACAATTTTACTTCTTTTTATACTCTGCTTTCCAGATTACAACTAGGTTTGACAGAACGTAACTTACACAAGGCAAGAGCAAGAAAGTAAAAACTTTCCCACTGTACTTTGTGTAGGTTGAGCTGTTACAGTCTCATTGCTCAGACTTTTCAACTTTTTTCCATTGACACCTTCCTACTCTCCTTGCCTTGTGTCTGAAACTAGACAGAGACCATATTTTCTTCCTTGCACTGTGAGATTCTTATTACACACTTGGGAACTGTAAGCTAAACAACGGGGCAATTAATTATAAGTGTTTGCAGACTGGTGTAAAAAGCTGGAAGGGTGAAAATAAAGCAATTCTGGGATACCTTGTATGAATGAAGGGGGATCAAAGAACTCCCTGGATATTCATTTGGAATCTTATGTTTAGAGAGTTCTGAGGTAAATGCAGAAAGGAAATTAGGAGTTAAAATAATACATTGGGTATGCCAGTTTAACTTAATAAATGTCAATAGTTGCTGGAAACGTTTGAAGTAATTTGGCTCAGTTTTTAAGGGTTCGCAAGAAAAATCCATGTATCCATTGTGGATGAGTGATTCCAGGCACAGAAGTATAACCGTCATCTCTGGAAGGCAAATAAATGATATTAAAGTGACAGCAAATCAGATTTTTTTTATTTTTTTTTTTATTCTATAACAAGGACAATCTATCTACCGGAGGTCAATACATTTAGGAGCTGTGTAAAAATTTTGTTAGTAGCAGTTTGAGTATCTATATCGATTCTCTTGGTGTTAAAATATCTACTGTGTTTCTGAAGATTGGTGGTGCCCTTAAATTCCAAATATTCCTTTAGGGTTATTTCAATAATATTAATTTAAAAATAATAAGCTTGAGGGCTGATAAAGAAATATGTGTGCAGAAATATATGACATGATAATTTGTAAAGGTTTGAATCTGTCAGTGTAAAGAAAAATTTTTCATTTCCAAGATTTATTGTTTTGTCTTTGTCTCTCACTCCATTACTGTTTTTCTCTGCTACATTAACGCTGAGCAAGTTGTAAATGAAATAGTGCAAACTGAAGACAGGGGAAAAAGACTGGAAGTTTGGCCTCTTAATGACTTGCTGAGTCTTTTCGTCTGCCAAGGCCATCATTGCTTGCATTGTTAGATCTCCACAGGTGTCCTATTCTGAAGACCTTCGCAGACGCTGGTGGTCAGCTGGGGACAGTCTCAAGGTCCACGTTGTTGGCATTGTTGAAGTCTCCTCACTTCAAGTATACATAAGCTTTGAAGACCAACGTAAGCCCATTCCTCTTTTCCTCTTTGAAGTAAATACTTTCACTGACAAATGAGAACGGAAGAGTCCAGGCATACTGTGAGTAACAGAGGAGTTAAATGTGTTTGCATTTATTGGTACTTTTTTGACATCCTTTCTCCACTGGGAGGAAGTTGAGCATAATAAAATAAAGACCAGAATAAGAAATTCAGTTAAATCCAGTAAGACAAACAACTAAAAGTGAACTTAAATGCAATTATATTTTATATAGAGTATGGAGATAATGAGAAGGGAAGATGCAAGGGCCAAAGGCATGCAGAAAAGGTCCTGCAAAATGATCTCCTAGCCTGTGCATCGGCATATTGAATCATGATGTTCAACATGCATCTCACTGGCACAGTGATTGGAGGAAAAAGAGATGTCAAATTACCCACATAATTACACCTTTTGTTTAACTGTTAACACGTGAAAGTAAGTGGCTTTTTTTATTAAGAGTAAAATAGTCCCACTGTCTTGCAAATGAATATAAGTGTGTGTATATATACATGGATGTATATATTTCTATATTTACATTTATGCAGGGAATTAGAGATCATTCTGGTGACGTTTAGCAGAGTGACATATCAGGACAGTTTCACACTTTAGAGTTTTACTGGATTAGTTAATTACTAATGTACTTGGTGCTAGTGGTCAATTCTTACATGATACAAATATCACTACATATGTAAAACTGTTAGTCGTTAGCAATCATATTCTAAAAGAGATGTGGGTATACAATACCACAGAGCTGTTGCAATATATTTAGCACTGATGGCTATGGTCTATAGTGGTTCTGAGCTGCAGATGTCAAATTAATCAGCCCTGACAGGTCTTTGATGAGAGAAGTGGGCTTATCATATTTTGTGATTTTATTCCTTGCTTGCGCCTAAGATTCTTATGCTGTCACCCCTTTCCCATGAAGGGGGTTCTCCACTGCTTCCGATGCTGCCTAGCTTATTTTATTTTGTATTGCTGGTTGTGTTTTCTGTGCATTTGGGAAAGTGCTCTGCCTATTTGTGCTTCCTCTGTCAGGTAACTTTTTGTTAGTTGGATGACACCTGTCAGAAACTAAAACCATCTTTGTCTGCCTCATTGGTGATCACATTGTTCACATACTTAAGTCAGATTGTGTCTGGTTATACCATCTTAGTATGACAAAATACTTGCATGCTATTGTTAATTACACCATTCTACTACACTTATATCCAGTTTGACACAAACTAATATTAACAATATCCTGATACCTATCATGTGTGGATATCACAGGCATCAATTTTCATTAAACCTGATTTTAGAGAAGTAGGTCTAGGAATTTATAAGAATTGGCCAGAGCATTTTGTACGAATTTGTTATTCTCCAACCTTTTGACTGAGATGTGTTTTTGCAGTGCTTTTCATGAAAGATATCAAAGAATATTTGGATGAATACCTTGCACATATACATGAACTTATTATACAATGGCAGACATTTTTTTCCAAATGCTTAAAAAAGAAGATACCTATCTTCCTCCAGGCCATGATCTAAATATTTTTGGATAAGGGAGTTATTCTATGTTAACCAAAAATAACCCATGTGTGAAACTGGATAAATGTTAGTACCCAGTTGAAACTTCTCTTAAATAAAAACAGAATTAAAGAAATATACGTATTATAACTTTAGATGAGTTGCATGTGAAAACTGATTTTGAAGCTGTGAGGAGTTGGTTTCCCTCTTGACTACAAGATCAGATTCAAAGATCACAAGAAAAGATGGGACAACAGAAGTGCCGACAGGATCAACAGTATGTTTCTGTATTAGAAACAGAGCAGTGTAACTGAAGTGATAAAGTGAATATGCACGATTACTCATCTCTAGTATTTTCATGACATGCTATATTGTACTTCCTTGTGCTGTCCATAAATGATCTGAGTACTAAAGGATGATGATCCATTTCTAGAATAATTATTGTATATTGATGTATTTATTGATCAGTTCTGCCTCATGCATGCCATAGCAACTCAATTTTAATGGTGCTGGGCTCTGCATTTCCTTTTGCCCCGAACAATGTGCCACACATGGCTAAAACCTATTGCACTTTGAAAGCAGACTGAGCCTTTCCTACTACCAGATGCGTCCAGATATTTTAACTACTTTTGCAGTATCATAGAACATAAACACTATTTCTGTCCCTACACAGGACATAAAGAGACTGCTTTAGTGGCTCTGTTTTCAGAGGTTAGTTAGTCATCCCTAGATACCTACAAGAAACATACTAATTATTATGCTGCTCCAGGTTTTCTGCTTAAAACTATTTTGATGTGAATACACTGCTTTCGTAGAGCCATACTTAAAATGAATCTTACTGTACAGCTCTGCAATCTTCAATTCAAACAGTCTGTGTTGCTGGCCAGAGATGGCTACGGAAATGAGCTTTGGCAAACCAATCGTTATGTGGTGTAGACCGGTTCCTGGTAAGAATTAGCATCAACTTTCCACATTCATTACAGGCTCTAACTAGGGTTGTTTGGGAATTTTTGTTGAAAAGAAACTGGAGCAGTGTCGGTGCTGATGAATTTTTTGATTTGAAAAATACACTGAATTTTCCTGAAGTACTGATACAGCCTTCTCTGTTGTTTGCCTCCTCACACGCTGCAAGATTTTAGTCTGTGCATTGGTAACAGAAGTGCAGAGAGGAGGAACCTTTTCCTTTTTAATTGCAATCAACAGATTTTTTTGGTTTGATTGGCAAATTCAAATATTTTCCAGATCAGCTGGAAAAAATGGAGAGTATTTTTTTTCCCCAACTTGAAGTTTGGGAAAAAAGGCTTTAGCATCGTTGAAATACTCAAGGATGTAAGAGCAATTGTTTTCTGCATGTCTTGTGACATAAGGCAGATTTCGTCAGTGTCCCTTTCAGAAGGGTGTCTAGCCCTCTGACTCCTGCTTCATATATTCTTTGACTGAGAAGGAACGGTGTCTTAATTGATGACATTTTCTTATGAGGTTCAGTTTGTTAGTCTCAGAAAAATATTATCTGTGAGCAGACCTTTTCCTTCTCACCCCCCTTTTTTTTCCTGTTTCGTTTGTCTTTTCTGTCATTTAGATTTTCCTTGTTTAGTGCAAGGTCAAGCTTTGTGTTAACGGTCACTGTGACAACAGCTTCTTCATAAAACTAGTAATATGCTCAAATTTGCAAAATCCTTTAAATTACCTTTCTGTAGATATATTTCTGTCACATAAACAGAAAATAAATCAGTAATTCTGTCTTTTGAGTTATGCAGTGTACCAAGAAATGAACTTTTGTAAAAAATTCATAGATCATTCCAATATTCTGCATCCTTGTTTATAAGAAACTTTAGGATAAATAATCAAAGAGTAATTTATGAACTTCCCTCCCCTCCCCCTCCCCCTCCCCCCTCTCCCCACCCTGGCTAATATTTTAACCAGAACTGGCCTGGTTAATCTCTTTTGAAACTCTGGACATTTCATCTTTTCCAATTCTGCCTGGGCTTAACTAGAAGAAATAAATATCATCTTTATATATAAATTAAATGAATAATACATGGTTCAAATAATGCTATGTTTCTAATTTTTCAGGAGATCCAAAAATAGCTGTTTTCTTTCTTTTCACTTGACTGATTAAATAATAATAAAATCAGGAAATGTGAAAGAGAAATCTGAACTTGTAAAATTAATCTGCAAAGCAGATAAGAATAATTCAGTCTTTTTCACATATAATGCCATACACTGTAGGTTGTGCAATTTTGTTTACAGCTCTGTGTGGCCTAAGATACATGTTTAGGCATGTAGAGATTGAAAGCCTGCTTCTTTGGCAGCAATCAGAAGTAGGATCTTTGAAGTGGGGAACATATGGCTCAGTATACAGGATAAGTAATTAAATATTAGAATAGATATCCTTACTTATAGGAAAGCTATTGCTGTTTTTAAAATGAGCTATAATCTTTTCCCTTTTGAGGTCTCTGAATCATGGTAATTGTGGGGTCTTGGTTTCACTTCTGAAGGCATAGAATACATGGAATAAAGCCCTCCTAAAATACTTCTGTTTTTTTCCTCACCTGTATGAAGGGGTAGCTAAATGATGCTCTATGAAAGCCTATCGCCCCTTTTTGGTGTGACTCATATAACTTATTCACAGCTTTCCTCTATGTGAGCAATATGGCCAGACTAAACCAATGTTGAGAAAATCTTTATATCATGCTACGTAAGTGAGAGACCTCATTTATTCATGCTGCTAAAGGTATTGCAAAGCAAAGAAGATAAGTAGCACACTGCTCATCCAGTACACATTTCACAGCCTTCACTTAATTGTATTATGTCACTATATCTAAGTTGCTTATCTGAGCAATAAGCTACACTTGCAAGCTAGACTTTCTCTAGCAGAAGAAATTTTTACCTACAAATATGTATTAAGAATCCCTTTTAGTGCAAAAGAATACACAAACTGCTGCTAGCTCAGCAGGTAGCTAAGCAGAGCTCTAGGGCTTCCCACACTTCCCAACAGTAGGCTTTCCAACACAGATGATATGTCTCTTCCCTGTCCAGTAAGAAGAGCAGATTGATTGCCTCAGTTCTTTTTGCCTCAAAAAGAATGGTGTGTTTGGACTCAAGATCTAGTTTAATTTAGAGCTCCTATTTGTGGGGGTTTCCTACCTTTCATAAACTGTCTCTATGTCAATTCTCAATTAATTTTGCTTCACATCATCCTGATCTTACTTAACCTCAGTTTCTTTGCATCTGTGCTGCCCCTTTGATTTGTCATGCTTTCGTTCCTCTTCATTCTTCCCTTCCTTTTTTTTCATTGTCCAACCCAGTTCCCCTAGGTCGATTCCTTTTCTCATTTGGTACACTGTCTAATATGCGCAACCTCTTCATCGCCGTTTAACCACCTCCCAAGACATGGAACCAAAGGGATAGATGATCTCCTGTTCCATCCTCTTTACTGATGTAAGTTCACAGTATGCTGTGTGTAATTTCTAGGATAATAATAATATGCTGTGTGTAATATCTAGGATATTAAATAGGATAAGAATATTACCTTATTTTCTATTTTAATCATCTGTGCTTAAATGTTGTTAAGAACTGATGTAAATAAACATAATGAGAAAGTTTTCTCTCCCAGCCATGCTGTGAGTGTGGAAAAGGTTATGCTTCTGTACATTCTCCTGTGATTTTTAATTAAAGCGTTTAATTGTTGGCAGGTGTGTAAGAGTATTGTGAAGTGCGTGGCTTAATTGTTTATTCTTTCCTCTTTGTTATAAATTGAATGGATTTGAAAATGCATTAGTGTGAAAATGAGACTCAAGAGGTCTTGTTCTATAAAAGTCTGCGTAGGCAATCCTCATTCTCCTTCAGAGGACAAAAGAAAATGTTATTTTAAATGTCTACTTTTACTTGCATGAAATATTGTCTTTTGCTGGGTTGCAACAAAAACTGCTTCAGGTCTGGAAATTTTAAATGTCACCTGTCCTAGATTAGATTTCCTTCCCTGTAGGTAAAAATTTGTAGTTTTCCTAAAAAAAAAAAACAAAACAGAAGAAAGAAGGGGAAAAAAAAGGAGAGTATTTGGTCTATTTGCCATAAACCTGCGAGTAGACCAACTAACACCAATTACTATGATAGTCTCATAAAATAATAATAATGAGCAATAAGAGAGCTATTTAACATCAAAGATTAATCACCTAAATAGCCAAGTTAAACAGTACAGTTTGTATTACATCACTTTGGCAAATATCTTTCATTTGTGGGTTTCTGAAACTCAGGATGAAGGCCAATTTAACCTTAATTAAGGTTTGTTTTACTTGGCTATCTAAATGCCTAAGCTGTTGTGCTGTAGAATCACAGAGAAATGTAGATGGAAAAAAAATCCTATGTGGTCCTTTTGGGTTTACCTCCTGCCAGATCAGGATTCCTCCCTCTTGTACTATCTAAGTTGCCTTTGCTGGCTGAGTTGGGTATGATGCAAGCAATATGCCTGTAAAACTTTGATGTGGTTCAGTGGAACTCAGAATTAGGTGGTTTTTTGTCTTTTTAAGCACTTTTAAACTGATTTTTTTCCATTTTAAAAATCATTTATACTTCTTACAGCTGTCATTTATATAGTATTCATATCTTCCTGGTACTTATACGCTCTTTTTAGACAGCAATCGTCTTTCATGCACGGATCCATGCTCTTTTGGTTTTAATCTGCTACATCGTACTTTCCTTTCCTCATAGTGCTTTTAATGTTTGTCCTGAGGCATAAAGCCTGAGATCCAGGATCTCTGCATTCTGGTCTTTGACATTTCGTTGCTTTTTACAGCACGGATCAAATCACGTTTGGATCTATTCTTTCCCTTTCCCTATGATGAAGAATGAAGCAAAGAAAAGTAAAGAGGAAATAATAATGATTCAGAAATGTAAATTTTGGTGACTTCTCATAGGGTAATGACTTAGAGCCTATCTACAACACCTACCCTTGCCTTAAAAGTCTGTTCTCATAAACCTCAGTAATTCAGAGTGGGTAATAATGAAGACAGTAGCTAAATATTAATTGTTTATATGTATTATGTTAACACCTGAACCTTTTTCCATTCTGTCATAAAGTTATTCTACAGCTAGCAATGATATTCAGGGAGTAGGCTGGGATGGCAGGCACAGAAGGGGGCACATACTCATAGAATTTTAAAACATTAGAAGAAAACATCATGGACTGTAACTTATCTAGAGTTTCACTGTTGAATTATCTTTCTCACAAACTGATCTAAATTTTCATAAGTGATATGAACTCCACTGGATTTGACACAGAAAATGTGTAGCAACAGTATGCACAATATTTAATTAAAACAACTACTGATGAAAACTCATTCTCACAGGTATTACTGTCTAACTAGACCTCTCTCTTGCAAGATTGGAAAAAGAGTAACCGGCAATATTAAAGCACCCCTTCCTCTCTGTATTCTTTATCTTGGTATTGCACCATGCCAGTGTCTCAGCTCCTTCATGGACAATCTATTTAAAACATAGGTCTTAGTCTGATTTCAGAGATAGCAGGAAGAGTACCTAAGCTATTTGTAAGCAGTGGGGCTCCTCCATTAGTCTCCTGAACAATAAACGGAGAGTTCTGGGTCAGGAATCCAAAATCTTCAAGTCGAATTTGCCCTCCTTCTGCTACTTGGTGCCTCCTTTTCTTATCTGGATTGTTGGCACAACAATTCAGAGACAAGCACTGCCCGCTGAGGGACTTCTGCTCTTGGGACTTTGTTTCCTTCTTGCAACAGTGATTGCTGAGGGCTTTTACTCATTGTCTTACCTTCAGCTTTATCTAGGACAAGAATTTTGTTCGTCCTTTGCCCACACCTCCCAGCCTTTGTGAGCAACAAATTTTAAAAACTACGGGAAGAGTGAAGGTGCTGAAACAAAATGTGTCACAATGACTCCCACTGCAACTGCATAAAGCATTTTTGCATAGGCCCCTCTAGTTCTTCCAATGTGCTCACAGTGACCATCTCCAAGACCTTTACAAACATGAAGGAAGCAGCATAGTTGGTCTGCTACATGGTTTTGTTTTTCTGTTTAAGAGGAGAATGGGGTTATGGCGGCCCGAACCTCTTGCTTGGTAATATCCATACGTGAAAGCAAGTGGGAAATATTTCTTATCTCAGTTTATTTTATCCACAAAAAACATTTAAAGCACTCCCATCACCAGACAAGCACTTTTAAATGCATTTTTACTGTGAGTGAACACGTGCATAATACAAGTAGAGTATAGAAAAATGAATTTAAAAAATCCTTGTGAATAATGATTGAATTCTATGTGACTGTCTTTAAAAAACAAAACCCCGTGGTGGCAGTACAAGTATTTGCAAGTTTTCCATTTTCTTTTCATTATTACTCTTCATATTTTTGACACTCACTATACAAGATCATATTAACTGATGATATAGCATCATGCTGTGTTTTAAGAGATTACTGCTTTTTGAGTGAAGACTTGTTGTCAGTTTTACTAGTAATGATTATATCCCATTTGAAAATCTAAGGGCAGGAAAGGACATGTTGTCAAAAAAAGTCGGATACAGGGGACGTAGCACACACCCCTTTACAGATCATTTACAAAGTGATGTCCTTGAAAATACAAGGCCCACCAAATTAAGCCTGTTAAGGCCTGTTAAAATGATTACAACTTGTGCCCAAATAGTGGAATAGCAGACTGGAATTTTAAAAGCCGTGTTCTTAGGACAATCTACATTATACACACATGTAAAAAAATCTCAAATTTCTACCCTTTATTATTACGTTTGTCTACTCCTGTCACTTCACAGATCTTCATGCATTGAACACACTTACTGTGGAGTTGATCAACAGGATATTGGGTTAAAAAAAAAAGAAGAAATAGTTAAAAGAAGAATGTAGCAGTTGAGAAATCCATGAAAGTAAGCTAGATAATATATATTCTGCAGATTTTTTTCCCATTTCTGAAAGAACCTCCTGGTTCTGTTCTCTACTTTTTCATTACTAGCAGTGTACTATAAGATCTTCCTGTTTGTATATGTGATCTCATTTAAATATTTCATTTGAGGCCAGTGATCTGGTCCAGACTTCCCTACGCACCAGAATGACAGAAATCCCAGATCATTCTCTGTTGCTCTCTGCGTATTCACCCTTCTGCCTACAGATTCTGGAATTTGAAATTATATGTTGGTAAGTGTCAGCTAAGCATGTTTGCACTTTTCAAATTTCTACAATATTTCTATGTAGACACCTGCAGAGGTTTAGGCTGGGAATTTAAACATTCAGGAGGGAAAACGTTCATTGCTTGTTACTTTAGCAGGAGCCTTAGTGTGTCCTGAGCACAACCTGGATCAGTGAATGGAAACCAAAGTGACCAGTAGATATCCCCAACTCAGCTCTTAGGAATAGAGATGCTCTGCACCTATCCATATTGTCTGGCACTAACATCAGCTGAGGAGGGATTCACCCATGCAGTGCTGTGCTGTGACTTGTGCCCTTCTCATTTCTTGTGGGGCTAGGATGTAAACTATAAGTCATAGCGCAGGAAGGAAAGTGGGTGCCTGCACAAATGTTTGAATGAAAGAAACTTCTTAAATGGGCTTTTCCATTAGAGAAAGGTATTAAGATCCTTATCTTTAGAACAGACAAGAGATGCTTCAAAAATGAGGTTTTGTTGGCTAAAATATGTAGGATATTTTGGGCTCTAATTCAGCTATTCTCACTCAGCTCCAGGATATTCTTCCTGGAAAAGGTGAAGTGTCTGCATACAAGCACATAAAAATACACCCATGGGACTTAATGGAGGTTGCACAAAATTAATTCTGGCAAAAAAGGCAAGGAAAAAAGATCCTGTTATGTCTTGTCTTATGCTGTCTCTTCCTATGTGAACCTTTACATTTTTTAACTCTTTCCTTAGAGGTGAGTGTGAATTCTGAAATCCATTTTACAAGTCATATATATTAAATGCTTACATGGTGACAAAGCTGACATGGAACGAAGTAATAAACCTGAATCACATAACTTCTGTGGCAACAAGTGTTGCCATCTTCAAACTAATTAATAATTAAAAAGATGATTATACTGCATGAGATGGGAAAGTCCTTCCTTCACAACTGGCCATGTGACTGGGACATCTGCCTCCTGGTCAGGGTATAGGAGAGGTGATGCGTATAGGCTGCTGTTGTCTGTGTTTCTGCCGTGGCACTGGGAATATATGAGTAGGCAGTTAAAAATAATTCAAATGAGCAAAAGCCCAAATAAATACTGTTTGCCGACTTTTCATACAGGCCAAGAGACTTCCATTTATATCAAAAGTCTTGCATCATACAGAATGTCTGATCACCTTGCAAAGCATACTTCAGCTAAAGAGAACTTTTGGAGGACTGGTATTAACTTCAGAGAGGTAGGTGGTCCATTCCTGTACTGTGTCCATTCCAAAAAGTGATGCTAGACGTGAGTCTGCGTCTGACACATGTTCCTAGAACTTGATAAGAGAACCAGTGTGTGAATTATTAGCCTAAGAGGTTGAAAGCTTCAAGGTTTCAATGTGGAATGTACCTTGTGAAAAGAGGCACTCATCAAGGCTATATAACACTATATTTTTTTCTTGTAGGGGGCATATATCAGACTAGTAATAGAAAAGGTAAAGACGAGATTGAGCTTTTGGCAGTTATTTAGTAACTACCCTGAAAAAAAAGAAAGGCAGTGTATTTGTTTTTGCAGAACATGACACGACAAAACAAAACACAAAGGAGTGGAAAGGTGAATCCTTACTGATTCCAACTTACAGGACCATTGCATATTCATTTCAAGGATGTTGAAACATTTTATTCATTGCTTTCTAAAATCATTCTAAGATGCACAGACATACGTGGATGGGCAGGGAGGTGAAGTGTTGCAATTTCTTGCCAACATCAGGTACACCTTCTGTGGCTACTGAGTCCTTTAGTTCTGGGTAGATAGGGAATGGGAGACTGCCAGAAAGCCAAAACTAAGCTGTGGGAGTAACACTGTTATTGCAGAAAATGTGTGGTGTGTCATGAATTAGACGTTAGCTTCTGTTAAATGTGCATATCTAGGTTTACTTTTTTAATTTTGGCTTTTTATAAAGATCAGCATCTCTAAAGATTATATTCTAGGCAACATTGTATGACTCAGCAATTACATCCAATTTAGTAAGGAACTAAATGAAATATGGGTCACTATTGAATTGTCTTCTAAAATTGGATTGCTTTTTGGATTTTAGCATGGAAATCACAAGGATGATAGGATAGGCAATATGATTGAATAACAGATGTTTATTGGACCCTGAGTCATTTAGCTGAAATAGATTTAAAAATAAAGGCATTGAAGAAAAATAAAACTCTTAAGAAAAATTATTTGCAAAGCTAATTAGCAGTGGTCTTTCAGGTAAACATACATTTCCTTGAAACATTAAAAAAACCCCACAACAACCCTGAGTTAAGGTTAAAAAGCAATTTCTTAATTAAAGGGAGTTAAATTCAGAAGTGCTGTGTAATGTCACGTAACTTACACTTAACTGACATCTAACATAGTCAGGGAACAGATGTGTGGAAGGCACTTTTCCTTTCAGTCCTTGGCGTGCCAATTTTATAGATTCCAAAGTATTTCACTGCAATATGGTTAACTGCAGGCAAAACTTATTCTGATCTGTGCATTCATACTGGGTTCACTCAGCATAAAGGGCATTGTCCAGATATTGTTTGACCAAACAGATCCCTTTGTTAGGTCAGGATTTAAATAAGGAAAATGGGCCTAAATGATACAAAATTTTCTATTACTGAGTTTTTCCATGGTATTTGGATAAGTATGAAATCATCTGCTGCTTTGAAGTGTCTTTATATGGGATTATATTGTCTTTCCTAAACTCTGATTCTAAACTTGGTAGACCAGAGCATTTAGGTGTGTCACAGAGTTCCTTATGTTGTGTAGTGAGCAATTAGGGGCCTTGAGCTCTGTTGCTTTCTTAGTAATTATCTGTGGCCACTGAGTTCGTGGGCAAGACATCCTTATGAAATTTTCATTGAGGGGAAGAACTGTGGTTATATTTTCAGCATGGTGTGAAGGAATTTAGCTGCATGACTCCCATTAATGTTAATAAGTGCTGTTCATCTAAATAGCTGTGCATTGTACTGAAAATTTACCTCTTGGTGTGCTTAGAGTAGAACAGTATGTATTTGAAATCATCCTTCCTTGAAATAAACTGAAAATCTAGTGAATATGGGGGGGTGGGAATGCATTCAGAACTACCAATCAAAACAAAGATAGAAGGAACCACAGGGAAAACACAAAACAAAGAAAGACAAAGCAGATCAAACAACGGTAAAGTCAAACAGAATGTGTTGGAAACAAACGAGCATGTTAAAAGCTTAACAAACCAGACTATAGAGGAATCACAAAGCTGCATTTCATTCAGGTCATCATTAAACAAAAGCATTGTGTATCAAAGCACCTCCTTAAAATCTCCAGCAGAAATCTCTTCTGCTGATGACTCTGACTCTCAGACATCTCCTGTAGTTGCAGACAGTTGTGAATCTTGGCATGCAGAAATGCATACAAGTGCTTCTATTCTTTAACCACAAAGTAAATGTTAGGACATCAGGTCGATCCTCTAGACTTTCAGGTTCGGAAGTCTAAATTTATATCTTTTTTTTTTTTTTCTTTACACAGGGATTACACATGTATCTACATGTGTCGTCCTTTTGAAACAATCACATCTCACACACTTGCAGTACAAGACTGCAATGAGCTCATCTTTCAGTAAACTGACATGTCTAATCTCTGGGACCTGT
Organism: Larus michahellis; assembly: GCF_964199755.1. NCBI lineage: Eukaryota > Metazoa > Chordata > Aves > Charadriiformes > Laridae > Larus > Larus michahellis. Next base: position 60,793,837 of record NC_133930.1, read on the forward strand.
GGGGAAAAAGATGGAGAAAGAGGAAAGCATGCTACTTTTATTTCCTTACATTTGCAGAGTAGAGTGATTTTGTTGATCACTTGCCCAAGGTGGAATTGCAAAAAGAGTCTATAGCGTAGGCCAGGTTTTGACCTGACTGAACTGGAACAGTAGAAGAGCTGCCAGTTGTAAGCAAAAAGCAAGATTGCCAGGAGATTTGTGGGAACAATTTTCTCAACTAGGTTCACCTTTATAAACACCAAATATTTTATTCATTTTTCATGAAAAAGTGTATATATAAGATTATAGTCAGAAAGGCTTGAGGGATGAAAACCCTCTGTTATTAATATTTGATATCCAATATTCCAAGAAAAAATACTTAAGTTTGTTGAACATGCCACAAGATTCTAAAAGAATTACATTTCTAAGTAAGTGGTGAATTACTGTATGCTCGTGTGGTATTTATTGTGACGCTGCTAATCAAAGCTGAACTGTATAATCATCTTTGTGTTCCTCTGGGTGCCCAGTATTGTTGTAGTGCTGCCCCACATTCTGTTTAGCACTTTCTTTATAAAAAAACCCAGAAGGTTCCTGGTGAGCAGTATGAGTTTGAATTAATCTATTTGACATTTTCAGTTTTGAGCTCAAGAAAACTGCCTTGGGATCTCATTAAGAAGTTGTGAAAATTGCTTTGTCATTTGTCTATTGTTTCTGGCAGACAAACTGTATTATGATTTTGAATCTCCACTCTAGATCTATTCTTTCTCTTCCTTCCTCCCTTGTGCCTTTGTATACATGTATCTATATCTGTCTATAGAGTGAAGCTGCCATGAGGGAAAGAGAGATCTCATAATTAAAAAATAACCACATACCTCTGTGGTTGTCAAGGAAGAGTTGAACACTTCAAAGAGCAATGACTATGTTGCATACTTTCCTTCTGCAAAAGTACTATAGTGGTGAGCCACCTGCTGCCTAGCTGGTATGGGGAAAGCTTTAGTTCTGACTTGTTTGATCTGCCTAGTGGTTTTGTTTTAGTGCTTTACCTTAAAGAATAAAATGTACACCATTAGTCTGTGGACAGATTTAAATAAAATGCATCAAAAATTGAAACAGGTAGCAAGTTGAGGAGTCTTAAGGGATTATTGTTTCTGTAAAGCTTAATCTATCTTCGAAAATTATCAGAGTAGAATTTTTGAGATTCCAGGCTCACTGAAATAAGATTTGTCTATTTTTTTTTTTATTTATTTTCGCTATTTGTTGTGAATCTTAAGTTTTGTTATACAGAAAATAAGTAATAGCTTTCTTATCTTAGTGTCTTGTCTCTATGAGAGGTCAACGTAAGATTTTTCTGAAGAAGGTAATATGATCATTATACCTCCTGTTGTTTGATGTGTCTGTGTAGGAGGTTAAACGTCTTCCTGACAAAACCAGTAATTATTTTATACATTGAAGCATGTGAAATGATCGCCCTTTTAATTTTTTTCTATGTGGCTTAGTGTAAATATATATTCTGTTTTTATTCATAAAAGTGAATTTTTTTTTGTATCTCACTACCTTCAGTGATGACTGGTGCCACTGAGCTCCGCAAATTAATTATATGTTGTGTGTGTGTGAACTTCTCCCACTCCACTATTTATCCTTTTCTATCAGAGTTAGTCAAATGGTTAAACACCAGCAAGAAAAATAATGAAAAATCTGTTTATTACTGGTGAATAAAAGCCCTGATTTCATTCTCTACTTATTTTGACGGGATATTGTATATACCATATGTTTTGATTATGACTCTGCAATGCTTACAAATGCCAAGGTGTCAGTGTAATACTATCAGATGTTTTAAGAAAGTGTATTTCTATGACATGCTAATTGTTCGTCATTCTGTTGCTAAAAAATAGTGTCATCCAATGAAGGAACAGAAACCTAACTGGCATGAACAGTATGTACAGTCAACAGCTCAAAACTACCTACACACTTACAATTATTCATCCAAAGAAAATTCAGCTAACAGCTATAAATAACAGATATATATTTCAAGAAAATCAAGATAAATTTCATTAATTGTTCTGCGTCTTTCAATATGAAAGGTATATTCATTAAACATAGTAATTAAAATCTTAAAGGCTATTATTCATTCCAGAAACTTAAATTTCAGAGCAACGTTGATCTAACTGGATCACTAAGCAAACCGTGTGACTCGTGTCCAATAAAAATAAAGCAAATTTAAACTATCAAATACTTCCAATAAGTTATTGGCAAACATATTCCATATAATGTATTTACATTAAATACAAATATTTTTTGAATGTCAGTACCTTCTGCTATACCTGATCAATCCTATACACAAGAAGGTGACCAGGACATTTTGTGTGAAATAATTTGTTCAGATGCGGTGTTATTCTTTACATCTGGCAATTTCTTTGTCTATCCTATCAGACTATAGAAATAAAATCAAATGATCAACCTCAAAATAAAATATATTTGCATAGTTCAGCTGCCACAAGGAAATAAGTGTCAAATTAAGGACTTTCAAAGCTAAACCCTGTGTTTGAATTTGTCATTTACAAAGTATTGTGGTTTAAATAAAGTTCAGGCTGGGGAGAGAGGAGAAGACAATCCTCTTTGAAGTCCTTTATCCTAGTCAGGTAAATCAGACATCCCTTTAAAAAGTGGAGGTTTTATTCATAATCATAGATAACTAAATTATAAGAAAGTAAAATGTTCATACATTCTGATAAAGTACTACCCTATGGTATCAGAAGGTTGTAGAACCCATAGTTGCATTTGATCTCAAGCTGTGATTTTAGACCAGATAAAATGAAATCTACTGCCTCGATTTCATCTTACTCAATGTCCACAGAGACTGTAACTGACTGGAGATGGGGGGGCTAATATCAGTTTTCCTACCTTCCTACAACTTTATAGAGTTAGTGATAAATCATGCATCTACATAAAACTATTTGCCTTATACCTCTGGGGTGAAGACCAATGCATTATTATTATTGTTATTCATATCTCTCAGGGACCTCATCCAATGAGGTCTCTTCCAATTATAAAAACCAAACCTTGTCATCTTCTTTCCCATATGCAGTAAATAAGTAGATATATGACTTTGTGTGCAAGGTCTCACCTCCTTGACTGTCACTTTGCTTTCTGCTGTTGTGATGACCCTAGGGAGCATTCTTGTGTTTCTTTTTTTTTTTTTCTTTTCTTTCTGGCATAATTACCTAGTCCTGTTTGTATTTGCCATTATTTTGTGTACTCATATTTTATATTTTATTCATTATTCTCCCTTTGCTTCATTTAGACTAGTCTTACAGAATCTAAAATAATGGTGTTTGGATTTTTTTCTGCCTGTTTCCGTTATGCTCTCTGAATATGGGAAGCACCACATTTAGCTGAAGAAGGTGATTCCAGTGTGTGGTCTACCAGATAGCACTTGGAGGCCCGGTCTAGATGCATACTACTTGTAATAAAATACAATGAGGACCACAAGGGAGTACTACATTCCTGCCAGTGTGCTTGAAGGCATTATGATTGCTGCAGCCTTTTGCAGAGTTAAAGCCTTGAAGCAGAACTTCTCATGCCTCTCATCTAGTTTTGCTCTGCCTACAGTAGTCCTAATTTAGCCCTTAATGAGCTAATTGTTGTGGTGACCTCAAAAGGCAAGTTGGAATTCAAACACACAGCAATTCCTGTACGGGAACAGACCAGTCTTTGTTTACTGGTGGCTTGTACCAGATGTTATAGGAAAAGCACCAGAGGACACACAAATTTTGTTCACTAGCACTGCATTCTCTGGAGAATAACTACCTTGATTGTTAATTAGTTTTATAGTACACAAACCAGTTAAATGCTGCTTCTACTGAGATTGATTCAGTGCTGAAATGAAGGCAAGACCTTTCCTGTGATATTTTCATCACTGGTTCAAATGAAAAAGTAGGAAGTACAAAGGCAAACAAAAAAAGAACCATTCTTTTCCCTAAAAATCTTTATTAAGCCCCTGATACCTTTAATACATGATAAATAAACCATCTGAGAAGAAAATGTTTGAGAAACTTCTTGTTATAGCTGATTTAATTAAAGGTTTTTTTAAAATGGTTTGTTATCCAAAATCAAAGGTACTGACACAGTGAAAACAGTATTTAAAGAAGTATCAGTGTTCATAAAGGCAATCAAGTAAGCTATATTTGAACTCCTAAGTTTCTTTGACTTTGAAGTGTAAATTGATAATTTAATTTAAAATGCATTGGCATTATTGTCAATCTCATTCACAGCTCCAGAAATCCTCACCTGCAGAACTTGTCTTTCTTAATCAGTGGAACCAGGATGAACTTCTCTTGGGGTACCTCTGCTTTTCCCATCCTCAAAATGTGACCCAAGTGTCTTATAAAGACAATCACAGAACAAATATGGGCATGAATTATGAATAATTCATTAATGACATTTTAAGGATATTCACACGTTTTTTGACAAAGTAAGACAGCAATGCCCATAGACTTCCTGGAATATCTTCACTTCTCTATATCTTCTTTTCAAGCCATATGGGCTGAATGGATTTTCTACATGTGGGCCTTGTGTAGAGTGAACCTCAGTCACTACAGGGGGTGGTGGCAGTTTGTTTTGTCAAGTGGTGTTGTGTTCTGTTGTGTGAGAGAACTCCTTCATTCAAAATGCCCAGTAGTATAATATCATGCCAAGTTCTCCCATAGTGTGCTTAAGCCTTATGGCTTTGAAATACTGTTGTTTCATCAGATTCTTACTCCTCCTCTATCTTCGTATATGTAAAGGCTTTATGCAAACAATTAATTTTCTTTTCCAGTACTACCTACATGATGCCTTCCAGTCTCTCTGTTAAAAGTACTACCTCAGACACCTGTTTTCTGCAATTGATAAAAAACATTCCTAAGCATAAGACAGCCATTAGCAAGCCAAATCTGTGATGAAAACTGCAGATGCATAAGGATAAAAAAGGTCATACATTCACCAGTTTGCTGTTGTATTAGAAGATCTCATGTTCTGCTGACAATGCAGGTGCTTTTTTCATCCTGTGGGACTAGAAAGTGCAGGATGATTTATGTCTATGGGATGGCTATCTCTTTTGTTATCTTCCCTTTCTTCATGCGTGTTATTTCTTAGTTGTTTGTTTACAAATCCCTGATCACTTTCCCATATATCTGTCTTTACTGACTCACTAAGAAACAAAAGTTCCATGTATTCACAGGTGGTGGGAAAGCATTTTTTAGTGATAATGGGCTTTTGTTTTTTTTTTTTTGCTCACCAGTACTCAGATTTGTATAAATGACTTTTAAGTCCTTTGTAGATGTGCCTCTGGATAAAAACCTGATATCCCATATGTTTGTGGAAAAGGAAACAAAATACCTGAGCTGAATTTATGACCTTACTAATTTTACAATAATGAAACTTACATTTTCCAGTGGAGTTCATCCTGTGTCTTCTATTTAAGTTACACTAAAGTAATTGTTTTTTTGATTAACAGTGGCATCAACCCTTCTTGCTAAGGCTTCATGACACTTTCCCTAATTTGCATGTGTGAAACCAAATTTTAAAAAAAAGATCACCCTTGTTGTCATATTGAATCACCAGTCAGATATAGCAAACATTTAATAAAATTTGTCTTCCTATGTTACATAAATTCTCAAAATAAGGCTAAGGTTTTGAGTGAGTTTTGTGCATAAGGGTGAGCTCATCTCTTTCAAATGTACATCTGAAACTAAGGGCTCCTTTCTCTTTCACTGCATTATGGGGAGATTCAGGATTCAAGCTTCAATCTACCAAATGTGTCCTTAAGCCTCATTGTTTTGCAGGTTTCCTCAGATTTGTAGAGTGCTATGAATGGTTAAGGACCAAAAATTTGTAGTACTTGATCATTTTGATTAATGCATTTGGACATTCTGTCTGGTGAGGCTGAGTGGAGTGTCTCCTTAGGGTGTTACAAAGAATCTTGACCTTTGCATGCAGAGAAGTAACATTGACATCAGCTCAAAAGAAAAGGAGCCAGTCTTCTAGGCTGGAGTGAAGTCACTGACTAGTGTCTGTCCAGAAGGCAAATTACAATGAAACATGATACACAGAAGAATTAAAGTAGCTGTTAATTTTAGATGTCTACAAGTTTTAGTTATGAGAAAGAACTTAATTAACTTCAGTAGAATTACAGGGTAGAAAGGAACAGCTGTTCTCCTGGTCTGGTGGGATTCCGAATGAAACTTTTATAATGTTAGAGTAGAACATTTGGGAATTTTAAACAGAAAAGAGGGTTAACAGAAGTAAGAGCTATATGGTGATTAATACCTTCTCGGATACTATCAATGGTTTGTCAGAGGGAAGCAGGAAACGCTAAAAAGGATATGCTTTCAACATCTAGGCCCAAATCCTGCTTGTGATAGACTTTATTCCACATTTCGTCTCAATTCAAAAGGCTGAAAACTTAGTTCTGCCTCTGGAGAAAAAATAGAGTAAGTCTTAAAGTTGTTCTCTCTTCCAGTGATTGGTAACAGCTCAGTGAAATGTCTTTGCTTGTCACAGTAAATGGGCTGTCAGGACTGGGGAAGTGACTGGCACACGTTTGCCTGGGAACAGAGTTATCAGCGTGTGAAAGACTTCTTCCACATTCAAAATGAGGAGCAGAAATCATTCTACAGAAATACCTCTGCTACTTGCAGGTTTGTAGACTTTCCCAGACAGGCTTCAGCAACACTTTGATCTGAAAGAGAGAGAAAGCTCAACACACACTGAGGAACAGGCTGAGAGTAAAGCTATCAGAGAGGGCCTTCCAAAAGGCGGTTTAGAGAAAGAGTGTAATATTAATGTCTCAGGAAATGAATTATGCTTTTACAATATAGCAGTAAAAACACGATTAGCAACTGGCTGTGGGAATGTTAAACTGGGACACATTAAATTGACAGCTTAATATTTGTGATTTTGGCTATGAAAGATTCAATCCATTACAAATACTTTCAAGTTGCAAACATGAGCAAAGGTAGTTAAGCGCATAAAGAAAGGATTTTCGAAGTGTTTACTAGCATAAGCATCACACGAAAAATATTTCAGCCAATGAAAGCTAAACAATTAACATGTGAAATACTAGATCTGGGCATTTCAGATAGAGTAATGCTACAGCTGAAGTGATGGTTTTCGGCAGTGACCTGAAAACCACGGTGCTCCCAAGACCTGGATTTAGGTGTTCAAAGTATGCACACTTTTGAACTTGAAGTGTGTAGTGTGAACTTCACCTAAAGTTTGCATCTATACTGACTGCAATGTCTTGTCTGTCCTTCTAGCAGCTGTGCCCACACTGCTAAAAGGAGGACTCAGTCCATGTTTTTGCGCAAACGAAGGTCATTGCAAAACATTGTCAGAAAGCTATATAATACATACAGAGCGCAAAGATTTTGGGACCGTTTCTGTATTACATGTCATTGCATTTTTTACTGTTATTCCTGGGAAGACTGGCAGAAAGACGCAGCCAGGGGAGCACTGCAACAAGGAAACCGTAATTGCAGATAGCGAATTTGTCCTGAGGTCCAGCTTCAGTACCACTCTAGTTGTAGGCTTAGCCAAAGACTCCAAACATACTGGACAGATACTCTTCCAAGGTACCTGTTTTATAACTGTTTTTTTTTTTTAAGAAGACCAAAAATTCAAGTGGTGCTTTTTGTAGCGTGTATTTGTAAGCACTTACTTTGCTGTAGGGATTAAGTAGCATCTTTCAATATGTTAGCCAACACAAAAAGCTTGACACTCAATAAAAAGCAAGAAAGAATCAGGACCTTATGAAAGGTGATGGATGACTCTCTGATGTTAACTTTAAAAATATAATAGCTTTTTTTTAAGGTTCATATCCAAAGAGAACTGACTTAAAGGAAAATTTTTGATTAAAAAAAAACAACAACAAAACCAAAAAACCTCTGGCAAGGTGGTTGTAGGAGTTAGCAGTAAAATTCTTTAAACTGGAAAATGTTTACTTTTTTATTTCCAAGTTTCCTCATTCAAAATAATAGCAGCCTTTGGTTCACAATTTCCTTCTTCAAGCCTAGGATCAAACTAAGAGTCAAGTAGCTAGTACTAACTGGATGTTGCTGTGAGATATAGCTTGTACTGCACAAAGATTTAAAAACAAAAGCAACAAAAAAGAGAACCCATAAAAACTTTTAATAATTTGATAGCCTTGTAAAAGCTTTCTATAGAAATTAACTTTTAGGACTTTAGCATTTATTTTCTCATAACAAGGGTGAATCGATTATTGAATGGTCGAATGCACACAGTGCATATTGATCTGTTCATGCGTAGCAGCTTTCTCCCAGCAGGCACCTTGCTGCCTGTAACATATTTTAAATAGGATTACTACTCATTAAATTACAATGACCTGGAGCAATGGTCAACAAAAACGAAATTGCCTCAGTTCATCATGGTTTGGATCACTGCCATTAAATTTCAGTGGCTGCATTTCCCTAGAGTAAATAGACCTGAAGAACATATATGGTTGAGTGCTTCAACTTCTTGGATTTAATCAAGTAAAACTAAAAATTTCATACCTATATTTGGAAGTTGAGGAAATGCATGGAATTCTTTATTGTAGTTTTAGGGCATTTTAAAACTTCGTTTAGTTTAAAACATAACAATCTTTAGCTGATGTGATACACAGGCTCCATACTATGCCCAGCTACATGGGCTTCTGCACACAGGGGACTTTATTTTGATTTCAAGCACTGCTGATCTGGTGGTTATATCAGGCCAGGAACTTCCAACTGGACTGTTAGACCACTTCTGTGTTTCTTAAATTTAGAGATGAACACAGAAAAAAGACAGAGAAGTCCAATTAAATATACAGGCAATGGAGCAAACAAATCACAGTGGTTTTGCTACTTGGGGTCCCAACACTGAAGAGGAAATCAGGCATTTAGGAAAATAAATGTCGTAAACATCAGGTGAAAATCAAATAAAGTGGCTATACCAAAATGGTCATCAGAAAATGGATGCATATTCTATTCTCACTTACAGTTTACAGCCGCTAATTTGCCCAAAATCCAGTTTCAGTAAATTTAGTATGTGTTTATGTTGATAAAACAACAAAAAGGAATTTTTCACAGAAGGCAAAACCCCCAAGTAATACATCAACAACTATATTTCTAGAATTTGGTGCACTACTCTAGTTTTTGGTATTCTTTTATGAACAAATAGGAATATTGCTCGGCAGTTGGAATTTACTAATAGCTCTCAACTCTGTGATGCTTTTGTTAAACTGATGTTGACGGGATTTAGTTTTTCATTTAACATAGATAATAGTGGTTTACATTTTTGTAGAAATCTGATTACCTCAAAGAGACTTCCTTCTGTAGTGGCAATTAATACCATGATCTTTTATGAACATGAGTAAAAATGTGGGGGGGGAAAATTCTGATTTGGATGGACTGAAGAAAGTAAATCTTATACACTACAGCGTGAGTTGTTTGCAAAAGGCTGACAAAGTGTAGTCTTTGCTAAGCGAATTAGATTGCAAGTCATAATTGAATTTCAAAAGAAGTCAGCAATTCTTATCAGCCCCAGTGGTTTGAAAAGCCTGGATGTAGTCTGTGTTGCATCATAGGGCTCCAGGTGGAAATCTCAGCTGATGACAAAACAAGGATTATGTAGTGGCACAGAAAAAAATACAGAGAATTCCAAACTAGTTACTTCTATAAAATTTAGAATAAAATTTACAAACAAAAGTTTCACAGATTTAGGAATTTTCAGCCTTTTGCCACAGTTTTTCAAGGTCTCAAACTGGTTTCATTTTCACTCGATCAAATCCTAGAGAACAGAGGGATTCTCACTGACATCCACCTAACATTCCTGTTAAATCTGACAGAAGTTTCTTGCCCCTCTCTGTGCTGGCTCTTGTGTTCATTCATAAGTTCAAATGATGAACTGTGTCAGATCCCTGAAAAATAACTTGACAGTTATTACACTTATGCGTATATTTCATCACATGGGTTCATAAATACTAGTGTAGGTGTAAGGGAGATGGCAATATGCAGCTGGGGAATAACATCGAATCACATCTTAGTATTCTTTCTATCCTGTTGTGTTAAAACCAGTTTCCTTTCATATAAACTCTCCAGTGTATGTCTTCCAAGGTATTAAGCTTGTAATAAGAAAGCTTTAGAGAAGGTTTTTGATAGGGTTGGAGTTTTTTTTAATTTTGCTATTTGCTTTTTTCTGTACAATTTTTCAAGGCACATTACTCTCATACTCTGCCTTTAACTTTGTTTCAGTAGGATCCATTTCAAAATATAACCAGTTCAGAGTATCTATACTTTTCTGGTTTTAGTGGATGCTAGGCTTGTTACCTAAGGGTGTTTGCACTGATTTACACTTTACAGCAGGATATTTGTTGCACCATAGTCAATGTCAGTACCTTTATATGGAGTTGTTTTTTCTGTTTAGAAAATGTTGTAGACTACTTTTTCTCCAAGTGAATGTGCACTCAGAATTTGCACATGAGGAGGAAGTGTGCAGTAGCTAATATATTTCAATTCACACCTTTTTATGTGACTTTTCATGGACCCTATATCTGCAGATGTTAAGAGCTCCAGATGGGCAGAATTAAACAGAAAGATGGGTTCTTCTTCATACAACATCCTAGTCAAGACCAAGATAGGCTGGAATACAATGATAGATGGACTAAATAGGCAGTCCTGTAGATTAAAACTAGAATGAATCATCCATGTCTATAAAAAAAAAGTTAGAATTAGGTATTTCAAGTCACTCAGAAACAGGAGCCTCAGCAAGAGCCAGGATTACATTTGAAATACTTGTCTTAACATGGATTTGTGCATAATATTTGTGCCGTGTTTAGCAGTTAGATTGTTACAGTCTTGCTTCATTCTTAATTGCATATGTAAATTTATAGGGGTCCTTTGCTTCAAGCTGTCATTTTAAGGGGGGGATTTGATCTCCTGTGTAACAGAGGAGGTGCTCATGTATCTCTCCAAGAGAATTTTCAAACTTCCCAAAAAGCACCATGAGCTTGTTTCATGTTTTCTAAACAGAGATTCATTGAGACAAAGTGAATTATTGCATTTTGTGCCTAGGCTGAAATAAATGGCTTAGCTTCTTGTTCTGATTAAATCATCATCTGATTTTCATCTAATCTCTCCAGTGGCTCTTAGCTCTTTTCACAGGGTCCTCTTTCCTCCTCCTTACAATGGACACTACGCAGTGGCAGCGGTCTTTTCCTCCCCTTCTGTCTCCTAACACTCCCAGGACACAAGTACTTGCTCTTATGCTGTCTTACACCCTGCTCCTAGGCTAAGGTTTGCCAGGTAAAATCATGTAAGTAATTTATATTTCTTGGTTAAGTGACAGAACTGGAAGCTGTCACCTACTGTTTTCCAATTAAGCTGATATTAAATTATCTCTGAATTTTTCAAGAATAAAATAATTGCCTAATTTTGAGATACTTTTAAGACAGACAGAAACTTGAAGCTATTTGCAAAGACAGTGGAACTGTCACCCTTTTTACTGGGAAGCTAGTGATGAAACCTGGGAAATATGTCACCTGGATTCAAATTCTCTTTCAAACTGAGCTGAGGAAGAATCTGGATCTTCTGTAGAACAGAAAAACGTTCTAAGTGTTAAGGTAAAGAGAACTGTAAAAAATTCTCTCACCTAGAGTACGTTGAAGATGGTCTGCGTACCACTCTGCAATCACCATAATTATTATCTTTCTAGCAAATACATGTTTCATCAATGTTTAAAGTATTGATTTACTTTCACAGGAAGAGTGTAAGTTGAGGTTTGATTGAGAGGAGTGGAAAGAAAGAAAGAAAGGAAGGAAGGAAGCAAGGAACAAAGAAAGAAAGAAAGAAGGAAAGAAAGAAAGAAGGAAAGAAGGAAAGAAAGAAAGAAAGAAGGAAAGAAAGAAAGAAGGAAAGAAAGAAAGAAAGAAAGAAAGAAAGAAAGAAAGAAAGAAAGAAAGAAAGAAAGAAAGAAAGAAAGAAAGAAAGAAAGAAAGAAAGAAAGAAAGAAAGAAAGAAAGAAAGAAAGGAAGGAAGGGAGGGAGGGAGGGAGGGAGGGAGGGAGGAAAAATTTTATGCAGATAAAAATGCTTTTTTTAGCAGCTACCTCCTGTTCCATACTGGCATTAAGCTTTTCTCTGCAATTTGCCAGCCACTTCTGTGACACTAGCATGTGGCTTTTGTGACTGCGTTGTCTAAAACAGTTTTGAAACACAAGTTCAAGCAATAATGGTCATTTCTCTGTTTTAGTGGAAATTATTTTTAATTTACCCAAAACCATTTTTTTTTAATGTGTGTGATAGAGTTGCAATAAGTTACATTGGATGAATGTATGATGATTACAGAGTTAACATCGTCTCCTCACAATCACATTTTCACCTGCTTATGTGGTATACACCTGTGCCTTGTTGGCAATAGAGTTGGTATTTTGCCACACATCAAATTGTTCTTGCAACTGATAAAGTATGTTTATGTCAGTTTGCCCTTTCAGACGATGCTGGGTGTTTCCTAATGGATTCTTTCAAATTTTACACTTCAAAATTGCTCTTGCTTTCAGTGTCATAATTTAGCTTGACTAGTCCAAATCCACATGTCATGGGTAATGCAGACATAATGCCATTAGTTGCATTTAACAAAAAGCTTTGTGGAAAGTGGAATGATTTGCCCAGTGAGATTGAATTAAAACTAATTACCTACTGTTATTCTCCTCTAGACAACAGGCAATATCACATTTTGGAAAAACAACAGGAGGAGAGTCCCCATTGTTTCTATTCCACGTATTCCAAGATGGGGGGACTTGGGTGCTTGCTGACTTCATGGCTGCTAGATGCATAGCAATTTCATATAACAGATGATGTCTTGATTTTCATTTTTAATTTTGCTTTGTTACATAGGTTGAAGGCTTCATTTTAAGTAGATATTCTTAAAAGTTGTTTAAGGCTTGATTTTAGTAATGGCAAACTGTTAATGTAATTTCACCGTCTGTGGTTATTGTCTGCTTTCTCCTTTTTTAGAGCCTTTTCTGTTAGTTACAGTGAAGTCTGAGTTTTGTTCTGCCAGTAGTCTCTGAATATGCTGCTCCCCCTGTCCTACTGTATCCTAATATTTCAACATAATATTTCAGCAATATTTTCTCAATTACAAATAAGTAATTGGACCTAGGTATAGGAGTTTGAGTTTTACAGATGAAAAACACTGAGTGCCAAGTAAATAATTTATACATACTTTTACATTTAAATGAACAGAAAAAATAAACACAGAAAGTGACTGCTTAAGTGAATAATATAAATACAAAATAATTTTTATCCTCATGAATCTGATCATTTCCAGTTGCAGTCTGCTATGCATTTACATGTTCATATGTGTCACAAAGGTACCAAATTTTTGTAGTATCAAAGGTAAGATGGGAGAAAATTATAAACATTTACATAGATTCCCTAAAATAAAACCTTACTGGAAACCTTTGCTGCTTTGGGCTTTTAATTTCATTGGAGGATGCCCCCATCTAGCCAAGGGCATTCTCCTACGGGGTGGCAAATGTGGAATTAAACATTTTGGTCTATATCTTCTTCAGAAGTACTGCAACTCCTTGATGTATAAAAAAGGAGACCTCATTACCTCGTCTCTGACTACATATAAAATATATATAAAGCATATGCCACTGACTCTTGAATGAGGCATTATCTTACGTATGGTCATAGCATGCAACTCAAAGGATTTAGGTGACTACTGTCTGGATCGTCTGATCGGGGCGTTTGGGTTGGTTCTGTGTGAGACTGCAACCATAAGTAGGTCAGAAAAGGAAATGCAAACTGAGCTGAGGTGCCACCAGGACTAGAGATAAGCTATTATTTTAGTTATTTCACTTGTCTGACCTAACTTGCTTTTTGTTTCAATGAAGTATTCAATGTGGGATTTAACCAGGTATTAGGTCTCATGTTCAAAATTAAATTAATTTTTAGTTGCCACCCAGGCCAGAAGTTACTGAAGTCTGTGTGCACCTTACACTTTGATGGCATTTTGAACATGTCCCACTTTAGACTGTGATAAGAAACTGACTGTCTAATTTTTTTGTGGCCTTGAGTGATGTTCAGAGACCAGGTATTTCTCCACTTGAGTGCCTGAAGAGTACCAGTCATGTATGTGTATTCTGTTAAAATTCTGCTCTTCAAACGTTATGCTCATAGCCACCCCTGTCTTTGGCTAGAAGGGTAGATAATGGTGTTGTGCGTCCTTTTATATAATCTCCATAGTTTCATCATTCATATAAGAAGCAAATTTTTTGGTCTATTTCCCTCTTCTGCTGAGAAAATCAGACTTTAATCCTGGGTAAGCATACCAACCACTAAATTATTTGAAAGCATGTCATGTCTCCAGGACTTTTAAAGTTCTTTGAATGAAAAGGGATAGGCACCTCCTTTTAAAGAGGCTTGCTTGTAGCAATGAAGACAGTTCTGAAATCATAAAGTATAGAAAAATTGAGATTTAGGAAACTTTGGCCTCCACGTTTTCCTGTGTGATAGTTGATTAGACACATTCATGTTCAGTGTATTGACCCAAATATTTTGGCTCTCTAGTCAAAGTGTTTGCCATTTTGGATTTAATTTTGGGCACCTGACTGATCCTATGCACTGTAAGTAGGGTGCAGAAAACTTACTACAATGTTATGGATTTCAATTGGGGCCAGAGGACTTGAAAGTTAGGTGTCCATAGCAACCTATGCTAAAGGTGTGTAGGTCATTCCTTGAACCTGGTCTGAACTAATTTTCATCATGTTGAAATTACTCATGTGACAACAGCTGATACGTAATTGTATCTTGCAAAGCCCAGCAGTGCCAAGATTTACCATTAAATGAAAGAATTCCACTGAAAGCTTTGAAACATGCTGATAGGGAGGTTATACTGAGAGCATGTGCTGTCAGTTATTTCTGAAGTGCCATTTATGACTTATCACTAGTGTCTTCTTTTTTCTGTTAGCAAAATATTGCTAAGCTGAAGGGGCTTTTGCTACTTCCAATACTGATTACTGAGATGCCTCTCTCTTTCACTGTCTCTTATTTTTTAGAGGGAGGCTAACATACCATCTCATAGGCTTCAGTTAGAGTGAAACACTGCAGCAGGGACAGTAAATCAAATCCATACATAACTTGTCCCCTTAATTTCTTGTGCTGGCTGACAGTTCAGTGACACACACTGATTTTGAATTTTGCTGCTCTATATGAAGCTTCCTTCCTTCATTACATGTTGGTGGCTTTCTTTTGCCTGAAGATGAGCAGATGCTGCACAGCTTGTTGTTTTAACTAAAGAGAGTTTCTGGGGCCCACTGGCATCCTCTGTCATCCTGGAAAGGTTGTTTTTGGTCATGTTTTAGACCTAGAGTAACTGTCTTCTTATTTAACAGAGATTTTGAGAAACTTAGATCGGATGCTAATGTATTACCATGGTAATGCTTTGACAGATCTCCCACATAAATGTCACATAGTGGCATGAATTGTACCCTATTACTATAGTGATTGCTGAACGATGATACTTTTCTCTGTGTTGTTAAACTGTTTGGTGGATGACATTATATTCCACTTTCTTCTTTCCCTCTGAGGCCTTGTGTGCTGGTTGAGATTTTTTAATTATAGATTTGATTTCTGTTGCAAAATGCATATATGTTGAAACGGAAACATTTAACAGGTAATCACCAGTCTTGATGCCTCTTCTATCTCAAAATCATAATAATAAAAAAACCACCCCCACCAGTTTTGACATGGACAACATCCACCTTTTACATGTGGGTTGAAAAATTATCAAAGCTTAAACAACCTGATCTGTCCAATCTTAACACTTCTTCCATCCCTGTGTTTCAGTTTAACATCAGTGGATATTCCCACTATTTCTCTTTAGTGTTTCTTGACATTTCAGAGATTCCTATGGTAGAGCAGAACTGCTTTCTAGTCTCTTCACTGCAGTGACATCAATCCTCACAAACTGAGCAGTGGTAGAGAACATTTGCAGTTATTCATTTTAACTGTTAGAATGGCGTTTGTCTTTACTAGTCAGCAAACACAGAGTGTTTGTCTTTACTAGTCAGCATTCTCACAGGTAGTTCAGGAGTTAAAGTAATCCAGGAATCATTTCTGGTCACTTGCATGTGGTTGCTCTGCACTGAAAGCTTGGAGAATTTTGATAATATGCACATTGGATTATGTGCCAGTTGGCCTGAGGTCAGAGGCCAGTTGTGGGCAACTTCAATTTAATTGTATTTTAACAGTTCAGTTGTGTTACACAAATAATTCTGTTAGCAGACAGAAGTCTATGTGGCTTATTTCAAGGTTTAGTGTTCAAAAATTTTCTGAGTACTGTTGAAAGCCAAATAATCTCTGAGTCAGAATGATATATAATGTAGTGTCAAGAAGAACATACAGCTTGAGAAACTCAAGGAATTTTGATTAGACGCTCTCCAGTTCCTTTTTTTTTGTTTTTAACGTAGTATGGACCCCAAACATAACAGGTATTTCCTGAGTAAACAAAAGGTAGAGTGAGTCAGGTAGCAAAGACAGCATAATGCCACTGCTACCCCACATTTTTCAGCCAAGCTTTTGACCTTTCCATCAAAGACATTTAGTTTCCTTTTAACTGTTGATGAAATAATAAAAATCAAAGGAATTAAATAGTTATTTTTCACTGGACATACTCAGATTATCTCTGTGGTATTCAGTGTTCTGCTGGCAGAAATACACTAGAAAAAAACCCAAATGGATCAGCAATTTAGAAATGCTTCTAAATCTGGCATCCCTTCTGAGTTTCTGGCATTCCGTGTTTTAAAGCAGGACTCACCAGGCAAAGGCTGTAGAAGCTAATCTAAACAAGGTTGCTTTAAGAAATGGTAACAATAACTTTCTGATCTCTATGCATCTATTTGCTCTATCTCTTTGCTCTTTACTATCTCTTTGCTCTTAGTAACCAGGCAAACTTTTTATGTCACCAACTTTCTGTGGCAAAGAGTTTTGTAGTCTAGTTATTTGCTGCTGTTCATCAGTTTAGAATTTGTTGCCTTTTGGGTTCACATAATGTTGTGCTTTCATTCTGGCTATTTTGTCTTCTAAGTATTACTTTTATTACTTATGTAGTACTGAATGTACAGAAGAAATACTCTGTGCTTTGCTACAGTTTGTTCCTGGCTTCTACTTCAGTTCTTCTGTGCCAATGACTTGGACAGGACTCCTGGAAGGTATTTAACAGCTGGTCTTGCTACTGCTACTTGGCAGGCTACCGCTTTGAGCCATACCTTGATGAAGATAATTATGCATCAGTCTTATAAAATGGTGAGTGCTACAGAAATGAGTGGGTACTACAGCATTACTGCATGTAATATGAGTATTAAAGTAGCTGGATTTTCTTAATGAGGTCAAAAGTTTACACAAAGCGGTACCCTAAAAAGAGGGCTATGTACTGCTGTAATGTTTGTTCCTGCAATTTTGTGAGAGAAAATGTTATGTGATGTTCTCAGCTGAACAGAGTATGTGAAAGATTGATATTGCAAATTGAAGGATTGGGCTGTAGAAGTGTAAGCTCAGTAGAGCTTCATAGATCAGATGAAGTTTGACTGAGCATCATAATTCTCTGAAATAATCTTTTTGCAAACTTTCTATCTTAAGGGAAAAATGACACATTTAAATGTTTGTAGGAAACTGTCACTTGCTACACTGCTAAAATGGACCTAGTTTACAAAAAGCCATCTCCTGGACCATGTCCACCCTTTGACTAATGTGTGTTCCCAAATTAAAAATCGTGCCATTAATTTATGAAAAGTAATTATGATATGGACGTCACCACACACTTAGGGTCTCTCTGTGGTTCATAAAGATTTCCAGCCAAATAGTGGTAAAGATGATATCACGTTCCAAAAGTGTTTGATAATCTCTCTACACTTAGGCTGCATTTCCATGGTGGATCTGGCTGTGGGGTTTTGTGCCTACAGCTTTGCCTCTATGCCTGACCTTGTATCTGCTTCTTCTCTTGTACGGGCCTTGCTGCCTGTCAGAGCCTTTTGGAAGAAAGTTTTAAAATAATTATTATCCTTCTCTTTTTGGTTCTGTTAACTTTCTGATGAGTTAATGTACTGCAGCTTCTCAGATCAATGTCTAATGTGTGATGGTTGGAGTACGAGGGAGATGGTGAGAGCACACAGCAAGAAAGAAAATGCAGGTTGAACAGCAAAAGCCAGCAGTTAGATCAGTATAGGATGGATGCCAGAGATGCCCAGCTTTAGGTAGCTAGAATATATGACACATTATTCCAAATTATTCCAGATCCTGCAATCTTGCTACCTTGCCGTCTTTGCTCACTTAAGAACCAGTGCCTTATTAAAGTAATGTAAGGGAACAACCTGTGTTGTATAAATCTGTTTTTATTTTTCCTGGTCATTAAGAAGTTGTGTCACTATATTAATTCTTGAATAATAGTAATTTCAAATGACTTGTATTAACAAAAAAGTAGAAAAAGATTATTCTTATTCGTTTGGGTGAGAAACGACATCAACAGAGCTTGACAGGAAAAGGCTGGGATTCTGGCTGCCATTTTTTCCTCTCTGTAGCAGACAGGGTGTGTGTGTATTTTTTTGTCTGTGTTTCTGTATTTGTGTGAAAGCTATTAGGTAAATATTCCGTGGTTTTCACTGGAGACTTTCAAAGGGAAAACAAACTACTGATCTTTGGGAACTAGTTTATCAAACTCTGCTATCGGTGACGCCTGATAGTTTGCTTGGCAAAGTGGAGTTTACAATTTTATCTTAAGGAAGCACAGAAATGAATGTTAGGAAATTTGGTTCTTCTCCAGGCTATTTTTCAAACCTATTGTGTGACCTGGCAAGTACACCCCTTTACCTTTTTGTGACTCCCTAGTTCTTTGCATATTAGACTTCATTATTTTTAGAATGGTCACACTAGAGTAGTATCCTGTACATTTCCTTAAAGCCCATGGACTCTTCTTTCCATGGGATAATTGTTATCCACATCAAGATTCTTAGTTAACTTTCCGTGCCTTGAGCTCTTAAAGCCAAGTTGAGAGATTTCCTTTCGCTATTCAGAGACCGAATTCAAATCTCTGCCACCCTGGGATCTGAGGAAGTTAATTTAGGTTGTAATCTGAAGACAGTGTAATTGCACAGGATTAGCTGTACAGAAAGTACGAGAGTAACAGAGCTTTCATTTGTGCTCCCAGCCCGAATATAAATTTAAGACCAATTAAGTAGTTGCATAAATGAATCTTTGTCATTGCTGCTGCAATGGACTTGCCATTGTGTTCTAAGTGAACAACTTTTAAGTGTCACATTATCACCATGGTATTGCAATATCTGAGGATGTGAGCAAACTCAAAATTATAAAAAAGGTGTTTCTTTTTTTAAACTCCATTTAATCAGGCAGCAACCCAAGAAAGGGAAGCGCTGACAGAACTCTGCCTGTGCCTGGTTTACTTTAATATAGAAAGGGAGTTACTGCTTGAAGATAGGTAGCATATATAGGTGGAAAAGACTAGATCTTACTTAGATCCTCTCAGAACCAGTGCATGTGTTTGTATCTACAGCAAAAATAGCACACCTTGTTTACCCAAGGCTTCTCAGCCAAGACTGGCATAGAGTTAGTACAGGAAGGATCTTGTGCACTTTTCTCTGATCTCTCTCATTGTATTGGTGCTGAGTAACTCCGACTAGAACAGTACATCAGCAGATTCCAATCCAGATCATGTTGTCATCTCTAGAGGCAGGACAGAAGTTTTTTCTAAAAAGGACGTTTTTTGCATGGAATTTGGAAGTATCTTTTTGTTAGCAAGGGCTCTAGATGACACTGGCCAATGGGTGAGAAAGCCTGTTTTTAGAGCTCCTTTCTGTAGTATCATCTCAGATTGTCAGAAAATAAGGATTGGCATGTGCTAGGAATAAAAGATATGTGCATAGAACTACTGCTAAATACAGTTCTCTTACATGGAAGAAGTCCTTAATTATGCCTATAGTTTACAATAAAAGAATAGCTTCACATTTGGAATCTTCAGATCATTTATCTAAGGTACGTATGAGCTGAGGCAATGATATGTGAGGCAATTAACTTGTCATTGGGATCTGTTGTCATCATAGCAGTCAAAGTATTGAGGAAATTCTGAAAAATCTAAAAAATGTATATAACCTTAGTCAAACAAAAAAATAGAGATAGATACTTAGCAACCTCTGTCTTGCTGGCACTGAACATGAAATGGAGGTGGAGGATCAGTAAGGGAAGTGGATGTGGCAGATATTTCTCTGGAGACAGTGACATGAATTCATAAGGCATTTTTTTTGCTGCTGAATCTGCTATTTTTGTCAGATAATTTGGGTAAAAACCCATTGGGTTTCTCAGACCAATGACAGCTGAATTTTCACAAATTGACAAATTCTTAGCTTTACAGTTTCAAAGTGATGTCCAGCAAAGGCCAGGAAGGCTTTTGAATAACCCTTTATACTAGGCAAAATGCCAGGCAGCCTTTGCTCTAATTGTATTGACTTTTGTTACAGTGATTCACACTCTATATTCTCAAGGGAATGGATAACACAAAGCTATGTAATTTGTTAAAATCTGTCATAGGTCATTAGTGTTTCTAGCTTATTACCATCTAATGGTTATCAGTGACCTGATGTGGTGGATTGACCTTGGCCAGCTGCCAGACTCCCCACCCAACCACTCTCTCTCACTCCACCTCCTTAATGGGACAGGGCAGGGAAGAAAGGGTGGGAAAGCTCGTGGGTCAAGATGAAGACAGGGAGATCACTTACCATTACCATTGAGTAAAACAGACTTGACTTTGGGAAAATTACTTTAGTTTAGTGACAATTAATAATGGAGTAGGATGGTAAAAACAAAGATAAAACTTAAAATATCTTCTCCTCTTCCCCGACTCTTCTTCCCAGGCTCGACTTTCCTCCTTCACTTCTGACTCCTCCACACCCTTCAGTGCAGGGGGGATGGGATATGGGGGTTGCAATCAGTCCATAACAGCTCCTCTCTGGTGGTCTTTCCTCCTCACACTTTTCACCTACTCAAGTGTGGGGTCCCTCCAATGGCCTACAGTCCTTCATGAACTGCTCCAACAAGGGCCCTTCCCATGGGCTGCAGTTCTTCATGAAGTGCTCCAGTGTGTGTCCTTTTCCAGAGGCTGCAGTCCTTCAGGAACAAACTGCTCCAGCCTGCATTCCACACGGGCCACAGTTCCGGCTACCTGCTTCTGTGTGGGCTCTTCTCCCACAGCTCCTGAGAGGAGCCTACTCCTGTTTGGGCTCTCCACAGGCTGCAGCTTCCTTCAGGGCATTCCCACCTCCTCTGGCATTGGATCTTCCACAGGTGCAGTGTGCATATCTGCTTCTGCACAGTCCTCCATGTTGAGGTAGACAACCTGCTTCACCATGGTCTCCTCCGTGGGCTGCAGGGGAATCTCCACTCCGGTGCCTGGAGCACCCTTCTCCTCCTCCTTCTTCACTGACCTTGGTGTCTGCAGGGCTGCTTCTCACACCTGTTTTTTTACTCACTCATCTCTCTCACACTCTGCTGTGCAGCATTTTTGTGCTTTTTAAAAAATACACTTTCCCAGAACTGCCACCACCTCGGCCGAGGGGCTCAGCCGTGCCCTAGCGTGGGTGGGTTGGAGCCAGCTGGAACTGGCTGTGTCCGGCTCAGGGCAGTCCTGGACGCTCCTCACAGAGGCCGCCCGGCAGCTGCCCGCAGCCGGCACCTCGCCACGGACACCCAGTACAGCTAAAAAATGTGAGTTTCCAGTGGACAGGCAGTTATCAGTAGAGATCACCTCTGCAACTGGCATTAGTGAGCCTTCTTACAGGTTGTTTTAGTGGACAAGTCAAGGATGGAATGGGAAGTGGATAGTGATTTGCCTGTCTGTCCTTGAACTGAGTCCTGCTTTCTGTTTATCAGTGAAAAATGTTGGTAAAGCAGTGTACAGGCAAGGGCACTACCAGCATCTCACATTACTTCTCTCACTAGGGGAAAGTGGTCATTTCAGTCGTTAGGGTTCTTCACATGAGAAGTCATATAAAACAGCAACATCTGTTATGTTATTATGCTGTTCTGAAGGCAGACTTGCATTTTGTTCCCTCTGAGGGTGAAAATAAGCTGTTTGAAAATTGGGCCTTCCAGCCTAAGCTAGTCATCTTGCTGTGGACACTTGGAAAAAGAGTCATCTCCAAGAGTATTTCATTCCATCTGAAGGCAGAAATCTAAGAGAGAGGTGAGATGGTGGGTAGATGATTCTTTTAGATTATACCCACTAATTGCTTGGTGGCTAAAGGCGAGGGAAAACCTGAACTGCCATTGTCTTGGGCTTGGAATAAGCCAGATGCACAGAGTCCATAAGTTGTCATGATATTTAAAAACTTCATTGAGAGAAAGAATTTTTCTGAAAACTGTGGCAATGTTGAAGACATAGATATAGTCCTCCAGGACCTCAGGTAGACTCTCAGACACAGCGACAAACACCTCTTCATTTTCTTTTTAATGCATGCTCATAGTATCTGATATTTCAATATTTTTGCTTCTTTCTGTGTCAAATGTTCATTCTTCAGTAAGCAACTTCTTGTGGTTCTGATTCCAGGTCCCTTAAATGAGCACAGTGTCTGGATTTCTGGCTTCTTTCAGTTTTTCCAGTCGTGTAGTGAAATCTCAGATAAACTTTCTAAAAGTTCTACCACTTCAGCACTTGGACAGAGAGTAATCAAAATGTTCTTATGACTTTCCTGGGGCAGATTAATGTCAATATAAGCAACAAAAAACCTCACACTCCTTCTTTTGAGTTTGTTTGTGCTTTGATTAATTTTGAAAATATGACCTCACACTTAGTATATAGAAAGTTTGTTGCCTGCGTAGCTGCGATGCAGACATCAGCATACAGATCTAAGGCATTTCAGGGGCATTGTGGTCAGCTTTTGTGAGACTTTCACCTATGTTTGATGCTGGGGCTTTGTCTCTTTAAAGATTGTATCTTGTGTGTGGTGCCATTCCTCATGGATTCCCCAATTAATTTCTGTAATAAAATGTTGAAGCACATTTGGCAAGTTATTTGGCAACACTAACTGCTTATAAATGCCTCTGATTAATAATGTAAAAAACATACAGTTTTATCATTGAATTATACTTTTAAGACACTTTAGCAGCATCTGCAATACTTAGGAGTGCTTTTGTGTGAAGCAGTCAGCACAGATAAGCCAGGCAGGCATTATTTAATGTATTTATAATGTGATACCAAAGTGCTTTTGAGCAATTTTTCATGCTATAGAGAGTACAGTCTAAGATTCATAGAATGTAATTTAGGTTTTTACAGGGTTAACTTTGTGTGATTCATTCAAGCAGTTTGATACCATGTACAATAAGAGAGACAGAGTCTGTGTCTTTGTGTGTGAAAGTGTCTGTGAAAATAAGCCATAAGTGGAAATTTGTCAACATTCTTATAGGGAAGAATGATATAAATTAGCTTCTGGAGCAGAAGGTGTAATAGCAGGGCTGAATAATGAATCAGATTTGTAGTTTTTACTCTGTAGACAAAACTATCACAAAATAATATTTGATTCTTCACTGTTACAAATATCTGAGTTTCAGATTCTGAAAAAAATTTTGCTAAATCCTATTACTTTCTTTAGTGTAGCAGTTACAAGACGCATAAAAAAACCGGAGTCCAATTCAAATCAAAGCCAGGATAAACTATATATTTACTGAATGGGGAAATTATTTTACAGTAAAAAATAATAGAAATATGCTAAAAAATTATTCAAAGCATAACCATGCTTTACTTGCAAATCGTACAATTTACACCTCGTTTTGTAGACTCAAAAGGGTAAGAGAACACATTTGTAGCCCAAAACCCCTTCTATTCTGTCAAGGCTATTATAAATAAGCAACATATTTATCATGTCATTTAAGCCTTTCCACTTCTCATGGGAATATCTGAGCAACGTATGATACTGCTTAAATATTGAAGAAATACCTATCCAAATATCTGCCAAAAGTTAATCAGCTTAAAAATTGAACTGCATATTCATGGATAATCTTCTGCAGTACTTTTCCCCAGTTCTGCTTTTTCAGATTCTCCCCAAAATTTTTGGTGCTAAGCAACAAATACTTGTTTGGTTTTTTTTTTCCGTATTGCTGCATGAAGCTTGTTAGCATGCATTTGCCTCCTTACAGTGCAAATATGTGTGTATAGGAAAGGTGTGAGAATAAGGGAAAGTGTGAGTGTTGAAATCATGATGAAGTTGTGATCTTCTAAGTCACACTGTTCAGCTTTTTTTATTTTATTGCACATCAAGTAAAGGGAGAAAATATTGTCCGGAATTGAAGTTAAATGAAAATGAATAGCCTGATATTGAAAGCACGAAATCCAATCTCAAATAATCTTGAACACAAGGAAACAACTATTTCTTTCAGAGGAAACCAACACTAAATTTCAATTTCCAGTGCAAAAAGAACTCTTGTTATTTAAGTAAAGGGAATACAGCTAGTGTTTAGTAGAATTGGGTGGTCTGTCTATCTTAACTTTTGGTGATCCATAAATACTCCCTATAGCACTGTGACATCCACAGGGATATGAATATGAACACTGTTATTTGTTCTTACGCCTTTTCCTCTGCAGTGCAGAGTGTATAGCCACTGCTGTGATAAGCTTGGTTGCTCTCAAAGAAGGATTTTGAAAACAATGCATTCATAGTCAGCTAGGATCTTGAATTAACACAGAAAGAGCGGAACCCATGGAAGAACGAGCTGCTGTAAAATACCCTGCAAAGTGAAGACAATTAATAAAAGGTGACGTAATTAACATTGGTCAGAATGGCAGGGGAGGTATCCTGTCTCAAAACTTCTAATTCAATTTAGTTCCATACATCTGTTCAAGATAACTGGATGGATTATTTATCCTGGATAGGGTACAAACAAATAAACTGAACATATTGTGAGAAAGCCACATGGTCAGCTTGTTATCAATCATCAGACCATTTTAAATGCTCTTTGCTCAGAGGAAGATGAGTAAAAGAAGAAAGACTATGTACTAGCCCCAAACAGTTCTGGCACTGCTGTGATTAGCTCAGCTTCAGTGAACTCATTTGAACTGTGCCCACTTGCTGCAACGTGGGATCTTGTCCTTAATATCAATTATGAAACTGAGACAGAAATCAATGATGTTATCAAATCATAATTTGTCCTGTGAAACAGCCCTGTGATCTCAAACCTGAAAATATCTGAAAAGGAAGGCCGAGGGGAACAAATGATCAGCCAGGTTGAACAAAGAATTTAATTATGTCACGAAACATTCAGCAAAACTAAGCTCAGATTTTTAAAAGTAGATCTAACTTTCATCCAAACAACACTTACCTCTCCAAATAAATTTCACTTGGGGGATTTCAGGAGGATGGATTTTTTTAAAAATTTTTCCTTGGTTTCAAATTCATTAATCCACTTTCCCTTTTTCAACTAATAGGAACACTGGACTAGTAGGGCTATAGGGCTCTTTTGAAATGGCTATTGCTAATTTCCTAAAGTGGCTTCAAGGTGTCTGAGTGAACATTGCTGGCAGGTGGCATTGAGTATGACTGTGCTTTTCTGATCAGATAATTGACAATTTAGGCATTTGCAGTTAATTTCCTTGTCCTTGAAATTCTGCAAGCAGTTCTTTCCTTTTCCTTACCTCTGTGTTTTTTTTTTGTTTTAGTTTTTCTTTTTTTTTTTTTTTCTTCCTTATGTGTGCTAACATGGAACATAAAGCATGAAACTGTCAAGAAAATCACACTGCATAGCAAGATCACTAAGATACCATAACATTTCCTGTTCTTTTACACCTTCATGTTGAAAGGTTTTGTTTGGTTGTGCTAATGAGTGGACCTTTTTAATTATACATAAGTAGTTTGTCTTTCAGGTTGTTCTCTCAGTTTTGCACCTGAAAAAGAAGAGAAGAGAGTTCTGTTTAGTAAGTGTCTCATCTGCACGCGTGTTACAAATAGCAGCTCAGAAGATACTTTGTAAGATATTTAGTATTTCACATCTAGCTATCCTTGACCACAATCACTGCCTTTGCCATGTTGTAATATAGTAAAATGCAGCTGGAAAGAACTAGAGATCTGGTTTAAACTCTGTAAGTTGATTTAGGAATTCTGTGAACTGAACAGGAATTGAGTTTTTTCCCAGTATTTTATTCATGGTTCCACGTGTTTCTGCATTATTTGATTGTTGCAGGTTCATGGAAAACCTCACAGGCCGAGAGTTTCCCTGATAAACTAAGGCAAATACTGCTAGTACTATGCAGATAAACCTGCTTTAGCTTGCAGTAGATCACACATCATTCATCAGTACAAGACTTCTGTAGAGCTATGGAAAGGCTTTATTGAAAAGAATATGAAAAGCAGCAATGAAGGTCAATATCATCTGCTAACTTCCTTTGCCTGTGGGTCAATTCTGACCTTAGATATGCACAGTTGAAAGCTCTTGCAATCTCACATACAGTAAAGGCTTTCATCCTGAGCTTATTGAAGCACCATAAATGTTTGAAGTCTAAATATAACATATCAGAAACTCTGTGTACTGGTCACATTTTGCCATTAGACTTAAAATGTGACCATATACAATCAAATGAACCTACTATTTATGTAATACTTTTGAGGAGGTGGACTGGCATAGACATGAACTATTAGATAAAGGTTTATCAACATATCCACGGGGATAGTAGCAAAACTTGGGTACTGGCAATGCCCCCTCCTGACAGCACACAGACAGCTGACATAAACTCTGCAATATGATGGTCTGTAAGGATGTTACACACGTAACTCAAGTCCTCCTCCAAACACTTTTGGCATTCCTGTTACCTTGTAGCTTTGTCTTTTTTGTTTAGCACATAGAGAGACGGAACATAAAGAAAATTTGTATGAAGGGACAGATAAACCATTTAGCTGTTTTTAATGTCTCTGATCCTAGTAGTTTTGCTTGTAAAACATTGCTTTGTCTTTTTCTACTTTTCACTTCCATATCCCATACCATTATTGCTTCTCAGATGGATAAAAGGGAAAGCCCTTTAATAGGAAAGGACGCATTGTCATGGACATTGCTTTCGAATGGTCTTCTTTGAGATAATTATACTTTAGTCAGTGAATCCACTCAACACCGAGGAGCAAATTTAGTCTTGATATGTGGGACTGCGGTCTCATTTCCTTTGATTTCAGTAAGAGCTCTGCTGAGTTTATTGCCCGTTCTTTTTATCCAGGAAGACCATAGAGACATCTTACTAGCTGTTCAACAAATTAACCTAGTATTTTTGGGTATTGACAAGATGGCGTTGCCCTCCATTTCATTTGCACTTTCCTCCCAGAATGAGTTAATGTGGACAATACAAATGTCCAGGTTTGTATGAATTATAGTTCTTCATTTCCTATTTAAAGAAAAATCAGTGTTTAGCAGAGTGAATTGCGGGTGCCAAGTCAATAAAAGTCATGTTGCTTTATCTCCTTAGCTCTGAGTTGGTGTTCCCATAAAGCCCTGCTTTCTGGTATTTGAGAGTGAATGGTAAGGAAATAAAGATTTAAGAGTATTTTAAAATCTGGGTGAGTCTTGCGTCTGACTTTCTGTGCCAAACCAGTTACAGATTAGGCAAAACAATTACTATGGGTGAAATCTGACTGTTAATAACCAGTAAGCATAATAAAAAATATAGATATATACTCAGAACATAGCTATTGTATTAGAAAATAAAATCTAGCTTATTTTCTGATATATTAGAAATAATTTACTAATATATTATTAATAAATTACAATATTTTCCAATTTTCTAACTTATATTTAAGTTAACTACAAACCACATTCTGTAAAATCTAATCTCTATCTTATTTTAGAACATGACTTCTTATCCAAGCATACTAGCTATATATTATGGCCTGTATATTAATTTATACAGCTGTCTCATTTGTTATGTTGTCAAGGAATTACACATGTGTATATCAAATCCCGCAGACAGTGTGGAGAGCAACTGGAAAGTACTTCTGTGAAATTGGTTCTACTAATTTATTGCCTGTCTTTTGGGAATCCAGTCACAATATTAAACACAGCAATAACATCATTAAAAAAGGAAAAAAAAAGATTTGAAAAATGGATATGGATACATATGCTTGAGATGTGATAATTATGACTTGCTCTCTTGTTCTGTGGTGTTTCTCAATGCATTGCATCTATCATCTGGACGTGTGTCATTTGTGTTTCTGTTTTGTGATGCCTCTAAAATAACCTGCAGACTCAAGATTTCTCTTTTTTCAGTCTTTCACTCTATTGTTCCCTTTTGCTCATGCTCTTTCATGCGGTCACTCTGCCTCACTATTCTCTCTCGCTCTCGTGCACTTTCATGCTCACTTCTCATTGTTTTCATTTCCTTGCTCACTTGCTCTCTCTGTCTTTCTCTTTTTCTGTTTTTCTCTCTGTCTTCTCTAAAAAGACCCTAAACACATACACATGGATACAAGTACTTCTCCTCCTGAATCTTCCAGCACACTCTATGCTTGTGTTGCCACCACCTTTAGAATTTTATGGTGTTGCTAATTGGGTCCCAAGATTATATCAACCACTGAAAATAACAGCATGCTTGGGAATCAGATTGCAGGAATAGTTTGACCTTCGTAAAATAAAATTAGCAGTGGAATTTTTCTAGAGTCAAAAGGAGGATATAAGGAGGAGGGCTGCAAATTAGCCATTAAGATGCAAAGTGAATACTGTGGTCTCACAGTAGGCTGAAAAGAGATTCTTTTTCTATCTTTGTACTGATTTAGTTGCTTAATAAGTAATGCTACATTGTGAAGATTCAAAGAAAAGTAAAGACACCTTGGTAATGTAAATTTTCATCTCTGCATGTGGTTGGTCAGTATTTAATATTTTCTAAATAAAGTAGGTAGGGTCAGCTCTTGCGTGTTTACAATTCAGGTAAACCTATTAATTTCAGATGAAAATTAGTCACATCAGTGAAACTTCACTCAATTTCTTTGTGTCTGCTTTGGCGTCTAAAGTCTATAAAGTATAAATTGAGAAATACAACAAAGTTTTACATTTTTTTACTGATTGTGGGAATATTGGTCTTCAGAAACATTTCTCACTTGAATTTTGGCAATGTGAGGTCTGTGGGCAAATTAAGTATTTTTTGTTCACTTTGTTATTCCAAGTGTTCAACCACAGTTCCTGAGCCTAGGATTTCGAGTGGTTTCGAGTAGTTTCCTTTTACCTGAAACTGCTTTGCTGATGAGGTACCGTACATTGCTTGGCATAGTTGTAAAGCATTCCTAAGAAACAGTGCATTCTTTGCAGTGTGCCAACATGCAAATCCTGAGGGGCACATATTCTAAATAAATAAATCTTTGCAGTACAAGAGTGAAAAATGCATTCTGGCTGGAAAGTTTCACTTTTTGAGGACACAGGGTTAGCACATGAATGAAACTTGGATAACCTTCCATTGGCAGGCTTGATATGTACTCATACTAATAACCAGATACACGTATATAGATCACCAACTGGGCACTACCACATGAGCAGGGGCAGGTGGTATTTAGGTATCTGTCAGTGGCTGTTACTACCTAATGGAAATTAAAAGGTAATTACCAAAAGATGATGACTTGGCAAATCAGTGAGTTATTCAAGCAAGGATGACCTGTATAGAAGTAAGAAATCCCTGCAAAATCCAAACATCTGAGAATCAGAAAAACGAACTCAGTAGAGGCAAAGGAATGGTTCTCAGGTGATCAGGGGATGGAAGGCAATAATCCACAAAAGCCAAAAAATGGAAACTTTGGGGAAACTTTAAAGATGATCTATGAGGACCATTTGTGTCCAATACTATAAAAACATCAAGACAGAGACACTATACTAGCCTATCAGAAGCTGACATATTGATGAAATGATCCATAACAGTACCTATCCAACAGTGACAGGATTTCAAAATCCATTAAGGAAATATATACTGTCAGACTGTCAGGCTGGTAACATCATGACCAGGGCATTTTTGTTTGTTTGAATTAGCACTTAATGAAAGATGGAATATTTTACATATTCTGAGTTTCCTTTTTTTTTTACTTCTGCCTAACCATAAAATTAATAATCTGTTTTTCCCTGTATGTTCTTTTTACTCTGATCCTAGAGCTACCAGGAAAATTATCCCTGAATGACCACTGCTAAATATGTACAGAAGTATGAAAAAGCAATGACTAACAAAAAACTCCCAGATAAACAAATAAACAAAGCACACTAAAACACAAAATAATACATGCATAGAAAGAAAATTAACTGAGTTAGGCTGCAATTCAAACAGTAATTTTGGGGCACGTCTTCCTGTTGAATACAGACTGTTGAATTTTGTTTTGGTTTCATACAGAACTGGTTCATTTCCATTGTACAGGTCAGCTATAGTTAAATATTAATTAAGTAGTGTTAAAATGTTTATCTAAGATTGTGATACCTATAATGAAGACTTGTATCTTTGCTGAGAGAAGGAATGTATTAAGCAGAATACTGAAACTGAGAATGTGGCAGCCCCTGTACTGTCCACCAGAAGAAGCTGCAAGTAAAAAATGTGCTGTATGTACGATCATATGAGGTTTGGTGAACGTCGGTCTTTGGTATCTGTATTATACCTGCTTTAGAAACGAGGTTTAAGCTTAAAGCAGGTAAAATTTAGAGATACATTCAAATCACCAAGAATCAGTGAAGGTGGCTTTTAGAGTAAAACAGAAAGTGTAACCTAAACACTCCAGTAAGGATTTTCATTGTTCTAAAGGACCCATGAGGGTAAAAGAAAGTCTGGGCACAAGTTACTGATTTAAGCTGCCTGTTGTAAAGCAATCTTTTAATATTTTCCTCTAACTTATCAGTTTTTTAAGACTGAAAAATAAGTTGTTTTCAGATCCTATGCTTCTCTCTTCTACAGAAGTAATAACAAATAGCTCTCTTGATGCTGGAGACAAGCTATTTTTAGGTTTTGGAGTTTAATGTCTTACAGTCAACCTTGTCATTTTTTGTATTTAGCATAACAGTAATTATATGTGAAAGAACTGTGTAAGATCCTCTTGCTATTAGTGTTTTATATTACTGTTTTGTGTAAATGTCTTAGCACGTATGAGATGTTAGCAGAAGTTGCACTATCTCTTACTAAGCCGGGGATGTCTCACTGTTCTTTTTTCACTTTTACATAGTGATACAAGTAACCGCTGGTTTTTGGTTTTGTTTTTGGTTGTTTTTTCCCATCCCCCCTCCCAAACCTATAATAAAATATAGAATTAGTTTTTGGAGGATTGAAGTAAATCTATTTAGTCTGCCATTCAATTAATTATTTCATTATTACTTTATTTGGGCCACCTAGTGTGTTTGGCTTTCATGCACAGTAATCGACAATGCTTGTTTTCAGAACAACAAAGTAATGACAATGATGATCATGATCATAACAGTAATCTTACTCTGATTGCAATAGGAAGCTTCTTTTGGCATTTTTTCCAGGAATCTGCATGAAGAAAGTAAACAGGGATGTGCTTAACACAGTATCTGGAAGAGTGGAACAATGTAAATGCAAAAAAAAATTAATGTAACTTGAATGGACTTTTATCTAAATACAACTTACAGAACAGTTTCCCTCTCAATATTACTCACATGTGTGTACACATCCACTAGATTTGGAATATATGTATTGGAAAGATGTAATATAGGAGTGTTGGTGTGAAGTATTCAAGACTATGTAGCATAATTCCTACGCGTTGGAGCATCAACGAAGTTGTGCTTGCACACACTAAAAATGACTTATTTCACTAAAAATTGTCTTTTGTTTATTTTGCCCCATATCCAAAGAAGGCTTTGGAAAATGGAGAGAATACATAGACAGTGGGGTTGTTCTTCTTGGGAAAAAAAATGTAGATTGTTCCATTGTAAGTTTAAGGTCCCTAGTTAGTTCTAGGCCACACATGAAAGATGGTGGGAAGACCCCCATGACCTAAGATTTACTTAGGTTTGCTGACAGTTGCCTTTCTAGTCATATAAAAGTTATTTATACTTTATCAATACTTCTAGTCATATAAATGTAATTTATACTTTAAAGTAACTGAAGAATTATTATGGAAAGTCATATTCCTTATGAATTCAGATAATGCATAAAGTACATTGTTATGAACACAACTTTTGTGTTTGGGTGCAGAGCCCCAATCATGCAGTCATAGAGTTAATTCTAAAGGTATTGAGGTAAAGGAAGTTTGATAAAAACCTATTTTAGGTGAGAACAGACTTGTCAGACTTTGAGCATGTGGAAGGATCAGGAAGCCTATAGCTTCAATAATGTGTGAATCACAAGTTTGCAAACTTTAAAGTACATCCATTCCTATGTCCACTAAAATTTTGATCTGTGAATGATGGAATTTCCACATTTGAGAAGAGCACTGCTTGCAGTTTTGCTCTGCCTGTATCTTTGGGTTAGTTAACACCTATTATTTTTAAAGTTGATAACATGGCAATATTATACTATTCGTCTTTGTTTGCAAACACTGTACTTGTGATGTGATGTGTCCATATGTGTCTTAGTACAATGGAACAGTTAAATTATCACTTTTTAAAAATTCTTAATCTATACATGAAAGAAGCATGCAGTGAGTGAATATGGACTTGTAGAATGGTTTAGTTCGGAAGAGACCTTAAAGATCACCCAGTTCCAACCCCCTGGCAGGGACACCTCCCATTTGACCAGATTGCTAAAAGCTCATCCAGCCTGGTCTTGAACAATTTCAGGGATGGGGCATCCACAACTTCCCTGGGCAACCTGTACCTAGTCTAAATCTACCCTCTTCCAGTCTGAAGCCATTACCTGTCATCCTATCACTACATACCCTTGTAAAAAGTCCCTCTCCAGCTTTCTTGTAAGCTGTCTTCAGATACTGGAAAGTGACAATAAGGTCTCCCTGGAGCCTTCTCTTCTGCAGGCTGAACAAACACAACTCTCTCAGCCTGTCCTCATAGAAGAGGCACTCCAGCCCTCTGATCATCCTTGTGGCCCTCCTCTGGACTTGCTCCAACGGGTCCATATCCTTCCTGTGCTGAGGATTCCAAAGCTGGATGCTGTATTCCAGGTGGGGTCTCATGAGAGCAGAGTAGAGGGGCAGAACCACCTCCTCCGACCTGCTGGCCACACTTCTTTTGATGCAGTCTAGAATATGGTTGGCCTTTTGGGCTGCAAACACACATTGCTGGCTCATGTTGAGCTTTTCCTCAATGAATACACCCAAGTCCTTCTCCCCAGGGCTCCCCTCAATCCATTCTTGGTGCAGCCTGGATTTGTGCTTGAGATT
The DNA here is from genome assembly GCF_964199755.1 of Larus michahellis. Classification (NCBI taxonomy): domain Eukaryota; kingdom Metazoa; phylum Chordata; class Aves; order Charadriiformes; family Laridae; genus Larus; species Larus michahellis. Next base: position 60,827,176 of record NC_133930.1, read on the forward strand.
GCCACGACCCAGCTGCGGGACCTTGCACTTGGCCTCGTTGAACTTCATGAGGTTCGCACGGGCCCACCTCTCAAGCCTGTCCAGGTCCCTCTGGATGGCATCCCTTCTCTCCAGTGTGTTGACCACACAACACAGCTTGGTGTCATTGGCAAATTTGCTGAGGGTGTGCTCAGTCCCACTGTCCATGTCGCCAACAAAAATGTTAAACAGTAACTGTCCCAATACCGATCCCTGCGGCCTTCATCACTGGTTGCAACTTGGACATTGAGCTGTTGACCGCAACCCTCTGAGTGTGGCCATCCAGCCAGTTCTTTATCCACTGAATGGCCCATCCATCAAATCCATGTCTCTCCAATTTAGAGACAAGGATGTTCTGTGGGACACTGTCAAATGCTTTGCACAAGTCCAGGTAGCTGATGTCTGTTGCTCTCCCCTTATTCACCAATGCTGTAACCCCATCATAGAAGGTCACTAAATTTGTCAGGCGTAACTTGCCCTTGGTGAAGCCATGTTGGCTGTCACCAATCACCTTATTTTCCATGTGCCTTAGCAGACCTTCCAGGGGAATGTGCTCCGTGATTTTGCCAGGCACAGAGGTGAGACTGACTGGCCTGTAGTTCCCCAGGTATTCCTTTTTTCCCTTTTGAAAATGGGGGTTACGTTTCCCCTTTTCCAGTCAGTGGGAACTTCACCATACTGCCACGACTTTTAAAATATAATGGAAAGTGGCTAAGCAACTCCCCCACCAGTTCCCTCAGGACCCTTGGGTGGATTTCATCAGGTCCCATAGATTTGTGCACCTTCTGTTTCCTTAGATGGTCTCGAACCTGATCTCCTATAGTGGGTGGTTCTTCATTCTCTGTGGCTTGGATGGTGTGGTTAGAGCCCTTCCTGGTGAAGACCGAGGTGAAAAAGTTGTTGAGTACCTCAGCCTTCTCCATGTCCTTGGGTGACCATGTGTCCTGTTTCCTTCTGGAGAGGGCCCACATCTTCCTTAGTCTTCCTTTTATCACTGACATACTTTGGAAGTTTTTCTTGTTGCCCTTGATGTCCCTGGCCAGGTTTAATTCTAACTGGGCTTTAGATTTCCTAACCCAGTCCCTTTCTGCTTGGCCAGTTTCTCTGTATTCCTCCCAGGATACCTGTCCTTGCTTCCACCCTCTGTAGGCCTCCTTTTTGCTTTTGAGTTTATCCAGGTGTTCCTTGTTCATCCAGGCAGGCCTCCTGGCCTTTTTGCCTGACTTCGTCTTTCTTGGGATACATGATTCTTACAATAGCATCTTGGGCTTTGTTGGTGTTTTAAGATAGAAATTTAAATTTCTGTAAATAGTGCTTTCAGTGCTTTCTCAGGTCTAGTCATGTAGGCTATGAAGTCAACCATTTTCTACCCCTTGCCCTATTCTGAACCTCTCCCCATGATGCCCAAGTGTCAAATGTTCCCCTTAGCTCCATGGCTGGTTCAATAATAAAAGCATAGCCATATTGCTAAGAAAGGCAAAAAAGCAGAGGAGAGAGCTATGCGTAGAAATACATTCTTTACAAAAGTAATTTAGGGGGAGTTAGAGGAATCAGTATTTCTATAGCTTGAAAGGAGGAGTTTAGAGGTGAAACCCTCCACTAAGTTTAAAAGGATAAAAGAAAAATAGTTACAAAAGACTGCCTAGACTCCTGAAATGTGATTTAATCATTGGGCAGCTCAGTACCAAGAATGTTGTAAACAGCACCTTTATATTGTACTGTTTTTAAGTAGAACAACATTGGCTTGGAAAAGCACCTGGGTCAATACTGACGCCTGCATCTCAAATTCAAAGTTCTCATGTATCATTATCTACACCAGCACCTGCATTCGAAAACATTTCCTTCAAATAATATATTTTTTTTGGTCTCTATCACCTCACAAACAATAGCGTGTATATCACACCAAGAAAACCAATATTATATATACTTTCACAGTGTGATTTTTCTATGTCTTTTCAGAGGTATCATGAAATTCTCAGAACAACAATTTTCAATAATATTGCTACAACAAGAAAAAAAGACAGTGTTTTTCACTTAAATGCTACTTATTTGTAGAGATGCATACTAGGGAAGAAAAAAAAGGTGATGCCTAATGTAGATGTTGGTAGTATGCATTTTTATGAAGAGGGAATGCATTAGCTATTTATCTGGGTCTGCATGAAGACGACAGATAATTATCACTGTTAAAGTGTGAGGCAGCCTAAAGCCATTTCAGTATCTTATAAGTTTAATGTTTTTTTCAGGGATATACCTTCTTTATTTTGAATATAGGCAGCTTGTAACTGAAAAGAGCATCATTTTGTAATGTTTCTTCCAGATTAAGAAGTAGCTTTGGTATTTAACCTGCTTTAACATTTTAGACACACACCCACCCACCCACACACTGGGTTTTTATTGTATTTTGCATGAGAAAATAAGTCTGTATGATGTAAAGATTCCCAGTTTCCTTTAGTCCAAATTGCATTTTGATAGGGCATCTCTAGGAATTCTGTATTGAAAAGAGTTATTATTGTTTCCATACAGTATTTAAGCTATCAGAATGACACTTTGATGGGCACAGATGTAAGTCCAGACAGAGTGATGATGATGTACCACATAGTAAAAAAGATATGCTGGCAAACAAAGGCTGTAACAGAGGTTCATCAGCCTTCAGCTAAAAAGTGATATATGAAATGGGGAAAAAAGAGGAAAAAAGAGAGAAGTGGGTGGGCAGTGGGATTCTGTATTATGAAGAATTTGGGGATTTCCAAACTTGGTTTAATTTCAATTTGGGGCAAACCCATGAGAGACTGAAAGTCCCAATAACTACAATTCAGAAGACAAAGTCACTTAAGGAAACAAAAATATTGCGATAGGGCATACTGCTTCCCAATATTTGAGACTCCATGAACAGACAGGAAGCTTGATCTCATTTTCACATAAAGGCAAAATCCCTGAATCCCTGGCTTTATGGTAATCCTGGAGGTTTTCTGGGAATCTGGGAGTCTGATAGCTCAAGAAGAGACTGAACTTCCAGACCAGCTCACCATCTGTAAATTGGATTGCCTCAGGAGTCAGCTACCTCTAAAGAGATGCAGCTGGCGTGGTAGTCAGGAGGCTGTGAAATTCCTGTCTCTGAGGCAGCTACCAGGTTGCTTGTGGTCAAACAGCCTGCAAGCCCCGGGTTTTCCATCTCCTTGTCAGCGTGATTTGGAAAATTACTCTGTTTTGAGGAATCTGGATGCTAAGCAGCTCTGAAGGTGGAGATTACTGTGGGCTTCCTGAGTATCACCATACCTTCCAAGTATTACGTAGGCTGTGGATAGTTCCAATATGGTAAGTGTCCAAAGGCCTTGCCAGTGATGAATAAATATGCAAGCAAGTAGAGAGTTTCATTTGGTAAACCTACCTGTATTCTGTATGTTGCAAAATTTAAGCATATTTATGAAACATGATTTTGTGGGGGAAGAGGCATATCAGTGAATGGGTAAATGCCAATACATTTTTAGGAATTTTCTGAATCAGCTTTGGAAAAAAGCAATAACTGGGAGGCAGACTAGAGAAAATTCCAAAAGGAAATGCGTTATGAAAATATGGGTCTAATTACAGATGTGGACCTGTTAAAGTTACAGCTGTCCATTTAGGCATTAAAATGCTTTTTATAAAGAGGAAAAGTATCTATCTGTACAACTGTTTACCCTAGAAAACATAGTGTTAAGAAATATAAGGACATGATAAAAGTACAGGAAAAAATAAATTATCTAAAATTGGTAGATCATGATTTCTTCTCTGCCTTTTTCAGAGTGAGTGAGGTTTTGTCTGTATATATAGATTAAGTAGACTATCTGGACTTAAAATGTGGTCTTGCAAATGACACAAAATTATATTGGGACCAGTACTGTTAAATGTCTTCATCAATGACATAGTCAGTGGGATTGAGTGCACCCTCAGCAAGTTTGCAAATGACGCCAAGCTGAGTGGTACAGTTGACGTGCCTCAGGGACGGGATGCCATCCAGAGGGACCTAGACAAGCTCTAGAGGTGGGCCCATGTGAACCTCATGAGGTTCAACAAGACCAAGTGGAAGGCCCTGTAAGTGGGTCAGGGCAATACCGGGTATCAATACAGGCTTGGGATGAAGGAATTGAGAGCAGCCTTGTGGAAAAGGACTTGGGGGTACTGGTGGATGAAAAACTGGACATGAGCTGGCAATGTGCACTCACTGCCCAGAAAGCCAACCATATCCTGGGTTGCATCAAAAGGAGAGTGGCCAGTAGGTCGAGGGTGGTGGTTCTAGACCCTCTACTCCACTCTGGTGAGACCCTGCCTGGTATAATGCTTCCAGCACAGAGGCCCCAGTTCAGGAAAGATATGGACTGGTTGAAGCAGGTCCAGAGGAGGGCCACAAAAATGATCAGAGGGCTGGAGCACCTCTGTTTTGAGGACAGGCTGAGAGTTGAGGATGTTCAGCCTGAAGAAGAGAAGGCTGCGGGGATACCTTATAGTGACCTTCCAGTATTTAAAGGGGGCCTATAGGAAAGGTGGAGACAAACTTTTTAGCAGGGACTCTTGTGATAGGACAAGCAGTAATTAAACTAAAAGAGAAAGGAAGAGAAGAAATTTTTTACAGTGAACGTGGTGAAACACTGGGACATGTTGCCCAGAGAGATGGTAGACGCACCATCCCTGGAAACATTCAAGGTCAGGTTGGACGGGGCTCTGAGAAGTCTTATCTAGTGGAAGATGTCCTTGCTTATTGCAGGGGGATTGGACTAGATGACCTTTAAAGGTCCCTTCCAACCCAAACCATTCTATGATTCTATTATGGGATAGAAAGTAGAATCAAGGACTTTATACAGTCCTTGGTTATTATAATACACAGGTGTCTGTTAAAGTATTTTACTGTACTTTCTTTTATGCAGCTGGCCACCGTTGACCTAAATGTGATGGGCTGCAGAAATAATCCTTTGTAGCAATGCCACCAGGTCAGTATAGAGCTTAGGTAGGAGCTAATTAAACCCTTGCCTGTCTTTTCCCTCAGGCTCTGATTCATTAAGAACAGCATCCCCATTCAGGCAAATATCAGTAGATTGGTCTGACTGAAATCAGTAGGATTTATGTTTAAAGTTAAACACATATTTAAGTAGTTTCCTAAACTGTAGCTTCAGTTCTAATTTTAGCTACTATTTCTTTTAATTGTGGTAATGTGATTTAAGAAATCCAGCTGTGTATCAAAACCCAAATGTGTAAGGATTTTAAAAATTCAGAAAAACAATCCCTACAAACAAGTGTATTTTTTGCAACTATAGAAGAAATTGCGAAAAGATCGTTAATGTGATAACATTTCCAGGTCATTTCTCCTTACAGTGCACTGCTGTCATCGTTTGGCAAGATTCAATGCCTTAATGATTTCTTCAAGTAATGCTCCTTTTCAACAAGGTTAGAGTCATCTAGTGAAAGAACTGAAATCATACTGTGCTTACAAGCTAAATAGTGCATAAAAATATTTGTAGATTAGGTGACAATAAGGGTCTAATGAACACTTAGTGAGAAATGGATTGTAGATGATCTGCAAAGAGAGAGAGGCTCCTTATCTTCTGTTAATGTCATGTGGGAGTTCAAGGTGCCCAAAATTATTTGAGAATATGCTCCTCACTGATGATCTCTAAACTAGTAAATAAATTTTAAATATATTCTGCATTCCGTAACAAAGAGTAGAACTTGAAGAGAAACTAGTCTGTTCAGTTTGGATGTATTTTTACAGAATCACAGAATGGTAGGGGTTGGAAGGGACCTTTGGAGATCACCTAGTCCAACTCCCCTGCCAGAGGAGGGTCACCTAGAGCAGGTTGCACAGGAACGTGTCCAGGTGGGTTTTGAATGTCTCCAGAGATGGAGACTCCATCACATCTCCGGGCTGCCTCTTCCAGTGCTCTGCCACCCTCAAAGTAAAGAAGTTCCTCCTCATGTTTAGATGGAACTTCCTATACTCAAGTTTGTGCCTATTACCTATTTTCTTGTTGCCAGGCACCACTGAAAAGAGCCTGGCCCCATCCTCCTGACACCCACCCTTTAAGTATTTATAAGTGTTGACAAGGTCCCCCCTCAGTCATCTTTTTTCCAAACTGAAGAGACGCAAATCCTTCAGCCCTTCTTCATAGGAGAGGTGTTCCCATCCCCTAATCATTTTTGTAGCCCTTTTCTGCACTCTCTCCAGCAGTTCCCTGTCCTTCTTGAACCGGGGAGCCCAGAACTGGACACAGTACTCCAGATGTGGCCTCACCAAGGCAGAGTAAAAAGCGAGGATGACCTCCCTCAACCTGCTTGCCACAGTCTTCTTGATGCACCCCAGGATGCCATTGGCTTTCTTGGCCACAAGGACAATGACTTCATTTTAATTCTTTATTTAAAAGCACAGCAAATACTAGTATCATGCCAACAGTTTGTCTGGTCTTTGGCTGTGGTTGTGCATGTAGTCAAGTTAGAGAACTGGCAACAACGCTAGCATCCTGATCTGAGAGCTGGGTCAATCCATAATTAGAAAAGCACCATAAAGCAGTCAAAACCTTCCCCATTGAGACATCAGTTAATTTCACTTTCCCATTTCTCTTAACAGCAGCGTTCAGGCTTGACTGCTTAAGAGAAATGTAATCAGGAGAAGTATTCTAAGGTCAAATATGATACCATTGTACACAGATAGAAGATCCTACTCTTAGTAAACAAAAATAAAAAAAAACAACAATTGTTTTTGAAAATAAGGAAAGCAAAGAAATATCGAGTCAGATTGGTCTGTGAAAGATAAATTATTTCTGAATGTGTCAGTTGTTAAATACTTGTGACCATGGCAACCTGTAAAGTACACGCATTATCACTTCAATGTTCAGCTGTTAGAACTTCAAACAGCTTACATTTAAAGATCATCCTTTCCCAAATGAATTATGTGCAAAAAATAATTTGTAGATATTATGTTGTTCAGGGTTTATTAATGAAACCTTATTAAAAATTCTTTTGATGCTCTTTTTCTTGACTTGAAATTCAAATTTCATTATCATCCACCCCTTGACAGAATTCTGTGCCCGCAGCAATACAGAAGAGCTTGTCAAATATCAACATTACATGATACACTGCTGTGTTTGTCTGTCTGGCCACTGTAGCACCAGTGACCTCCTTCAGGTAATTAATAGATTCATAACAATAAGATTCTGAGACTTATATAAGTATAGTAGCTTTAACAAAAAAGCATTACAGCTAAGAATTTCCATACTTCGTGGGAGGTGACCATCTGATGCTGTAAAACTCATGGTATGACCAAAGTGCAGCAGAGCCTGCATTTTGAAGATTATGTCTGGTAAATATTTTTTGGAAAATAATTGCCAGAAAGGAGATTTTGTTGAAGAAATAGAATAAACCCCCAAATCCATATTAACATATTTAAATGAGCCAATATATTATTAGTAAACCCTTGTAATAGAAAAGTTACTACTAAGATGATTATATCAGAAAGTTTGAAACTGCCTTACCTGCTTACTGGTCTGTCACCTTGTGCATTCATGCTTGAGTAGTGGCCTATACCCCATATTTTAGTCAATGACATGTGACAGCAATAAGGAAAAAAAAAGTATTCCTGACAGCTGGAGAGATGTGCAGATGAGACACTAGAATGTAAGATACAGGCTGTCTTTCCTTTTTCTGGACAACTTCTGATACTAATATTAAATGCAATTGGTGAATATTTGATGTATTATCTGATTATGACAACTAAACAAAAAATTAAACAGGATTAAAAGAACTGAAGATGAGAGATTTGATTGACTATCTCCAGCGAAATCTCCTATGTCATCTGGCAATTTTTATAGCTGTCAAGTGGGATTCAAAAGTGACAGGTAGCTCTTTTTAACGAGACACACTGAAAACTGGCTTAAGGTTTCTTAATGACAACATAAATGGAACATGACTGAGCATCTTTATCTGCATGAATGAAAAATAAATAAATAATTCCCCTTGCAACAACAGATGAACTTGGAAGTGCTAAAATCTTCTCCACTCCTCTAATAAAATCAGACAAAATCATCTAGCCTGAATGGTACAATTCCTTGCTCTTTATGTGTATTGTGAGCATGTCTACAGGAGCAGAAGATTTCAAGAAAATAGAGGAAATGACTTGAAACAAGCCACTTTTATAACATATATTGATTTTTTTTTTTAAGTGTGTGTTGGGTTATCTGTTTTTTTGAGTAGTAGCCTTTAAGGAGTCAGAAAGCCATCCAGGATATACTCTACATTTGCAACTATGTTAGTATGAAAAGTTTCAGGTACAGGAGATACGCAAGATACAAGAGCCATAGGGCACCACTAAGTTCTGGATTCTGGTTTTTTTACTCATGTATTAAGACACCATCTTTTCCATTGGCTGCAGCCAATCCTTATTTTGAAAATTTGTGGGAACTGTGGACTGTCTCCTGTGTTTAAATGTCTGATTCTGTAGTGGTGCTCAATTACTTACACAGGAATTTGCTTTGCTGCTGCTGCTGTGCCTGAGCCTAGGAACAGCGATCCACACGAATATATATATACATGTGTGTGTGTAGCCAGACTGTTTATCTCATTCTTTCCTGCATGCCTGCTCTTTTATGGGTAGGAGCAGACATTGGGAATAAGATTTCCTATTAGTTGACTACATTCAGAGAAGTCAGACAGACTAGCTTCTTCTACTAGCTCCCCCGCTGTACCTGTCAAGGGACTGACTTTCTTAGAATTGCTGCTGACCTGATGCAGTTGGGGGTCAGGGGTGGGGAGAAGGGAAGGATGGGGACTAATACACTCCTGTGTGTTTTGAATCACGACAGCCATTATCTAATGGCAGTAAGTTTATTTTGTGGGCCTGGCAGATTTGAAAAGCAGGAAGTTTACCTCACCTGCAATCTCCTAGCGATATACGAAGCGTGCATCTGGAAAAGCTGAGCTGCTCTTGCTATGAATGATTGAGTGATGCATATGTGAGGGAATGACTGCAGCAGGTAGCTGAACCTGGGTTAATCAAAACAGGGTACCTGTGGTCTGAGATACATTAGCCATGGAGAGGACAGGAGGATGTGAGGGTGTAAAGACCAGGGAACGTGCAGATAAGGCTTTTTGAGTACATTGCCATAGGCACGCACTTGAATGCAGGCTATTAATAATGGCTGGAGACTGAAAGCATGCTTAAATGAGTTAATTAACCAGGTAGATAGTACATGCAGGATACACAATAGAAGACTGACACCTGATAAGATTAACCATGATACGGTGTAGGAAACAACAAATGCATACAAGGAAAAATGGATTTAAATGTGATAGTTTAAACAGTATAAAAGCGTGAGTGATCGCACATGTATACAGCACTTGATTTTCAGTATATGAGTATTCTTGCTGTGTGACGTTCTTCCTTATGAAAACACCTGAGTAACTAATCTAACGGTGAATTGAGCTTTGGGGCTAAACATATCTAGTGAATCAAGTCTCACAAAAATTTGGGATCAGAAGCATATTCTGGAGTAATCAGAAGTAGCAAGTAGCTGATTGATGAACATTCACACACTGGCATGCTAGTAGCTCTGTAAGCAGCAACCAGTGAATTATGGTGTTACAATTATGAGATACTTGTTTGGATGAAATGAGGGAATCTTGTTCGGTGTGGGGATAACCCTTGCTAAGGTAAAAGTGTCTGCTGAAAGCAATGATGCCCACTGGCAACTGTGGAACTCATAATTATTCTGAGATAAAAAAGGACAAATTTAAGTGACTGAAAGAGAAATTTTTGCTTTATAGGAGCAAACTGTAAAGGATCCAGGATACACCAGATCCAGACAGGTTTTCATCCATCACAAAAGCGAAAAGGAAGACGGAAGGCCTAGAGTTTCTGAAAAGAAAGAAAGGAAGCATGCTGTCCTACAAACTGTTAATCTTATAGGTAATTAAAAAATCTAGTGAAAAACATTTTTAAAAGCTAATAGATATGAGAGAATATAAATTCAAGAAAAATATAACTTTACAGAACTCAAGAGGATTCTGTGTGAGAGAACAATGAGGTGTCAAAAATGTGTGGCTGGATACATAGGTGTGAAGTTTTAAATGCACAGGAAAAAGTAGCGGTGTGATTTGAATAACTGAATCAAGAAAAGCAAAACAAACAAAAATATTCCTGCTTAAAATTAACTAGCAGCAAAGAAAATCTCAGCACAGTTTTCAATCTTTTACAGTTGTCTCTTCATCACAAAAATGCTTTATGAGGATTTTATAAAAAAAGGCCTTACCTGAGGAATATATCTGAATATATCTGAAATGTTTTTGGGCAGCTCTAGTTTAATGTCAATAGAATCCAATTAAATTCACTTCAGTGAAAAAATTTCAAAAATATGTAGGAAATTTACTCTAATGTAATTTTTACAGTATGTAAGGAAGGGAATAAAATATGTTGCAACAGTCCCAGTTATAAACAAATGCAACCAGGTTTTAATTTCACAGAGAAAATGATTTATAAAATCCTTTAACAAATGTCTTGTAAAAGTCAAATTGAAAATAATCACAATAGTCTAAGGATGTTTTTTTCCCATTCTATTTCATCTGATATGCCACCCCCAGTCCCAAGAAGAGAAACAATTAAAACACTTAGGGTTTTTCTTTAAAGTAGTATGAAATAATTCTGAAATGATCAGGCACTTTCAGGTACAACTATGTATAAACAGAATTATATTTAAACTAACTGTCCTGTTTTTAAAGGAGTGGGAACTGTCTTCTGAAGTTTTTTTTAACAACTTGGCTAAGCATCTTAGATATAAGAGCATTACAAAAAAGTGATTGTATCCTTTTCACTTTGTTTCTGTAAAAGAAAAAATAAGTCCTTATACTAGGAGTACAGTATACTCAAATTTAGGTTAAACAGAATATTCTCCAAGAGGAAAAAAGTGAGAAGAAAATATTTTTCATTCTTAGGCTAATTTGCAGAACTAATAGTTATGACAAGAACATTCAAGGGACTAGCCTAAAAGAGACTTAACATGCTATTTATCCCTTTCACGAATACACAAATTGCTGTATGTTTCCTTAGTTGGAGCCAAAAGAACAAATACAACTTTTAAATGCAGTATGAAATATGATTTGTTGCTTAGTGTTGGCTGCAAGCTTGAAAAAGTTCATCAGCCTTCCTCTCCCAAGGAACTGGGATTGTCATGGTGCTGTTGGGCTGCCAGCGCACTCTGACCTTGGTTTCTTCCCTGCAGTTTCCTTAAAGACTCTTTCCTTAAAGAGTCATGTCCAGACCCTGCTTCTCTCCAAGCTGTTTGTCCCATGGAATGAAATACTGGCGCAGCTGGAAACAGTCAAGGAAACAAAACTGGAGGCAGAGTGTTGGCCAAGCCAGAAGTGCAGAGAACCTTGGGGACTCTGCTGGCCTTGGGTCGCTCTGGAGAGGCTGCAGCACAGCTTGCACCCTGCCATCTCAGCATCTTCCCTCTCGGCGTGACCATGCTGTGAGTGACATCTCAGGCTCTTGGGGGACATCTTGTCTCTTCAGCTGAGCTGTGCCAGCCCCAAATAAAAGCCACACTACTCCTTAATATGCCACTGTCTGCAAATCTTGCACATCCTTGGATTGCAAACGTTTCGGTTTGTGACATGTTTAAAAATCCCTTTCTGCTCTTACTGTGGCCTGTAGTGAAGTTCTGAAATGCTGACTGGGTTGTCTTTCCGTCCCCTCGGTGGCACAGACTGTCGCTCCCCGTGTGGAATTCGACAGGTGGTGAGCTGTGGAGGCCTCATGGCAGCCTGCAGGAGATATCTGGTGGTTTCCCTCGGCCTTGGCCCAAGGGTGCGTAAATCCTCCCCTAGTCCCACAGACTTCCCCAGGCTGGAGCACAAGCTTTTCCTGCTGTTTATCCCTGTTCACATCAGCTGCCTGCGCCGGGGGACTCCAGCCAGGTGGGGGTTTTCCTTCCTCCCGTCCCTGTGCTGGGGGGAGGCAGCAGCTCTTGCCTTCATCCTGCTGCCGCTCACCTGAGCAGCTGCTGAACGCCAGAGCCCCCTTCTCCTGCGGGGGACCCACGGGTGCCTGGGCAGCTCCATGGATCCTGACATCGCTCCTACATGGTTAATGAGGAGGACTGTGAGGCTGCTTCGGCATTGCCACGAGAACTGCATTGCTGCACGGGCAGGCGCACCCACACACTGCCTTGCGTGGGTTCATTATTTTAAGAGTATAAGAAGCGCTACTGAAAGAGCTAGGTACTAATATAGCTGCCTTGGTTTAAGCAGTTGTTTGCAAAAGGAACAGTACCAAATAAATAAAGTCAGTGTTGAAGAAATTTGGTTTACCCAGTATAAACACAATGAAGATGTAGCCCGAAAAATATTTTGGAAACTCAGTATATGGCATATGGTAGATTAAAAAAAAAAAAAAGTATATTAAATAAATATAAATTGTAGCAAGGTTATATAAAACTAACCAAAATGTTAGAAAAATTGCCTAAAACAGTTTAAAATGTCTGCCAGTGAAATTTTTTACAAATTAGGTATATTATTCCCTTTGCATGACGAATTATGAAAAAATTTTGGAAATAAAATTTGGAAATTGTTGAATGAAGCAAACTGTAATTTAGTGAGAACGACAATTAAAAGAATCTCTATGTATTCACAGGAACGTGTGTATTTCAGAATAATGACTACATTTGTGTGGAGAACAAGATTTGTCTATACTTAGAAACAATCAGCAAAGGATTTGTTGTATTGATACCAATATGGAGAGAAATGGCAAAGCAAATCCTCAGGGTACAAGTCTGATGGCAAAACAACTAAGAGATTTTCCTAATTTGCAAACTGCACCATTTGGATGTAGAGTTGGACTTACATGATTGATTGGTAGAAAACTTGAGGGTCTCAAAAAAGATAGTAGATTCTGCAGGAGATTAAAGATTAAAAGAAGGTTAAAAAAAAAGACATTGATAATATTTCTGTTACAATCAGCTCACAAAATGAAAGAGGAATATTTGTGATACAAACAAAAGGAATTATTAGAATATGTTGGAGGGAAATTCTATTGAGAGAGTTATCTAAAAGTGTACCCTGTACATGTATGTGTGCTACCTGCTATGTGGATGGAGCAGACAATCATATGAGAAAATTAGTCAGCTACCTACAGACCATAAAATGGAACTTCTTTGAGTTGTTTTAATAGTGTACTGAAATGCTGTCTGCTTTAGGCATCCGTGACTTGGGGGTGAATCTTCCTGATTCTGGTGATAATTCTGGGCATCAGAGGACCTTGAAATAGCTAATGAGGAAATGGTAGAGGCAAATGCTGCGCAGAGGAGAAACTCCAAATTATCTTTTCAAGCTTGAAGAACAGGAAGCCTATCTCAGCATTCATCTCACATAACACAACGGAATCTGTGTTTTGAGTTCATGATACAGAAGGGAGAGAACTACGTTGTCTAAATGGTTAGCTGCTTGTAACTGGTTAAAATAATCTCTTAGATAGTAAGAGTTAATTGAGCCTAAGGGAAGCTAAGTACTGTTAACCAAAACAGGAGTTCTGTCAGCCACAGAAAGGGTCCTGTACTATGGCATGCACACATTGGGAAATGTGCACATCGGACATGCAAAAACACATGTTTTAGTGAAATGTATTGAGCATTTGACTTCAACAGCGATAGACACTCTGTCCTTTTTGTGCAAATGAGATTATTAACTACTTAAACAACATGTGGTGGAAGCATGATAGAGAGGTGACAATCAGCTGAATACTACTGGATATGTTGTAAGGAACAGTGAGTTGTATGAAAGGAACGGGAATTAATTTACTGGTCTAAGGCTGCTGGGCGGCTGTATGCTCTGTACAAGCTGTTGGTCTATCACTGCTGATTTTCACCCTGCAGCACTGAGTAGAATACAGAGTAATATGGATGAACAAAGCTGAATTATTCTCGTATTCAGAAGGGTCATGTCTGAAACAGATTTAGAGGCAGACAGATATATGCAGACATGTTTCTGTGATATTAACATTGTGACTGGGTCCCTAGAGTGCCAGCAGTAGTTTGTAAAAAAGAAAGATCAAGACAGATTCTAGAAGATGCGCAGGGTATACTGTCTTTGTGCTTCTTTGGGCATGGATCCAAAATAAACTGTAGTTTTAGTGTACACTAGATTTAGTCCTAACTGCTATAGGATAATGAGAAGCCATTGTGGGCTATGGGTACTCTGGTCTGTTGGCAGTAGTCATATGATTTAAATATCATGCTCTATTTTCAAAGTCCTTACTATGATAAATGAGTTGGAACTACCTTCCTCTGATTTTTTTTCAAAGGCTTTGATGATAGGACCTAATGTGATCTTTGTAAGCTTACTTTGGCAAGTTAAAACTGAAAAGTGGGCTTGGCTGTTTTTGTTAGACTTTTGTTCCAGTGACTCGCAATTCCTGTCATATAACTAGTTTGCCCTTTTAGTAATATATGTAATAATATAATACTCTAAGCAATTTTTTGTTGTTTAGATATTTCTTATTTTACACAGGAAATAAGAGAATTGAGGTGTCTGAGACTAGTTGAGGGAATTCATTCCCCTCCATTGTATCCAGCCAGATGTTGCGTTTAGTATCTTCTGAGAAACTGATTTATAATTCTATATTACACTGATCAGTGAAATAATTCACAAAAGAACATGTTCTTTCGCTTGACAACTTAAGAACTTCTGCATGAAATATCTTAAAGAACTTTTAGTGGATCTTCTTGTTTTTAATGGAGGAAGAATGAATTATAGATGAGAAAAGACATGGGTACAATTAAGACTTGGAGTATGTATTTTCTTCTGATTCTGCTAGAGATTTCAGTGTATGAGTCTGGAGGTCACTTAACCTCCTTAAATGTCAGTTTATCCAAGAGAGGAACGGTGTTTTCATTTCTTCACCTTGGCAGAAGTACTCCTAGTCATCAATATAATTAAATACTTGCAAATGTATATCAAGTGTTATTAATTTGAATTAGAATCTATGAGATTTAGAATCAAAAGCGGAGTCGGGCATGGAGGATGAGTCACTTGGCTGAGATTTTGAGAAGGGCTGTTTTAGACAGGGCAAAAGTAAAATGGTACACTGAAATAATATAATTAGTGTAATTGTCCCTGATTTCATACAAAGTTGAGACATTGTTCAACTGAACTGCATGTGAAAATTACTGTGGACAGTAGAAATAGTTAAGAAGATATACTGAAAGAACTGTTACCTCTGTTAGAATAAATCTAATTGAGAACATCTCAGTTTGAGGCCAGGGACTTCATTATTAAATTCTGTCCTTAAATAAATCTACAACTAGTTTCTCTGGGAAATAAAAAAAAAATGTTATTTTATTGGATTTACAAAACTCTTTCCTGCTTACGGCACTAAATTCTGCTCTCTTTGTGAGGTAAAACTCTTACTGGATTCTACCGCAAGCGTATTTGTATTTAAAGTTAGAAACTCTGGCAGAAAAACTGCTTTCCAATTTTTTTGTTTTTCCAGAGTAATTAAAGACACAATCCTTTCATGGTTCTATGAGAAAATTCCTTGCTGGCTTCAGTGAGAGTTCTAGTAAAAAAATGAGTGCAAAATTAACTCTGTAGTTAATAAAAAAAAAAAAAAATGTGGTTCAGAGTTTTCTTTGGATTTGGCTTGGTACATTCAGCTCTTTTAGTGGTTTAATTTTGGTAGCATCTGTGTTGCGATGGGCATTCTGAAAGCACAAAAGATACATCTTGAGGAGCAACCCCAAAGTCCTCAAACAGGAAAAGTAAACAGGAAAGCTAATAAATAAACGGTATGTCTCCAAGATAAACGGTGATCATCCACCTCCTGATTGTATGGAATCAAAAGATAAATGGACCATTTTCAGTAATTGACACATATCATAATAAGTTACAAGTATTTATTTTGGGGTACTTCTGTAGAAATGTATTTTCAAACTGCCTGGAACATAACAGCCATGTGCACCAGCCCAGGAAAGAAGCTGACATATGTGACCTCATCAAAGGAAGTATGGAGATGCTTTCTGAAGAAACAGATAGGTTGTCAGGGCTGTCACCATTCTCCATCCCTTGCCTCCTTCAGTGAAGTAAGATAAAACAGTATAAAGCAGAATGTGACATAAATTGCATTGTAAAGAAGAGAAACAAAGTTAAACTGGGACCAATGACAAAAAAGTCAGTGCAGAGGGATTATAATAACCTTAAGTCACAGAAAAATGATCTTTCTTGTGCCCTTTTGACAGTCTAGGATGTAACAAGGCTGCTTTAGGAACAGACGTATTTGAATTTGGGTGAGAGGAAAATGAATGCATCCTGTGTCTTTTGTTATCTGCAATTTTTTTGAGATGTCTAATCCTGTAGAATCTTTCATACTATGTACATCATAGTAATTTAATCTTAGATGGACCCTTATAATTGCTGTACTTTGATGAAGCAAATACATCTCCCTGGATGGCTTCTAATCCTGTGCACTCTGAAAGTAAGTGTGTTTTCCAACAGATAGCCACAAACCCAGAATTTTTTCCCCATTTACCTAGCAAACTACAATGTATACCAAAAAAGATATTCATCCCATTTGAAACAGCAAAGCAATAAAACCCATTACACTCCAGTGAAATAAGTACACACATTGCAAGGTAAATGAGAATAGTCTTGTATTCTAGAATACAAGATTACATGTCCCAAAACGGCAGTAAATTGGCACTGATTTTGCTATCTAAGCTTTGATATATGCTCCTAGTCTAAGGATCTGGAGAAGATAAAAACAAAAGGGAATATTCACACCATGTTTGAATGAAATACATTTACAACACCATAGAAGTGCAATTTTATATTTTTCTTGATGTCTTTTAGTTTTTGTGTCCTGGTACAGAATGGTGAAAAGAAATAATATAAATCATCAGGAACCCTTTTTTTTTTTCAAGGTGACCAGCTTTAAAATAACAATTTGGAGTTAATGAATAATAATAATAATAATAATAATAATAATAATAGTAATAATAATAATAATACCCAGTTTTACTCAGATCTGTTTTAGGCATGATTAGGGAGGAAAATGGATGATATTCCACAGAATAACACAATAGGAATATCAGTTTGTTGTTCATATGTTTGCTTTGTTTGTTCCAAACCACTTCCCCCCTCCTCAGCTTAGAGTCTATAAATAATAACTAATTCTGTGTTAGGACAACAAAGGATTTGCTCTCAGTTCTCTGGGTACCAGGCAGAATGCTGACTCCTATGTTGCATTTTTGAAAAAGTATTACTTTTCTGTGAAAACAGGTGGATTTTCAATTGACATTTTGACATCATCAGAAAATACGGACTGCCCTGTCAAAAAATCTTAGAGTCCATTAGGAAACAACTATTAAGAGAAATGCAAGCAAGCAGGAATTGATTCAATTTTTTTTCTTATTTTTTTATTTTATTTAGATGTTTATTTGTTTGAGTTGTGCATAGATGGGTTTCCAGGGATTTGAACTGTGCCAAAGATGATTTGATTTAAGTCAAACAACCTTGACAATCATAGCTTGTCACAGACTAACACAAAGTCCTCTGGTTACTGTGGTTAGATAAAGCATTGAAATGAAATAAGAAGTAGGCTTCTTTGCAGTTCTTACGCTACATGTTTCAAGTCACAGAGACAAAGGTTTTTTTTTTTTTTTTTTTTTTTAAATAAACATGGAATTTTAATGACAGAACCTAGTTTTAGCCTTGTTGTTGAAATAAATGCTGTTCTCATGCAATTAACATTAGAAAATCACAAAAGAAGTGACTATGCTGAAGAGATGTTGTCAGCAATCCTCCGGTATTTTGGGTTTATCAGTAGGTAATGAGTCTTCAAACATTAATGAAAATATAAAATGATAATGAAAAAGGCTTGCTCCAAATCATTACTACGAAACAAGAATTTTTGCAAAATGGGGATACCTCTAGATACAACATAAATATATCCTGAAGGGCTCATAACTCGGTAAAAATGAAACAAAAATGGTATGGGGAAGAAATGCAACATCAAAAAATAGTGATATAGGTGTTGCCATTTCTGTAAGAAGAGAAATAGGCCTCTCTGACATCTATATTATGTGGAAATAAAGTGGCTCAGTTTTCTGATGCTTGTAAATCCTTTTCTGAGATGGGAGGACTTCTTTAGATATTGTAAGAAGATCTAGGTACTTAAACTGGAATTGTGCTGAGGCTGTATGTTTTTGTTGATAGAGCTTTATGTGATTCTGGGTGTGAGTTGGACTATTCCAAAAGTCTGGGCATAGTAGGAGATACTGAGATGTTCGGAAAATCTAGGCAATGTAGTTACTTTACCCTAACAATTTCAATGCAGCCAGCCAGTACAAAGTGGCCTAAAATTATTACTATGAAAAAATATTTTTTCTTAGTTTCAATATATTTTTTTTTTATCTGCTTCTTTGCTACAACCCATTCTTAAGAAGAAGTGGAGTAAATAGGTTACCTTCATGATTTTCTTGTAAAGAAGTAATATTTATTTGAGGTTGCTGTGGGATAAATGACATCCTGTGGACTGAAGTCTATGCATGTGGAAAGTGCTAGGTAACCGTGAAAAATTATTCTTCAAACAATTTTTGCCTAAATCACTTTCCATTTTCTTTTATAGAAGTTCCTTTGATACTGTCTTTCAAATGACAAAGGACCTTTAAATGTTTGCATTTTGAAAGGTTCTTTTCTCCTCTGTTTTTATTTATTCTCAGAGCATAAAGTACACTACAAAGCTACTGGGTGAATGATGCTTATTTAGCTCTAGTGAATGATACCAAAGACAACATTTAATTCACCTTTTACTTGAACTTTGCAAAAAATGAATTACAGAGCAACAGAAAAGCTTTTCAAAGGACTTTTAAAATCAATTAAAAAACCTTGTTTTGAAAGAAAATCTCATTTAGCTGCCATATGAGTGGCATTTACTATTTTCATTCCACATTTTCCATAGCTTACTCTTAATGGTCTTCCATTTTTCCCCCTGCAGCTTCAGTAATCATATTGGTTCAATGGTCTTCACTTGTCTGTAAAGCTGTTTAATCAGCAGGATAAAAATCAGTTATTCTTGACCTTTCCTTGAACCTTGCATCATTTGTTGAACCCAGCTTCAGCCAGCAAGTGATTATTTCAGAAAGTGCTAACATTGGCAGTCCAGCTTTCCCAAAAATATGCAAGGGAAACCTGAAAAATTAGACTTTAAGAGGTTTAACTGGAATCCAAATCATCTGCCTCTATCAGGCCGAAATGCATAAAAAGCCATGTCCTCAAGCCCAGAAGAACTAGTCACAGCAGAGACATATAACATTGTTAAAATAAAACTTTAATTTGTCCTGCAGTGTGTGCAATATTCGTGTTTCTACACCATGTCCTGCTTTGATTGTGTGACATTTTATTGATATCATTAAGGGATATCATAAAGGATATTTTAATTACCCCTAAAAAAAAGAAAAAGAAAAAGATGAAAGTGAAGTAGCCAAATTTTGTAAGAATCTCTGCGTGTCATAGTCCAAAACGATTCACGGAATCCATAAGATATTAAAAATAAAGTAGTTGCATGTTTGTTTTACTTAGAAATCTAAATAAATAAATAGGATTTTCGTGTTTTTTTCCCAGAAATCCCATAAATATTTTGAGTTTCTTCTGTTCTGAGTTGCTAAATAAAGCCGTGTGGGAGACTGAGTATCTGTAATACATGATAAAAAAGGAAACAAATCAAAATGCATTGTAAATGCATTATTTGCTTCCCTTTTTTCACCATAATTTAAAACAAAAAAAAGATAAAAAAGGAAATTTCTCAATTAATGGAGAAACCAACAATAGTTTAATGAAGAGCAATGAAAAGTAGTTCTACAAAGAGGATTGATCTCTGTGACTATAAAAAACTGTAAGAACACTATCCATCTCCTGACATGAAAACTTCTGGCAGCAGTGATTCTGGTTGTAGATATAAAATAAAATATCAGATGCTACAGGTAACTGTCAATACATGGACTATTGCTTATTCACCTGCGGGGGCTCAACATAATGTTTTCTGAATGAGGAAAGGAGGAGGTATGCATTCTGATTTCCTGTGTTTTTGCTGTTTTCCTCCATCCTTTGTCAGATATGATCAATGAGACAATATTTAGATAGTCAGGCATCCTTTTTACTATGCTCTAAATGTCCAAACTGGGGTAATCAGCCTTTTCAGTGTCAAAATTTTTGGTATTCCTTTCCCACCTCTGTCAATACCTATTGGCTATTTAGAACCCGTGCTGCTCTTCATTCCAATTCCAGTGCTAAAATTCACCACTTTATAAGAATAATTCATTTTAGAGTGGCAGCTGGCTAAGTGATTTTTCATTATTTATTAACAATTATTATTTTGAAATGAAATTTATATTCCTAAATATTTCCAAAGATGTGCCAGCAAAAAATATAGATCTAAGTTATTCTAATGTTCCTTGGAAACATTTGTTCCTCCAGTTCAATACTGATTGAAAAAATGTATCTGAAGGTCCGTAAGAGAATCTTAATAGTTCTCTTGGGAGATTACACTCAGTGAAACATCGTGGGGATGCATTTTTGCATTAATTTTTATACACATATATTGCACAGAGATGCCATTGTTGCTACATTAAGACGTGGAGAATAAGAGTATAGAAAAGTACAATTCATTGTTAAGTACTTGCTAAAGTGGGCTAAATTATCTTCAAGTAACTGACTGTCAGTAATGCAGTATGATTTAATGTGATTCCTTCAGAACTATTCTTCTCTATGTGACAGAAGTTTCCAAGGAAGGTCAATGATATCTCTAAGAGATTATGACAGCTGAATTATGGATTCAAACAGCTCTGCCTTTTACATGACCACAGAAAATGAAATAGCTTTTGATTTATAGCCATTTTATTCTAATATACATTTCTCCATTATAGTTCATCTAAAATTAGGCAGTCCAGGTGTATATGTGCTCCACATTATTCCTTGATTCATCCAGCGAACTATATATTTTAAATTAAATGGTGCTACTGCTTAGAGGAAATACAAGAAGGAGCCAGTATTACGGAACCAGTAGAAAGGCTCATAATAGCCATTACTAGTAAACAAAGTGTGAACTACAAGACAAGGTTTGAGCTACAGGATACTGACTTTTCAAACGTATTTGAAAATGCATCGAATGCCTTCTATTGAAATGGTTTGCTTGAATTCCAGGTCTTGTTTAGTTGGTATTTAGTTTAGAATAGATGCAGCTATTTGTGGCTTTGATTACTTGATGGCAAGACATCACTGCTGTAAAAACTCATCTGTGAAAGCTGCGTCTGGAAACATCTCTTTTTTTTGTTTGTTTTGTTTTTATTGTTCACTTGCCTGCTACTGGTAAGAAGATACTGTGGATTTTTCGTTTTGTTTTTCATTTTACTTGCCAGCTCACAGTACAAACCTTCTCATTCAACTCTTCCTGTGTCTGGGTATTATCCAGAGATTGCTAGATGTGATCCTGCTGTGGTTTGTCTTTTTAAAATGTTAGGACCAGATTTCCTCTGTTTTCTTTCCGTGTGTTTGTCTAACACAGTTAGACATTGTTAGCTGGCAAATACAGCAGGCTAAGCTTTTTTTTGCATCATTGTCCTTGCTCTAGGATTCAGCATATAGAAACTGCTGATTGTAAATTAGGCATGGAAAGCACAAAATGAAAATAAATATATGCTTGTCCAAAGAGATTTTATTTCTTCCTAAATGGGAGAGCAGAAGGATGATGTAGATAGACTGGACCATCCCCACTGGAACTTTACAAACCTCTCAAACATTTTCCCTTCTGTCTTAAAGGGGATATGCAGTGGCAGCAGGGTGCAACCATGGTAGCTTTGTACCTTGCCACAACATGTAAAAATCTAGTCGTTGTTCTTGGTTTTTAACTTACTAATATTTAAATTAATTTAAACTCATTTTTTTAACTAACATTTAAGGGCATTACAATGTTCTTGTGCTTTTGTTATCTTATGAAGTAGCTATCAGTGGGGATTATTTTGCCTATTCCAAAACTAGCATGGATGGGCAACTCATGTTGAGTGAAAAGGGCCACAAAGGAGAGAGTTGTACAGTTTGGAAAGCAGTGGTTGTTTCGTGCCTTTGCCTGTATTTAAACCTAAATGTTCTTGTCTTTTTAGTATTATCATGATAATGAAAAGCCTTTTTTAAAAAAGTTTTTAATTCTTTTTTTTTTTCTCTTAAACTTTCATGGCATTATGTGCATGTGCATGTACATATACATATGCGCAGATGCATTACAAAATTTTCTGTTGAGACTCTTACCAGCTAACAAGCTTTAGAGGTGCCGCTGGGAGAGGGAGCGTTAGCTCTTGACCTTCTACTTGCTTCTTCTCCCTCTTCAGTCACCCCACACACGTTCTGCTCTGTGCAAGACTTGCCTCACACATAGAAGTCTGAGATATTTTCTTACTCTGGAGTAACTTATTTTATAAGAAGCTCAGCAGTTATCTTTCCAATATCAAGTGGTAGGTGATAATGCCGGGTCTGAAATTCTTAAACTTCCACAAGATAAACAAATGTGTATGTGGGCTCTTATTAGTGGAAAACATCTTCTTTAGGCAGCTTTATGTTAAGAATGTTGCAATGGTCCTAACTGGAAGACTATTGTACATACAGGTGTTAGTGATCTGCCTGAGCAGACACAGGTCTACACTGCTCTGTACTGTGCCATGCTGTACTGCACACATTATTTGGCCTTTGGGACTGCTCTATGCTGCACATATCTCTTGATGTGGGATAAATTTATCTGGCTAATCATAAAGGAAGTCTCGGTAGGTGGCACCCACTTGGCACTGATGGTGATGCCAGTGGCTTGTCTTTATCATGCAGTGAAGCACGATGTTTTCATGCAAACAACCTTTTGCTCAGTAGTAGTAAAAATGAATAGGGTTGCTTACTTCTAAGAAATTTCTATAAAAACTCAACCATGATGCCAGCAAACCCCGTCACAGATAGTAAATCTGTTCAGCATGCTGTGCCCTTACCACAGATCCATCCAATGCTGTATCATCTTAGGGTTCCCAATATCAGAAGAGATATAAAATTTTATAATATGCTACCAGTTTTTCTTGGAGATTAATAAAATCTTTCTTGAGAGCCTTTCTTGCTAGGATTCAGAAAGACTGAAAATGTACTGGTGCAAAACAAAAGTCCTTTTAGAAAGTGGATTTTCTCTCTACCTCTCTCTTCCTTAAAAAGTAAAAGTTATGTCATGTGAATTTCATTGAAAAGTACTGAGGAAAAACAGCTATCTGAAAAAGTGGCAAAGATAGGAGGAAATGTTTTTATTAAAAATTAACTTAAACTTGGAATTTTTATAGGTTCTCTCCTACTTCTTTCTCATTCTTTATTATACATAGAGGTACTTTGTTGACCAAAATTTTCCAAATGTCTGGCCATAAAACTTCATCAGATTCCAGTCTGCTCTGTTTTGTTGTTGCAAGGTAACATTTTTCAATTTAATATGAGCTGTGAGCATCAGATATTCCCAGATTCTCAGGAGAGAACATGAAATAGCTGCAGCTGGAAGAAAACATAGGTGTTAGACATTATTTCCATAGGGAAAAGTATTTTGATATACAACTGAAAGATACAATAGGATAAAACGTTACCCAGCATGTCTGGGAAGTTGTAATGCTAGTACATTACTGTTGTATTTTCTCTACAGAATAACAGGTTTTGTTATCTCTCTGTTAGTGACTTACTGCCCAGCTCTTCAGTACATAAGAAGGTTTAGTGGATAATTGCTCAATTTATTCTGTTGATGTGAAAAATACCTCATCAAAACTAACCCCTTCCTGATTTTCCTGTTAAAATTATCTCATTTAGAAAGGTTTTGGGGATCAGATTGCTAATTTTGTAAGTAACAGGCTGGTAAAACATTTCAGAAGGCTGAGACCTAGTTTACAATAAGGAAAAAAGTAGAATACATTTATAATGACACAATCTAAGCACATAAATAACCATAATACTGCTCTTTTATTTAAACAGTAAGCATAATTTTAAAATGGCATTAGGAAAAATGAGTGATTTGGTCACAGAAAGAGAAATTCCTAAGACTGGCTGTACATTTCAAACATTTCAAACAGAGAAAAAGTACACATAACTGAAGTCTAGAGTGCTCTGTCATTTCAAGGGCTTCAGGATTATGTTTATATTTAGGCTCTGATTTTTCTGACAGTTTATTTTTCCTTTCAACAGTAGAGATGCAGTGATAGAGTCTGAAATTGAACTGATTTAAAAGTGACTACCTACATGATTTGTGTAGTATCTACACAAGGAAGAAAAAAATACATTGAATTATGAGCATAAATTGCAGTTTTATTCATACGTATTCCAAATGCTGCTGTAATCCTAGGCTCCCTTTGGATATCTGGGTCAAAGACAGTTCTAGAAATTTTTCAGTTGCAATTTCAAATTTCTTTTGGAATCTGGTAGGGAAAGAGAGGAGCCACTGATATCCTGGCAAAACATCCTCTAAGCAGGTTATTTAAGACAATAAGATAGCCTGTCTGACCTCACGTACTACACAGGGCTGAGAACAACTATATTTTCCATCTGAGGTCTAGCGATTAGCTCATTCTCTGCTTTGTTTGCTCTCCTGTACAAATCTTAACAACTGCTATTAAATTATATATTTCTTGTGTTTTCCTAATCTTAAGAAACTTCATAACATCAACCTTCATTAGTGCACAATTTTGTTCAAGCAACAAAAGATAGGGATCATTCGGCTACTTTTTCTCATTTATTATTTGAATTAAAAAAAAACAACCAAACAAAACATTGCAACCTGATAAACAGATCTATAGATTTCTGTAATTTTTATGCAGGAGCTGTGAGGATACATTAGCAAATATTTGACGATGTTTTACAGGAAACAGACATTAAATATATTCTGCTGGTTATCTGTATTCTTCCAGAGCTTAGAGAAACTCCACACAGGAGATGCATATCTTAGCTGAAGCACTGTAGGTTAGCTAATCATATTTGCTGGATTTTTGTCGTTTATTTAAAAACTTTTACTTATTGGTGCTAGAAGGAAATTAAAACCTGGATCCAAGAAGTGAGCAAAAGGAAGTGGGCAGAACAGGGCCCTACTCACTATAGGGTATGTGGAAGGCTTATGGCAAAGTTAAAACCCTCAGGAAAAATATGAGTAAAGACTTCTCATACCTCTGGTTTACCCTTTAGGAGAAATCAGTGAAGCATTATCTGTGTTCTGGTTTTCTGAAATGTAGTGGTCATAGAGAAAGGAGGACTGTTTTGGTTTTATGGTGTGACCTTCCCAATTGTTCCTTGTCTCTACATCTTCCATCTTGTCTTTCACTGTCCCTTGATCTTTCACTTCCTCCTCCCTGGACTAAACCTACTTCTTTTGGGTACTTCTGCTCCAGAACGGGCCAGGCCACAGGCCATTGGCTATGCATGACATTTTCTTGACTAACTGCACATATATGCTCCTGGACAAGGGGTGACACAGCACTTCCTACTGCTATTTTTGTATCTGGATATGAAAATGTCGTGTTACTATATAAGGGTAATTCTTCCTTCTGCTGACATTTCATTCTGAGCTAGCTAACTCGTTCTGGTTTCGCTTACACTTAAGGATGTCAGATGGGATGTCAGAGATGGAAAGTCATGGTTCTTAGCTGATGTCCACAACAGGATACAGCGAACATCTTTTTACTGTTTACTGGTCATCTTCTCAACTTCTCTTAATCTTGGAAATGGTCTAAGATCTTTTTAGTTCTTTTGGTACTTCTGTGAGCTGCTTGACAATTCACTAAATGATAATCTAGGTTTTGTTCCAGTCCCATTCTGCACATTGTTATTAATCTTTCAGGTCATTTATTTCACTCACATAACATTATAAGAAGCAAAAAAAGCTAATTTTTCTGAAAACTCTTTTCTTACAAGCTTTTCTGAGCAACTAAATAGTTAACATTTATAGATACTTTCATAGGAGCATTGTTTTTATTTCATTCAGCCCTATGTTCAGTGCCTAAAATTTCATATCGGTATTCTTCCAGGCTTTCTTCAAATTCAGACTGACATCTCCTTATTGAACTAGATGTACATCCGGATTTGATTGCTTTCTTTTTTTTTTCAAAGACCTGACCCCTAGCAAGTTAAACAGATTTGTATTAAGTGTATCAATTTCAAACCAATATTTGAGGGCTTATCTATACCTTCTTCACTTTGTCTCTAGTGTTCATCATCTCCATACCAGAACCTGAGAACCTGACACTTTTCAAAAGAGGTATTGACCAAAAGAATTAGAGGTAAAGAAGGCATTGTTTCCAAAGCACTTAATAGAAAAGACTGATGGAAAGTGCTGAGACTGCATATCAGCTTCACCAGATCAATTTATTCTCTGTTTGTTTATATGCTTTTCCTTGATTTGAGCAGTCAGAAAGCCTTTCCTCATGTTTTCAGCCCTGGGAAGTCATAAAAGCTGATTCATACATCCTTAATCCTTCTATTTGCTTGACAAAATGAAATAGGTTTACCCTGAGATCATGAATTGTTAATCCTTTTTCCTGTGGTTGTTAACAGTGAGTCTTTGTTTACAATTAAGTTATCTGTGATAACTTAACAGTGATAGTACTGTATGTCAGATAGGATGAGGGTTTAAGGTTTTGTGATCTCTTGTCACCTATTTTCATGGTGCTGGACAAAGACATAATGCAAAAAGAATGTCTAGAGAATAGAACCCCATCGTATGTTGTACATCACATGGTAATAAAACTAACACCCTGCTCTAAAACAAACTTGCCTGAAGCATTTTTTTTAATCCAAGTCCAGTAACTATGTGTACAAACCATCAATCTCTATTCTTGTACATGACAATGTCTTGTTTTCATCTGTAATAAAATACCGACAAGTAATCTGGGCCTCACTCAGTGAGCTGCTAAGTCCCATATGATGAATATGGGGGAGAGTCAGATCCATTAAAAATGAATAAAACTTTCTCTCGTGTTACAAAGAATTAAATGTTTCTGAACATTTGAGAAAATTTTGACAATTATTTTATTTTGAAAAGTCAGTAGGGCAATATAGCTTGAGAGCAGGAAGTGAAACTGTCAGGAATATACAATGGCAATATTTAATTTAAAATATAACAGCACTCAGAAGACTTAAAAAGTGAACTTAAAAAGGAATAACTGGTATGGGACTCTTGCCCCGCAGATTTGTTTCAGGTGATGATAGTCAATCCGGAAAGAATATTTTAGTTTCCAGAGCTCAGATTGATTTTTCAACTGGTTAAAAAGAAATTAAGCAAAGAAGAAACATCTCTAAAACTTCTTGTCTCTAAACTGTGAAGAGAGTGGCTGTAGTAAATATACAGTTTCATAATTCTGTTTTTACCAAGTTACAGGTAGGGTCAGAGGTAAGGAAAGGTCAGATCTGGTACCATGGAATTCAATATGCCCAGGATTTTGCTCCAGGTATGGTCTAGTCTAACAAATATTTTTGAGATGATTTTTGAAATTTTTAGTCAGTTGTTTTTCTAGCAGGTTCCATCTACCACAGAGAGAGTGGTCCAACCATTACATTTCAAATATCTGTGATATTACAATACAAAAAGAGTGAGACCTCAAAGGTATCAAAGCAAATAACTACAAGAGAGTGGAACTGCTGCAAAATCAGTCTTAAATCAGGACGGAATAGTCAGTTCTAGAAGATTTTGTGTATTTGTTCTCTGGGTATTGCTAGATTTCTCTTTCTATACAAAATTCACCATCTCTGGCTCCATAGTTGCAGCTTTCAATGGAAGAACAAGGGGACAGTCCAATTAAAAAGAGGAACATTTAAAATTAAATACATATAAGCACATGATTTCTAGAATGGTTTTTAATTTCTCACTTTTAATTACATTGAACTTGGTGCTTATATTAATCTGTAGAATTCATTAGCACATGAACTGATGACATTCAAAACCTGATAGCCTGATAAAAAAGTAAGAGATATTTCCTATATGTTTATGTTTGTGTTATATTACATCATAATACTATAGTATATTTGCACTATAATAATAATTGAAATCTGAAGCAATTCTCTACCTACTGCAGGCAAAGGGGAATCTACTATTGAGGACTTTATGTCTGCATATAGAAGAGTTCCTGCAACTTCTGATGTGTCTGTTTAAAAGAGACGATTCTGGTCTGTCTAGCCAAACAATTAGCCCTTGCAGGGCCTTTTCTAAGTTCCTGTAATAGATGGTACCCTAACACTGCTTTCTTTTACTGTCTCTATTTTGGTTCTTTTTCCTTGTTGTTTTAGTTTAAAAACAAGTCACTTCAATGGGACAGGAAATCTGTTGCTTTCGGTGTATTAAAACAGTTCAGTTATACTTGAAAGGAAAATAACTCAGTTAATTTCGGTACTGCTTCCATTTTATGTTCTGAAGTGCATCTACATTAGAGTTATGCAGTGAAATGTAAAAACAACTGGACCAAAAGTAACCTAGTCAATTCAGAAAGCAATAACAGTTTTGCTAGTGCAGTTTGTCGCACAGCAAGGATTAATTTAACCTATTACCTGCAGCTAAAGTAATCTGTACTGAACTCCAAACAAAGTTGTTAATCAGAGGGAAGGTACTGTAGAGACTTACCCTGTGTTAATTGTAAATATTTTGTAGAATTTGTAGAAGTGACAAATTTTGAGATATACTCATTAATGAGATCATATATAGGAAGATGAAATGAAAACATGATAAAATAAGAATTGAAGCATGAAGCAGAGTTAGAAGAACTTTCTGATCTCGGCCATTTGGAAAGACATGGAACATCTGGCTACTTATTGAAATATTTGGGAAAGCAGTTGTCTGTAGTAGGCAGAACAAATCACTTAGAGGACATTTTGCTTTCAAAAGGTATTCAGACAACTTAAAAACCATATTCCCTTAGGACCTGTGTTAATCAGAAAAAAAAATCATTGCAAATTTCATGGCCTGGTCTTGGTAATAATGATAGATTTCACGGGTTAACACATTAAAAGAAAAAAACATATTAAAGATGCAATTATCTATGTTGCTTAAGCAAGTTATTATCAAAGATTCTACATGTCTTCTCAAGAATAACAAGGAATACAAATTATTACATCTTCCAACTTCTGTTTTATTAATTCTTCACATCACTGCAACGTGAAGTAAAGTTCCCACCCAATTGCACTTGACTGCATACAGTAAAACAGATTCTCAATTGGTGTACATCTATTGACTTTAGGGAAATGATGCTGACTTATCTCAGCAAAAGATATTTTCTGGGTTGTTTATATTATGAATCTAGCCTTCATTTAATTTTGCAGAGATTTTAAAATCAAAATGAAACAAACGTTAACCCAACTATTTGCTTTTGCACTTACTTCTTTAGCTGTTTGTCAGTAGGATGAAGGTACCTGATTCTCAAATACCTGTCCGTATCTCTTGAATTAGAAAGTAATTGCACTTTTCTGAAATACAAGAAAGGTCACTGAAATAATTTGCTTTATCAACATAATTTTACATCTGTTCAGAGCACTTTGTTTAACTTCCATTTCATGCTTAGCAAGTCTGCAGACTGAAATGTTTTTATGTTAAAATGTTTGCTTTCCAAGTCTCTCTATCATAATAATTAAAATAATAGTGTGATCCTTTCCATTTTATAGTCTGCCATCCTGGAGGACCTCCAAGCACATCTCATTTTTGGTAGCAGCAACTCAAATGACAGCATAAATTGAGGAGAATGAGTTAGCAATAATAGTTTATAATCTTCCAATAACATCGTTTTCTTAATGTTGTCCACAGAGATGTAGCTGGAAAATGGAGACAGTAGCTAAGTAGTGTCCCCAAACCATGAAGTTTTAGGAATATCTGTTGAAACTACTTGTTTCATGCAGCAAAATGTGACTCTAGTTTCTTTCTGTATGCTACTGGCAATTGTGAAGACAGAGATCACAAATGCTTGGCTTGCTCACAATTGTGCCATTTCTGCTGCTGGAAACAAAGCATAGTTTGAGAATCTGTGGTCAGGAAACTGAGGTTGATCGCTTTGCCTCACGTCTGCATGCCTAACTGAGGATCTTCAGGAACCCAGTTATTGCACATACTGGCAGGAGGAACAAAGTTCCTAACAGGGCTGTTGGAGAGATGCCGAATTGTAATGAAGAGCTATGGGGTGAAGTTACTGCTTTTGAAAGTGTATGAAGATGACAAAATAACCGAGGCAACCCCAAATGCTTTTTTAGTCTTCTCATTTTGAAAGTGAGCCAAGATCTTTCTGGCCTATGTTTCTGTTTTCTTCCAAGCTGTTTTTTTGCCAAAGGTGGTAGATGTCTGTGTACAGTTTCCTGGGAAACATTATACCTGTAACACACACCTTCCTATAATTTGTGCATTTGTGTCTAGCCTTCCAAAGTTTTCAGATAGCTTCCCTCTCTGGAATGGAAGGCCAGACAAATTAGAGCTATTGGTGATACTTCTTCCGGTTATAAATGTTCTCTACTGCCCTGCTTTTGCTTTTAAAGCTTGTGTTATTCCAGACAGCAACTGGATGAAATTCATCGTCCCTTCAGAGACTGATCCTTTTTCAGAACGTCTTCTCTCTTCAAAAAGAACGATCTCTTTTCCGCATAAGTCAGGAGACTAGTATGCATGTATCACTTCTCACTTCTTATGTATGATCATGAACTTTTCAATGACTCTTTTGTGACCTTTATTCTGTGGTGGTGTTTTCTCCTCTTCACATGCAGCTATCCTTACTCTGTTTTCACAATCAATGAGGAAGTCAAATAGAAAAAATTGTCCTCAGTTCCCCAAGCAAATGAAAATGTCATCTCTGTAGTGAGTTCTTGCTCCAGCAGGAAGTAAAAATCACTAGTTGTGATGTGACTGAAGAATCTTGAAAGATTCAGAGTTTCAGTCCTGGTGCTTTCCTAGGACTTTTCCAAGTTGTCTAACGTCCTCAGCATCATTCTTTTCTCACCCAGAACAGTTTTATTCCAGTTTAACATCATTGACCTCCTTAAATTATTCCTTATTTACAAAGACAAAAGATAGAAATCAGGCCTGCATCGTCATATATATGCTGAAAACTATAACAGAATTTTTTTTCTTGTTACTTTTATGATGTTTTTTATCATGAAACAGAAACACTGCAAGAAGCACTTCTATTTCTGAACGTGAGTGGCATAGAGAGCTCAGAGCGCTTTGGAAATGAAAGAGAAAATTCTTCCAAAAGCACATTGTAATGTTTAAACTGAAAAGGAAAAATAAAATCCCTACTAAGGATTTGATGAGTTACTGCTTTTTTCTCAATGGATTTATTTCTTCAATTCTTGCCCTTTTAATTCAGCCTTAAACTTGCAAGGGGTCCACCATCTAAATTCTTAATTTTCTCTTTAAATATACAAGCATTGTGCTTAGTTGTGTGACCTGCAAATTTTTTTTTATGCTGCAAAAGATGCAAGATTTTCTGTCAAGGGGATTAAAATATTGCTATTGCATTGATTTGGGCTTTTTTTTCTCCATTACCTTTAGCTATATTTTAATCTCCTAATTTGATTCACTGATGAGACTACGAATAGACAGAGCAATGTCAGTTATCCTATGGATCCTTTTATTACTTCTTCTGGCTCTGCCTTGACAAGGAGGGAAAGAAAAAATCATGAAGAGAAATTTAAACATGTCTTGTGCTAAGGTAATGATGAACAACAGTGATATAGCCCCACTGTGGCACTTCTGGCAGGGGACAACAACAGTAAGTAACAAAACAGAGAGTGACACAAACAAGAAAGAGTAAAAAGAAAGGAGCATGTAAAGAAGATAAAGGGAATGATCCCATAAATGCAAAAATAAGTTCCTTCTTCAGTTTCCACAAAGAGAGATCCCCATAGCGAATACCTGGTGAGGCATTAGATTTTGCTATTCTCTTTTATTAAAAACTTTAAGGAGAGAGAAATTTACTCATTTACATTTTGGGGATTGAGTCCAAGCCCTTGCATTTATTCTTTTATTTATTTTCCAAATCAGATTTTTCATGATAGTCTTTAATAGGTAGCATAAGCAGGGAATCCCTGCAGCAGGGAATCCTCGCTGTGCAGTTTATTTGCTTTTTACAGCATTAATAACCAGTGCATTTAAGAACAGGACAGCCTCTTGTAATTTCTCTAGTCCTTAGGATTCTTGCTGCTGTTAAATCAACATAAAGGCTGCCTGCATTTGCTGAAAGGAAAGAAAGGAAAAAAAAAGCTGATAGCTCCTTCCTGCTCTGCAGCCTCATATTTGTTTAGAATTTGCTCAGCTATTACTTTCAACAGGAACTTGAATATCGGAACAATTTATACAGGGATTTTCAGTGATCCGTTGAAAAGATATGAATCATGAAGTTCACCATTTGCTTTATTTGCAGAGCTGCTTCAGTCCAAATCATTTCACAGAGATGTCTTTTCCTCCCTGCCCCCTTGCCCCAGTTCCTCTGTGAGATGAAATGTATGCTTGCAGAGGTAAACATTTCACATTCTATCATTGAAGCTCTCTTCTCCTGTATTAGTATAGGAGACACATGGTAGGGCCTTGTTAAGATGATTATCTGGGATCTACAGAATTTGCTTCTGGGTGTGAGATAAACTAACAAAAGGAGAATTTTACAGAATGTAGTTGCACAGCTCTTCATATCTCATCTGATAGATGTCTCTCAACACAGAAACGATAATCCTTTGAAGATAGATCAATTTCCTCTCTCCTGCGTGGAGGGCCTCTCAGCTGCAGAAGCAATGATGCTATAACAAGCTCTGTGCTAATGGTGGGGAACACAAGAATTTGGGATGGAACAGGATAAAGCTGAAGGAATCACTGTTGGTTTTTTCCTTTTTTTTTCCTTTTTTTTTTCTTCCCCCCTGCCGCCCCTTATGTGACCAGGGCTGAGAAGGGAGAAAGTGGGAGGGGAGGAAGGATTATTCTGTCTGTCTCATTTCTGTTTTGCCTGGCACCACCACTATATCCTTGACTCTGTGTTCAAAAATTTTACCATTTACTCATTCTATATGTATTTAACTATTTCCTTGGTCTAATGTTTGAGATAGCAATATTCTCATATTCCCTTTTGTTTGTGCCTTATATGACCATGATGGGGTTTCCAGAAGTAACTGATTTGGTTGTCATGTATGTAGAACAATTGCAAAAATGCCAGGACTACTAACCCGCGTTATGCAGTCCTTATGTTAGCAGAATATCGATCATTTGCTAAATGATCATTAAAAAGTATTTGGGAAGAGTCTTAAAGTGAACCCCTCTGGATACTGCTTTCCACTCTTACCTTCTTGTTTAAGAACACATATGTTGGACATTTTCAGCTGTGTGATTATTCAAATGAACTCAGGGTGCTTTGCCGAGGTCTTGAATCGGCAGAATCACATTTCTTGAAATGCTCCAAACTTCATTTTTATTGCTCTTGGGAGGTTGCTGTCATTGTGCCTTCATTCTCCAACAACAAAATGTGGGAAATAGTGTTTCTCTGCCTTCTACAAGAAAGTTAGAAGAGAAAACTTTTAGTAATGAAAAAAAAAAGTCTAATTATAGAGTTAGTAGAGCAGATATTTATATTTTTCTGTACACATCTTTTCACTACTTTCTCTGTATCTAAAATGCATGCATGGAAAAGTTGTGATTGTGCCTCAGTAGCTATGAAAATCAGAATAACTCTGGATCGTATTTCTCTCATGAAGTATAGAATCTGTGGTTCTATGTATGAATGGCACAGCTGGTGCTGGAATGTTGTCATGAAAATTCACAACTGGCCGTGCCAACCGAGGAGACAGGGTAGGATGCAAAGTATAGAATTACAAAAGTAAATATCTATTCATGCACATGAGGTATCCCATTCATATTGGGGCACCTTGAATGTGGTTTTACACAGGGTTCTTATACCCTTCAAAAGTCCCTATACAAAATGATTTGACTCACATTGACATGATCACCCACATTACTGATTACTAACCATAGTTAAGCTTTGCAAAGCGGCTATGTTTTTGCAGCATTCTTGCGGCTTGTCTATTGATCCAGGTGTCCCTGGTATCACTCTTGCTGTAGTGTCTTATCTATGATGCCAGACAACACTGGAAGGGTTTCAAAGGTACGTTACTGGGGCTAGGGTGCTGCTGTTCTCTCAATTGTCCATGGATATCCTTTGTCCTTCATGGACAGCTCTAAGCTTCCAAGAAACAAAGTCCTTATTTCCAGGGCCAAGCTGTCTTTGAGTTTGTTTTACTTAAGCATGAACAATACCAAAGTCTCCAGTAAAATTCCGCTGAATCATTATGCTACAATATATAATGTGAACTAATATATATATATTAACAAAGTTAATACCTGTTCATACTATAAAGAGTGATTGATATAATAGATAGGGAATGGAACTTTCCTAATACTGTAGAAGATATAGCTCTAATGAAAAAACAAAAATGTACCTGGGAGATCGACATCTTTTTTCTTGAGATTGTCCTTCACTTGTCACAGCCACTGCCACTGTATTTGTACATGTAGAATATTTTTGTGCCTTCCTGAAAAAAACCAAACCTCTTACAATTTATGTTCATAATTCCTGTTTGGCTTTGCAATAAAATTAGAGTGATTTACACTGATATTTTGTTTATGTGATTGCAAAATTCAAGTACAAATGTGAGGGATAGATCTTATAGAAAACATATGAGGTGATTTACCCAAGCAAAACCAGAAAATCTGTTAGAATACAAGGTAAAGTTTGCATCTTCTGACACCAAAGGCTTGTTTTTACTACAGTTTCAAGTCTCTTGAAAAACAGGAGAACAAGGAAGGAAGATTATTGTAGAAAAACAGTAATGATGGCAAAAAGCTTGATCATATGAAGAAAAGTCAAAGAATCTAAGAAAGGAACAAATAATTTCTATAAGAAAATACTAACAGATTTTAATATAGGAGGTTTTCTTTCATTTTTGCTATTCCTCACTGATTTTCTTCTCTAAGATTTTCAACTGTCTCCATTGTCTAACACATACTTTTGTCACCTTTTTATTTTAATATCCTTTAAAGCTGCTTCCATTATCACCCTCTTATCTTAAAAATTGTTTCATACCCTTTTGATCTACTAATTGGTATTTTACCTTCTGATCCCTTTTGTGTTTCTTCTTTATACCACTTGACTCTATTTTCTCCGAATAGGCATATTTTTTTTTCTCATTCTCATTCCTTCTTTCACCTTTGAATTTATATTGTATCTCCAATTACTTTCTTTGGTTGAGTTTTGTTATTTATTTTTTTTTACTTCGTATCCTCTTTGCTTCTCTTCCTTTCCTGAACATGACTCATGACCACAAACGGCTCCTTTAATTTCTTTTTCTATTTCTGGCATGTATTTTTTAACCTTCGTTTCCTTTTTCTTCTTTTTTTTTCTTCTTCCTTTTCTTTTCTTTTGTAGCTGGCACATGTATACAGCACTACCTGTTTTTCATGATTGTAGCTCAGTCAGCTCCAAAGGCATGTGTTACTCCGGTAAAACTAAAAAAAAAAAAAAAAATATCAAACAGAATAAGTATTACAGGAAATCGAGTGCACTTTCTGGATGAGGAACTTCAGTAATTGAATTGTTGCATGGCCACTAGGTGAACGGAAGGAATACAAAGTGCCTGAAATAGGACTGAGTGGAATTACAGAGTTGGTTAAATTGGATTTGAAGACTTAGCTAGCGACTAAAACCTGAAACACATGGAAAGCTACCCTTGCGAAGAACCTGAAACAGTTAATATCGTGTTCAAATGCTAAGTCTACACACGTGATACTTGCCAAGTGAGGTAATGAAAAGCATCCCTGTGAGCACTGTCCTGGGTGGCCATCTGTAGCAGAAGACAGATCCATGTAAATGCATTGTTATTTAAGTGTAGAGTGTCTTTTCAAGATCTTTTTAAAGACAATATGTAAGAGAATATTGAGAGCAGTTGTACTTTGAAAGTAATATGGTCCTTTCTTCCTGAAAATACTTGAGACAGTGAAAACACTTTAAAAATTCACAAGAAAGGGTTAGAAAGACTTTCAGTCTGATAGTCGTATTCACCCCCTTGTTATGGAGCAAGGTATCAGGTTCACTGAGTGCAGAACATACAGGCAGTGCATAAAGACATCACGGTAAATGTGCTTGGGGCAGTCCCAGGATCATTCAGTTGACTCTTATTTTACGTTTTCTTCTGGGAAATATATTTAGACATCTTTGCTGAATGTCATTTATTATAACCATGCATATGCATAGGAAAGGTATTCTGACAGCTAAGGGATGAGAAGTAAACAACTCATGATACGGATCTCCAAATGATTAGGTAGTTGGTTTTATGCTGAAACCATGTGTCATTTACAGATACTTCTAGATAACCAGATTCAGGTGGGAGAGTGTCTTTTGTAGTTGTTCCATCTGCACAGCTTTTATGTATTCTGCAGATTCTGCAACTTGATGAATGTAAAAGATGCTTTCATTAGTGTAATTAGGATAAAGTGCATTAAAGTGTTATTTGGCCAGACTGGAAGGTGTGATAGCAAGTGCTTAAACCACTATTGTTCTTTACAACACAATTAATTGAAAATATGTGACATACAGCTTTTCTAGACTTCAAGGCTGTATTTCTCACAGTGACACTATTCATTTAGGTGTGTTGTCAATAATTTGAAAGGACACGCAGCAACGTTATGATATATATACAGCTGTTGAAAGCACCAGCCTTCCAAAAAACTCACAAGAAGCAATCAGTTTAAATTCATTGTCTAACATGTAATTGAATGAAATGGGAAGATTTCTTTTTAAGGAAATAAAAGAAAGGCTCAAGGCAGTTATGATCTTAAAGGATGACGAAATAGTCAAATAGTACATTGCACAGATATCAGGTCCAGCTAGAGGTAATCTCAACAGAATCACAATGGGAGTAACACATAATTTATAACACACAAGCTTTCAAGCTGAAAAGGTCCTTTAAAATTTATTTTAAATGGTTAAATACTTCGCAGCATTTGAAGAGCATTCATTCTCCATATCTGTAGGAAACATGTCTTGAGAGACTTTAAAATGGTTAAGAAATCTGCTTGGTCAGAGCTCTTCATAAACACCATTGTTTTGCCAGCACCTCGTATCTGGCTACAGTTATTTTTAGTATTTAAACTTGTGATACAACCAACACAGGTTACAAAACAGAGCTTTTGCCCAAAGCGTTTGCCCTTCAGATAACTTACCGGTGTCATTATCTGTGTAATACTTTGTTTGTTCAAAGGAAGGACAGATGGTTCAGTGCAGGGTTCCGTAGCCTTTGTTTGGCTGCCATCATGATACATATGAATTCATGTTTTACCACAGCGATGTCAGGCAGCAGCACTTTTCTGCACCAGGCAATACAGAGATCTGGAGTCTGATTAACACTTCGCAGCTTTTCACAAATGTGTGTGTGAGTGTGGTACAGGCAAGGCCTAATTGTTTCAGTTTCTAGTCTTTACAATAGTAATAGTCCTTCAAAAGGCATTGGGAGTTAAGATCTGTTAATGAGTGTGAAGTATGAAGGTATGGAAAAAGAAAGATTGAGCTGGCTATTTACCATTTCAAAAGAAAGTTGCAAATGCAAAATTAATAGTTCCACATTTAGTTGGAATCCCAGAAAGGCAAGGCTGAAAAGGGCCATGAGAGATCATTTTGGATAGTTAGGCCATTCATATGCATAATATTTTCTGTTAGTTCATTGACTTGTTACAGAACTAGCTTGCAGATTATAAGGCTGGTGTACACTCCAGGGTCTCTGGGTGCCCTGTTCTGACTTGGTCAGGGCAAATAGAATAAGCATTGTGTCTGGGTTGCATAAAATAACGTCCAGGAATACTCCACATTTTCTGCTGGGTTTTCCTGATGAGAAATGTGGGAGCCCCTAACTAAGAATGATCAGCAAATGCCAGCAATGCTAAAGGTGTAGAAATTGAGTATGATCAAGAATGTGTTGGCATGATGAAGAGAACCTTAAATCTTTCAGAGATGATTTAGAGAGAAAGCCACTAAAGAATGATGGCTGACATACCCACTAGCCTGTACTGACAAATGAAAGGAGTCAGTTCAGCAAGAGAGAGCCAGTATACAATACCACTTGTAATTTCCCAATTACCTCCTCCCTAAGAAGAGGAGATTAAAATAGACGTAAAAGGGAAGAACACCGAAAAGGCTGTTCAGTGAGAAGTACAAGATCTTGCTTTTGCCTTCTAGCTCCTGGAATACACATTCATGCATAAGAAAACCAGACAATAGTTATTCTCTGTTCCTGTAGAACGTCATTTCTTTTTTGTATGGTTAGAGTATTGCATTTAACGATGACATGGGCTCAGAAAGAGAAGCAGATATATCAACATAAGCCTGGGGCAGACAGACATGAAGTAAGCATTAAGCACAGGTCTCCAAAGGTGAAAAGCTAATGAATTAAAAACTGCTGCTCTTTCTGTCTTCCTGCTCTGACTTGTTAATTGCAGGGAGTTATGCATGATCTGTACTTCAAGTCAAGTGGGCAGAAGGAAAGTGAGTTGGTAAAGTAGGTGACAACAGTTAAAAATTACACTAAAAATAACCCAGTCCTTTTACAATATATTATTTTCAAGTGCCTTGGGACATCATGTTACATGAAAAGTGCTCTGCTAATTGAAATTTCTATCTCCTCGCATAATAATTGACTTCATGAATCTCTTTTCTCCCATCTGCTAGAAAGTGAGGAAGGGAAAAAAAAGGCAGAAGCCTCCCACTTCTTCCAGTCCAAAAATAGGGAAAGGTAGCGAGAGAATTGGCTGTGAATGGTATGGGAGAACATGAAATTATGAAGAAGTTATAGGCTGTCACTCATATGATATAGATTAGTTAGATTCTCTTTGATGGGTAAGAATTCAAATAGGAAGAGTGGCTAACTACAGCTTTAAGGATAGAGGCCCCTAGGGCATATTATAGGACAGTCTTGTAATTTTCAAGGTGTTGGTCTTTCTGGGGTTGTGTGAGGTTGATGTTTCTTAACAAGAAAACCATCTGTGGTAGGTGCTGGAAAGAAGTAACAATAATCAAAAAGACACATGACTTCATTTGTAACCAGAGATGTCACTGGGATGGAGACCTTTCCCATAGTTGTGCTATGAATGTGTTGGTGGACTGAGGAACAGAAATGGGAGGAAGTTACATGGATGTGTGCCCAGGATGGACAGTTTATTACAAAACTTAATTTAGTTGAAAGGATGGAAGAGGAGGTTGTTGGCACTTATTTATTTTTTAAAAGAACACCTACAGCTAATTTATTAATTTTGTCGTCAGCATTTTTTTTTAATTTTTCATTTATTTTTGTCTTCTTTCTTCTCAGACAGGAAATTTTCCAATTCAAATATTGTGGCCAGAGCTTGTTTGCTTGAAGAAACGATCATACGTGCAAATACTTTTATGTTTTCTTCCAGATATTTCAGTGGAAAAACTGGTAATATAATTAATTCTTCATGCCTTTTAATTCTAATTTTAATTAATTTTAATTGAACTGAATGGTAAAAGCTTCTAACTTCCTCTGCAGACTTTCTACCTGTGGACATGCATAGCACCATGACATATCTTGGCACAGCATAGGTAAAGAAGCTGTATTTGTCTGTAACACATGTAGCATGAAGAAAGGTTCTAGTATTTGGTCTTTTGTTTAAATTTTAACTATGTTGTGCTAACATATTGTTGTGATGGATAGTTCTGAATTACAGAGGGATTAGACAGATGGAAAGCTTTAACAGTAGATGTGAAAGTGCCACTTTCGCATACAATGGCATGGATTTTTGTGATTATCATCATTGGTTTCTGCATGGATATATCCAAACTGAGTTGCATGATTTAAACTTTACATTCCAATTTTTTTTTTTTGTAGGCATTTTATAGTTGCCATAGTTTGCTCTTTAGAAAAGTAAAGCACAAGTTTGTTAGCAATTCTCTGTCCAACTGTTATAAAAAAATATCCATTCTCTGAGTGTATAATAAATAATATTACTTAAGAATATTTCAGGACTCTCTGAAACCCTAATGCTTCCCTAGTTTAGATTCGGGGCAGTCATGCACCAACTGTATGGTTAAGGCATCTTCATTCATCAGGGAGGCATGATGAGCCATTTAGCAATCCATTTGGCAATGTATTAGCGATTGTCTGCGTTAGTAATTAAATAATGGTAATAATAAATCATGATAATGTTTCTCAGAGAAAGAGCTCCATAGGTGTCGAATAAAAAAATTTTTGATTCCAAAGCTCTGGAAAATGTATGTCCATTCAGCATTTATTGTTTCCGTTTAGAGGAGGAGGGAGAAAGAAGATAGGCAGATAACAACAAAATGAGAGCTCACCCAGTTCAGGTAGCAGTACTTTAGCAAAACAACAGATACAGTATGTGAATGACCTAATTTAGAAAGTATTAGAGTGAATTTTAAACAACGCCAAGTCATAAGTAGTATCCGGAGTAAGTATATCTGAAGAGTCAGCCAGGTAAGCATAGAAGTCCTCCTGGGAATGAAATGAAATTAGGTGGTTATGTAAAGACAAACAGGATTTATGCATTTTTGATTATGGAAATATGGAAAATATTTCTTCACCTGTATCCAGGTCAAGGATATACTGTAACAACTTACTTTTAACTCCTTTTTCAGTTCAGGCTTAGTAACCTGATAGCCCATCAGTCCAGGAAAAGAGTTCATTAGTTCATTAAATCTTAATAAATATAAGGTCTGGTGACTTGCCTGACCTCACATCATGTCTAATGACAATTCTATTTGCCATTGACCAGACAGGCAGGGTGATCTCAAGGTGCATGGTCATCTGCTTGTTGCAAAAATGTTTGCAATATAGTTCTCAGCTGTGGCTCTCTATTGATTCCTATTTACATCCTCTATGTTCTTTAAGTTGCAAGGATTGAAACCATTGAAGCTAAGAACAGTTTTTTAAGTTATGAAAAATAGATTCCCTATTAATATTTTACTTAAATTTACTTAAATTAACCAAATGTTCCCTATTTAAATAAATTTACTTAGATGTACTTAAATTAATATTTAGCAGCTTTTGTGGCATAATGTTGCTGTACCGAGTCTCTGAATAGCGTGATTGGATAGGGCAGGAAAGATAGGCAGAATTTTTCATACATTTGTAGTTTAAAGAAGAAAGACAGGTTTATAAGGCTGCAGGGTTTATGGGCAACATATGAAGCTCTAATCAGAAAATTAGAATCATCAGAGGAGGAGAGCCATGTGTTTTGACTAAATTCAGCTACAAAGTAAATACTAGTGTAAATGGTATGTCCTTTAAAACTAACATCATTTGGTACCCTCTGTCTGAGCTAGGATTAGAAGTAGGGATAGTTTGCCTCAGGAGCTTATGCCTTGAACCTTTGCAGACCTAGATTACGGCTTCCTCCTCTTTTGGTCCATTCCAGCTGAGGTGAATCAATACTCAAAGTTATAAGGTTATTAATTTAATCTATTTTTTAAACATTTTTACTGTTTTCTTAGTGCCGTTTTCTATATGAAGTGCCCTAATCCTAAAGATGTGCATTTACAGGGTCGCACATACTTTGAAATGTCATGTAAAGTATTAGGTTATCATCATCATCTAGTTGGTAATAATAGATTTCCACAAAACCATCCATAACATTTAATGTATTATTCTGCATAATCATTAAAGTTTACTATTGGATTTCTTTACATTATTTTATTCAAAAAAATCAATAAAGTTATGGATGTGTGTAGTACTTTCTTTAGGAATGATAGAGTTAAAGTTTCAGCTGCCTGAAGAAAAAAGATCCAGCAGTTGTTAACAGCCTTTTGGTACTACTGTGGGACTGAGCTGTAAATTTGCACTTATTGATGCTATGAGATCATTTAGGTTTACCCATATTTTTTTATATTGCGAAACCCAGTATTTTTGTCACAAGTTTAAGACTCTCAAGTGATATGTCATACAATGAAGATCACCCCAAAGAATTAAGAACAAACTTTGTAAAATGATTCCCTAGTTAAATCAGTGTGCAGTGCATAGGCTCTGATGATCTCAGATTTGAAAGCTATTTCTATAGCTTTTTTTTTGTTGACCCTTGAGGAGTATTATCTCGTTTGAAAAATCTAAATACAACTGGGCTGGTATATCTATCCTTCCTTATTTGAAAGCAGGAGTGATAAAATTGCCTTGGAGAACTTCCAGTATAATCTTTGCAAGCTTTCAAAGATCTGAACTATTGTCATTGCTGAGCTTGACTTTATGCTGAATCAAAATCCTGACTAGAGGGCAGATGAGTTTTCAGTCAATCATGATCCGTCTCAAACAATGAAAATATGTGACAGCTGATTCTAGCATCTTCTATTTAACCCTAGTGTTAGTAACAGGGGGTTGCTGCTCTTTAGATATCACATAAATACATTCCTCTTTTAAGCTAAACCAAACATATTTAAGAGATATTTAAGAGACAGAGAGTGGAAGGAAGAGCGAACTAAATTTCTCAGAAAGCTTTCTTTTACTTACAAAAATAGGAGCTGCATTGAGAAAACACTATATTTATGGACTACTCTTTTAATAATATACTGGGTTAGTTCCTGAGGTGATAGATAGTTCTCATATGCTTCATGTGAACTCAGGGACTCTTTCATGTTTGGGGCCAAATTACTCATACCTTCAGCAATACTAAACAAAGTTTCTTACTGCTTCTAGGCAAGGAAAAAGCTAGTAACTTATACCCAGTGTCAGCCCTCTGATACCATTTGAACCTTGTAGATTGCACTACAAATCCTGTCCTTGTACTATGTGAACTGCACTGTTAACTGTGTTAGGATTTGTGCAAACATTGCGAACTCTTTCAGTCATTAATAATTTTGCTAACCATTTTTTTTTGAAAGTCAGGTGAAAGGGAGGCCACAAGGGCTGTTACAATTGGTCCAGTGATGAGGAATCTGAATTTACTTTTCAAAATGTACTGACTGAGCACCGAATATAAAAAATATTATGATTAAATCTTAAGTATTTTAAATCACATAGGGCTCTTTAACAATAGTATGTGACACACACCCCTAAACTACATACTTTTCACCTGCTTAATAAACTGTGATGAACTCTGGGCATCAGTGAATGTAGCAATGGAATTTAAATACTCTATTGAATTCAAGAACCTTCAAGAAAAAAAAAAAGAACCCCTTGTTGCACAGTAGATTTGGGGATTATTTTTTTGTGTTTTTTAGATGGGGTTTGTAATAATAATAGCAGATCTCTCAGTTGATAATGAGCTGTTGAAACAGAAGACAGCATTTTCAGACTAAGAAACTGCATTGGATATAAGAAAAGGACACTGCAGATTACTGCGTCTCACAGCTAGCCATTGTTTGCTCAGCATCCAAGATTTAATGGAGACTGGTGTAAGAAACACCAGAGATTTAATACACATAGCTTTAAATAATTCCTGAAGAAACTGAATGAAACAGTTTTGCAAAGGAAGTATAAACTGATTTGTAGACACTGATTTGTTTAAGCAGAACAGTGCATGATTTTGCATGACAAGTTCTTGTGAATGTTCAGTATTTGCTGTTCTTCAGAAGTTATTACTGTTCTTTACATATATTTGGGAGGAGTTTGCTCCAGGTAAGCTTCAGCATATTACCAGTCATACTGAATATTACTGTCTTATTGATTCCTTGTAATTTCTGGATCTGTCTGTTGACATCTCTTAGCAGTGCAGTGTGTTACTTTACTGCTTGTAAAGTACTTGGTACAAGACGATTCTGACTCAGGATTAGGGTGCTGACAGGATATGGTATTACAAGTATTCCAATAATAGTAATAACAACAGTAAATCATAGTGGATAAAATTTCATCTCATTGATAAAAAAGAAAGATTATCAATAACATTGGGTCATGGGATCCTAGGAATCAGGTTGGAAGGTGCAGCTTACCATTTTAATAGACAAAAATGCCTTGAACGTCTAGGGAAAAAAAATGCTGATATTTTTATAAGCTGTTTATTTAAAAAATGGGATAGATTCAAATGCTGGATTTTCTGTTCAAGTGAAGAGTTCTTCAGTGTGGTAGAATGAACGAAGAGTTGTGTGATATGTATTATTCTTAAATTTAGGGAGTGTGAAAAGTAATAATTCTATGTTTCT
This sequence comes from Larus michahellis, assembly GCF_964199755.1. Lineage (NCBI taxonomy): Eukaryota > Metazoa > Chordata > Aves > Charadriiformes > Laridae > Larus > Larus michahellis. The sequence goes on from NC_133930.1 coordinate 60,871,395, forward strand.
TGACGTAATTGCTCTATATTCAAATGGCATTTTAAAACATTTATGCTACAGTTTAATGCAAATTGCAAACCACCATATTTAAAAAATATGAGAGCACTGCATTTAAGAACTTCACACTTTCCAACTGCTCTTAAACTGTAAACAACCTGCTTCTTTTTGATGGTATTTTTGTGAAATGCATTGTCTCACATGTGCGCATGTACGGACACACTCTTCCTTCTCACTCATTTACGTTTCAGTGTTGTAGCTGATTTGTGTTTTCAGTCCCATGTGTGACCTTTACAGTTGTGACAGCGATTAAAGTTTATCAAATGCCTTTGGTGACTTGAACTGTCAGAAAGCAACAAGAGTGACTGATGCATTCCTTGGCCTCACCTTCTGGGGGGAAAATGTACTTCCCAAATCCTTTCCAAACATACGGCTTTCTAAGCTGTCAAATGCTTACTTGGAAAACAAATCAAAAAGAGAAAGTGAAAAGTAAAAAAACAGGTACTGAATACTTTTTTTAGATGAAGAGAATGCAGCTTTGTATGAGTTCGTATGCAGTCTGTTATTTGAGAAACCCCCAAGCGATGTACCATTAGGGGTGTATATAGGCAATTAAAGACAGTTATTTCAATCTACTGTTTGACAAACAGTCTGTAAAATATATTTATAGGTTTAAGGATAAATATCACCTAATAAGCACACTAGCAAATACTGAATCTTACAACTGTGACTGACTGTTCTGCGGTTGCAGTTAACTGCAGGGAAAAAATATATATTTCCCAAACTTACAGGCTTTAGATCAGAATTAAAAATTGTCTCACTCCCAAGCCACAGTCAAATCTCCCAGTGCCCTTGGAGCCGGATAGAGTACGATTCCAAACTTTGCATCTAGGCTGTGTTTGGTCTGGTTGTTTTTTGCTCAGTGCGCTTGCTTTTTATTCCTACAATTAAGTATCTGAAACTGCAGAAATACCATTTTCTGCACTGCATTTAAAAGCTGGCTTCTGTGTCTCTCACTCTGGGTGCCTCCTATGTTATATCTGTATTTGCTTTTACCCTGTGTTTGTTCCCCTTAGCTTTCTGATCCATTATACTCCATCCTATAGAAAAGGTTCTTCAGCTTGAATTCAGCATAAGACCTCTGTAAGGAAATCAGATAAAAAACTTTTGAAACTAATTTTTAAAGCCCTGGGACTTTTTAAAGAGCACTTCTATTAGAAATATTGTCATCGTAACTCTGTTTATGCCTTGTACAAAACAGCAATTCATTCTCTAGAAAAAGAGTGTGGACATATTTCAGTGATACTCAGGAAAATTAACTATGAAAGATGGGAAAACTTAAGTCTGCCAGGTTATTCTTAAGGGTAGATGCTTAAAAGTGTGTATCTATGAGAGTATTTAATGCAAACACACAAAAGTTTCATTACAAAGAGCACTTGTACCTTGTAAGTATGAGGTAGGTTGCAGTGAACACAATAAAACTTGTATACATTTATGCGTGCACACAAACACACATCATGTAATTAATCAGTAATTACTGGAGATCCTGCTCTGTTTTCTCCTAGTTCCTGTAGTTTAATGCATAGACCAATACTGAAATATTAACTTGGGTAAGAAGTCGATGGCAAGCACTGAATTTTGAAACTAGACTTTTCTGGTTTATGTGGTAAAACCCTTTCTACTCACTCTCTTTAGTGACTATGTCTGTGGTGCTTTTAGATGTGAATGGTCCTTGTAAGGATTATAATTACTGTGCTGTAAAAAACAAAGGTAAACTACTTGGAAACACAAAATTTGATTTTCTGAGTATTTCTGCAATTACATTTTACTTATAGGCTTAGAAGCTTACTGTAAGATTTGGTCATTAAGGGATTACATTTGCTCTTAAGTACTTCTATTTGACTCAAAGGGTCAGAAGAGACATTACTTCTGTTTGACATGTTATTATAATACACCACAGTGAATAAAAGTTATGTTTTAATCTGCACTGTGGAAGAGACAAGACTTTCAATGCGAAGGCCTGGAAATAAGGAAACTAAACCCTTTCATAAGCCAAAACATGACTGTTAGACTGGATATCAGATCAGTGGGGAACAGATAGTCAGCATCTGTGAAAATCTGAGGTTACTTGCTAGGAATGTAGAGACCTAGGAACTGCTATTGCAGATCAAGTGAGTTGTTCAATTAGTGTAGTTTCCTGTATCTCACAGCAACTAATGACAAATGCTTTAGCAGAAGTATATCTACCAAGGAAAGCTATGCATGAAAGCATGAAGGTTGATCTTTCCACATTTTTATTCTTACAAAGAAGAGGACATTATTTCTTATCATTATTTTATTGTCCAGATTTCTCCATGCCTCAGCTGATTTCTTGGGGATGAAGGAATGTTAAATAGACTTTTCTCCAGTTGCACTTCCTGATTACTGGACGGTGACCTCTATGTCTGTGTTCTGCCCTTGATCCTTAGCTAGCGCACAGATCAGGGAAAATGCAGTAAAAAGGACATTTATGGTCCAAAAAAAAAAAAAGGTCTTCTAAGATAGGACACTAGCCTGAGTTTCAGAAGTGGTCTCAATACCTTATTTGAGACAGGGCATCTTGGAGACCTTGGATCAGTTGTTTATCTTGTCTGGGCCTCAATATGTAATTTCTAAACTGAGGATAATGGCATTACCATTGGATCCTTGGAAGGATATTATGAGAGTTAGCAAACTAAAGATTAAAGAATGCAAGGAATTTGCACAGTCAGTTAGCACATGACCTAAGTGATATGCATAGGTGAATGCATATTTTAGCATGATATTTGGTACCTTGAGATGTTGCTCTAATATGACAGCAACATTTTTATTTGAAGTAGTAATTATTAAGCAAATGTATGTTCTGATGACTCTATATCTGATACACTTTCATTTGCTGTTACACTTCTACAGCAAGCATAAGTTAAGTGCTTCAGTGATAAATCTGGTTTTATACTGTTTTACATGTTCCTGAGCAGGTATGTGTGTTTCAGATTAAAAAAGACACAGATCCTGCAAAGCTGTAGATAAAACCACAAGAGACTAATGACTTTCTGGCTATTTGAGACATCCTTGTACCACTATGATTAGTGAAATTGCAACAGTAACAGGAAATTTTAGGAGAAAGAGTTTGTTCAAAAAAGGTACAAGAGTTGCATGACTACTTTTTCCTGTAAGATCCGTTTTTGCAGGTAGGCAGGTAGGCATATCACCTTTTCCCCCAGTAAGACTCCTTTTCAGCAGTTTTCTCCAAAATTCAATCATTCAGATACCAAGTCCCTGATGAACTGCTAGACTTCAACCAAACCGACAGCTATAAACACCCTTACTTATGAGGAATTAGGTTGAGCCATTAACCTTCCCCGTGAAAAGGATAACAATGGAATGTTAGCACTCAGTTAAAAAAGGGAAACTCAATTTACTGTTTCACTGTTAAATTCATGTACATAATTTTTTCATATATATTGAATTTATATTAAAATTTATATTAAAAACTATTTATAGAACTATATATAATTCATATATACAGTTATTTCAGAGAACACAGTGTGAGGTATTGGAGAGTGGAAGAAAGGATAAAATCAATAAGATCAAGAACTTTTGGATTTCTGACTAAGCAGGGTATATGCACACGAAAAATGGGACAAACGGAAGATAAAAAGCAAATATTCCACTTCACATCACTACATATTATTCTATTCTGCTGAACAAATTGAAGATTTATGAGGTGACACATACTAATATCTGTCCATAATATGTCTTTTATCCAAATGCTGCTTTGCTAATTGTGGACCACAAAAAAAAAAAAAAAATCATGAAATGGTTGTAATTAATCTCCAAAAACTGAATAGAAATTTGTCTGAATCACTATTCTACTGTTATATACAAGATCTGTTATAAAATGACAAATTCTTCACTGCGTCTTTTTTGTAGATCTGGATTTCATACTAGGAATAGCATGTGAGTGATAGAAATCTCTGTATATTTGGATAAGTACGCTTAATTTATCAGTTTTTCACCATCATTCTATCAGTTCTGTTGACAATACTATAGAAATAAAACCTGTTCATTGTTCTAGCATTGATAGCTTATGTTTCACAATGCCACAAATAAGCTTAACTCAAAGAAGGGGGCAGTCAAGAAACTAGTTTCGTCGGAAGCTTCCAGCTTGCTTGGAGAAAGGCAGTTGTTAAACTAGGCCACAGAAATGGAGAAAAGCATCTTATTCTGTTTTGTAAAACAGGAACCACTGAGAAGCCTGCTGCACCTATGACCACCCCAGAGTGTTTTAGGTTGGCAGAATGCCCCTCACTGAATGTCCTGACACAGTGGCAGAACCTTGATTTTCCTGGGGAAAACCAAAGGAGTGATTCATGAGATCTTTGTTTTCCCTCTCTAACCAGAGTTACTTCATCTGTTTTAGAGATGTATGTGTGGGTATGTGTTAAGCAACCCAAATCTTTTGCTTGCTAGAGCATGTTCAGAGAAGGTCAATGAAGCTGGTGAAGGTTCTAGAGCACAAGTCTTATGAGGAGCGGCTGAGGGAACTGGGGTTGTTCAGCCTGAACAAAAGGAGGCTGAGGGGAGACCTTATTGCTCTCTACAACTACCTGAAGGTAGGTTGTAGTGAGGTGAGGGTCGGTCTCCTTCCCGAGGTAATAAGCAATAGGACAAGAGGAAATGGCCTCAAGGTGCACCAGGGGAGGTTTAGACTGGATATTAGGAACAAATTTTGTCACTGAAAAGGTTGTCAAGCATTGGAACAGGCTGCTCAGGAAAGCGTATGTTCATAAACATAGCCTCTCACACAGGAAAGGGTTAGAAAGAAATTTAGCAAGAAGACAGGACAAACTGCACTGACCAGGCACAGGGTGGACCACATTACTGACCAGCACACTATTTACACATGACCTTTTTATCCCCTAATACCACTATTTTCCCCACTCTTGCCCCTCCCCAAATCAGCTAAACACATCCCTTGTCCCACCTTTCGTTCCTCCCCTGAAAATTCCATAATAAGTCCTGTGCGATTTGAAGCAGTGTTTCCACTGCATCCCATAATGTGTCCCATCCCTAGGCAGCAACCCTTTTTAGCCTGAAAGGTGATGTGGAGAGCGGCTCCCAGTCTCTCATGGTGATGGGTTTCATGCCTGAACAGCAGGACTGAGACTCTGCCGGGACATCCCTGGGAGGGGCCTGGACAAGGAGTCCTTGAGGTTTGCCACCTGCCATCCTGTTCTCCTGCAGGCTTGTGGAGATGGACCTTTGATGGGCTGATAGCTCCTGTGATGGGCCTGGGAGTAGCCCGGCAGGGTATTATTTGGGCTCCCCCTCTGTGTCTGCAGGCATGCAGAGCAGCTTTTATCATATAGCTTAAGAGACAGGACCTCTGGACTCCACAGTCAATGGTGTTGGAAAGTGGTGACATCTTCTTAGCTTCACTTTTGTTATGCTAAGTGTAAAATCCAAAGGGAGAATCTGGAAGACTGAGGAACTTTAGCTAATTCCCATGTTCAACAGAGTATCAGTGTTTGCAGCGTGGAAATCAGAGGCTAAAATAAACTGATGTGGAGAAACGGAGAAATCTTAAAAACCAGTGCTATGGCCTTACTCTAAATGTACTTAGATTATTTGATGCTAATTTAGAAAGAACATAGATTAATATGTATCCCATAAAGAGCTAAAATAGAATTAAACTTTGAAAAAAAGCTGTTAATTGATTCCAGTGTATGTGAGTGTGTGTGATAATGGTTTGGAACCTATGATTTTTCCAGGTTTTTGGGCATAAATGTTGAAGATAAGAAAATGGAAGGCTAAACAGACAGAATATAGAACTTCAAATGACAGAGACAGATATATTGAGCAATGCACAGCAAGTGTAATCATCAGATCAGCTGCATCGACCTTACAGAGACATTTTATGCTGGCTAATGTCCTATTGAAAGTACTAAACAAGAACAGAGAGCTTTGAAGCAATCCTTTGAATCCAATTTTAAGGATATTGCTGTCGTGTCAGCTGAATGACAAGTGCACAGCTATTTCTTATAGGAGTCAAATGCACAAGAGGTGCAAATCCAAAATACATTCAAAGCAAAGATTGTTTAATTTTGATATAACTTGTACCTAATTAATGGGTACATTAGGAAGATTGATGCAATTTAACTTTATAATTTTTTTTGTGTTAAGTGAAGAAAAGACATGGAAAAGAATGAAATTTGGAAGAGAATTTATTGGATTGTATTGTTTCTGAATCAGCCATTTTTTAAAATCTGTGACCACTTTTGTTGATACTGAAATGTTTCAAATTTTTTGAACCGAATTTCTATTTCTTAACTGCAGATAATATATTTTATTTGCTAAAACCTTGAAACTAAAGCTGTTTTCCAAATACTGTACCTGCTGGTTACTCTAAGAAGGAAAAAGTCTTTCAGAATTTTATCTATGACCTAGCTTTTTTGAAATAGAATTTGATAGAATTTGATTGGCATCTGTGGGAAAAAGCAAAAAAAATCGGACTGGATCCTCAGCTCGTGTACATGTTGTGGGAAGAGAGAAACATAGTTGGTTTCTTTACACATTTATTGAACAATAACACAAACTTCCGTAGTTCTGTAAATAATTGTCCTCATGTGCAGAGCAGCTGAGTTTTACCAACATGGTAAAACTCTCTTATTTTGCCTGATCATGTTTCATAAAACAAGGGGCACCAGCCATTCCACAGCACAAAGGAGGGTATGATCAACAGGAAATCTAAGCATCACATTGAAAGGCATAAACTAAGCAGCACAGACTCACTTGACTGACTGCAAATAACATATACCCCGGAGAAGAAACAATCAAAATATGAAAGCACAAATAGAGTTTGGCTACAGGACCGACACAGTGGCTATATAGGAAAATGAAAATTTATATATATGATTTAAAACCTAAATTTCAGACAAGACTCATGGAAATCTATCTTGATTACTGCGTATCATAGGCCTTGAATACCATACTTTTCCAGCTAGGTCGTTTGCAACCTAGCTTATATGAAAAAGAAATAAAAGTCTTAATTTACCAGCAAAGATGGAAAAAACGACAGTTTAACAACAGAAGATAGAAAATATACCATTTACTAGCAGTTAGTTACACTGTGTAAAGAAACGATTGTGCTCTAATTCCCATTCATATTTACCTGTCTTTGTTCTAGCCTTGGGATTTCTATTACGGCTTTCAGTGTTAGGTCAAGAACTTGCCTTAAATTAGTTCTTCCTGATCCATATTACTTTGCTGTGTTTAGCTGAACTAAAGTTGCAAATTCATTGCCTGGGTCTTGGACAGGTACATTAGAATTTTATCCATTTCACAGGCGATAACGATGGGAGAGGTATAGCACAGCTCTACTTGGAATAAAAGCCGTAAACAAGTGACGGCGTATGTACATGCATACATTTTTAATACCGGAATGGCTTGTTATCCCTCCACCAGAACTAGAGGTAAAGGTATTTGTTGTCTAATTGCAAGTAAATAGTACATTCTGCCCAATATTAAGAAATAGAAGCAGCAATTGATGCTTCAGTTACAGGACTGAGAACATGACCACATGTATTGTAGATATTTTAAATATCCTACATAGAAAAGTACCAGTCCTCCAATAGGTGTGATTATTTATTATGTGTAAGAATGAAATGCAAATGTTTTGCCTGTTCTAAATCAGTGGTTCAGAGTAGTGAGAGCACTATATGGTACCATCATGGCAATTTTCAGAAGATGCATCACTAAGAGTAGAAAGAAAATTTCTGTCTTTATTAGGTTATTTTAGGTCAATCCCTTTAATTTCCCCAAATTATTAATCCGTAAAGTGGGTTCAGAAAGTTTAAGTGTCTCAAAAGGTCCCTGTGAATCAACTTAAAATATGTTTTCCCAAACATATTTTGCTAAATATCTAAGTCTGTCTGCCATTTGTGCAATTGTAATTTTTCCAATAACACTTAGGCTATCTGGCCACTTTACTCTGAATGTATGCTGCCAGCATCTCTACTGAAAGCAATTTAACTGTTGGATGGATTTGTTGACTTTCTATAATTCGGTTTTATTTAGATAGATGCATGCTGAGAACATTGCTTAATATCGATACTTGTCTGTTACTGTGAGCTTGTAAAAATGGAGCTTGCCTTATACACTTACAGATGTAGCCACCAGATTTATGTTGCCTAGGCAAGTAAACGCAATAGTTCTGCAGTGCTTTACCTTTTAGAGATGGGGTTATCTGATGTCATTTTATGTAGCTAAACTTGTACTTTTGACTTACTGGTCATAAAGTCAGAATTCATGAACAATTCTGACAAAGCTGCAGGCCTTTTATTGTGTTTCATTTATCATTAGCTGCAAGGTGCAGGTACCATCAGCAAAATCAATATCTTCAGGTATTCCAAGCAGCCTCTTATCCTTACAATTTGTATTTCTGGGCCAGAAGTCTCATAGGAAAATGAAAAGTGACAATAAGGACAATGATGGGAAGACACATCTTTGTTTAACTGAAGTAGTGCCCACCAAACAGAACTGATGAATTCACAGTACGTTTGATATCGTCTTGAAGGTTTTGCTAAAGGAATTAGGAATACCAGTATGTGCTGCTATCAAGGTCTTTCTGAAAACTGATGAAATACAGAAGGGGTGGTAACTTGTTTTGTTTAGTAATGATATGTTAGATGAAGGTAGATCTTAAATAGGGAGAATGAAACTACCTCCTCAAGATCTGCTCCCGTCGGCACAGGGATTTTTGTTCAGATAACAGTATAAAGGAGTTTCCTGGGAAGGCAGCAGGGAATAATATGACTACTCCACTCATTACTTTTAAATTCCCTTTCCAGGCAATGCATAGTTAACTCTTTTCTGCTTCATTCTCCTGCACTCAATTGCATGTTTCATCGTTCATAGATGTCTTGACTATTTACTCTGGATAGATTCACAGTCATTACTTCCCAGCCTTATTGTTTAGTTTTCTGACAGTGGCTTTAAATTTCCCAGACCAAACTTCCATCTTTTTGTGTATAAGTACCACGTTCAGTTTAAGATCAGAAGTATGTGTCTTTCCATTTGCTCTTCAGGACATGGTGAAACAATTCCCATGTTTGTTTTCCATTTCTACTAGAGCTGTCATAGAAGTTAATATGACTTTTGAGAGCTTTTGCCTCCCTTTCCAGGATTATTGATCAATGTAAACTTTTCTTTGCAATTTGTCTAACCACTTTGTTTTTTCTCTTTTGGTGATGACCTTCCCTGTCATTTTGGTGAATCATTCTTATGTCACTGTACTTAGGGTTATATACATCCAGTTTGTTACCAGCCATATCAATATTTGTCTTAGTTGGTATCAGTTAATATAATATGAATCTAAATCCGTAAGAATGCCAAGGAAGAAACAGCTAAGTAAGAGAGATTTGAATACAAGGTAGTCAATAGGCACTAGAAAGTGCTCTGCAGAATATTCAGGAAGATGTTAACCAGACATCTGATGTGTTTTCTTCGTTTAAAATGACTAACGTATTTCTAAGGAAGGCTGTTTAGTATCAAGGCAGACTCTAGAGTTAAGAATGAGTATAATATTTAAAGAAGAGGTGTAAAATGAATTAAAACCAGATAGTAGTCTTGCTAAGCATGGTGGGATCATACTTAGTGTGTAAGTGAACGCTTATTTACTCAGTGATTAAACTAGTGTCATGATATATCATGCAATACTTGTTTAAACAGTTTTGAGTGCAAAATATTTTGGTAGTATGGACTTGTTGCTTAACTCTGTTCATGTTATTTCTTCAGAGTACTTCTGTGTATTTGTTTCCTTGCATTTTTTAGTGTTTCTTCTGAACTGTATTTTAAAATAAAATACATGACAAAATCTATTTTTGTCCAGAGAACAGTTAACTCAATGTCATGAATGAATCTTCTATTTAGTACATAATGCCTATGTCTATTTACTTTTACTAAATCACACTTTCTTTTTTTTTCTGGAATGAAAACAAAATTCAGAAGAAGAACAATGAGTTTAATTCACTGTAGCTTGTCAGTTTACACTATTTCTTTTTCAAAAGCCCTTGGAGAGTTACTGGATATTTGCAAAACTAGTTACTTATTCCTAAAGATTTATAACTTTCAGTAAAAATTTGTATTCTTTTTATATTTCATATTTGGCATCAACTATTTATTTTGTAGTTTTTCTTCTTAGAAAGTTTCAGCTTTACTCATCAGAATCTGAGACTACAGCACCACAAACAGCTATCTAAATGCAGCAGAAACAATTTACTTACAGTTTTTCTATCCATTTAATTACAGGAACCATATATATTTACTAATTATGAAACATAGGCAGAAATCAAAATGATTTGTAAATTAAAAAGAGACAATTTCAAACCAAACCTCATTCCTGATTAATTCATCTCCCTCTGTTTTTGTCACACGTGTGCTACAAGAGTATTTATTCTGAATTTAAATGCTATAAAGAGCAAGTTAAACTGCCATTTAAACAACTTCAGATCAGAGGAAAAGTAAAGACAAGTTAATTTTTGGGGTCAGTTTCAGCTGTAAGTAAGGAAAGCATAATATACAGAAAGAAGTCTTGCACTGATGTCTTCTGAAAAGGCTTTAAAATAGATAGTTTTGGAACTATGTTCTAATGAATCCTAGCTATGTTTTGTCAAAATGACAAAAAACCCACCTTAAAATTAGTTATTTAAAGCTAAGTGTTCTTAAATATATATGTCTAAGACTTGTATTTCATCCTTTAAACTTACATGTTGTAACTTATTATGAATTTATGGGAATAAAAAAGCCATGAATACATTAAACAGCTGGGCCATACTGTACCTGAGAACCACATCATCTGCTAGATTAAGGTTACATTTAATCCATCTGTATGTAATTAAGCAGAGTACTTCAAGACTTCTAATTTAGATTGCACTTTACTTTTGTTCAGTAAATTGTCTCCACTGGAAACGAAGTGGGAAACTTGAGATATGTAGAAATATTGAACCATCTGTTGTTTGAGACAATAGGTGATAGAATCTAAAATTGCTCACTCTCAGTTAATTTCAAGGAGGGTAATGGGAATCAGAGATTGCTTATTTAATTAAAAATAAAATTTCTAGGAATACCAGTTGTGCTGTGTACTATTTTAACACACTACCTGAGCATACTGCAAAGTATGTTTTTTAATATTTTTTTTGATTTAAATATTCAATTAAAAGTTGTTATTCAAGGTTGAAAATGTCTTTTGTTAAAAATGAATCATTAGAGAAACCCAAAGAACCTGTGACTCGTTCCACGATGATTTGAAGTGGAAGATATTATGATGGTAACAACAAAGAGGCATTATGAACTGCTTTTGCCTCCAAGGGTCAGCCAGCCCTTACGGGACAGTCTAGACCTTTTTTTTTTTTTTTTCAGTCTCACCTCAGGTTTTAACCTAAACCAAAAATCTGATGGCTTTTGTATTTAAAATATGTTATATTTTCAGTTTCTCTTGTGAGGAAAACAAGGTATCCCTGAGATAAGAAGAGCAGCCAAACTTGCAATAAACACTAAGGACTAATTTTAAGAGCGTGTAAACAGTAGGAACTACATTTCATAGTGGAAGAATATGTAGTACAGCAGCCCTACTGAGATACAATTCTGTCCTGAGAGGAGTAAATGCAAGTGTGAAATAAAGACCTGCTGAAAGTGCTTGTCAGAAAACATTTGCATAATCCAAATCTCCTTAATAGGTGAAATTGTTTAGGTAGCAAAAGACATAGCGATAAGAACAAAGTTCAAAAAATGTCTTAGACACTGCGGCATAGGTGAGTTCTGTGCTTTTCTTTTTGAGTGCTTCCTGTTCATAGTGGAATCCACAACCCCGAATGAAATACCCAAGTTAGATGCCTTTCGTAGCCAATGCATGGTCAGGAGCTTTAGCGTGCTAAAACAATTTAGCATTCAGTGCAGGGAGATGTCTTGACGTTGCAAATAAGAAATACTGAGCATATGTTAATGACTGCCACTATCTGCATCCATTCTAAGTAATCCACCCTTGAAGATGGGTGCCAGTTCTGCTTCCTTGAAGTGTGAAGCAGACAAATCTGGCCAGTGGAAGAGCCTCAACAGGAGAGAACTATCTTGCCCGCACAGAGGCACTTCTAAGTATGTGAAGAGGTGATACTGTAGGCATTTGGGAAAGATAAGTAAAAAAATGCAGCTGCTCATGGTGTTTACAAGGCCTTTATAGTTAGCCAGGAGGATCATTGATTTGCAGGTATTTCAATTCCCACTGTAAACATCTGAGTCTTTATGATGTGGCCGCAGGTTATTTTCAATGCTATTATAGAAAGCACAGCAGAATGGAACTTGGTTTCTCCGTGGGATATTGTATTAGTCCATCCACTTTAGCAGGAAACTGAATTATAAACAACTGTTACAATGTCTGACATCTATCAGACAATTATGCTAACCAAAAGACACCATTCTCTCTGGCTCTCTCCTTCCCTCTCTGCACAGTTCTGCATGTGTGAGAGAAACAGAGAGAAAGAGAAGGAGAGATTGCCCCCAAATAGCAATGGAACTCTTTTGAAATGCAAACAGAGGTTATAGAGAGCTCTTGTTAGTGATATATCATTTTTCTTCAAACTTCCAAATTTTGTAAGTTTCTGTTTCTGAAATTATTTTCAGCTGTTAAGGGGCAAAAAGACTTTGAACCAAAGATTTGGTCGGTTACGATCCTTTCAGTTCACCTTTTGCATACTTTGTAAAAATCCATAGGAAGTTGTAATAAATAATATTCTAAATGTGACTTTCAGATTGTAGGACTGGTAACAATAACAGAGAGTTATCCTGTGTCTGTATTCCCAAGAGACCACTTGCTTTCTTATTTCAGTTCCAGTGTCCTTGTATGTCTGATTAGGGCATACAGTGATTTTAGCTGATCAGTGTAAACTAGCTATATACATTAATACCCTGAGGGAACATTTGAAATGCATGTAGAACTGACTGCCACAAACAAGATGGTAATCTTCATCTGTTAAGTTGGGAAAGTTTAGTTGTAGGTGTGTTTCTATCTAAATGCCTGGACAAGACAAACTGGGATTTGGGTTATTTGATTATAGCCTATTTCAGCGATAGCCATCTTTGATCTGTGAGCAGAAACCCCTCATAATAAAGAATATGGTCATGAAGACAAGATGAAAAAAGGTATTTAAAATCTTAAATCTTTAAATAGTAGAATGCGCTTTTTGTTAAGAAGGGACATTTGACTGCTTTCTCCTGAGTATGAAGCAAAAGTGGGATCGTTGTAGTAGTAAACTGTTTTGTGATTAATGACATAATAATAATCCTGCTCAGGTCATTAACATTTGTGCACAGTCCTTACAGCATATGTTAATTTTATGTGTTATGAAACGCATTAACAGCTTGTTTATGACCCACTTCATAAACAAGAAAAAAGGCTAATCTCTATTTTTCACCATTAATCTTTACTAAAAACAGAACAATGGCTAAGACGTGTAAGCACAGGCATACCAATAAAATCCAGGCCCTTTCTCACTATTAAGCATTTCATTATTTTATCATTTGATCTACTATCCTGTGACAATTGTGACACTCTAATAAATATCCTAGCTACAGTTTATTAGGGGGTTACTGAAATACATGATGACTAAATACTGTATTTGCTGGTTCAATGCCTACCATACCTAGAAATGGCAGGAATAAAAGTTATATCATGAGGTACAAAAGGTGCTTAGGAGAAATTGTTGAAGGATGTACTTCATGGGGAATATTTGGATTGTCCTGAAAAGTTCCTTCTAATACTTTTTTTCCTTCATTACCATTATCATCACTATTCGTTTTACAGAAAACTGAAAGAAGTCTTCCTTACATTCTTTAATAGTACTTTTCACTGTGAGAGGAACACCAAGAATATGAAACACCAAGAATAAACCTGTATTCTTGCTAAATAATATTTTATTGCAAATATTCCTGCTAAACAGCTGTCAGATTCTAGTGGAGGTGTTATCAAAAAACACCTAGTATCTAAATCGTTTACCAACATTTCTAAAAAATATGAGAGATGGAGCTGAAGTCATTCTTAAAAAGCTGAAAACCGTTGCATTTGTAGTAAGCAACTTCCTTTGTTTCATGATTTAATTGTTATGCTTTCCTTTAAAAAAACCCACCTGCACAGCTGCTACCATCACCCCCACACCCCTCCATCTAATTTAATTATCTGGGAAAATTAATGAAATGCCAAAATTCACCATAAAATTCTGTCAAAGCTGTTAATTATCAGCAGGGGACCTGCACAGATATATTATGAGCTGAGAGACTGAACATCATAAATACATATTAAATCCAAGTATTCATAAAAATTGAAACTCATTGGCAATCATTGCCTCTTGTATCACAAGTCCCTTTATGGAGGATAAAGAGGATAAAAGACCTGCTGTTTAATTTAATTCAAAATGAAAATCAAAGCATATGTTAGTTGATATAATGCTATAATGAACTGATTACTGGTTATTTAAACTGAAACAAAGTAGGGTTTCATGGAAAACTAAGAACGTAAAGAAAGTGTAAGTTTAATGTAGGCACTTTCCTTCACTGGGGAACCATGTTCTTTTTCCTTCGATTTCACTATCAGTTGTTTTTCCTTCTGACTAGTACATAATAAAGCGAGCACAGTAGTCGTGAGTTTGCCAGCCTCCAACAGGTGTTAAGACACAAACATTTAACAGCTGTTGTGCTTGTGGGACACAGCTGCTATTATTTGCTTCCCTTTTCCCACCATGCACTGCTATTTCAACACCCGTGAGTAAGTTCTTTACTTTCAAACACCTGCTTTTTGGGTTTGAAAGGGTTAGTGTCTTACACCTATCTCGTCCGATGAACTAGAGGGGCACACGGGAACCAATTTGGGAAAGGAAGAGAAGAAAACAGCAATAAAATGAAAACACAAATATTATGAAAAAGCAGTTTTATGTTGAGCAGGTTTGTAGAACAGAGATTTTTGTGGCTTAACAATGTGTGTGTATAAGACCTTACAGAGCTGTGTGTGGAGGATTCAAGGATGCAGAAATGTTATATTTCCGTACAGAGGCAACTGTTGTCAGCCTCAGACAAACTAGTTCAATACAATAAATTAATTATGAATAGAAACCATTCCCTTTCCCTCCATTTTTAATTTTTGCATTTGGGTGCAGTTTGTTGCTGGAGTAAAGTGCATTGACCTGTGAAATGTGCTAATTTCTCCATCTCTGGTTTATCCATAGAAATCTTGCCCATGTCACTTTAAGCACAGACAAATATAATAAATCAGAGTATTTTAAAATATGTATTTAATTTGGAAAAATGGACGAACTGTATGTGAAATTTCAAAGATAATGATGGAACCAGAGAAGATTCTTCTGAATCTTACTATAGGTACTTGCATGGCATCAGACATGTTACCAGGATTATGGAAGGTTCTACATAATTTTTGACTCCAAGTACCGAAACAGTAAAAATTTGTCACTTCTCATGGCAGCTGTTATCAATGCAATATATGAATTAACTGCAATCTCTGTCTTCGTCGGTGAAACGTATGAATATACTGTCTTAATAATACAAATTATCTAAGATTGCATCTAGTACTGTTCTTGAGAGCTAAGCCACTAAAAAATTCTTTGGTATCCCCCTGTAAACTGCAAATTTTCCTAAATATGCAAGAACACAAGAGAAAATATGGTTACTTGGGCTCAAATGATGCTTATTTTACTTCATAAACATCTAGCTAATGGAAAATAAATTGTAGTACTACAATAAATTGTTATGCAGAAGGCAAAACTCTTTGCACCTCCCTGAGGAATATTTTCAACTTTTTTCTTTTTGCCAACATTTTAATTTTAGCCCGCCTATTGTAAAGAGAAAGATACTTTTTGCAGAAACATTTTGGTAGGTTTTGTGGGATATAATTGGGTAAAATCTGAATTTACAATTTTTCACTTCAGGAAAAGAAAAATCTGAACATGCTTTATGTGAAAGAATATACTTGAGCTTTAATTAAAAATTATATATACAAATGCTAACATAACTAATTGCTATATTAGTGTTTTCCACATCTTCTTTTTAATTGTCAGGCAAAAAAAAATGTCGGTACAAAAAATTATGACAATTATAAATTAAAAGGAAAGGGAATACTAGTTCAGCACACCCAAACTAAGAAGCTCCTTGTCTCTTCATCTCTTTTTCTCTTTTACATTTTTTACCTTCATACTTTCTCAGGGTTCATTCATCACTTGTCACCAAGTGACAAGTTTTTTTATTTCATGGCAGTTCTCTTTCATTTCAGAAAAAGTGAGGAAACAGTTTCAGGACCTGAAAGACCTATGCTTTCTTGGTCAATCTTATCACGGTTTCCTTTGTCTACATAATCCTTTGCAACCCAGCACAAAGATTTCGTTCTTACAAAAGCTAACGTATCACAGCAGGACAATCAACCACACTAAAAAAAGGTTTTAAAATATAAGTCTTCTATCTACTTTAAAAAGTAAAAATTAAGTTTTAATCATCAGAGCAATTGATATCAGTATTCCCAATGAGTAAAACATTTTCATGTGTTACACTGGTTGTTGATCTGAACTGTTAACAAACACTGCTGCAGGTTTCCTCGGTGTTGCAATGCTCGGTGTTGAATACCAGCAGTGAAATGGTTCTAACCACTGAATGCACAGCTAATGTCCCAAAGGTATGCTGTGTGCAGTATACGCCAAATGCTCTACACATCTATATTATTCGTGGTTATTGCATCCTGCCTGTTGGAAGGAATGCTGAAGGCCCATTCCTAACCCAAAAGGACATGCAGAAAGAAGTAAGATTTCAGGAGAATCTGAGGAATTAATGAAAATTGAGATGAAGTACTCTCTATTTTCTAAGGACACAGACGGGGGAAAGAACATGTAGAACAAGCGCTGATGGCCCTTTAAGGTTGGTGTAGTTTGCTTTTACTTTTTCTGAGACTAGTGCTGAGATGTAGGAACTTCAAAGAAGCTAGGAAAATCGAGGTGTCATTGGGCATGCTAAAGGTGTGTTTTGCCACTTCCAAGAAGCTTTGGTTCCAAGATTCTGTCCCTGCACCAAATTGTGTGTCTTACTCATTGCTGATGTAAGGAAAGGGTTGTGAACGGTGAATACCTGCACACAGTTTTGGTTCTCTCACCTTAAAATAGTTATAGCAGAAATGGAAAAGCTTTTGAAAAGGACAGAAAGGATGATCAAAAGTAAGCTTTTGCAAGAAGAACTGGTACTTCACCCCGGAAAAAGACGACTTAAGGGAGATACCATAAATGTCTACAAAATTATGAACAACAGGGACAGAGTGGCCAAAAATTACTTGTTCACTTTTTCTTCCAGTATGAGTGCATGCACCCAATCTAGGCAATAGTAACCAGGTGTAAAAAAAACCACAGAAGACAGTTCCATCTGAAGGAGATAGCACCTGTGTGCCACAGATAAAAAATGCATACCAGTCATTTACACAATTCTCCAGGGAGACTGGGCAACTATTTGGAAGAGAAATATGTACGGGATATAAAATACAGGAACTCTCTCTGTATTGAGAAATCCCAGAGTGAGTATAGCTCAAAATGGGTAGAGTACTTGAGAGGAGAATTACATACATGTGCACAGTTTTCAGTCTTTGTGAGACACATTTATTGTCAGTGCTAGAAATCGGATATCAGGATGGTTAGGCCCTTTTCTGATTCAGTTTTATGTTCTTACAAGGTGTGAATGGAGAAAAAAGATGGGGTACAATAAACCAGGAAAACTGTAATAAGTATTGTCATCTCATTAGGTGTGTAGGAGGACACGAGAACTGAACTGTAGGTGGGAAGAAGCAGTGTTGTGACAAGCCTTAAAAGTGAGGACAAAAAGTTCTCTCCTGCCAAGAGAAGCCAGGAACTGGCTGTAAAAGAGGAACTAACTCAATACGTGTGGCAAGAAAATAATATGCTTTTGACAGCAACAAGTTTGATGCACTGAAAAAGAGCAAATTGGGATGCAGAGGAGGATTGCAGCAAGTGTGGTATATCACACATGAGGGAATAATTTTTTCTAAGGGAAGATGGAGACCTTGAGGTGAGCTGCTACTAATCATGCTACTTCCTGTTAAGGATTCTAGGTAGTAAAATCCAAGAGGCACTTCTTGTGTTACAATTAGACTATTACACCTGGGGACACAATGTGTTTGATTCTGGTTTCATAACAGAATTACGTTCTGCTATATTTGCATGTAGTACTAGAATTACGACCAGTAATCTAGATGAAATCACACCTGCTGGTTTCTTTCTCAAGAAGAAAAGAGGAAATACACAGAGACGCTTACTGAAAGAGTGAAAAATGTAAAATGACAGTGATATACTTTGCCTTTGCCTTTTCACATTCTCTGATTTCAGAGATTTCTTCATCAGGATTTCTACTACAGAAGAGAAACTAGAAATACTGGAATGTGCTTGTAAGGAAGAGTTGGATAAAAAACATGGAGTAGCCTTACATGTCTTACTTTGGTGTTATGATGTGCTGAGAATTAATACTGTGTCCCAGATTGATTTTGGGATATGAAAATAGTTTTGCTGAAAATAAAAATTTAGTAGGCTTGGAGAATTAATCTTTGAATGTACACATATAGCTCAACTAGACATTTAATGATTTTATTTTTGATTAGCATAAATTTCCAGCTTCTGGGGAAAAAAAGGGCAAATCTTAATGGTGGCAATTGGAAACTTGACTACAAAAACTGAATTTAAAATTTCTATGTCTTCCAAATAGTGTTCCATAATTGACCTTTACTTCTGTCTTGGGGCTTCTGTAGCTAAATAACATTCAAAAAGATGGACACTATACAATTTGTCTTTGTTTTATAAATACTTGTATAAGCATGCTTGTTTAAGAAGTGTTAGTGTCTACATGAAGCACAAACCACAAAACTGTAGCCTAGTGTGTATAATTTTGTCTGTCAATTGTTCTAAACATAATTAAAAAAACCCCATACAATATTTGCTTCTGGAGCTTTTGATTGTCTGGCTCTGTTTAAACCACAGATTAATGGAAACGTCACTAAGGGCTTGATTTGCTGGAAAAATAGCTTCAGGAAAGACACATTCTTCCCCCCCCGCCCCGCCGTGCCCCCAAATATTCTTGAAGATGTAGAGAGGCTAAATTTTTAGCTTCCTATGGCAGTTGGTCATCTGTTTTGACTGTTTAAACCTCTGTAACATCTTTGTATGACAGTCACGCTTGACCAACCTGATAACCCTGTATGATGGAATGACAAGGGGACAGCAGCAGATACTGCCTATCTAGACTTCAGGAAGGCATTCAACACTGTCTCCCAAAAGATCCTTATAGCCAAGCTGTTGAAGTATAGGCTGGATGAGCAGAATCACTCTCATAGTGACTTCTGATCTTCCGTGTTTCCTCACAGTGTTTCCTCATTCTCAGACAGAGCCTCCTGTGTTTTAATCTGTGCCCATTGCCCCTGGTCCTGTCACTGGGCACTGTTGAAAAGAGCCTGGCTCTATTTTCTTTGTATCTTCCCTTCAGCTATTTATATACATTGATGAGATCCACCTGAGCCCTCTCTTCTCCAGGATAAACAGTCACAGCTCGCTCAGCTTTTCCTCATGGGAGGGGTGCTCCTGTCCCTTCATCATTTTGGTGGTCCTTTGTTTGACTCTTTCTAGTATGCCCATGTCTCTCATACCGGGGAACCCAGAACTGCAAACAGCACTCCAGGTGTGGCCTCACCAGCCCTGAGTAAATGGGAATGCTGACAGCCTTGGACCTGCTGGCAACTTCTCTCCTTACGCAGTCCAGGACACTGCTAGCCTTCTTAGCGGCAAGCTAAGAGCCACTGCTGGCTCACGGTCAGCTTGTTGTCCACCAGGATCTCCAGCTCCTTTGCTGCCAAGCTGTTTTCCATCTGGGTGGCCCCCAGCAGCAGGTGCTGATGGCTGGGGTTGTTCCTCCCCAGCTGCAGGACTTTGCAATTCCCCTTGTTGAACTTCATGATTTTCCTGTCAGCCCATTTCTCCAGCCTGTCAAGGTCCCTCTGGATGGCAGCATGACTCTGGCCTATCAGACACTCCTCCCAATTCGGTGTCATCAGCTGAGATGCTGAGGGTACACTCTGCCCCATCACCCAGTTCATTAATGAAGATGTTAAACAGGGCTTGACCAATATTGAACCCTGAGGTACACCGCTATTTACTGGCCTCCAGCTAAACTCCTTTATCTCCACTGGGCTCCAGTTAGACTCTTTTACTCCTTTACCTCTTTTTACCTTAAAAATTATCCTGTGTTTTACACAAGGATATATACTTATTGATAAGGCAATAATACAGTGTGGAATCTGTTCAGTAAAACTAGCAATTCCTTCAGTGGCTGGTATGAATGCTTGAAACTGAGAAGTAAACTGAAATACTGTTGTCTATGTCTGAATTTATCACAAGATGTATAAATTTCTTCCAGCTGTTTCTTACCTTTGGCATTTGCTTTAACGCAGGAGCAATTTTCCTCTGGATTGACAGCTCCCAGGCCTCATTACATTTGGAGATCATTTGCAGTATACTGAATATCCAGCAAATTAGTGGTGCTTGCCAGTCACTTATCAGACTCTAGAATATCGAGTGCTGTTGTTTCAGAGTAAGATAAAGCTGAAGATGGGTACTATCAGCCAGCTCTGAAGTATATAGCTGGAATAAACTCAAGAGTGTTGGCAAAAGGACTATGACATGATAGTCTTCAGGGGAAACATGATTCAATATTCAGGTTACTTTCCCAACCCAAAAAGGTTATTAAGTGTGGGTAAGAGAAACAGTAAAATACTTAATTAAGTCTTATTTAGTCAAGTATATGTGTTCAGCTCTGTTTATTTTTTAATCCTCCTCAACCTTACCTTATAGGGTTCCATTTATAGTTTTAAGATTATAGTAACAAACTACGAAAGTAGAAAGTGGGTATATATTGTTACTTCACTTGATCTTAACATTACTTCATTCTCCTCTGTAGCTAGCTAATGTTATGTGGTACATGCCAAATTTGTTTCATGTCAGGAATTCTCAAACACCTAAAAAAGCTAATGTAGCAGAGAGGTTGCATATTATATAACCTTTCATGCTATTCACAATTGTGTAAACCACTATCTTTTTGATTAATCCCCCTGCAGGTTTTGCAGAAACTTGTCGTACAAAAAATTATACCATGAATTACATTTTATAAGTCTTTCAAAGGTGGAAGCAAAGAGAAGACCCAGTGATATTGCATCAGCAGTCTCACATTGGTTTGATTGCTTGAGAACTACTGCCTCAGTTCTTCATGAACCTAACATATAGAACTGAAAGGGTAAGGCACATGCTGCTGTAGTGGGAACTCAGTTGTATGAAGAATAAATTGTAGCTTTTAATGGTGACCTTTGTAAGTTTTCTCTGCCATTTATACAAAGCCGTTTTTGCCAAACCACACACAAATGCTCAAACTATTAATTCTACAGCATGCTTTTGCACTTCTTTTGAGGAAGATATCCTTAAAAGGACTATCTTCTGTTGCTGTTATTTAGGCTTCTTTTCCGTCCTTGATGGAGGATTATAAAACGATAAACAGGGCTGCTAAACAGATGATAATTCCTTAGCCAAAAATTGATAACAGAAAGTGACTTCTTGTCACTGTCCATGGCATCAGATAATTCTTGGTTTATTGGCCTGCGGCTCAGCAAATGATTCCTGTGGCTGCTGGATGCACAAGTCTCTGTCTACATATACCTGAGGCCAGTTGATGTAATGCCCAAATGCCAAAGCATGTGAGAATATATTGAATGCCTCCCGTATTAATTCAGTCCCAGGGAATGTAATCCATTCCTGTGATAGGTGCCAAACGAATTTAAAGTACTGTGTTGTACTGCAGAAAATTTTTTCCAGCTCTAATGAAGTGAGATTTTGTAAGACTTTGAAGATTTTTTGCTGAATGCTTTTGTCTTTACTATTGGTAGTAATGGTAGTAAAAATATTAGGAATTATAGTTTGAGTGTTTAATTAACAGAGGAGATGTTTGACTGTGGAGCTGGTTAAATTATAGGATGCACTGGAGGCTGAGTAGGTGATGGACGAAAGTAATGATGATGTGTCCTCTGGAGAGAATTTATTTGGTGGCCAGAGATACAGAAGATGGATTGAGGAAGAAAATTGTTCATGTGCCAGAAAATGGATTGATAAGCCTGGGAGAAGAAAGAGGATGAATTGCTGGTAAATTAACTGAAGGAAGGAGAAAGAAGTGTTGAAGGGGAAAGAGAAGGTAGATCAAGAGAGAGGAGGACTCTTGAGTTGTTGGATCTCCAAGTTACCAACAGTGACTTGGATATACGGTGGAATGATGGTGTCATGACCAAAAGGTTTATCTGGCCTGGAGGCGTGTAGAGATAGTGACTGTAGGTTGGTTGAATTCCATAATACACAAGGACACGGAGGGTTTACTCTGTACATTTCTCTACTTTATTAGAGATTACCACACATACCACAAAAATTACCACTAGAAAGTAAACTACCACAAAAATCACCACTAGCAAGTATACCTAAGATTAATAAAATGTATACACATATATAAAAAGCTATTATAAATTACTATCAGCAATCAATAATACAGCACCAATCAGTAGTATGGTAGCAGTAAATAACAGCAGCAACCAGTCATATAGCAACAAGCAATGTCACAGCAACAGCCAAGTAGGTATATACTATTACCGGTTACTGCAAACTTATCATTAGTGAACAAACTTATCAACAATATAACACCAGATATACTACTAATAAATTACTTATATGGATATATATACCAGTACCAAGTGAATTATACAGATTTTGAAGGGGCCAAACCATACAAAAGGGGAGGACAAACTGATCCCAGAGGGCAACCCAACCATCCCAGAGGTGGGAAGACAAACCTACAAAAAGTGGGTCCAAAGGGAGACCAATAAGATAACAGACAGAGTATCACCTCAAAAATGGTTGTGTCAAGGAGTCTAGAGCCGGCCAGGCATCCTTGGGGGTAGTCCAAGATCTCATAGGAAGTTTGTGTGGGATCCAGCCTGTTTAGGAAAGGAAAAGTATGCAGCATAGGAAGTTCTCAGAGAGAGAGGCTCCATTTTGGATAAAAATTAAGTCCCTTTTATATTACAGAGATAAGAGGGCACAGGACACCAAGGCTTTAAACTGCCAATAGGTGCTGTTAATTTTTGGTTTTCGTCTGTAACAGTCAATGATGATGGTGTTTTCTGTTCTTTCAGACCCATTTTATTTTCCCAGACTGTTACCACTGTTCCACATGATAAACTGCTGTTACTGTTTCTTGGTTTTACATTTATTCATGGTAGCTCAGGATGTCTCTGCTTTCTAGGTATGGCAGGTGTACTTCAAAGAGGCCAGCTGCACTTTTCAAGGATGTTTCTGCTTCCAAAGCTTAGTTCCCAGGCTCCCAGCTCACAGGCTGAGAGGCAATTTCTCTGTCAGTATTTTTCAGTGGACAGTTTCTTCTGTTCACTATTTTTCCCCTTCTAACCAGGCCACCTTTATGGTTGCTCATATCAGATGGCAGCAGGGTTGGGACCTGTCTTTGGTCCCTGGGGAAAGAGAATTTTTCTTTTCACACCACTGGATCCTTGTCCTTGCTAATGCCCTGCCACTCCTCCTTATTCCTGGATCTTCACACTTACCAAGGAAACAGAAAATGGGTGCCAATTCCAGCTGCAAGCATCTACAGCAATTTGGAACTAATGGGAGCAGCCTGGGCAGGAGGCATTAGAGAGAAGAAGGATCTTTTTAGCCCGCTGGCACTTTACTATTCAGCAGCTCTTCTGCACTCCCTGTGCTGTGATGTCAGGCATGGAAGATGAAGAGGGACACTAGAAAAAGCAGGAAAATAAGTCAACAGGGAGTGAAACCGCAAGGCACTGCCTCTCCCACCTTTGGGGAGAAAACAGAATAGGAAAGGAGTGAAAATACTCCACAGGGTCCAACTTTTGTCAGCCTTGCCGCAGGCCAATGAAATTCAGTGTGATTTAGTTAGAAGCTCATTAACATATGAAAGTAATTTGGTTAGAATGAAAACCTGAAAAGAGGAAAGAATATGAAGAAAAAACTGTACAGACAGGCATTCTAAGTATTAAGTTATATACACAGTTTAGCTCCAAAAACCTTTATAAGATGAGACAGAAAAAAACCCAGGTTTTCCAAAAGTATACACTGACAGTGAAAAACCAAAGCCCTCTTTGATTCAGGCATGACTGTGCTTTTCAGTATTCTTTCATTGTGACCAGACTTAACATGAAGTTTTTAAGTAGAGATGTTTGTCTTGTTGACACAATATCACTCTCAATGATACATTTGAATGAGGTAATAAAAATTCAGATTCCACAACGAATTTGTATCATGTCAGAGGCACCACCTTGTTGTGGACTTGCAAAATAGCCTCTGAAACTTAAAGGGGTGGAATTCTGGACCCAGTGAAGCCATTGGCCAGGCCCCAACTTCAAGCCCAATTTACAGTCTTTCTCTCTTGGTATTTGTACCACTTTGCTTATGATTGCTGTGCGGAAGAAAAAAAAGTTAAATGAAGAAATACATGAATTGTCTTGAATATCAAATATACTTGAGAAACTTGATCTTAGTTCACAAACAGAAAAAGTGAAATTTAATTAATAAATTATTTGTTAATTAATTATTCACTGAGTTCTAATTTAGAGTCAGCTGGATTTTTCTATACAAATGAAAAGAGAACAGCAGACAGTGATTTGTAATTTAAAGGTTTTTAAAAGTTCAATATTACTTCTCACTGTCTTTTTATTTTGTCCTCTGTCTCCTCACAACTATTTTCATTAGCAGACACCAAGCAATCTTGCCTCTGGCCATGAGCACAGAAATTAGTGCCAATGTATTATTTACAGAGGTTGATCAAGTCTTCCTAGTGTGGCTAGAGAAAAGGTACAAAGCACCATCTTTTGCCTTCAGAAAGGCAAGCATGAATGCTGAGCATGAATCAGATGAACTTTTCAAAGAGATGAAACTTTATGCATTCTGATTCCCTAGGCGCAATTAAAAACCCCCCAAAACTCCTCTTATAGAAAGATGAAAAGTGTGTTATTACAAAAGCAGACTGTACACTAAAGTAGGGCTGAGATATTCTTACCTTTTAAGCATATTAACAAGATTTCAAATGTTCGTGTTTCCTCTGACCTCTGGATAAACAGAATGAACAATCTGGCCAGCTGCTCTGCGCTACATTTCAGAGTGTTAAAACAGAGGAACTAAGGTGCACTTGATGTGTGAAAATGATGAATAACCACAGAATGCATCTGGCAAATGTGATACGAAGGTTAAAGTCAAGTTCACAACAGGAGTAGTTGCATTTTGATGGAGTCAAATAATTACATCTTTCTCTGTTTCTCTGTTTTGTATACATAACATACAAAATGGATTACATACGCAAATATTAAGATTTCAAGGTCAACCACTCAAGAGCTAGGTAATTCCTGAAAAAGATTCCCCATAACCTTGAAAAAGACCTCTTGCGTGAATGCTTTATGGAAGAGTTCGTAATTAAAAATTACTTTTTTAACAGGAAGTTTCTGGCATCGGGGTGTGAATCTAACAATATCAGGATAAAGATGTCTTTTGTGCTACAGGAGTGTGCAGACATGCATAGGTCATTGGCTCTGTTCCAGCTTCCAGAGCGGAAGACCTCCTTCCACAGGGTCTGGACCCTTCTGCTCCTTCTGCCTTTTTCCTTTCCTTTTCCCACTGCTTCTCTTTCCTCTCCCATCTGGCTGCTTCTGCCTCTGTTACCTTTGATCCTGACTGTGTTGTTAATCACTTTTGCTCTTGTGTTTGTTTTTGGTTTTTTTTTGTTACCCCCCCCACCCCCCCGGGCCTTCCTGTCTGTTCCCCCCCGCAACCCCCCCGGCCTTCTGTTCTATTTGTATTTACCTTCCCATTGCTTTTCATCTGAACTCCCTTTTTGCTGCTGTTTTAACCTCTGTCTCACCCACATCACCGTTTCTCTCTCTGTCTTTACCTTTACTGCTATATGATACTTTGCCTAGTTATTGTGGTTGTCCTGGGGGTCAAGTTATCGCTGTATACTACAGTTCCTGCCCTGCTGAAAAGCAAAAAATGTACTACTTGTCTCTCTACAGGTTATGTCTGTGAAGGTGATAACAGTGTGAAGAAATATCACTGTACAGCAGGGTCGCTGATGTCAATGCAGGAACAGAGCCCTCTGCCCGTCCCATCAACCTGTAAGTGTTTTTTGGTATGAGGGGAGTCCCTCCATACCTTATGGTTTGGAAAACACACTTCTCATGCAGAACAATGACAAAATGTGGGAAACAAAGTCAGGTAGGGAGTGGGATGTCTTTTCTTTAGCCACAGTGACTGCAGTATTGATAAAGCAATCTCTTGTAACAGCACAGTAAAACTTTCCTGTCAGGAAGACATAAAATTTTTAAGAAACAGTAGTGCACCTAATTATGTATCTTCATTTATCTTGGATATCTGGTCTAGGATTAGATCTTTGCTTACAAATCTCGACTAACCTGTAATTTGCTGATGTAAAATCTTGACCAGAGTCAATGTCTCACACCCTTTCTCTCAAAAGGCAACTCATAGGCGTCACAGTAGTGGGATTTCACGATGAGATTTTTTTAGTTTCTACAGCAGTGAAAACTGCTGAAAGTGCTGTCTCGTGTTCCATTATGAGGTTGCCATGTAAAATTTGCCCTTACTGGTAATGGCAAAAAGAGGTAGTTTTGGTTTAATTTTTGTCTCCCACAAGTAAAACTTCAGGGAAGGCCAGAGCTGTCTTTTCTGTTTGCACATAATGAATTCACATGGTTATTGTTTTGCTTCAAAAGCTCTATAACCTGGATGTGTCTGGTCACTCGTTTTTTACACCTGTATAGTCTTCCCTGGCACTGTAGAAATCTAATTTTCTCCTTAATGGCTCTTACTGTCTTATTGCAGTCTCCTTTAAAAAGGCAAATCTCTTTAAGTTACTAGTTAATTTTGTGACTGAATGTTGCACAGCAGCCCATTCATTGGGCATCTCTGTGTTGTATCATTCTCAGTTTTCTAGTCTGTACAAGAATTTTATCCTCCCAAGGTGCTCTTTTAGCTCTTTGTTGCCTGTGCTAGTAAGGTTTGAGTTGTGCTGGATCCCCCTGTACACCTTTGTTGGACTAACTTGTTGTGTTAACACCTTGCTATATTAAATAACACCTGTTGCAGCTCCGTATTAACAAATTCAAAATTTTTTTTTAAACTTTAGTCCAAGAGCTGTAGCTTTTTTTCTAGAAGTGCTTACTGTGTCTGTTTATAGACATCACTGTGTTTCCTTCCCAATTAAAATGGAAGTTCAGTGAACTTTACTGCCTTCTGTATGATTTAAAAATGGCTGTATTTTCTTGTGAATTACCTTGGGTATTATCTGAAGAAACTGTTCCCGCAAACACATGTTGAAAGTTTGAAAATGCAGATTTTGTTTTTCTGTTTCATTGGACAGAATCCTGCTGATTCATGAAACCTAGAAAGGTACTTAGCATGTAACATCTTTTTCCAGAATTTTCTACTCATAGATAGTGGAAACAATTTTTTCTTTTCACACCTTTATTTAGCAATATTTTAGCATATTTAGAAGCCAAAGCTTCACTCTTTTTTCCTCATTGCTTGCTTTCTTTGCTTTCACTACAGTGACCAAGTAGTATAAAAGCCTTTCCTTCATTTTCTACTTGCTCTATAATTCCTAGAGAAGTGAACGTATCCAAGTTCTCTTTTATCCCCTTCCTTAAGGTCAGAAGAATTTTCATAGCGGCAGAAAAATGTGCCCTTTTAGCTTTATTGTATACTTTATTGACAACTTCCCTTTTTCTGAGAGCAATTACTCTTTGAACTTGTCCATAGTTGAAGAATCTGTTCTACCAGTAAGAACAACCTCTTGCAAAAACTGTGGACATGACATGTTTTGAATCCAGTAATTGGTACTTTTTCCTCAAAGCTGTTTTAAATTGAATACATGCTCTTCCTCAAGCATTTGACACAAAACTCACTTTAGAAAGGTAAGCCTTTGATCCTTGAGTTTTGCCTATTTCCTTCCCACTGCCCAGTTTTGCATTTTCTTTTTTTTTTCATCACTAATTCACTGTCACAAACATAACTGTAGTCACCTGTGCCAAACTTACTAGATTCCTCATTCTGCTTCAACACTGCCTGCAGCTCTCTTGAAGAGTTCCTCTGAACTAATAGCCCTCTTGTTATCTGATTTGTCCGTGCTGTGTATGCTCTGCTGGGGTTTGCAAAATGATATGTTTCACTGTAGTTCTTTCATCTTTCTCCAAATACTGTGTATTGTCTTGGCTGGCAATTCATGTAGATGTCATTTTGTGTCAGATTCATCTACTGTCATCTTGTGAACTCTGATTCTGAGCGCTGCATGATTTTTGCCTCTTATATCTTTTTTTGTAGTATTTGAATTCTCTAGGGTCGTTATTCTTCCTAAGTGATAGCCTGGAAGAGGTGACATCTTTGAATGGCTTATTCTGGATGGTTTGCCAAAATTTAATTCTGTATTTTCTAGCAGCCACCCTTGGGCTATTTTTGTCTTAGATCCAAAGTGAGTTCATGTATCTTGTCTGGGACTTAGCTCTGTAAAATTGCAGCACTGAGTCTTTGGCCTCAGATCATTCACAGTCTCTGTTTTCTGTTGAGTGTTTCCTTCTTCATCAGACTGCAGTGTTCCTTAAGTGTTGTTCAAACTTTGTCCACTTGTCCCTACGTTGCTGGGTGCCAACTCAAAGGGACTCTTAATTTCACCATGGTTCCACTCATAGTCTGTTTTCTTTCCCCAGTTTATTTTCTTTTTGGTCCATGCAATGTTCAATGATCGTTAAGATAGAAAAGCAAGAGAGATAATTTCTCCCTTTGGAAGTCTGTTCTAGCTTTGTGTAGCATGAAAAACTGCATTAGATCCATTTGTCTCCTGGCTTTATTGAAGGTAAGTGTTCTTCATTGCAGTCTTTCTGCTTTCGGGCCTCATGTCTAGGGACATGTTGGCTGTGCTAGAAGAGTCCATGCCAATTTCCTAGAAAGCTGATTAAGTGCCATCCTGGTAGGAAATAGTCACAGTAATTTTTGGGGGTCCTTACAGCATCATGGAAATATAAGGTAGAGCAGACCCAACAACAGGTTGTCTCTTTTAAGCATTTACCTGCCTACCTGTAATTTTAAAAAAATAATTTATAAATGGTGTTTGTAAATGTATTTTTCAGACATTGTTTCAGATGTTGACATTTTCACCAAATGTGGCTTTCAAATGTTGATGACTTGGTCAAATATAGTTGTTATTCATGTAAACAACAAAATGCGTTTTCCTGGATTTGTTGTGTATACTACTACTATTTCAACATATTTCAAGCCATTACATAAAATTAGATAATGGAAAATAATTCCTCAAACTTTTTAGGACATTTTGCACTTTATCAATAAAGCTATTTAAAGAGCCAAGTATAATTGCTACTGTTTATGTTTGCACAAATTAAATTCCCCCACTGTCATATAATCGGAAACAACAGGATAGATCTCATGTAAATCCTACTAAAAACTACATTCAAGAGAACAGAATGTAGGGAAAATATATTAAAAAAGTGCAATTTTCAGAATGATATTCCTGAAAAAATTGCAGGTTAAGAACTATTATAGAAACCTGAAGCATAACAGATTCCTAAGAGTCTGATGAAATAACTAGAATGAATTTTCTCCCTTTCTGGCTGACCTAATAATGGGCTATTATTATAAAATAAGATTTGTAATAAAAGATGGAAGAGGAGAAGAAAAAATGAAATTACAAATATGGAGCTAAAAGGTTCAAATAGGAAAATAGAGTACATTACATTATGAAATTATAGATTAACTCTACTAGAAAATGGGTTCTCTCCTTTTGCCATTCAATCCTTTGATTAATAGTACAAATGCAAAATCATCTTTTGATGGACTAAAACTTCTGTTGGAGGCTGTTCCATATCTGCAACTCCAAACCATTCTGGTTACTTACATTATAGTAATTATAAAAATTGTTTTGGTATTTATTTTTTTTTCTCACCAAACTTGTTTATCTGTGCTGATGGATCTGAAGAACATGATACACATGATTCTCCTTATTATGCATGATGCATTATTATTAATAAGAAACACCAAACAAACACAAATGTGGGTGCTTCCATTTCCGATCCTTGAAGCAAGCAACCCATTGTATATGGACTTCTCATGCCTAATTATGACAAGTAACATTCCTTTGCTTATCTCTAATAATACATCAATTGACTTTTTTAATTCATGCACATACTCCTGTGATCAATATTCAGGGATTTTTAAGTTAGGACAAGATCTGTTTGGGATAGAATGAAAAGTACTACTGAAAACGTTAAATAATGTCGTTATGTAAGTAAATTGCTCACCATTAGCTGGAATCTGGTCTATAGGACTTCATCTGAAAATAGATATTCTGGATGTAGTGAAACTAAGGCTAGAAAAAAAAAAGTGAAAAAGGGCATTATTTTCCTCTTGAGAATAAAATCCCAAACCCTAAGGGACAGGAAAAAAGCCAGAAAATAATGGGTGCTAAAAAGTAGGGAGATCAGATCTCTCCTTCTGTCTGTTTTATTATACAAGAGTATGAAACTCATTAATGTAACTGAAAGGAAGAAATTTCAAAAGGAATGAATACTCTTTTTTAGCAATGTCATTATTTAATTAATACTATTTAATTCTGCAAGTAATGATGCTTTAGAATTAAAGTGAACTAAAAGAAGTGGTGGAATAGGTGGAATAAGCTCCTACACTCGAGGAAACAAGTCAACCGTTGCTTTTGAGGCTTTGGGGTAGAACTTTCTTTAGAAGGAAGTTCTAGCAAATTACCCTTGTACAGGGTTTTCATACCCTCATCAAAGGCGCGTAGTGGCAGCCATTATCTGGCATAGGATGTAGCACTAGATGAGCAATATGTATACTCCAGAATGGAAATGTTTGTACTCTAACCTCATCATCACAGGGAATGGAAAATTTTACTTGACTTTACTTGGGTTTTGGGTTTTATCCTCAGTTTTGAAATTCTCATCACTATTGCAAAGTTATCTTAAGGAGCATTTTCACACAGCTGTGTCTTCAAAATCGTAAGTCCTAGACAGGTAGGGAAAAACAATAAATAACACAACACATTCCTCTTTTTTGTTTCTTCCCATTAAACTTGGCGCTCTCCATTGGGAAGTCTGTTAGCATTTCAGCTGAGTATCTGCAGTTTGTGTAGCTGGTTTTTAAGAGAACTATAAGTCTTCATGACAACAAATGTCTCTTTTCTGCATAGAACTAGGAAAATGGTTTATTTCCTATGACTGCCTTCAGAATTATTGGCATAAACACAGCTGTGTAGCCTTTGTACTTTAACTTCAAAATTTCAACTTTTCTGTGTTAACTTCTTTTTAATATATGGCCCTTTCTGCCATCTGCTTAGTTTCTTTCTTATTGTTTTTCCTCCTTGTACCCTGCTTTCCCCCTTCCCCCTTGTTTACCTACAGCCCTCTCTTTATGATAGTGCTTAACTGACCGTCTAGCCCTTTAAGGTATTCTATCAGAAGTTCATCATACTCAACAACAATTTCCTTATTACTGAGAGTCTAATCAATCACTGAGCTTTTCCATTGAAATAAAATGTCCGGACTTTTAAAATTAAATGGATTAGGTTAGACATTTGTGATGCCTATTTAGATACCTAATGAAGTGACCTAACTTAAAAATTCCATGTACTCATTGGCTCCCAGTAATTTCTTGAATACTCCAATAAAAAGTTCTTGGTTGCAGTTCTTTTCGATCAAAAAAGCAAGGTAATGACCCAGCAACAAATCAAAAAGAGGCCTGTTCATTACTTTGCTTCATTTTGATGTCCAGCAAAATCTTGAGGATGCTGTTTCTTGTGATCAGGCTGCATTTGAACCCAACTGTCACTTCTTATAATTTGAAACCCAAACCTGAAAATGTACAGGTAATGAGATGGCAGTCATGGAATACCAAGAAATCTTCTTAACCTGTTTTGTTGGTGAGTGAATAAAACATACTTCATTGTAGCTAATGCAGATTACAGGTAGTGGGTTTATAAATCCTAACTAGGGTCAATATCCCTAATTCAAAACTGAAATAAAAAAATATCCAAAGCAGAATAGCTAAAATTGTATTCTGAGGGAAGAATCTTAGTTTTTTGACTATCCTATTAAGATGATATGATTGAACAAGCTGGTAGAATACAATGGATTTGATTCCATGTAATAGTGAAATCTCTTATTGCATTGTATGAAAAGTTACAAGTATTCTAAAAAACATTTTGTTTTCTCAAACAGAGAAACAATAAATTACACAAAATTGATGGCAGGCTTGCAGGCCGATAAGAAGCTTGCTTGTATCTATTTAGCACCTTCTGCAGATCATCCTCCTGCTTGCCAGTCACCAGCTAAGATTGCCATCAGCTGAAGAGGGGAATCGGGAATCCGTAATCGGGAATTTGGCAATCGGGACTGAGACCCCCACCACCATCAACCACAGATCAAGGGGACGCTGCTGAGCTTCCAGAGGACCGCCGAGACATCATTGGGCCTGTGGTGGTGACTATACTCTTGCTACGCTCTGTAATTGTGCGTCTCTTTTCTGCCTTTCCTCTACTTCTGCCTTTACTCTATCGCTTGTTTTAGTGACTTTTGCTGGGGAATAAAATAAACCTGCAAACCTGCAGTGAGTGGCATCTGACCTCGTTTGTGTCTTAATTTCACACTTAGAATCATTCCAAACTTCTCCCAGGCCCGATGTAGTTGGACCGGGATGTAACAATAGCTTTTGTATTTATTTGGAAATACTAGCTCTACAGGTGAGGTTCTATTTAGCCGATAGTACTTTTTTCAACTTACCATTATGAAGAAAAAAATTATGTGGCTTAAATCTTAATTTTTGGTGTCTTTACTATAGAAGACATTAACAGATAAATTAAATGTGTTTTTTCCCAAAATTTTGTTTTAACAGATCACAGCCCATTGTTAGTGAATTTTGAAAAGTAGTAGTATGGAACAGTACTATTTTTGAAAGGATTCACTATAAAAAAAAGTTAAGCATTAACATTGGTAAGTCTTGCTATTCATAGTACAGTAAACTCAGTTTGCTTCTTCTGTAACTTTGTATATATAACCATTTTGGTGATGTAATATAATTCACAGCTGTGTAAATAATGATGTTCATAAATACAAGTCAGTTCATTTTTCATTCAGCCTGCACTAGCTTTTTAATTTCTGTTCACATGAGGAACATGGAGGTATGAGAACATAAAGGCTCTCTGTTCTTACAATTGTGAAAAAAGGAAAAGATACCTTTCCTGATTCCATCTGTAATCACATAATCATCCTACCACAAATAATTTATAATTCAGTTGTGACACACGTTATCAAGCATGGAAGAAAACTTGCCACAAGCTTAGAAGTTGTCTGAAGTTGACAGTGCTTCTACAGTAATGGGGGAAAAAAATACAGTGTTGTTGTATTTTTAAGGTTTTG
Source organism: Larus michahellis (assembly GCF_964199755.1). Classification (NCBI taxonomy): domain Eukaryota; kingdom Metazoa; phylum Chordata; class Aves; order Charadriiformes; family Laridae; genus Larus; species Larus michahellis. Next base: position 60,905,059 of record NC_133930.1, read on the forward strand.
ATTCTTTCTTCCCTTCAGAATAATTCTTTTTAGTACCATGTGAAATAATTAAAATTGCCATTTTTGTCATCAAAAGTGTTTTGATGTAAATTGGAGGTGAAGTGACCTAAATATAACACTTCAGACTATGACGATATCTATTCTAGAGGCCTGACAGTAAGTCATGGAACACATGGGTGATTTTACAGTTTCATGTCTAGTGACTCCAGATGGTATGTCTGTATTCCGGTGGTGTGCTATGTGTAAATCATCACAATCAGGATCAATGTACATGCAAGAGCATTCTACTTCTTTTTCTGGTCATAGTTATTTACACCCACTTATTACACACCTTTCACAGAATAACTCTGAAATGGCATGATGAGAATTTGCCAGTATTTTTTTTTTCTTCAAAGGTCCTGAATGTATCAGCAAACACTATCCTTTTTTTCTGGCTCCTGTAAGCGTGCTTCCACATAGGTTTTACTCCTATCTCTTGGCTTTCAGCATATTCCTTCAGAAACACACATGTGCACTTGCATACATATGCACAGAGTGTCTAAGAGTAGCACCTGGAACTTTGTAAGGAGGCTTACAAAGGAATATGGTCTGCATTAATGTTACTCTGTCAATACCAGTTCCACAATGCTTCATCAATCTTAACATGGAAACCAAACAAAAAAAATTACTGTTCACTGGTACTGGACATTCTCATCTGGACTCAGATTTCTAACTGAACCTATTTCCTTCATGAATGAGAATGTGCTTGTATAACTGCCAGCACCAAAATTGTTTCCTTAATATGGGAAATTGTAGATCCATGACTGACATGAGACATTTGGCCAGACCACGTGTATTATTTATCTAGGAAGTAAAATTCAACTTTTCGAATCAAAAAGTGCCTTTTTTTTTGGTGATTTATCTTGAAACTGTGCTTCATACAGACATCACTACTTTTCTTTGATGGTTAACTTTTGCACAGCAGAGTAGTTTTCAAGTCACGGGCTTTTCTTTCATCAGTATCCTGTAGTGAAGGTCATTTTGATTTTGGCAGTGGTGCTCCAGGTTCAAAAGAAACCCAGCCATGTATGTGGTTTTGGTGTGGAGCAAGCTCTGGGACATCTTGTTGCTATGAAAGGTGCTGTTGTAAGGAGAGTTGTTATCAATGACAGAGATTAAACATTCAAATGCAAATTGAACTTCCATAAACAGTGGGTACCTAGGCTGACCTGAAAATTGGAAAATCGTGACCTGTTTTATTTTGGATGGTCTGGTTTTTTTTTTTTTGTGCACTGATTTTAAGGCATATGTGAAATGCAGTGAGGTAGACAGATAGGTTTGAGAATTTTAAACTGTGCAGGCTGCTGAGATAATTCATTCTGTGGCAATGCAACTACTTGCTTTCCTAAGAAATTTCCACAATTCTGTTAAGAGGCAATATGTGTCTGGCTGGTCTGAGCACCTGCAGGAGATTTACACAACTTTCACTGTCTTCCCTGTTTTAAAACACAGAATACCAGCTGGAGTGCATGGAGCACTGCCTGGGGATACATGAGGAGCCGACTGAGAGCTTATGGAGGGTAGGGACAGGTGACATTACAGTGGGGGTCTGCTACAAGCCACCCAACCAGGAAGACTAAGCAGATGAGGCCCTCTACAGACAAATAGGCGCAGCCACACTTTCACAAGCCCTGGTCCCCATGGGGAACTTCAACTATTCTGATGTCAGTTGGAGGGACAACACAGTAGAACATAAGCAATCCAGGAGGTTCCTGGAGTGTGCCAATGATAACTTGCTTCTCCAAGTGATAGAGGAGCCAATGGGGAGAGGTGTCATGCTGGACCTTGTTCTCACCAACGTGGAGGTTTTGGTGGGGAATGTGAAGCTCAAGGGCAGCCTTGGCTGCAGTAACCATGAGATGGTGGAGTTAAAGATCCTTAGGGGAGCAAGGGTGATGCACAGCAAGCTCACTATCCTGCACTTCCGAAGATCAGACTTTGGCCTCTTCAAGAATCTGCTTGGCAGAGTACTGTAAGACAAATCCTGGAAGGGCTTCCACCCAGACAATGGAAGCAAGAACAGGTAGGCTGGGAGGAATAGAAAGAAATTGTCCGAGCAGACAGGGATCAGGTTAGAAAACACAAAGCCCAGATAGACTGAAATCTGGCCAGGGACATCAAGGGCAACAAGAAAAACTTCTATAAGTATGTCAGTGATAAAAGCAAGACTAGGGAAAATGTATGCCCTCTCCAGGAGGAAACGGGGAATCCTGGTTGCCCAGGATATGGAGAAGGCCGAGGTACTCAGTGATTTTTTTGCCTCGGTCTTCACCAGCAAGGGATCTAATCACACTGCCCAAGTAGCAGAGGGCAAAGGCAGGGACTGGGAGGATGAAGAACCATCCACCGTAGGAAAAGATCAGGTTCGAGACCTGGACCTTCAGACCCTAAGGAATCTGAAGGTGCACAAATCCATGGGACCTGATGAGATGCATCTGTGGGTCTTGAGGAGACTGGTAGATGAAGTTGACAAGCTACTATCCGTTGTATTTGAGAAGTCGTGGCAGTCCTATGAAGTTCCCACTGACTGAAAAAGGGGAAACATAACCACCATTTTTAAAAAGGGAAAAAATAAGATCCAGGGAACTACAGACCAGTCAATCTCACCTCTGTGCCTGGCAAGATCATGGAGCTGATGCTCCTGGAAACTCTGCTGAGGCACATGGAAAATAAGGAGGTGATTGGTGACAGCCAATGTGGCTTCACCAAGGACAAGACATGCCTGACCAATTTGGTGGCCTTCTATGACAGGGTTACAGTGCTGGTGGATACAGGAAGAGCAGCTGACATCATCTACCCAGGTTTGTGCAAAGCATTTGACACTGTCCCGCCTGATATCCTTGTCTCTAAATTGGAGAGACATGGATTTGCTGGATGGACCACTTGGTGGATAAGAACCTGGCTGGATGGCCACAGTCAAAGGGCTGTGGTCAATGGCTCAATGTCCAGGTGGAAACCAGTGACAAGTGGTGTTCCTCAGGGGTGGGTACTGGTACTGGTACTGTTTAACATCTTTGTCTGTGACATGGACAGTGGGACTGAGTGCACTCTCAGCAAGTTTGCCAGTGACACCAAGCTGTGTGGGGTGGTTGACATGCTGGAGAGAAGGGATGCTATCTGGAGGGACCTGGACAGCCTTGAGAGGTGAGCCCATGCAAACTTCATGAAGTTCAACCGGGCCAAGTGTAAGGTCCTGCATATGGGTTAAGACAATCCCAAGCACAAATCCAGGCTGGGAGGGGAATGGATTAAGAGCAGCCCTGGGGAGAAGGACTCGGGGGTGTTCATTGAGGAGAAGCTCAACATGAGCCAGCAATGTGTGCTTGCAGCCCAGAAAGCCAACTGCATCCTGGGCTGCATGAAAAAAAGTGTGGCCAGCGGGTTGAGGGAGGTGATTCTGCCCCTCTCTCTGGTGACACTCCACCTGGAGTATTGTGTCCAGCTCTGGGGCCCCCAACATAAGAACGACATGGACCTGTTGGAGCAAGTGCGGAGGAGGACCATGCAAATTATCAGAGGGCTGGAGTACTTCTCCTATGAGGACAGGCTGAGTGAGTTGGGGTTGTTGAGTCTGGAGAAGAGAAGGTCCCAGGGAGACCTTATAGCAGCCTTCCAGTACCTAAAAGGGGCCTATAGGAAGGATGAGGAGGGACTCTTTATCAGGGAGTGTAGTGAGAGGAGTAATGGTTTTAAGCCGAAAAAGGGGAGATTTAGATTAGATATCAGGAAGAAATTCTTTACTGTGAGGGTGGTGAGACACTGGCACAGGTTCCCCAGGTAAGTTGTGGATGTCCCATCCCTGGAAGTGTTCAAGTGCTCAGGTTGGATGAGGTTTTGAGTAACCTTTTCTAGTGAGAGGTGTCACCGAATCACAGAATCATAGAATCTTCATGGTTGGAAAGGACCCTTAAGATCATCGAGTCCAACCAAACAACCTACAGTCTCTGCCCTTCAGAGCATGCCCTGAAGTGACACATCTAGACGTTTCTAAAATACCTCTAGGGATGGTGACTCAGCCACCTCCCTGGGCAGGCTGTCACTGCCCATGGTGAGGGGGTTGGAACTAGATGATCTTCAAGGTTCCTTCCAACTGTAACCATTCTTTGATTCCATGAATAGATGCCTTTGTTGAGCTGTGAGAATAGAGGAGGCTACAGATTTGAGCCATTACAGTCATTGCTCTCTTAATAGTGTAGGAATGCAGAAAATCCTGTGATTTACTGTGGAGTAACTGGAGTGTCCTACAGACCTATTTTCACGATTCTCTGTAGTCCCAGTTAGAGCTCCTCTGGTGTGGCAAAATAGAATAGGTTAGGGTTTTCATTGTTTTATGAGCAAGACAACAGGATTCAATACATACAGCAAGCAGCTGTTTTTAAAGATCAATGTTAATTCAAGAGTGACTTTATTGAACTTCAATTTCTGGACATGTATTTGCTTGCAACCTAGATAGTGGCTTTTCATATTGATATTTTCTCTCTCATCAGTTAAATAACAGGTTAGTTAAGACTGTATTAAGGAATCTCAGATATAATGTTGCCACTGGGAAAGCAGTGAGCTAAATTCTCAGCCTCTCATTTCTTCTGACATGATACAGCTTTCCAGACACAGCCTGTTGCTTGGATTTGCCACGTCAGCATCTTCCTCTTAGGAAGAGAGAAACTAGTGAAGAGAAGAAAGCAGGTTTATCTAAGAGGAGTAGATGACAAACGTGTTAATTTAATCTCAGAAAGTTTTTCTGAAAGCTTACAAAATCACATCGACTGCATCTAGAGATGGAAATGTTCTGTATGGTCTCTCTATAAACATTAAAGGATAGCCCAGGTAGTTGGTATAGCAAAACTCAAATAATGAGGTCAAATCACATGATGCAACACACAACATTATAAAATATCTACCATACGGATAGTTGAAACAAGTAGAAAAAGCCTACACTAACAACCTCATTTAGCAGGATGCATGCTAAGTCAAAATATTTATCAATTGTAAGCTTTTCATGTTATGCCCTTGTTTTCACGGTGACAGTTGATCTGGATCAGCTGCTCCAGAGCAGTGGTGGTTCACTGGCCTGTATCTGAACTGTGGACTCAAGAGGGCTTCCCAGTCTCAGGTCCATGTGCTCAGCTGATCTGTTCCTCCTCAAGTGCTCATTGCAACCAGAGGAGAATGTGCTTCACAATGGCCCCCAGGCTTGGCAAATTTTCCTGGGTTGGACACATAATCTATAGGCTCCTGGATAAATGTAACTAAATCTTCCCAACCAGGAAAAGAACTCATACTAATTCTCGATACTAAAAAGGTTAAATCCTCTTTGACGAACCCTTGTTTATCGTGTCCTCCCATTTTTGTTTTCCCAGAGGAAACCTTCATTGTATCACAGCATTTGTTAAGCAACAAACTTAGCAGTCTCTTTTGACAGACAGCCAATGCCAATTAACAGATTAAATTAAAACTAGTATATTCATCCTCGGGCTTCTCAGGCAGAAGTTATCTCAGTTTAGCTCTTTGTGTGCATATTGCATGGAGTAGGAAGGATCTGTTGCAAAAACAAACAAAATCAAAACCACCACCACCAAAAGTTATTATTTCTATTTCCGGTATTGGCTGATGTAGGACGTGGTTCTGTTATTTTGATTTTTAGACTTACACTTAAAACTGCACTTTAACTTACTCTTTTGACTCTGTGGAGAGAACTATGCCTAGTCCAAAAGACTAATGAACTATGAACATATGTTTGTGTAATACAGCTTTCTGTGAAACCATGTATACGTGATTTGAAACAAGTGTAGTTTATAGACGGTTGTCTGTTGGCATCAGACAAGACATGGCAAAACTGGCAACTATAAAGAAGCCAAAGATTTTCTTTTTATACATAAAAGGGAAAAAAGAGGTTTAATTTAGTTTAAATGTTTGGCATTTGGACAGTGTATTTTGATAACTCAGTTAGTCTACTTGATTAGTGTAGCTATCTGTTTTCTGATTGAATTTTCAGTACTTGGAACCTGTTTAAAATCTGATTTTTAGCCCAAGATTTCTTCAGTATAGAGAAACTGTGCAACTGGATGGGGGACAGTCCAGTTTATTCCATACCAATCAGTAGTAAAACTGTGCTACATTGGTTTCAGAGGGGAGCTCTTATAAAACCGTTACACAATGTGTTTATAACTGGGCATCAGTAAATTACACAGAATAATTTTTATATGGACTACTGCCATCTTAAAAATGCATTCTTTTAAGATGGTAGCAAATAAGATATTCCCGCTGTTGTGTTTTTTAACATAGTTTTATACTCTTCAGATTTGTGAAAATTATGCCCAAAATTGAGTTCCTGTGGATTCCTGAGTAAAGTTCAACACTATATAGAGCTCTCAGTTCTTAGTAAGGATTTATGTTTATCATCATCACCACATAATTTTATCAGCAAAACTAAGTCTGAAAGGAGTCCTTGAGAGCTGATCTGCTTGCAAAACAACTTTTAGAGTGGTTATGGAGCTGGACATTATGGTCATTCAGGAGAAAGTCTTATTCACAAATTCTGCATGAGAAAGAAGCAGGAATATTTATTTCTTCTGTGGTATTTCTGCCAGGGGGTAGGAGAATGCAGGCAATAGTCCTATGGTGAACCCGAGATATTACTTTATTAATTGAAGGAACTTTGACAGAATACCCCTGAATCTAGAAAGTCAAGTCTTGCTCTTCAGTACTGAAGTAAGCCTTTTGTCTGGACTTCTGTGCAACATTAGTTTTGAAACAAAGGTTTGGTAGAGAAAAATAACTTTATACCTAGTAAAAACACACTAAATTTAATATTAAACAGCATGTAAAACACTGGATTTTTATCCTCCAGATGTTATATTCACGTAATCAGGAATATCTGGATGTTATTTTTTTAACTTAAAGTTTTTTAGCACAACTGGTGGGGAAATGTAGCCAATGTAGCACAGTGAAATTCAGTCTGGTTGGAATTCATGGTGTTTTGATTCCTGAAAGACCAAATAGCCAAATATGGGGCCCCTCTATTTTAACATGTGTAATCTAGGAAGTTTTGTCACCTAGATATTTTATTTTCTGACTGGTATTAATAACTTGTCATCTGTTCGTATGATAGAGGTTTAGGAATCAAAGGACTGTGGTGGCCTGACCTTGGCTGACTACCATACTCCCACCCAGCCACCCTGTCATTCCTCTACCTCCACAGGACAGGGGGAGAAAATAAGACTGAAAAGCTTGTGGGTCAAGAAAAAGACAAGGCAGATCACTAACCAGTTACTGTCATGGGAAAAACAGACTTGACTTGAAGAAAGCTAACTTACTTTATTGGAAAGTAAAATAGAGTTGGATGGTGAGAAACAAAGACAAAAACCTGAAATACCTTCCTCATTCTCCCCTTCTGCCCAGGGTCGACTTCAATCTTTCATTCTCCACTTCTCCACTTCATCACTGGTGCAGGGGGATGGGGAACGGAGTTTGAGGTTAGTCTGTAACAGCTTCTCTCTGCTGCTCCCTCCTCCTCATGCTTTTTTTTTCCTGCTCCAGTTTCAGTCCTTTCCACGAGCTGTGGTTCTGCGGAAAACCTGCTCCTGAGTAAGTCCTCCGCTGGCTGCTGTGATAGGTCTCTGCTCTGCCATGGTCCTCTCCACAGGCTGTGGAGGAATCTCTGCTTCAGCAGCTGGAGAACTTCTTCTGACCTTTGTGTCCCCAGGGTTGTTTCTTGCACGTTTCCCCCCTCCCTCCTCCCTCTGGTGTGCAGCGATTTTTGCCTTTCCTTAAATATGTCTCCACAGAGGCGGCACCACCTTGGCCGAGGGGCTCAGTCATGTCCTGCAGCACAGATGTCTGGCACGGGGGAGCCCCGACTATGCCTCACAGGGGTTGCCCTGCAGACACCTGCTGCTTGCACCTCACCACAGACACCCAGTACAGAGACCGAGCATGTGTTATGGATATTGAGAACTCAGACTCACGAATTATCAAAGACTCTCTGCTCGTCACTTTCCTGTCTTCTCCACCTCCCTCTTTAAATGGGACAACCTAAGTCAGATTTACACAGCCAGCCTGCACAGCCCAGTGTAAGGACTAGGATGAAGTAGGTAACAAGTACTGGCAGGAAACCATAAGCATGTTAGAGGGAAAGAGAGTTCAGAAGATTGGAGCTCATGGTGAATAGATAACAGATAACTCAGTAGAGCACGTGGAAGAATTTAGGTGCCAGGTGTGTCAGAGTTGTTGCTAGTTCCATGTGAGTCACTGGGCTATGCGGCGTCTCTTGAGTGCATTAATAACATGACACTGATATTGTGTTTATTGCTCCTGTTGGTTATTCCTCTGTCCATGTCCATCTTGTAGCCAACCCTGTTGAGCTACAGGATGTGGTACCATGCGTGGCTTTATTCATACATAGTAAAGGGCATCATAAAGTGACTGAAAGAGTCACCAACAAAAAGAATGCACTGCTTGGATCTGTGGATGTTATTGCTCACCAGAGATCACTTTTTCAGACCTAGATGTAATAGTTATCTCCATAAATGCAGAATTCTGATCGATTTGTGTTTCATTAAGCCCTGTACAAAAGTTCTCTGATCCATGTGTTGTTTAGCTTCCTTCGGTCACTGTCTGCTGAGAATCCTGAAACATTACCAGCCATCTTGAAAAAATAAGTTTTATGGTTTTTGAATCTTGTACTGAAATTTTATATTTTGTATGAGGTTGGCATGTTCTCTCTTTCCTAAGGAGATAGCACATTTTAAAATTTTATTTTCACACAACTTTCATTTCGTCTTTCATTTAATGCTCTGTGTTGCACTGTATGTTGCTAATGGGAAGTTATCAGCAACCTTTTCACAGTCTGCGCAAGACAGTCAAACAGACTTTCCGTAACCTAAATTATGTGCCAATGAAGGAGGTTCCTCCACTTTGACTTTTAAATTAAATTTACGAGGAAGATCATTTAACACTGCTAAATCCTGACGTTTCTGAAAGGAGTTTATCCCTTTCAAAAAGGAACTAACCTTTAACTAACACACTCCATTCTGCTTATCCTCTTTCTACCCTGGAGAAGGGATACCTCATTCACCATGGCTGAGACTGGGATAATTCTCTTTTGTGCAGGTTCCTTTGCAACTGAAGCTGCTCATCCGTGAAATGTTAATCTCTTCCTTTCCAGCTTCTGAATGCCAGCTAACCACACAAAGAGGGATCTCAGTAACATTGTCTTAGCCTGTTTATAGACTCTAAAAGACAGCCTTGAAATAGGTCATGCACAGGCTAAATCCTTTGTTGTAATTGTTGCCCTCATGGAGAAAAACATTTTAATTTGGTATTAAAGTCCTGTTTAATTTAGTCTGGGAGCACAAATACCATTATGCATTAATGAGTATTGTGTCATTACTCTATGGAATTGCTATAGACAGAATTAAGGTTTTCATGTATCTAAGGATTTTCATAGCTTCATGTCTTTGGGTTTGTTTTACTTTTACAGGGCACATCTATATTTCCTGGGCTTGTAAAGTTTTGGGAAAGAATTAGACAATTGTTTTAGTATTTAACTCCAAAATTCTGAGAGTATTGTTTTTACAGAGGCATAGATTTGAGGTTTTAAATAGATGGAGTTTGGGTGAAAAAAGCAAGCCGGTAGGAATAAAATCAGTGTTCACAATTTCTCTTAAAGCCTAGCAGATATTTGGCATGGCAAGAGTGAGGAACATACACGAGCGCTTGGGCATTGTGCTCCCAGATGTTGCCATCTGTTAGCAACAGCAGCTGCCTGAGAAGGGGGCGGCAGAGAGTGCACTGGCATCAGTGGAAGCGATATCGCGAACAGAGCACTTCGGCTCGCTTTCCCTTGTGTGCATATGGAGTGAAATAGATGGCTACGTAGATTGATTTAAATCCCAGAAGAGTGTCTGAAGCGAAGACACTCAGCTGAACTGCTTGTCTGGCTGAGAGGAAGAGGTGATCTCTGAGTGGTACTTCAAGCCCTTTCTCTCAGTATTATTGTTATACAGAGCATTTATTAACTAAATCTGCCTCATCGCTGTCAAAATTAGCATGCTTGCTCATGCTTCTGAAATTCTCCATGCTCTCCCTCAGGGAAAGGAGATAGAATTACGTGATATGTGTAAACAGGGATTAATTTAATCTTCAGCCAAATCCACACATTGACGTGCAACTGAAGTTTGCATAGGATTATGAAGGCAATATTATTAGATACGGTTAGACATCTTGCTTTTTTGAAGCTACATATATTTCTAGGCTTTTTTTTTAAAGATTAATTCATCATGTCTCCTGATTCAATATTAAAAAGAGATTAAGAAAAAAAATCAAGTTTGCATTATATTACATACACAACAGGAAGAAAAGTTGCTTGGCATCTAGGAAAGGGAGTAGATTTGATGTGATTCTAAGACACCTCAATCCTCTCTGCAAAATGGCAATTGTCTTGCCCAGGGACATATGTTGAAACAATGTTCATAACTCGGGACATCTTGCTTGTTTTGATTCCCTGCACAGTTCATCACTTGATTGAGTGACATTTATTATGCAACAGCATATGAACTCCAGAATGGGGGAATGAGAAAAAATCCCAAACAAAATAATTCCTGCCACTCCCTGCCAAAACAAAAAAAGCAAACATACCCTTCATATGCTCCAAGATGCTGGAAAAAAAAATAGGGTTTTACTCCCCTATAGTTCAGACTGTTATCTCTTTTTTGTCTTAATTTTAAACTAGGTTTGATTTATTTTTTTTTAAGAAGGGAAAAGAGTAGAGTACATATGTTTTGATATAATTTTGACTTACAAATATAAATTTTAAACAGAGGACCTTCGTTCATCTTACCTTCAAATACCTAAAATCCTTCAGAATTCAGATGTAAGTATGATATTTCCATGGCGTCTAAATTGCTGAAAAACTCAAACATAAAAAAGAAAAGAAACTTCAGCCTATTACACTCTAATGTTTGACTTAGGGAAAAAGAACTTTTTTTTTTTTTTAAATTGTAGGACCATTAGATCTTTCTCTAGAGTAGTATGTGTGTTATTAGCAAAGGAAACTAAGATGAGTTTTCTTGAAACTTCTCGTGAAAACTTTATGAAAAATTTTGATTGTCTATGTGTTTCCACAATGCCTACAGTATGAATGCTATCTCTTGAAACTTGTGATCCAAGATGCAGATGCTTAGAATAAGCAGTTTGTTACAAGAGAACACCATGTTAGTAATCATGTAACAGGGTAAAATTCATCTGCCTGATATCTGACCCTGAATTCTAGGATTAGTATTAAAACTATCATACTACTGATAAAATTAGTCTTCAGAATTAATGAGACCGAGACATGTGAAACCCAAATTTGACACCTCAGTTCAAAAAAATGACATCATTTTGGACTCACGCCTGACCCTCCTAAAATCAATGAAAAAATATTTCTGATTTTTATTGAAAGTAAGAAAAAGCTCATATTCTTGTATTGCTTTGCTGGTAACTAGAGTATCATTAGTCTGAACTCAGCACAAATATGGAAGCAATTTCTAATTAAATAAATACAAATCAATTAAAAACAGGATAATGTACATTTGTATTTTTCATAGGTAGTGTAATGTGTTGATAATCTGTGTTTTAGATTAAGAATGTGAAATTAGCCTATCAATTGAAAAAGTATTTACTATGAAATTACTTAGGAAATTTATTAATAGATACAGTGAAAGTGAGGAAGAATTGTAGAAGAACTGTACAGTAGGTAAAGACCTGGTAAGAGGCAGGTTTGGGCTAGATTTTTTTATGTTACTATAGAAGCTGGTCAAGGGACTAGTTTCATTTACTGTTTTCACAAATATCAAGTGTACGTGTCCTAGTGAGCCTTTAGGATGTCAAGAAGGAAACAGCTTGAATTCTGTGGAGGACTGGGATTACATAGAAACACCTGAGGAGTCCTGTGGACAGCAGAAGTAGAAATGAGGTAAAATTAAGCAGCACAAAATGCAAAGTTCCATTCCTTGTGACTAATAAAAAATGATTCCAGAAGCTGGAAGCTCATCAGTTAAAAATGTCAGAGAAGAAAGCACAGCTACATTAATCAAATGCAGAATGATTGAAACACTGATAAGAAAATGGCAAATGCAGTCCTAAGCTGTCTCAGATAAGATATTTCTAGCAAAGACATGGAAGTATTAAAGCCATTCCACAAAGTACTGGGGAGACATAATTTTAAATACTATATTCAAGAAAGATGAATTCAATCTCATTTGACGAGAGGAAAGAGAGCCTACTGGAAAGTAAAAGAGCACAGCTTGTTTAGGCTAGGAAAACAAAGGCTAAGAAGGGATATAACAGATGTTTATGAATTCAGTGGGAGGGATAAATAAACTATGAATAAATTGAAACTGGGACTTTTGTAAGCCTCAGGGGAATGAGATTCTGAAGTGTTCTTTCAGTAAATGTAGTGAGAATGAGACAAAAAACTTCTTTAAAAAGGTAATAATTATACTGAAATGTGGACTGTGATTGCCTGTGATATCAAAGGACTTAAACTGGTGACCTAGGATGTCTCCTTCAGTGCTGTATTTTTGTATTGAGCGATCATCCCAGAGAAAATAAGTACCCCCTCTCAGACAGGGTCTAGCGTGAATGTCAAGGAACACATGGTAATTTTCAAAAGCAGATTCACAGTCTATATATTAATTAATCAAGCACAACATTGTTTTAGAGAGAACTTTAAAATAAATAGCTGTATATCTAAAAAAATATTAAATATGATATCTATATAATAATATTATGCAACAAATAAATAAATAAATTCTAAATAATTTTTTTTTAAAAGAAAAAAGAAGACACCTTACCCACCTTCTGATCCCAAAGTCTCCATAACAAATAAATCGAGAGACTATTCTGACATCTGAATGTTTTTCACTGAGGATGACAATAAAGACTGCACCTCTGCTCTCTACAGACCTTCAACCAACGTTGTACGCAAAACAGGTTCAGCACAGAGAAGGGAGTGAATTGCTGTCCTGTTGCTTGATCTCCATGTTACTCTGGACAATGCCTTCGAGATTTTATTGATTCTGTGTTTTGTCCCATGTATGTCCTACATATGCTTGCATGTGTTGAATACAGCTCTCATGCCTAAATGAGTCTACTGAGAAATTCTCCTGAATGTCTTTAGGGTATAGAGACGGAACATACATCTGTCAGTGGAGGCTTTTTCAGCTCTGGTGACTGATTGTTGCAAACAAGAAAATCTCCCTCTGCCTGGAACAGCTTTTCTCCCTGGCCAGCACTTGCCATCCTGAAGAAGTTGACTTTGAACACGGATTTATCCTGCACAGTCATTCAGCATCTCAAGGCTTAATACAGTGCCTTGACATAGCAAGCAAAATCCTACCACAAGAGACGCTAAAGTAAATAAGAATGTTTCAACCAACAATTAGCCTTGGACAAGGCTTAAGGTATTGAAACTGATGGTAATCAGTTTTAGTCTCATGTTTTTAAGTTTTACCTTCATTAAGCCTTTGAATGACTTTTCAGACTCCAAATTAGTAAATTCTGCTGTCTCAGTTACCATAAAGCCCAAATACTACACAACTTCTTTGTTTGAAAATGTTTTCTCCTAACGAATGAAGATTTTTTCCACTGAATTAATCTTTAAGCAGATGCGGTCTTCCTCATTTGCAATTCTGCACTGTCCTGTATTGCTTCATTGCAGTTCTCGCTTTACGACCCCAGGCAAGAGCATATCTTACCCCCCTCTGCCAACAGGAACTGACATTATACCCCTCTGGCTTGTTATGGACTATTTTTGTCTCCCCTGTTTCTTTTGTGGTTTTATTTCCCCAGTACACATTAAGTTTTCATTCAATAGCAAGGGTGATTATTCTATGTTTATCTTTCACTGGTTCTACGTCTATTTTTTTTGCTTTTTGGTCCTCCTTGGGGAAGGATTACACAGTCTCTGGAGGTAACAAGTCAGACAATTGAAATGTCAGCACAGCATCTGTTAAAGAAATAAGTACAGAATACATACCCTTACTGTGGGAGTCAAACTTCACTTTTTAACTGGTTTTGGGCTACTTATAGAGTACTGCAAAAGATGGAATCAGAACCATGCTTTATACCACTGTTTTACTTAAAATCATATCTTTGCTGCCAAGTAAATGTAGACTTCCCAGTATTTATCGGTAGCTATCACTTGAAGATATATTGTACCATTTATTTCAAAAATTATCATATTGTTGCTCTGTTTTTGAATTCCAGAATATGTATATGAGTTTAATCACATAAATCAAACCAACCCCTTTCAACTCTCCCTTGTTTTTGTTTTCAGATTTTGAGATGCATTTTTGGTGTGAATGTGGTGAATTTTGGCACTTATTTTTGCTCTTGCATGCAGTAGTTGGGAGAAATGTTGGACAGGGAAGTTAAACAGAATCAACAAAGATCCTTGACGTGGCAAGACTCTGTTACATCCATTTTCTTTCTATTCCAACCAACTTAACTGTGGGCAAAAGAAAGGATTTCCTGACACTTCCACAAAGGCAAGATGGACTTCACAGTAAGTTCTGTATAGCATAAGAAGAGATTTTTCTTCTACTACATAAGGCTTAAAATTTGTGTTCTGAAAAAAAGTTGCTACAACAATATTGAGAAAAATAAGGCTGAATTATATAAAATAAGAAAAAAGAAAAAATTTTTTTCTTATTTCTTTAAGTAAAAGTGTAGCATTATGGATAAAGACCAAGGTATTTATTCTCTTCTTCGGAAAACATTTTTTGCTAGAAGTGTACACTGTTCTAAAAGGCTGTATAAGTGTCTCATGTTACATGTAGTTTTACAAGATTAGCCAGAAGTGTTGTGCAGGTGGAAGCCTGCAATTTTGTGATTAGACATATTTCTCTATTGAGAGTGGAAGAGTGTCTGTCTTTATGATATCATCAGAGATACGTGTTTAGTATACTGTCCTCATATCACACAGAGAATGTCTTTCCAGTTGCAGTGTGGGTAGGTGACAATGAGAGAAATGTGTATTTTGTCAAAATGAGCATGTATTTAAGAAACTTACCTATTAATCAATACGATACTCAGATTTCTTCTGCTATAGTAATGATAGTGGCTATTGATGTTCGAAAATAAACAGCTTCATCCTGTACCAAATTGACGTTTTCTAAATTTAATTGATTTTGACCTCATCACATGCATTAATTGTGCAAATTATGGAAAATTTATCTTATTTTCCATTTTCAGCTTTTTTTTTTTTTTTTTTTTTTTTTTTCCATAGGCTTAGATGTTACACTAAAATTGTCAGCAGACCTCCTGGAGGCAGGAAGTGAAACTCATTTCAATTTCAAACTACATTAATTCTGAGTGAAATCAAACTTATTCTCCCATTTATTAAGGCAAGCAAGTCCTTGTGAAAAATTGCAGATTTTTAATAAGGGCATTTTCAGCTGTTCCATTCCATTCCGACAAACTCATAAATCAATTGCTGTCTTTCAGCCATTACAGATTTATCAGTTCATGTGAGTAAATGTGACAGCTGAATACTGCTGAAATCCATACAGCAATATCTCTGTTACCATGACAAATACAACTTGGCCTCAAAGATGTGCTGTTTGGTTTGTTGAGGCTTTTGGTCTTTGGTTTTGTTTTGCCTTATTTTAAGTATGACTTAGACTAGGAAACAAGCAAAAAAAACCTCTCCCCCTGCCCCTGACATTACAGTCAATGATAAACACACTTTCATCATGACAATATCCCAACATTTTCTTTCATTTAACGCTTAAGACAGAGAGGAAAATACAACTTTAAGACATTATTAGTGATAAATAGTGGAAGAAGGATAAACATAACTAATTTATAGTATTTAGATAAAAATCCCACCTGAGTTCATCGGCATCTGTAGGACTTACCAAATTTGTAACACATAGACCTTCCTTTTCTTGTAGTGATGACCACAAGGCAATCACTTTATGTATACTGTAAGGTTACAGTATTCACTAGTGGCAGGCCCTAAGTGATTTATTAGCGTATATAGAGCATTCAGTACTCACGGTCTCTGTGGGCTAATTAAAAATATAAAATCTTATAGAAGGTGCCTTGCTGTTTATTTTGTTGGATTGTAAATTGTGAGAATGCTTTCAATAAACTATACATGCCCACAGCAGGAAAAAAAGCACAGAAAAATGCTAATAGGGGTGCAATCAGACTAATAAGAACATTCAAGGTCCATAATTTTGCACTGACAAAATTCTTTGGAAACTGAATTTTGAGAAAGTAGAGAGAGAACAGTGAACTTATTTGAATGTTTCCAAATTTATGACAGTATCCAAACACAAATCACTTTTCAAGGCTGCTGAATAGATATTTAGGAACATTCAATAGTACTAATTTGTGTCTATTATTTCTTACTGCCACTCAGGCAGCTCAGTAATTGAAATGCTGAGTAACAGTTTCCCTCCTCAGTTCTAATGATGCCCTTTATAATCTTCTTTTTAATGCAGTGCCTGAACTTTAGAAAGGTTGTTCACTGCCAAATGTCAGTCCATTGCAAGATGTAGCAATGGAAACCCTCTTGTTTTATCCATTTTGCTAAAAATAAGGCTGTTGTGGACCACTAAGTTTGTGAAACATTTGGCTCCTTTTTCCTGTTTATTAAGTAAAAAAAGGGAATAAAATAAATCTAATAAAAACAGAACTTCTGTCCCAATCTCCCGTTGATACCGGAGCAAACCAAGGTCTTGTTGTTAAATTTAGGGGGAGAAGAATCTAATTAGGCACCTTCTACCTCAATAGAAAAGTCAGCCTAAAAACAATTTCAGAGAGATAGTAACCCATTAACGAAGATACAAAAATGAGTTCATAATTACAAACCGATGCAGACTGACAACATTCAACACGGCAGCTTTTGCCCAGATCAAAATTTATATCCACTTCCAGTTTAAAATATGAATCCTTTTCTTCACAAGGAAAGCTTGACAAACTACAGAGATTTATCCTAGTATGAAATCACATTGGCAAACCCTGTTCTGCGCTAGTATTTGCATTACTATGGCTGCACTGATGCAGTAAGTGCCTTGAAGTAGACAAAAGCTTAAATGTAAAAGTCAATGGAAGAGATTGTTTTCTCTTTCAGTAAAACTTACTTTGGTGCTGCAGGGCTACATAACTGTGGAAGGTTTTTTTTGTCCACTCTGTGCTGTCCATATTAAGGGTGTTTTCAAACCGTTT
Organism: Larus michahellis; assembly: GCF_964199755.1. NCBI lineage: Eukaryota > Metazoa > Chordata > Aves > Charadriiformes > Laridae > Larus > Larus michahellis. The sequence goes on from NC_133930.1 coordinate 60,922,315, forward strand.
GTTTATGTAACATTGGAATTCCCTGTAATGCACACAAATCTCCTAAGTGTAGGTACTCCAGGCTTATTCCTGTCACAAAAATAACTGTGCTCTACATTTCTTGCATCAGGTCAGAGGGTGTGAAGAAAACATATTTCTTCTCTCCAAGACCCTATCTCCAGCTAAAACAAGGCCTTAACCAGTCTCTCACCTCTCATTTCATTTGAATGTTCTCTCTGTAAGTACCAAAAAAAAAAAACCCATGTGTTTTTACCTCCCTGTTGCTTGGTGGGCGGATAAGAGGAAGACACTGAAGGTATGACAGGGAAAAACCTCTTTGAAAATGAGAGTTGCCTATTTGCAGGAATACAGAAGAAAACAGAAGTCACCTGGATAAGAACTGTGCAATATTCAGTGGCTAAAATAAGAGCAAAAACCTGATGAACCGTAAAAACACATTGCTCAGTTCTTCCATAGTTCAAACACAATGCCTGAATAATTTAATCAGTGCTTACAGGCTTAGTTGTACCCTTGACACAGAGGTAAATGAGAAGACCTTGGCAGTATGGAAACTCTTGGTTGAGCAGCCAGGCCTTGAGTCATGTCTTAGGTCTGTCTTCTTGGAGCGCTCAGCCTGCAGAGTGCTCAGGGAACTTTGGTATCTTTAACAAGTGGTTTAAAATCACCTCAAAAGGCCAAATCATTTGGTGTGTGCAACAAGAAAAGTCCATTACAGCTTAAGAAATGTCAGCGTGAACACTTGCTCTCCTGGCTGCTCTCCTCTAGCTCCGGTGGGCAGCCAGGTAAAGAGACAGCTGTGAGCATTGCCTCAGCCCCCTGGTTTTGTTCTGAGTGAATCGGGAGGGTTGTGGGCGGGGGCTTGGGAATAAGTGGCTGTAGCCACCGTGATCTCTGGCTGTCACCCTAATTACAGTCTTCCCTTCACGGATTTGGCATGGGCTGCCAGCCCAATGACTAGCTGTGAACTGTCTCCTTTTGCAGCCAAGCTCCAAACAAGCTTCTCTGAACAAGGATTACACATGAGCCATATTGGATAGGGATATGAAAGGGAAAGGAATTTTGTCCTGACCGCTGATCTGTAAGGGAGTATTGCAGTTACTTCGATTTAACACATATGTTAGTTGCGGATATCCCAAGAGTCTTTGTGCAAATCTGGATCTCAGCTGCCAATTGTTCCAGACAGTACATTGATATGTAAACTTTACCCATGCCCAAACATCGAACCATACATCTGCATTGCCTCTTTAAAAAGCAAGACATTTGCCATTTGACAGCTCTGTTTCCAAGCCTTGGTTTGCTTTGACTGTCTTTTTTGATTGCAGCCTTATGCAAGTCACTGATCATAGATGTCCTTGCTTGTGACAGAATGATATGGTGTGAAAAAGATGAAACAGCAAGCACGAAAGAAATATTAGCTAATGATACAAAGGCAAATTCATAAGCCTTGAAAACCATTTCCTTAACGTCCAGAATGATCTCATAAGGTCTCACAGAAATATTGAAAATTTGGCTCCAAATTTCCGTAGCACCTTATGCCATACGAGACAAAGAATGTTGCAGTGTGAGCACAAGATGTTGACAGTGCTTCCTGTATATTTTACACTCATTTTTCTTAGGTTCAAATACCTATGTAAGCTAAGATACCAAGCAACAGGGAGTGAGTTCTATATTATTTTAAATGTGTTTGTATGTTGTATGTACTTCAGCTATCTTTGGTAGTATTAGCTATGTGATTAGACAGTTCAGTAAAAAGCTCAATAAGCAAACAGATGCCAGTGTTTATTAACTATCCAAAGTAATAACAATTCCGTGTAAGAAAACTTAATTCAATGCCAATTCTGCCAGAAAAAAATTGTCTCCTGTGAAAACAGGTATCTTGGTTCCACCTGGAGACAATTATCCTTTGAAAATGTTAAACGCTGCAAATATTATTGACTTAATAGATGGCAACTGAGAAACTGTAGGAGCCTTTTTTTTATCGAAGTAGTTCAGTTAGCATTATTACTAATTAAATAGTGTTTCTTTAATTTTAAATCCTTATTTTTTAGACTGTTGTCAAACTGTGTGCACCATAAGGCTTCAGTGCCCGGTAGCTTGTTTTGAAAAGCTTTCCAAATAGAGATGAATGACCTAAATAAGTAAAAATGCTCATTTGCTAGTACATTTTTCCAAGACTTAAAATAAAGTAAGGTTTATTTTCCATCTGAAACTTCAAAATCATATAAAGTTCCATCCCCTTTCAGTTACCTGAGATATTTGTGTTTGTTTCCCTGACAAACTTATAATAGTGAATACTTTTGTGCTGTTGTGTATACTTTCTGAAAGAGTTTTGAGCTCTAATGAAAGTAAGTGTAAAATCTTTGAAGATACAACCTTTTCAAAGCTGAGTGCAACTCTTAATTTTTAAGCACCATAATTCAGACTGAAATCTATAGTTCTGCATTAAGTTTCCTACACAAGAAAAAAAGGCTTCCTAGAATGGGATGCATAATGTCTTGTATGCTCAGCAGGACACTGCCTGAAATGACATTAAGGAGTGCTACAAATGTGCCAAAAGCCCTTCAGGTCTCTGGGAATCAGATGCCCCTCTCTGGGCTCTGTAGATATGTCTCTTCCTGTCTCCTGAGGAAACTGCCTATGTCTCCTTTTTTAAAAAATAGGAAAATAAGTAATGAGCAAACATAATGTCCTGCTTTCAAAGCAGCAGTGTGTACAGTAGCTTATTAGCAATGGAAGAAACTGAACATAAAGTATTTCATCCAAGGAAGGCATTCAGATCCACTTTTTAAAAGCATGTGTGTCAGGCCTGACTCTCCAGTCCTCTTTAAGTTGGAGGGTCCTGCAGAATGTGATGCACTTATACCCATTAGATATTTTAAAGTTTGAATTTTTTTCTTTTTTTTTTATTTGTTTCTTTGTTTTAAAGAATTATGGTATAAATATACTCCAAAACTAAAATTATAACAGCCTCTAAGCAACTTTAACTTACAGTGTGTGCTGATCTGGGGACTTAGTTTGATCCACATCACTCTGATCTTTGGAATGGGTGTAACCTTAAGAATTAATGAGTGTTGCAGAGGGAATTTTGTATTGGTAAGTTGAATTTATTTGAAATAATGCAACCAAACACCACATCATACCAGAACTCCACAAGTAAACTCACTTCCTGTGCCTGCCGAAAACAATGCCACAGATCCCAAAATAGGTCTCAGTGTGATGGGAATAGTTCTTTCACTTGGCACCCCCCGCTACTTAACAAAGATCTAGACACATTTTGTTGTGCTGCTTTATGATATATAAAGCAATGAAATGACATTTACAAGAAACAACTCTTTGTCACATTACGTTTAAATTCAGATCTTGTGTATTTTGAATAAAAAAACTTGTAGTCTTACAACATCAGGAGTGTCAAGTAGTAAAAAGCTAAATAGCCATAAAGGAAATTAATTTTTGTTCATATTTCTGCCAATTATTTAGGAACACAGTATTATTGTTTATTAATTTAATTCAACTAAACGGAAATACATTTTTCTTTGCGAAGACGAAGGTGTAAATCCAAAAATATGTTTAGATATCTTATTCCAAACTTCAGCCTGAAAAATGCTAAACCTTACTCAGTTGGACAAGGGCCTTCTCACTCTTTACTGAAGAACTGGCTGCAAGATTGCAGTCAGGATCTCACTAACCACATGAATCTCTCATTCCTTTCTGCTGGTGCCCAATCTCAACAGCATCAGTAAGGTATGTTCTTCCTTAAAGTTGCTAGTGGGCTTTCAGATATCACACTTTACTGAGAAACATAGGTTTAATTCCTTCCTGCTGGAGGAATGACCCAAAGCTAGGTTTTAAATTGCCTGTTTTCTTCATGGCATTGTACGAAAGATGGACAGTGTCAGTAGATTTGTGTCATCTTTACTAAGTCTTTTGAAACAATAATGTTTTCTGACTTCTAGGACTATGTTCTGGACTTCGGATTCAACATGGTTACAGGTGATTAAGGCTCAGATGTGTGGGGTTTCAAGGGCCTTTTAGGTGAGGTATTTGTGGTACTGTTCTGAAAAATTGAACTTCTGTATTTGGATTCTATTCTGTGGAGTAAGTGATTAAAAATTTGGCACATCTGGGCCTAATTTATTGAGTGTTAGAGACTTTCTTCAGTTTAGTCGTAATCCTCCCATAATTTCAGTAAGGGTTGAAAAAACCACTTCTCTGCCTATTTCACCTATCTGGCAAATCTTGCAAAATTATTCTTTGGGAAATATAAACCGAAAGAAAAAGTAAATATGAAGAAATCAGATAGTGGGTTTTTGGGGCTAAAGGAAGAAGCACAAACTTGCAAACCACTGTTCAGGTCAACTTTAAACACAATATGTAACTTAAAAATAGCTCAACTGAATGTTACAAGAAGACCTAATCAGCACAGGCTAGGTGCTGAACGAAGGCTTAATTCAGTGTCTTCTTCATCGTGCACCACGTGGGTATTACTTTTCAAGAACTTAATTGTAAGCTTCCAACATGGACCAATTTACTCTCAGAATTTGGCCTATAGTCACAATACAGTTTTATGAAATATATTATATGAACAGTCTGATTTTATATGACAGTGACATTGAAGTTGTGCAAAAGCTGGATTAAAACACAGGAAAAAAGTAAGTAGTTTATGTTATCTTTCCAAGCAGAATATTTTAATAGAATTTGCACCTTTTATCCTTTTTAATAGACTGCCCCGTGTCTGATAAAATTTAACAGGTTTTATGTACTACTGTAGCAGGGGTTGCCATATTTTGGGGTACTGTTAAACTCTCTCACAAATCATTATCGATTTAAAATTATTCTGATTAGTTTCAGGTGGCTGGAAAGAGCTGCAAGTGGAATAAATCTAGATGTCTTTGTGTTCTTAGTCCAGCATTGCCCTCATTATGGAATCGTCATGCATAGGTTGTGTTGGCAGACTTTGCCTTAAAATACAGTCTAGGTTTCATGTGAAGAAGGATAAATAGCTGCCTCTCATTACATGAATGTTTCATGGTGCTTGCCATGCAGGATCAGGAGGCAGTCAGAGAATAATGCCCAAGCACAGAAACTGCATCTGTAATACATATCAGGGCACCTGAACTGCAGATGTCATTATTTAGCATCCTCAGTTCTTTTTTGACAAGCTATCAAAATATACTGAGGATTTGAGAATTGCAAGTGTTTCTGTGTTATGTTAGGGAACTTTATGTTCTTATAAAAGGAATGTTATAATTGTCAGAGAGTCTAACAAATCTTGTATTTTGCCTGCTGGATCAGAATTACTGTAAGCATTAAAAATGCCTGTTAATTATAAATGATATTTCTTCATTCTTTGCCAATATTACCCAAGTCTCCTGTAGTTTTGCAACTCTTTATTGGCTCATAACATCTCTGGGAAGCATTGGAAAAGATACACTGTAAAGAACAATACAACTTTTAGAGCACATCCAAGCAAGGGGCCACAGTGGAGAACTTTTATGCTTAGATTTTCTTCCTGTCTTCCCTCTCAGGTTGGAGATGTGTAGGTTTTGCTATTGTGCTTAAAATAATTACAAGGTTGTTCATTTAAAAAAATGTCTACATAGATTCGCTAGCTTGATAACTAGGTATGCACCTGAGGAAAAGATATAAGAAGCAGAAGATAAGAGAATTTTTTAAAAGTTTTTTACTGTTTTTAGACACAGGTGTAGCAGCTACTCAATCTTCTGGAGTCTGGTTGCATAGTTTTGGGTTAAAATGGACTGCACTGGGGAGTCTGCTGAGAGTAATGTCCATACTCTGCCTGTTAACTGGACTTATGTACAGAGCAGGTACTCATTCTGTTACTGCTCTGCACTGTCTAAACTGATGCGCTTCTGCATATGTCCAGGGAAGGACTCCTTAAAAGACAGGGAGCTCCACTGAACTCTCACTAGACAGGCAGCAGCTGAGCAGTGGTTTTCACGCTGATTACTTTGAAAGTTTATATACTGTTGTTTTAGGCCCCTAAGCTCTTTTTTTTTTTTTTTTTGCACTTGGCCCTTTGTGACAAGAGAGACCACAAATAGGAATGGACATAATATAATTGTAGAACACAACAGAGCACAACAGAGCACAACAGAGCAGAATAGAATAGAATAGAATAGAATAGAATAGGATAGGATAGGATAGGATAGGATAGGATAGGATAGGATAGGATAGGATAGGATAGGATAGAATGGAATGGAATGGAATGGAATGGAATGGAATGGAATGGAATATTTCAGTTGGAAGAGACCTACAATGATCATCTAGTCCAACTTCCTGAGCAGAGCTGATAAAAAGTTAAAGCATGCTATTAAGGGCATTGTCCAAATACCTCCTAAACACTAGGTCATTAATGCATGAGTCATCAACCACATCTCTAGGAAACCTGTGCCAGTGTTTGACCACCCTCTTCGTAAAGAAATGTTTCCTTATGTCAAATCTGAACCTTCCCTGATGCAGTTTTGAGCCATTCCCATGTGTCCTGTCACTGGATCCCAGGCAGAAGAGCTCAGCACCTCCATTTCCACTTCGCCTCCTCAGGGAGCTGTAGAGAGCAATGAGGTTACCCATTAGCCTCCTTTTCTTCAAACTAGACAAACCCGAAGTCCTTAGCCACTTCTCGTAGGACATGCCTTCCAGCCCTTATACACAATAATAATGCATGGGCAAAGCGCAAATTAACTAATGGCTCTTGTATTCATGTCCTCAGAACACAGCAATGTAGAGACATTGAATGCACATGAAAGTCAAAGTAATATACAGAAATAATCACATAATATCAGATAATTTCTATTTCCAACTAATTGCCCACTAGCTATCACAAAGGAAAGATTTTTCAATTTGGACAGTTATGTAGCTAGCTATAACATCTAAAATTACATTGGATAATATATTTTTGTTTTCAGAATGGGGACATATCACCACAATTACAGATCCTGAATTAATGTTATAAATAGTTCCTGGCACCCAGTTAAAGCATCTAACAGTTAGACAAATAGGAGAGAATGAGCTCCTGAACTTCTGCATCTTGAAACTATTTTCATTTTTGTTAAGAGTTACAAAAAACTATGGATTGGCTGAAAAGTAATGAATGGGTTAAAAGGAGTAATCCCAACCAAAAAAATCATTGTCACAGAAAATGTTAGGGTAAATGTTAGGGCAGATTGTTTTCTGTGTGATGATTTTATTTGCAATGTTTTCACCTTGCTTTTTACAAAGATTAATGTAAACACTGTCACCTTTTTGGTAGATATTGCTGCTGCAGTAATTGTCCTCCTCCCCCCCCTTTTTTTTTTCTTCCCAAAACAAAGGTATTCTGCAGGAGGAAAGCTTATTGCATGTTTCAGTCAAGAAACACTAGCAGTACTTTTGTAATTAAAATGGCTATTTATTTATTGATGTTTTAAGAAATGATCAGCAGTGAATAACAACAACAGACAGTGCAGTCTCAGCTGCCTGATTGGCTGATGTCAATTTTATGTGGCATAAGTGAGGAGTGAGGCAAATGGAATTGAACACAGTGAATGGATAATGGTCTCCCACAGTAAGTTAAATGTCGAGGCACTGTAAGCAAAGTTATATAAAATAAATGCTTAGGTGACGTTGAGACATTTATTTTCAAAGCAGGATGCCATTTTCTAGTCACAAAGTTTAATTCTATTGTCATTGTTGCTATTATATGAAGGATTAATATTATAAAATCAATAAATAAATGAAAGTGGCTTTGTGGATCGATGGAAGAGCTATCTGCACCAAAATCTCGTGTTTTGATTGTCTCAGGCTACAGGAATCTTCCCCATTCCATGCATGCTGAAGCTAGTTTAGTTAGAAGTAGAAGATACTCTGAGGTGAAATTCAAAGCAGTATAAATTAAATTAAATTCCTTAGATTAAGTATGAAAGTTTTTCATAGGAAGGAAAAAAGGTAATAAATTTTACATTAGTAAAAGCCAAATCCAAGAACAAAATGTGTCATCAAATAATTAAATAAGGGATGATAGAAGGAGCCCAAACTTGTGCAATGTAACTGTTGAGAGGGTCAGAAGACGTCAGTACAGATTCATCTTCAAATTTTAAGTCAGGAAGTGAATTAGTGTTAACTGAATTAAAATCACTATTTGTCAGATAAAGCTATTTTTAACTGTGAATGGGTTCATCTGCGGACAGTGGAATCCTGAATGCCTGTTGCTAATGACATGAAGTCAATCAGGGGTCTTTCAGTCATTAGGCTGAGTGAATAAAATACATTTTCTTCCTGTTTGTTCTTCTACTGCTTGGCCTACTGCTGTTGTCCTGTCTTCTCACCCTAGCCACTAGCTGACCTCTGCTGTCAGCTTCTGGAAGAAAACACACGATCTGAGGCATAAGCATGGCCCTACAAAGATGGAATTTTATCTCTGATTGAATAATGCTGTCTCTCTGTAGCTTTCTTCATGGCTTTTGGACAAGTGCAGAGATCTTTTTTCAGAGTTTCTCATTTTTTCTAGGGCTATTGACTTCAGAGGGCATCTGCTGCTTAACAGTGTTTGAAAATCCAGTTCCAGTGTGAGGACGTAGAACCAGTTTATTGCCACTCAGAGTTGATATTTTTGCCCGGAGGTCTCTCTAGCCAAATGATGGTGTGATGTTGGAGAATGGAATCATACTCACACTAACGTGAGTCTAACCAGGCTGAGCAGTTCTTCTAATTATGACATGATTTTCAGAAAAGGATGTACAAGAATACACATGGGATTGCTAGCCCACGTTAGGGTTCCTTCACCCTGTTTTTAAAGTAATATTCACCACATATTCGTTTGACTGTCCACGTCTGAAGGGATTTAGCCTTGAACATTTTCATAAACTTGCTAGATGTCTTTTTGTATTTTATATAACAGGCTCTTACACATTGTGTAAAACATCATCTCCTTTTTACTGCTGTCAGCTGGTCAGTCTACAGAAGAGAAATTCAAGCTAATCCAGAAACTGTGATATGGCTTCAAAGGGTCTTGCAAAAGTGACAGCATTGGTATTGAGTGATATTAAGTGACAGTGACTCAGGAAGTTTGGCTTCCATTTTTATCCGTGCTGCAGATGTGCTTTGCCATTTAGCCTGTCTGTGCTTCAGTGTCAAAATAGAGCTTATAATTAGCATTGTGGGATCTTCAAGTAAAAGGCTTTATGCAATTGACAAAATCACTGTGGTGAAAGTTAAGTAAATTGTACTTGTTAATAGAATCCTATTGTATATTTTTAAAACTACCTACTAATTCCTGCTTTGTGGTCTGAAAACAACTGACTGATAGCTTTTCATTTAATTAATCCATTTATGGCAATACCAATTTTATTTCTGATTACATCAAAATATCTCACAGCCAGATGCTTGTGCATAAAGACAGTATTTTATTTTGACAAAGATAAGCAAGGAATATAAAAAGCCTCTAGGAAAACGTATTTTTTAGCTTAGAGAAGAAAATCTGTTTTTGCTGACTTTCTTGACATTTTGAACTCCACTTGGGAGATGTTTCAATTCTGTGTGTTGACCAGGAAGCAGTTAGCTGAAAAGACAAAGTGCTGTATGTGAGTGAGGGGAAACACAGAGAATGTGAAGAACACACACCAAAAATAGGGAAAAGGTTAAAGTGGTATTTTGAGCAGTCAGTCTTCTGTAGGAAATACTAAACCAACAGCTTATTTAAAATGTCACCAACTGGATCTTTTTTGACAAAGGCACAAACCTTTCTTTTTTTTTTTTTTTTCAGTGAAAAGGGTTGATTTCATCAGAAAAGCAGCAGTATCAGGAAGATTTGTGAGTTTTTGTCATTCAACAAAGAATCACACTCTAATTTTTGGGCTGTCTTTGTGTTTTTTGGAAGCTTTCACACTTTTTTTTTTTTTTTTTACTAAAACCTGAAACCATTTCAAATAAGCTTGTGCTTTGTTTTCTTAAGCGCCACTGTGTATTACTTGGGCGCAGGTCTCCTGAAGAACTTCTTCTTTGTGGTCTACTAATGGTTTTGGCTTTCCTTCCATTTGTAAACTTAAGCTTGATATAACTTTCCTCTCTGAAAAGGGTTTGGCTAGTGTTCTTGCAGTGTTGGCCAAAAAGCAACCATCGACTTGCAGTCAAATCCATCTTATATTTCACATGCTGAGAGCAATAAAACCAAAAAAGAAAAGCTATTCATGGGAAAGCATGCACTCTTTACTTCCTGTGTCACAGTCTGTGTTGAACTGAAAAGAAAATTATAACCTATCTCCAGAAACAGAAAAACGCTAAAAATGTAAATGTTCAGTAAAGAGAAAAGAAAATCACAACAGGCACAGATACACTCTAAACATTTATGGATTGTATCTGAAATTATATATTTAGTGGGTTGTATGAGTTTCAATCACCTCTAGAGTCATCCATTAAAATGAAATGAAATAGATTGTAGAATTGCTGTAGGACTTTAGGGTCATTTTTTCCCCGGGCTGCAACCATGATACTCCTTTAGCTTTGGCTCTTTTATTTAAATATTTCTTTTTTTTTCCAAAAATTGGAACCTTGCAGCAAACATTGAGTTGAGGTCCAGCTGCTTTTACATTTGCTGTGAGACACGAGCTAAATCATATCATTTGGACTCTCAGTCTTGTAAACACCATAGTTTCACTGCAAAAGCTTTTCAGCTAAACATTATGACTGAGTGAAATTTCTGCCTCTGGTTGCTGTCCCTGAAGTTGTTATTCTTTTGCTGCTTCGTTTTGACTTGTCTAGGGATATTAGAACTGTTATTGCTGGTGGTATCAACTTACAACTCAGCTTAAATTTAGTATCAAACTTTTAGAATGCCATTTACCATCTGCTGAAGCCTTAAGGTAAACATACATGCCTGGCAATAATTCACATAGGAATATTCCCTATTAGCCTGTGTTACGAAGACCAATCTTCATAGATATAGTTTCATTCCATTCTCCAAATTGGTTTTGAACCTGCTTGTGACTGACTTTAGTCACTAGAGCAGAGTGGAAAGCACATTTTGAAAAATCTCCTGTCTCACTTCCCAGAACTGTCTGGTTTTTTTTCTCTCTATTTTAAACAGGGAAACTCACAGCCATATGCTGTGCAGTTATCTGTGATCTATTGGTCAAACTCTTGCTTGATTAATGAATGATTGCAACACTTCGCTCCCCACTGGCAAACTGCTTTCCCACCAGTGGTTAAAAAATGATTGCTTTGTACTCTTAAGCACATACTCTGACACCTTCAATCTTAAATTAATCCAAAAGACAAGAAAAATAGTCTATGAATTCCTCCACATTAGGAAGTTCTGGTGTTTACAGCAAAAGAACCTGTACAGTGGGAAACAGGATGCACCTTTAGCTGTCCACTTAGTGGGTTCAATAGTCACGTGTAACAGGTGTGTTATTGGGTCATAATGGTTAGGACATGGATTATTGTGTGATTAGTTTGTTTAAAGTCTGATTACTGTAATAGTAAGAGAGTTAAACTGCCTTAGAAAGCTGATATCTTGGTATCTCTTTTCATGCCTCCCATTTATAGCTGCTAAATTGAGTGAGGGGGGCACTACTGTCCTTAACGGATTGTGGCTTTTGTTCAAAAGAGGAATCATTTAACAAAATAGGAGATATTACTACAAATGTAAGAGGTAGAAATGAAGGAATAATGACATATCAGGACTGACAGTTAAATAAATTATAAGCCTGGAGTATAGCTGAAATGATGGAAAGAATGAACATCAGAAGAAAATGGAAATTTAGATACATTTTAAAGCCAGTTTTGAGAAAACAGCAGCAACATACAAGCAGTACCTGACACAACATGTGCAATAACTGTATATAACTGTGTAGATAGGTTCAGCAGAGTTCCTGTCTCCTAAAAGGGGGACTGTGAATTAGGAATGCCCCTCCTAAGAGAGGGACCTATCTCTTAGGAAGGAGACTTGGGAGTCAAATGAAATAATTTCTTGATTAATTAAAAAAAAAAAAGACACAAAAGGAAAGCTGTCCCCAAGACTTCTGAAGTCCAGCTCCAGCAAAACTACAATTTTGATAGAAAATAGTATGAAATATGAAAAGATGTTATTCCTGCAATGACTGCCTCGTTCCTCAGTGCTTCACCAAGATAGGGTGTTTAAATTTTGGAAGCAACAAGTTTTGTGGAAGTTACATAATTTTATCACTGATCTGTTCTACCTTTGATAGAAAAACATCCCACACTATTTTCAGGAAATGCTGTTTTGACCTACAAATGTGCCAAGGCGATCTTGGCATTTGATGCTTTCATTTTGCTTAGTCTTCCCCAAGATTCATGCTTAAGCCACTGCTGTCCTTAAGGATCTGTTTTCATGAAAATTTTAGAAATTCTGCATTTGTTAGAAATTGTATAAGGCTGGACACATCTGTTTTCTAATGGGGCTGTAGTCCATATTCCTGCCCCTACTTTTACTATGCAGATGTTGTGTAGCATGTAGGAGACAGCTAAATGCTGAAAAGCGTAATATAGGATAGCTTCACATGTAGAAGAATAATTATTCCTAACAGCCTTCTTCACCTGAATAGAAAATGTGAAGCAAAACACGGGGTTTTGGTATTCCACTCTTGCCTCTTGGAAACCAATTAGTAAAATTAAAAACATTTTGCCTTAACTGAAATAAATAAATAAACTCCCATTGACTCTGCAAAGGTGAGGATTTTAAGTTAAATGTCTTACAGATACCAATGGATGAAAAACCTTAGTTACATGTTAATGGTTCACATAATTTAATAATTTTGGTGTATTATGCTCTAAAAATGGTCTAAAAATTTGGGTTTTATTCATTAGGGCTTGGAAGATTTGTTTACATTTTACAGCTACGTCTTAACAGCACATTAGAGCAAGAAGTATCCCACAGGCAAGACCATAAGGCACACTCTGTATTATTCAGACAATGTAAGAACAGCAGTTCAAACATCTACTTGAACTGCCACTGGCAAGTCTGTAAAATGTCATATAAAGTATCTTTAAAGGAAAAAAAAGAGCAAGGTATTACATATATGCAAGAAAATATTCTCTTCATGGGTAGAGAAAGCCTAGGAAGAAGTCAGCTGAAGAAATTTATTATGTAGTAAGATGTCCTTAAAGTGTGAGTTATGTGAACTCTTCAGAACCAGCGGCAGAAAAAACCCTACCTTAAGCACTTGAAGACATGTACCAATTGTTCCACAATTTTTGAGAGGGAGCAAGCTGGTATGAGAAAATGATACATAAATGACCTTGAATCTCTGCCTGTCTTTTATCGCTGACCTCCTATTCCTTGCAGAAGAGTCTTCCCTGGCTCTTCTGCAATATTTAATATTCAGAAGAAGTTAACAAAGTCTGGTCTCCAAACTTTGGTTCTTGCTCTTTCCTAGAGAGTCATGAGGCCTCTATTATTGTGTTCCGTGGCAGCCAGTAGATGACATAGCCAAGTAATCTCTTGCCTATGCCCTGCTGCAGTCAGTCTTTTGTTCCTGAACAGTATTCTTATGCTTACGTCCCAGAGGGCATCATATATATATTTGAAATTCCAGAATTTGAGAGAGATGTCATTATTTTTAGAGAGAGCTATTTATCACAAAGGAAGAGAGAACAGCTGGCCAGTGCTCTCCTTCCATATATTCTCCTGTGATTTGCTTCTTAATGAGATCTTAATGCTAATGGGACAAACGCCTGCTGAAACCCAGCCCATCATTTTTTTTGGGAAAATCATTTACTGAATGATCATCATATTAATATACCTTTGTAGGACAGATTGACATTTTTTTCCTCTTTTGCAACAAAACTTCCACTGTGTCCTTGTTTGTAACTTCTTTTAAATTCTTTGCTTTTCAGTAATTTCAAGGTAGAATTATGTCATGAAAATGTCTTAATGAAATTGACACATTTTAGGTTTTTTTTTCCCACTTCTTAAATGTTCCATGAGAAAATGCTTGGGGATTGAACTACCACTTAAGCAGAAGGAAGTAAAAAGAGGGACAAAATGTGTGGGGGAATAATTTTCTCTCACAGTACTGTTTTTACTAGGCAAGAATGCTAAACATTGCATATAAATTTTATTTACTACTGGTCAAAAGAAAGAGGAAAAAAATTTTTTAAAAATCTATTTTAAAAGTAAAGTGGTAGCTATATTTAAAAGGTAGCTATATTTAAAAGTACTCCTAATTCCCCCCCTGGCCTTTTTTTTTTTTTTTTTTTTAGTTTAACAGACAAGGAAGAACAAATATCTAAGAGAAGCTTTTCTTGTAAGGTTTTTATGGGCTGTCAGTACTGATATTTTTCTAAAATTGTATCTTTTGCAACTATATTCTTTTCAACTTAATTATATTTTTTATAACAACAGACTTTTCACTAAAAAGAAATTAATTAATTCTGCTAGACTTCTTTGAATTGATTGTATAGGATTGCATTCTAGAGGTTTATATGTTATATGTGACAAGATAAACTCTTAAACCAGTTGACAATTTGCACCTTCAGAAAGATGATTTCCATGAAACACCATCAGGATTTACAACTGGTGTGTTTGGGCTCCTACTTCCACTCTCTTGGATTGGACACCCAAACCCATTTGTATGTGTAAGCTGCAAATATTAACAGGACTTTTGCTGATACTATCCCACCTTAGAAAATCTGTATTTTACAGTCAGCAAGTCTCCAAAGACCAACTTGCTACTTGGACTTAAGCATAGGTAATGGAATGGGAGATGGTCAGCAATGGCTTGTATGGCTCAAATTTCAAAATCAGCTAGTAAATTTTGTAATCTGGGGGGGGGGGGGGCATGGTGTTGTGTCTAACATAGAATTTATCGCTGCCTGCCACCATGTGACTTGATACAGAAAAACGTGTTCCAGGCAGTGCTAATGTAAGACACGCAAGCAGGGGACTAAAGGAAGGGTAGCAAAGAAAGGCTTGGTGGATCTTTGGACTCACTGGTCTTTAATTTTTATTTTCAGCTTTCAGGTGAAAAATGTTTGATCCTGTATAGGCGCTTAATTTCATGTGAAAGTTTCCTGGATAAAGGATTTTCTGTCAGTAAGAAGAACCTATGACATGGGAGGAACATAGAGTATCCTCATGCCTAACTGGGACAGGTCTCTAAGCTTTCTGACTTCTATGAATCCCATTTTTTGACCTCTAACTCGTAGACTCATAGAATCATAGACTAGTTTGGTTTGGAAGTGACCTTTAAGGGTCATCTAGTCCAGACCCTTGCAATAAGCAGGGACATCTTCAACGAGATAAGATTTCTCAGAGCCCCATCCAACCTGACCTTGAATGTTTCCAGGGATGGGGCAGCTACCGCCTCTCTGGCCAACCTGTGCCAGTGTATCACCACCCTCATGGTAAAAAAGTTCTTCCTTATATCTAGTCTGAATCTATCCTCTTTTGGGTTAAAACCGTTACCCCTTGTCGTATTGCAACAGGCCCTGGTAAAAAGTCATGTTATATGGGAAACCCATATGCATCGTACTAGACTATGGATCCAACTTGATGTCAGAATACTTAAAGATTCCATAGTTCAGTAGTGAGCATCACTAAGTATATGTTTATTGATCTAGTCTTTCTTGGCCTTAGTTCCCACTTTTAGGATAGGAATGATATCCCTCTTCCAACTGATATTTAAAGTGTGTACCTTTCTAACACAGCATTATGAGGCAGAAAGAAGATACAATATATAGAAGTGCCTGTCCATATTGAATCCACATGTTCTAAAGGAAAAAAAATTTTTTAAAAAAGTTATACATCAGAGATCATCATCTTCTCAAAGAGCTGCTGCACGTAAATTTTAAGTGGCTGCTGTAGACTAAGGTTGAGAGATATTGGGAGTCTAAGATTAGATTCTAAAATACATATTTAAGCATCAAACTAAATTACTTTGACCTCTGAATTCCTGGTTGCTGAACAGTTATTTTGTCATTCCTTTTGTCACGCCTGGGACATTTTTTTTTTCTTTTTCTCTTCTTTTTCTCTCTTTATTATTTTATTTTTATTATTTTTTTTAAATTTATTGTGTACACAAGAATATGTACCCTTCCTCACCCACCTATACACACATTACCCCTATTAACTATGGCAAATTGGTAACTGAAAGAATAGACCAAAATTGGTTGTAGCTGTAGTTCTCTTTTTCAGGTAAATGTTGAAGTAAAACGGCCTAAAACAACTATCGTGTGCAATAAGAGGAAACTTCTACCTGTATGTTAATGCCACTGTATGGCTGTACAGGATCAGCAACAAATGCCTCAAGAATTTATCAGTCCTTCCAATTGTATGTTACTATTTTGTAAGTAACCTTGCGGTAATTGTCCTGGTTAGTCCCTCCTATGAAAACACATTCTACCTCCTGACTACGCCAGAATCCTTGCACATTATGCCCTTTGAAGATATTTGAGAATGTAAATCCGACCATGTAAAACTTTTGTCAAGTACACAGTCTAACAATAATATTCAGTCAGTGTTTATTTCAGAACATTTAACATATTGTTTTTCCAACACCAAGTTTCTTTTCTCTTGCCACAATTCTTCAGCTGAAGCCAATGGGATATGTGGTTGAATAAGTAATCATGGCTCCAGATTAAATGAGTTTCTGTGTCATGGTGTTTTGACGTAATTTAATCACAGAGATGTATTTGTACTTTATCCTGTGCCTACCTGATGCTCAACAGCCTGTAAACCTGCTCTAGATATATATTAAGAGAATATAATTTCTCTTCTAGGCTTTTCTACTAGGGAGTTTAAGAAAAGTTAACACTATCATTCTTGCCCTGATTGAATGCTTGTCTTTCTCTTCTTCTAACAAAAATAAAGTTTAAATTTAGTCTAGACATAATAAATCTAAATCATTTATAAAACACACTTTCACCAGATTAAAATGTCATGGGCACTCTGCACTATCAATCTAATTATAATTTACAAAGAGATTTTCTTTCTTTTAATTTTCATTACTGACTTAAAATTCAGATCTTTCCTCACTGAAAGAGCTTCTAATCTTCACCTAGCTAGTAGAATGACGGTAGCTATAGACACATCTGGCAGTTCATACATAGCTGTTTTTAGGTAAAAAAATAGAAATACAAAATTTGTATTGTCTTCAGAACAGATGAAATGCAAGGGTTCCAGAAGCATTTTATTTTCTGATGTGTTTACTTAAGCCTGAATCTTAACAGTAAACCTGAGATATCTCTATTCTATTCATCACAGGGAAAAGGTATAAGGAAATTGCCAGCTTTCAATGCAGTCTAGTAAGAAAATCCATATGCTGATTACAGCAATTTGCCCTACTGCCTTCCTTTTGTGAGGACCCATTCTATCTGCTGAACCAGATAAACATCCATGTACAGAGTCTCTTTTAAGCAGCGGGTTAATGAAAATGTAAATGCAGCATTCTGACTTGTGCTTCTGACTCATCTTTTCCCCTCCAATTCTTTCTTTTTTTGTTTTCTTTCTAGTTTGTTCTTGTTCTGTTCCACCAGCATCCGCCTTGTACACCAGCTCCATCCCTATGCATTCTCTGCAGGGAACAGCTGTGGTCTGAACATTTTCACCTACATCATGACATTCAGACATTCTGAAAATACCTGATCTATAGCTGAGCTGCCCAGAACCCAACTGTCTGGATTTGGGTTCAGATGTATACATAGCACAAACTATTTCAGTAGACGGACCTAGAGTACTACCTTTCAAAAATCATTGCTATGGATATTTCCTGTAGATCCATTTGTGTTTCAAATGGAAAAATAAAACAGGATTCCAGTAAAAAGGAAGTTGCTTAGCAGCAGTGGAGACCTTGCCTGATGTCTAGCTGCCATTTATTGTAATGGCCACAAAATCTAATTTTGGTGAAACAACATGTAGCATTAGAGAGGCTTATTTTGGTTACGTGTTATATAAGCCTGTCACTGCTAGAAGTTTGATATATGTGATTTATAATTTCTATAGCAATCCACTGGCCTTGTTTTGCTTTGAAGCAGTTGGTAATTTTAGGCTACTTTTGCTTCCTTATGCAAATCATTACCAGGTACATTTATTTCACCAGTTATTCTCATTATTTCAGCAGTTTTCTTGTAGGCGGGGTGTTTATCAACCCCATAGTGGGTCAGATAAGTCTTTATATCATTACTACTGTATTGTCTTTAGAATGGAGAAAATGGTAGAGCAGAACTTTAAAGATTGCTACTAAAAAATGATCTCCAATGACTCTGCCCTTTTAAAAACATAGTCATGGGCAACTGGAGCTGTTAGCATTAAAAGTTTCTGAAGACAAAGAATTTCATATCCCTGCTTCCTGCTACATGAGAAATCGCATCCTTATGTTTCATTTAAAACCCTGAGGTTTTGTAGTGGAACGGCTGATAAACAGCTGAGCTCGCTCTGCTCTGTTCGTGAGACTTGTGATTATCCCCATTGTTCTTCTCTGAACTCTTTCCAGGTGTGGGTGAGCCAAGGACTTATACTGACAAAGGGATATTCTCTGTTTTGTTTCTCTTGCAATATGATTACTTTTTTGGTCACTACTGTCACTTGGCTACTGTTTTCATACCCACAAGGTCTTATTATTCTTGAGCAGTAACTGTCAGCTCCAAGCCATTGTTTTATATGTGGAGTGAGAACTAGGTGTAGTAGTGTTCTCTTGTGCATTGCTTTGTGCTGATCTAAACTGAAATTATATTTCCTCTTTACCAAAATCAAGACAAAGAGGAAAGATCAAACCTTTACTATGAAAAAATCCGTTACATATTTGGATATTGGAAACAAAGTAAAACAAAACAATGAAAGAAGACAAAACAGAGAAGTACTGGTCCTTCAGTCTTTCTAGCAGACAGTCCATGGGCGTAAGTGTAGAAGCATTTGCACAGATGCGAAGCTTCTAAACTAGACATGTAACTGAGATTGGTGGCAGAAAATCAGGGTCTAAACGTTCTATATCTTAATGCCAGCATGTGCAGGTGAATAAACCCCTGAGATTAGTTTAATATAAAGGTGTTTACAGTGGGCATCCTGTGAGGTCTGCTAATAAATACTGTTTCTGTAACTACTGTGTCTTATCGTTAGTTGTATTCTGATAACAGATTGGAAGCAAATTTCCTTATCATAAGATTTTTTCTAAAGGAAGTTGTTGTCCCATGTGAAGGTCCTGTGTGAAAGAGGTCAACTCCATTGTGAAAAGAATGACAATAGATTTAGTCTGACTTGATCTGAAAGATATTCAAAGCATGAGAAGTAACTATGGAGAAGGCAAGAGGGCAATAATTTATTGCCTGACACATTTGTACATTATACTGCAGTTCAGAAGTCAGTGTTCCTTGTTACTAGTTCTTTGATCAGAAATATAGATGCATGAAGGAGTGCAAGAAATTGCATATTGTGTCTCTGATTGACACTTAAAGGTTTTAGGCCATACTCCTGCTCCCAAGGTTAAGTGAATTTTCCACTGTCAACTGGCATGTGCAGGATGAAGAGGTCTAGCGAGAGATCTATGTTTGCTATGAAATAAGCGATTAATATAAAAGCAAAAGTGCAAGTATATGCAGACAAGTACCTTAATCCTGAGAAATCCCATATTGTGACACTATGTAGCATCACTCTCAGTGACAGATGCCATAAGTCAGAATATTGATTAATAAAGTAGTGCAGAAAAAGCATGGGCAGACTTGTCAATGGAAGGCAAGAGGGGAGAGATAGAGTAGGGTCTGAGGTGAAATCCATACAGATTGACCAGTCTTTGTGATGCTCTTCTTATCAAACAGGAGAAATGGGTTAGGATCAAATATAATCATTTTGTTTTGGAGAAAAATCTATCTCCAGAGAATTAGGAATGAAATGTTTAGATCATCACTGACTAAGGTATTAGTTATGAAACTGTGACACATAATCTGTATTCAGCAGTGCAGCACCATGCTGTGCAAAGAAATTTAAACACATGGACATTGAATGCAGTAGAGGGAGGCTTACAGGAAATTGATTGAACTCTAATGGCTTTCCACTGTCGGTTAGTGGCCCTCTCCGCGTATGTGAACAACGATAGAGACCGACCAGTGAATAATGCTCATGTTGGCCAGACAGCACTTAACGATTCTCTCTATATGTGGGGTAGTGTTACCTGCTGTAGTATTTAAAACCCACAAATTAGTTGATTCACTGAATCCCGTCACTAGAAGGGACAGCCTATTGATTCCGTTTGGGAGGTGGCAATAGTGGAAGGACAGCAATTTCATCCTGTGACACAAACCATTTGCAGGCTGCCGAAATGGCACAGTAGGCCCTGCCACTATCAATTTGCTTGTACATAAGAAAGACGTAGTACTCATTAGCACAACAATACAAACATGAGGACTCATATGCTAGGCCAAACAAAGCTGGCTGAAGGGGCAGCGATAAACTGTGTGATTTTTCTCCCAGTGAAAGGCAGCTATAGTAAGTTCTCCTGGCATGTATTCCTTCTTACAGTGTTCATAGCAAAACCTCTCTCTTCCCATTTTTATTCTTAAAGAATTAAGTGGTTTGACTGGATGGCTGTCTACTCAGGTTGCCTTATATCCCCTTCTTCTGGTCCTAGCTACACTACTGTAATTTCCCCTTTGTAAGTCACTGAGCCCTTCATGGGCTTTAAGTAATAAGAAATGACGCTGCTCAAATGCTCAGTATAGATAAA
This sequence comes from Larus michahellis, assembly GCF_964199755.1. Lineage (NCBI taxonomy): Eukaryota > Metazoa > Chordata > Aves > Charadriiformes > Laridae > Larus > Larus michahellis. The sequence continues at coordinate 60,942,984 of NC_133930.1, forward strand.
TTTGTCTCAGCAGCTCAGAAGCTCTCTAATATTCTGCTCTGCTATGCTGCCAGTTGCCCCGTTATTCCAAGTCTGCATCTGCTGATCATCTGCTTTTCTCTAAGTACAACCCAGCAGAATTTAGCAAACACGTAAAGAAGCAACTCTTACTTCTAAACAAGGATCTGGATTTGATACTTGTGATTGTTTTATCCAGTGCAATATAAATGGTGAAAAACAATAGTAAATGGAAGACAAAAGAACAGTCCAGTTGTTACTTTATTTTGTTGCTACTTATAAAAATGTAGATCTGGGCAATTGTTAACGAACACCCAGGCTTTTGGACTGACATTCAGGATCAGGAGCTGATTCTCTTCAGTCAGTATTGCACAGATATATAAAGTATTTTGATTGATGTTGTTTTAATTAGCTTTTGGAGCTTAGAAGTATTGAAATTTTTCTAAAAGATATAATAAAATATCAGATTGGAAATATTATTGCTTTTTCTACATTCTGCACTGCTGTAATATCCTGTAATTTCCTTTCTTAGAGAAATACACCGGACTTTGAGAATTTACTAGATGCCAATGTATGCAATCTCATCAAACATTAAGGTTTGTTTTCAGCACCTTCCTCAGCATCTTTTTGGGATAAAAAGCATCTTTGGGACTCTCAGTGCTGAGATGCAACATATCATCCCATTCACAGCCCCATGTGCCAAGTGCAGCTAGTTCAACTGAGATGTGTTGCACTGATCAGCTGCAATAGTTGTCCTGAGGCCTGGAAGTATGCTTACAGTGTGTCTGCATTCCTTAATAAAACAGCCTTTTCTTATGAGACATGGCAGAATGGTCAGGCTATTTTACATAGCCCATGTCTTCAAGGCTGTATGTGGTGTTCTTGTAGGCCTATGAGATAAGACTTATTTCCAGTGGGCATTTCTTTCAGTTTTAAGTGGCTGAATTAATGTTAGGGGTTTTTGGCAGCCTATAGAAGTTGTGTTTGCATAGCAATGAACTGAAGGTTGTGTTGTGTGCCTTGAGGTGTGGCATGAAGGAAGACAGAGTTGTCTGAACCCCTGCTGATAGATGGCCTGAGAGCTCTGTGGGAGGGGAGCAGGAGCAGCTATGGCTGGTGCGGTCTTGTCTATATTCCCTTCTGGGAATGGTCTTCTTATGGATGCCATCTCCTGAGGCACAGCTGGACATCACATCAGGGAGGCTTGTAGTGGTTTTATTTACCAATGTAGATGTAGCCTCAGTAGATACCGTACTCAGAAGTCTCTGATATCCTGCCCGGTCATGTAATAATGTTATGTACTGCATTGCCATTTTTATCATGCCGGAAGAGTCATGGAAGAAAGTTCAAATACGCTGGGGTCTGTAGAATTTGGCGAGAGTTCATGATTGAATGCCAGATTATATCAAGAAGTTTTTGATGACAGAAAAGTGTGTGCAATAATAATGTAAGCAATAAAAAAAGTCTCACATAACACAGTAGCAGCTTGGCTGAGAGACTTATATTATACTGGTAGGACTACACATGATAACAATAATATAATTAATGATGAAAGTATCCATCACATTTTAATACAAATTCTTAGTAATAAAGTAATCAATATAGCACTATTTTTTTTTCTTATTTTATTAGTATGCTTGTAATGCTTTTTATGACAAAACTCTGTGAACGTTTCTTGGCAAAGACTTTTCTTGTTACCTGAAGTTGATTGCAGCTTGATTGCGTCACATAAATAAATGCACCTACGTTCACCGAAACCATAGCTGAATTTTCAGACTCATATGTTTCTCCACGCTACCTATCCCAGCTCACTTCCTCTGTAGGATTAAAGCACTGTCTTTTACACTAGGCATGGCTGCCATTTTTTATTATATTGTTCCTGTGGAGTTCACTTTTTAAAGCTTTAAAAATATTTAGGGGTGCTTCAGTGTAAAGATAGAATTATATTGTTAGAAATAAAGATTTTAAAATTCAGACTGTTCACCTCATTAAAAATAATTCAGATGATATATTTAAAGAGAAAATTCTGCTTTCTGTTGCATTCATATAAATTGGTAGAATCGCTATGCATTTTCACAGGTCTGCTATAATATCAAGTGGTGTTCCGCTGTATATGCAGCTAGAGATAATCTCAAATTAGCACTTTGGGACTAACAACCTTCAGACCTGTGGTAATAAAAGTTGATGAGAGCGACAGCTTTTGGTCTAAATATCACATACAGACCCAGTACATTTCTTGTTGCTCTTGTTGCGTGGGTGTTCATACCTAAGCTTGGAATGGCATGTGGATTTGAAGTTTGTAAATTTGAAGTTTGTTTTGATAAATTTGTAATTAAAAACATGTATTTTGAAAACTAAACTAAGAGATAGGAATGAAGCTCTCAAAAAATTCAGTGGTAGTCTCCAAGCTAACTATTAGATGTACTTTTCTTCTATGGACACAGTCATAGTTAAAGCACATTAAACATTAGATATGTATAAATACTATTTTGCTGTAACTTCTGAATGGAAATGAAAATGGAATATGTGAAATATCCCTGAAATTCGCTTCAGCTCCTTTCATATTATTGCAATATCTGCCTGCCATCTCTCCACAGATCCCTAGTTTTCAAAAACTATCTAGCTATAAACGTTTTTAAAACAGATTAGTCTCTGTATAGTGTTTCATCTTTCCTAAAACAAGGTGTTTCTGCCTAAATACACACTGCTGAAAACATTCCAATCACTTATTACATAACTTGCAGTACGTAAAAAGATGAAAAGTATTAGAATGAAATTCAATTTTCCTACAATATGGTTAAGGAGGTTCATACTCAGATTACAATTTATTCATGTGTGGTGGGTATGATTGTGTTATATATCTTCAAATATCTAGACTTTTCTTTTCTTCTATTTATTCGTGATGAGCTAGGTCATAGAAAGGTGCCAAGTACCTGAAACCCATGTTGAGGATTTGTAATTAGGACCTCTCAGGATTTGGCCTTAAACAAGTCTGGCAGATATCGAGTGAATGGAAGACAAAACGTTTGCCCTCTAGAATATAACATGTACCATGTTATTCATTAAAATAGATTTTTTAAAAATTCCATATTCCAAGTCACATGAACGAAATTTGCTGCAGAACAATTCCACTTCTCATGTAGTTCAGTCTTTCTCTGTCTGATTTTATTATATTGGAGGCAATGATAGTCCTACTTTGGACACAATGTAGGAAAATATGAATGTGCCGAAGTTCTCACTAGGTGAATATGTATTAGTTAAGGTAAAATATGAAACACCATGCAATGTTGCACTTCCTCTAAGCTAGTAAAATTCTAACTTCTGCTTGGTCTCGAGTAACAGAATTAGTGACTAAATGTTTTTCTTGACATTTTTGACCATGAGTGGATTTCAGTATGTTGCCTGTGGGAGATGCACAGTACAGGGATTCTATTATATATAAAAAATTCTGGAAAAACGTTATAATTAATTAAAGGAAGTACATCTGGGCTTTTGTGTCTCATCAGCTGTATCTTCTCACTAACTCTTTCAGGAAATTTTGATCAAAGCTGGGAATGGACCCATGAACTGCTATCTCCCTTTGTAGTTAAAGAAGCTGTGGAACCATAATTGGCAATGGTAAGGTCCCAATACAGGCAAAAAAATTACACAATGCCAGATTTATGTGAAATTTCTTACTAGAGCTCCTTATACTCCTTATATATATATAGTCAGCTCCTTATATATATATAAGTGTATATATATATATATAGTCAGCTCCTTATATATATAGTCAGCTTGTTTTGTCTTTCTTCCTGTGCAGGCTACCAGGGTGACATCTTCACTTTCTCCAAAGAAAAGGGCTTGATAGCCATCTCCATCCCACTGTCTTATCATTTTTACATCACTTTGATTCAGCTGACCTCAGTGATTATATTTCTGATTTGCTCTTGATAGAGTAAAGTAACAGTAACATCTTTATTTCTTCTGACAAACCCTACTAAGTTTATGCAACAAAGCAGAAGGAAGAATGCAGAAGTCTTTGTCAGGGGTGCACGAGAAGCTGGGAGGAGCAACAGCTGGGACAGCTGTCCCCAACGGACCAAAGGAATATGCCATACCCTATGGCATTGTGTTTAGCAACAAAAGCTGTGGGGAGGAGGACGAAGGGGGAACATTCAGAGTTATGGATTTTGTCTTCTTAAGTAGCCATTACATATGATGAAGCCCTGCTTTCCAGGAAATGGCTGGACACCTGCCGGCCAAGGAGGAGTGAATTAATTAATTGTTTTGGTTTGTTATACAAGTAGTTTTTTCTTTACTTATTAAACTGTTTTATTAACTATTAACTATTAAACTATTAACTATTAACTATTAAACTATTAAACTATTAAACTATTACTTATTAAACTATTAAACGTTATCTAAACCCTTGAGTTTTTGCACTTTTACCCCTCCAACTATCCCCCATCGCACTGAGGGGGAGTGAGCAAGCTGTTCTGTGGGGCTTAGCTGCTGGCTGGGGTTAAACCAGGACAGTTCTTTTTGGTGCCCAACATGGGGCTTGAAGGTTTTGACATAAAGGCAGATTTGATTGAATTGTGCGAGACTGAAATTATAGCTGTTATAGCTGTTTAACTACTAATAGGCAGGCTCCTAGGGCTTGCTTGCCCGTGGTGATCCTCAGCAGCTACATGTAAATGCACCGGCAGAGTTATGTGCTCCAGAATTATGAAGTTCTCCTGGACTGATGGAGGTCCAAACACAGCCAAAGCAGGAGAAACTACAGTGCTATTTAGATGCATCACACCCATGCTGCCCTGTGTAGTTCAATGGTTACGGGACATGCAAAACTCCAAAGTAAGGTGGTGAGATCAAAAAGATCCAAACCTCTGATTATTAAATAAGGCTAACAGAAGAAGAAATCACAATTGCTTTTGCAGTTTTCTATTGTTAGTTTTTAGCTTGCACTTGAAACTGTAACTAACAAGATGAGATTTACTTATTTCTTTTGTAGCATAGTTCTCTAGTGGACAGATAGAAGAAGACAGGGTCTCTCAAACCCATTATTAGTTACACTAATTATTAAAATATGCCTGTTAATACCAGTTTGTGAGATTTGTTTGTTTGCTTGTTTGTTTTAAGAATTAGATCCTCTTGTGGTGTGAATATTAGCATTCTCTTTTTACAAGAAGGCCAGTGGAAACTCCCATGCAGATGCTATCTAGCCCCATGTATGCACAGTTTGAATTAGAAGCTACAGTGGATAGCTATCCTAAGACATCCATTCCATTGGTTATTCCAGGACAGAGAAACTTCTCTATGATTTTTTTTTTTTTCTGTAGAATGGGTCTTACTAGTTCAATCTATCTTTCGAGGAAGATAAATTATTTACAAAAATGTAGAAGATGATACTGCAAACTATGACAAGTTCATGTTACGTTTCCCATTGATCTTTGTCAAGATTTGTAACTTTCTGAACAGAGCCTGTTTTCTTTAAGGGAAAAAGGCGTGGACTAATTCTGAAGGAGTGACTAACACAGCTGCTGTTGCATGCTAAACGGCATATGCTGAATTAGACATGCCTCTTCATCTGAGTAACCTGGAAAACCGGAAAAGAACAGAAAGCAAGCCTGTAATCTTCAAATGCAAGGCTGTGTAACTATAGACCATCCATTGTTCAGGGTAGTTCACGCAGCCTGTGGACAGACTTTATGGGATGGGAACAGTCCTCAAAACTGCCATTTCCTATGCATACAACTTACCAACATAACACATGTTTTCAGTGTCTGATTTCCATGCAAATGCCTTATCTCCTCCTGCACTGACATGCTTCCTGGATACTTTAGTGCCTTGGGATGTTGCCACTACCAACTGCTGCTCCACAGCATGTTTGGATGGGAAGATAGCAATACATGGCATTTATTTTGGATTTTTCTATATTTTTTTCTACGAGGCAACAGTTTATGGCCTCAGTGCTACAGACTCATACTTAAATCCAGATCTGATTTACTACAACAGCAGCCATGAATCCAACTAAAATAGCGTAGCCTGTAATGAAACTTTGTTCCCCTGGGTGCATTCTGCTCTGTGTACTATGTTCCTATATAATGAGTCATTGACATAGCACAACTGGTGGACCACGCTGTGGAAAACAATTATTTTCAGCTTAATTAAAATATTTTGAGTAAAATTGACTATTGTTTCAGTATTTTAGAGTTCCTACTTTCATCCTACATAAAAATCTCTGGAAGAAACTAATTAGATTTTGGAAGAAACTAATTAGATTTCTTAGAAACTAAGATTGCCTTCCTTGGTCCAGATTCTACCACCTTTTTTAGCTGTAACTAACATCAAATACTGGAGTTAGCCAACCTGCTGTACAGTACACAAGGTAAACAAATCTCTCAGTTTTTAAGATACACTATTACTTCATGGTAGACTTCTAGAGATGAGCTTGAGAAAGCTCATAACACTACTGCTGGTTCTGTAACTTTTGGTAGATAAATGTAAGACTGCAATTTCCTGTGCTGTCAATCTGGCCCTTTCACAGACCCTAAATGAAATGAAAGATAATCAAATGACTATTCTCAGATAAGAAGCTAGTTGAAAATCCAGATTTAGAAAATATACCTTAGTATTAATTTGACAGTCTGGTGATGTAACAAGAAATAGGTATATTAAAAAATCCAAACATAGTAAGGGAGAGTAAGAAAGAATTTTGCAGAATAATTGCTGGTTAGTTCTCTGATCACTCGTCTTTACTTTGCCAACACATTTTACAGCATATAATGCAGATAACACTTCTTTAATTTGTTACTTATGAAATTCAAAGTCTATATATTCCACATAAGAGTAGGGATTGCAATAATTGTAATTTCTGAAAGAGATGTGAATTGTAGCAAATAAAGTTATGTGTAATGAATGATAATGAGCAGGTAATGACTTCAGAAGACCCTAACTCTGCCTGTGGAGGAGAGCTGCTCAGCACAGAAAGCTACACTGAACATCTGTCGGACTTTTCTCTCTGAGCATTTAACTGCAACATTCTCACATGCAGTGTAAGGATTTGCAACGTTTTTTTCTTCTTCTTGGGCTTTCTTGAGATATCTGGAATTAAAGGTAAGAAAATAATTGTTCTAGGTTACAAGTAATTTATTCTGTTTCAGCCCAGTCCCTTATGCTTCAAATTTAGATTTGCCTTGTTTCTTGACATACCTGTGTTATTTCAGGTTAATTTTCAAGAGAAAGATCTATTTTATCCTCAAATGCCCCTGCTTTGTAAACTTACATGAAATTGGTTGAAAACAAGTATTAAAGAAATCCAAATGAAGGAAGGAGGATGATCATGTGAGGAGTCACAATGAAGAGATAGCTTCTGTGTACATGTTAATGAACACATGATGTATGTGATAATTACATCTGTTTTTAAAGCATGAACAGCCATAGTAAAACCAAAGTGTTTGAAAAGAAACATTTTTTTTTTTAAAGTGAAAAAAAAAAAAGGTAGCATTCTAAACTAATGGTCTCAAACGCTATGATAACACCATGTAAAACTGTAACTGGTTTATTGACATAGCACGGTATTAGGTTTAGTGGGTCATATGGTATTTGTTAACCACACACATGGTGTGGAAATAATTTCAAAGGAATATATGCCAAATGTTATCATACAGTTACTCTGTGGTTACCATTACTACAAGAAATCTGGGAACATAAGGAACTTGTAACTATCTCAGATACAGCTTTGTCACAGCAGTCAGTACAAACTCTATTTTTAATGGCATCTCCAAGCTACGAGTTATGGAGCCAAGTAAGTCAAGGAGATCAGAATTTTCTCCCAGATGGTTACTTTAACTTCAAAATCATGCTCAGCACAGATTGAACTCAATATAAAACTAAACAAGACTGGACCCCATTTTCAAAAATGAGTTTCTTTTTCTAGGAATGCTTTTACATAAAAACCTTGTTACGTGGTTTTTTATTGAAAGTGAGCCTCATATTTCAGAAAAGTGGAGCCATGAACAGTGGAGTGACAGCAGAGAGAAAGGCCCATTGAGCAGAGTGGAATTCATGCATACTTTTACCAGACACATTATTTGAAAAAACAGTAACATAAGCCTCAAAATTTTTGCTTACAAAAATGACAAAATTTTGATCTTACGAAGTATTATTGTGTGTTTTATAGGGCTTTTAAAATCTTTTCTAAAAGCTCAGATAGTTTTTGTTTTGTTGCATACCGTGACTAAATAGTTGTCTAAGTGACTCCTTCCCTCCCTTCATTTTTTTTCTCTTACTCTTCAGACTTTTGCACTCTGAATAAACTCAACCACTTTGTCTAAATCTTGACATGAGGTATTCTACCTTAGCTGAGCTAATTCAACATGAAAACTTCATTTATTTCAGCAAAGACAAAGAGAGAATTGTGCTGGCAATCTCAAAGTATTGATCTATGTTAAAGTTATATTGCTGAGCTCCCTATAATTATGTGCCAGAATACAGTTTGCCACAGGGTAGACTTATTTTCAACAAGCTTCCACTAAAGATTTTTTTTTAAATACATGCTTACTGAAGGGATATAAAAATGCTGTAATATCCACTTGTTTGGTTAGAATAAACAATCTGTAATCCTAGAAACAAGCTGGCATTAAGCTGATAACACATTATACCATCAGACATTATGTGATATTTGGAAGTCAACATAAGTTTATTGATTTTTATTATTACTAGTTCTAGTTTCCCTCTGCTGCCACAACGAGTTGTCATTACATGCTATTGTGGTCAACAAAAAAAACAGCATAACTTAGAGCTGAAATTGTACCACTATGGATGTGGGAAGTGATCCCTTGTGCAGCAGCAAATACTGTCTGTTGATGAGTACAGATAACCTCTGTGTAAGTTACCTAGGAGAGTCACATAAATAATGCATTAAGGACTGGAAGTTGCTTAAAAATAAGACCCCCAAATACATTTCCTCACTCTGTTAAGCAGCAAATAATATGAGTCTACCCTCGTTTCTTTCTTTCTTAATAGTCGTGCTGCCACTCAGCTTTCATCTTTCGTTAAGATACCTGCTGGTTCTGCTTTAGGTGCAATGTAACATAATGACACTGAACGCAGTATGAGGACTTTACCACACTACACTTTGCCTCTATTATAAAGACTATTTTACAGGAGTTAAGGTCTGCCATAACTAAGGAAGGACCCATTTCCACTATGACACATTTTGGAACAATAAGATCAAAATGAGTATGTATCATCTGGCACCAAACATCTTTCTATAGCATTGCTTGTCTTGCGCTTATTGTGGCCACACCCAGTATTTTTTTCTTTATAACTTTCTGCTTTGTTTTTCAAGTCAGTAAATAGTATCTTAGGCTGATACAAAGCAAGTCAATGAGCTATAACTGGAGTGTAATTAGAGTGAATAGAGCTTGCGGCTCCTGCCAGTGATGCAGTTTAGTATTAACACTATCTGACGATCAAGGGATTGTTGTCTAGGATTTTCCACATATCCTAAGGAGCCTAAAAATAAAACCATTCGACTCCTTACACAGATCTGAAAACTGGACCTAGAACAGTCCTGTGCCTCGTTGTGAGAGAAAGCACACTCCTGAACTGTCTATAATAACAGTATGCTCCATGTCATACTGTCATAGACATAATAACCTTTTAGCCATTTTCTTAGGAAATTGGTCTTAGGTAAAAGATTGGGTGTAAATTTTCCTTTTTATTTTTCTTTTTTTTTTTCTCTGTTTTTTTTTTTTCTCTTTCTCTCTGTGTACTCCTACTTTCTAAAGGATTTATGACAAGAATTTCCTTTCTTCTGAATATGTAGACTAAGTGTTTTAAATTGGACACAGTTGTGTAGGTGGCCACCTTCTGAATGCTTCAGCAGCTGTATTATTGAGTAAATAGAAAGACTTGAAGTATTATTTTCCTGAAAATTTTCTTTCCCCCACTGCACCAGTAGTTTTAATAAAAGAAATCTCCTTTTTTTACAGATCTTGCCTCATTTTTACGCATAACAGTCATGGATGAAGTAAAAATTGCTGCAGTGAACACTATTAATCTTAATGTCCCTAGTTAAGGGCTTGAGAAGGAACTTTTAAGCACTTAAATGAAAAGGGAAGATTTCCAGATGTTCTCAACACTGTTGTCCCTGGTGAGAGCTGTCAGCTTCCAGAAACTTTGAAAATCTGGCCAAGGGATCTTGACATCATACAGTGCATCATCATCTTACTGATACATAAGGTTTTTCAAGCGATCTGGTAAATCCATCACATATGTTCTTGTGGCATGGTTCAGTGTTGTGCAGAGTTTGTACTACAGAGGTGGCACAGCTCCCTAAGCGGAAGGTGGTACACTAGCTAATTGACCCTCTCATCAAACAGGTTTCATTAGACTTTTCTCTTAGGAGGACTGTGGAGCTCTGTTCAGCAGGAGGGAGGTGATTTTCACACAGCTATATATACCACTGTCACCATTTCTGGTGCTTTCTTACAGTTTCAGAGTTTGTGCTGGCATTATAATCTGCTTCCATCCACCATTAGCTGTTGGTAGTTTTGGTCATTCAAAAACCTGTATTCAGGTCTGGAATCAAAAGACTCCTGAAAATGCTGACTTTTCTTAGCTTTCTGTGATTTGAGGCAGAAGATCTTGCAACATTTTCATCTTCCATGTAAGTAGCACAAGGAGAGTTATTTCATTGAAGCCTTTTTCAATGTGAAGCAGATCCTTAGTGAGCAATGAACTGAACCCAGTTCTGTCATTCTTAAACTTGGAGATTTCTTAGCAAAAGAAGCTGAGCATCTAAAATTTCAAGCAAATTAAAATACCCTTTCCCTTTTTCATTTAAGCCAACATTTCTTTCTTTATTGGGTAGATAAATTAGTCACTTGGCTTTGTTGCAAAGCAACACTAATCAAAGAGCTAATTTGTTGCGGCTAATGATGATTTAATCAAAGCAAATATATTGCTCAAAGAGAGGAAAATTGCTGCCAAGATAGGTTTTGTTTTCCTTAGGCATATTACTTATTCACTAGTGAAAGATTATTTACTTATGTACATTACGGTATACTGGAAAAGGGAGAGTTATACATATTCATTTTAAGTGTCCAAGAAACAGTATTCAAATTTTCCAAGTGCACAGAAGAGAAGACGAGGGAAGTGTTCAAAAAGGGATACTCTATCCTAGTGGAAGTGTCCCCCTACGCTCCCTGCAGAGCCAAAGAAAAGGGATAGGGCACAGAACAAGAAACTAATCTTTAAAGTGAGGTCTTCTTGGCTTGTCCAGTGAGGAGGGAGGGAGCTGGGCTACAGTTAGCTTTGGTAAATAATCCTGTTCTCCCCAGACAATTACTTATTGTTTTGACTTAAGTTAGCTTCAAACACAATACCTTTACATATTTATGTGTTATAGACCTTGATCAGGAATCTGGGTTGCAATTTGCCAAGGCACAGGGAGGACACGGGAAATTCAGTGCCCAGCTCTCAATAAAATTCAAAGCTATTGAATCGAACACTTACTGAGTCCAAAGGCATAAAAATCTTAATTTGTGTTTGTGCTAAACGTATGTTTAATTTTTGTATATCTGAAAGGTTTTGTTCTCTCTGCAAAGGACACCTTTTTAATAAACATGATGATCTGTAGGTAAAATATCATTTTTTAAGATCAGTAATCCATTAATTTAATATCTCTTCATTTTAGTTTTCATTTCTTAAAGCAACATATGGTTTTAATACTCAACACTTTTCTAAGAGATTGTTGACTGGGGACTGATAACAAATCACTCAGGAATTTCTAACGATGGTAAGCTATTACTGTTCTGTTATCACTTAGATTTGGCAGTCTAGTATTCAAACCCATGAATGAAAAATATTTTTGTACAAACTCAAAGCTAACTTACCAGTCTTTCCCCCAATTTTAAATACTTAAATACTTCAAATATTTCCCCATTTTAAATTCTCTAGGATTTATAGGAGATGATAACTCTTGAACCATAGCATGTCACCATTTATGTACTGGTGTTTAGTGGGCAGAATTAATATTTCTTCCTCTTGAGTTGTTTTTTCCAAGAATGGCCTATTGAATGAGGAGTTCTGTGTGCTTTGCTGAACAGTATTTGTTGGAACAGTCTAAGTACAGACAATATTACAATTCTCACAAGTGAAGTTATTACCACACAGTCCTCAGTGCAAAAAATATTCTGATTTTTAAAATATTTATTTGACTGAGTTCTGCTACTGTCAGGTTTCCCTCATGTGTAACCAGAATCCTTCTATTGATTCCCAAGTGATTCATGAGGCCTTTAGTTTTTCCCCAGAAAAAATATTTTTAAGGGGAATTAACATATGTTCTCATTATTTAAGTTTCAGAGAATAATAGCAAATATCATACTTGCTAATTTTTCACTGTAATGTAGAAAAGATAACATTACATCATAGTTAGAAAAGATATTCTGAGGGAGTAAATTCTAGGGTTCAGTGAAAGAATTCAAAATTATGAGAAACAAAGAAAAAAGAGTTCAGTAGGATCTAATTTTATAACCTTGAAAAAATAATTTGTGGCCTTCCTAGGTGATTTTTGTTTTGTTTTGTTTTGTTTTGTTTTGCTTTGCTTTGTTTTGTTTTTTTCTTTTTTTCTTTTTTAAGTCCCTGATTTATTTCTCTTCTTAATCAAATTAGGACTGTATTATAGAATCATAGAATCATAGAATCGCTGAGGTTGGAAGGGACCTTTAAGATCATCAAGTCCAACCTTTAACCTACCCTGACAAAAGCCACTTCTAAACCATGTCCCTAAGTGCCCCATCTACCCTTTTTTTAAACACCTCCGGGGATGGTGAATCCACCACCTCCCTGGGCAGCCTATTCCAATGTTTAATAACCCTTTCAGTGAAAAAATGTCTCCTAATATCCAATCTAAACCTCCCCTGACGTAACTTGAACCCGTTTCCTCTCGTCCTATCACTTGTCACCAGGGAGAAGAGGTCAGCCCCCATCTCTCTACAACCTCCGTTCAGGTAGTTGTAGAGGGTGATGAGGTCTCCCCTCAGCCTCCTCTTCTCCAGGCTAAACAACCCCAGCTCCCTCAGTCATTCTTCATAAGGTTTGTTCTCCAGACCCCTCACCAGCTTTGTAGCCCTTCTCTGGACACGCTCCAACACCTCAATGTCCCTCTTGTAGCGAGGGGCCCAAAACTGAACACAGTACTCAAGGTGGGGCCTCACCAGTGCCGAGTACAGGGGGATGATCACTTCCCTAGTCCGGCTCACCACACTATTCCTGATACAGGCTAGGATGCTGTTGGCCTTCTTGGCCACCTGGGCACACTGCTGGCTCATATTCAGCCGGCTGTCAACCAACACCCCCAGGTCCTTTTCTGCCGGGCTGCTTTCGAGCCACTCTGCCCCAGTCCTGTAGCGCTGCATGGGGTTGTTGTGACCCAAGTGCAGGACCCGGCACTTGGCCTTGTTGAACCTCATACCATTGGTCTCAGCCCATCGGTCCAGCCTGTCCAGATCCCTCTGCAGAGCCAACCTACCCTCAAGCAGATCAACACGCCCGCCCAGTTTAGTGTCATCTGCGAACTTACTGAGGGTGCATTCGATCCCTTCATCCAGATCATTGATAAAGATATTAAAGAGAACCGGCCCCAGCACCGAGCAGGTCCCTCACCGTTTCCCTTTGGATTACAGGGGCTTCATTCTGCTCCCCATCCCTGTCTTCTAGCTCAGGGGTCTGGGTACTCAGGGAACAACCGGTCCTACTGCTGAAGACTGAGGCAAAGACGGCATTAAGTACCTCAGCCTTTTCCTCATCCTTGGTCACTATGTTGCCGGCCCCATCTACTAGAGGACAGAGATAATCCTTAGTCCTCTTCTTATTGCTAATATATTTATAGAAACTTTTTTTGTTGTCCTTGACAACAGAAGCCAGGTTTAGTTCTAGCTGGGCTTTGGCCCTCCTGATTTTTTCCCTACATAGCTTCACTACCTCTTTGTAGTCCTCTTGAGTGGCCTGCCCTTCCTTCCAGAGGCCATAGATCCTCTTTTTTTCCCGAAGTTGCAACACTAGCTCCCTGTTTAGCCAGGCCGGTCTTTTTTCCCGACGGCTTGTCTTCTGGCACATGGGGACAGCCTGCTCCTGCGCCTTTAAGACTTCCTTCTTGAAAATCATCCAGGCTTCCTGGGCTCCTTTGCCCTGGAGGACTGCCTCCCAGGGGACTTTGTCAACCAGGCTCCTGAAAAGCCCAAAGTCCGCCCTCCGGAAGTCCAAGGTAGCAGTTCTGCTGACCCCTCTCCTTGCTTCTCGCAGAATCAAAAACTCTATCATTTCATGGTCACTGTTCCCGAGACAGCCTCCAACCTTCACACCCCCACAAGACCTTCCCTGTTTACAAACAACAGATCCAGCAGGGCACCTTCCCTAGTTGGCTCTCTCACTAGCTGTGTCAGGAAGTTATCCCCAGCACATTCCAGGAACCTTCTAGACTGTTCCCTCCCTGCTGTATTGTATTCCCAGCAGATGTCCGGCAAATTGAAGTCCACCACGAGGACAAGAGCTCGCGATCTTGAGACTTCTCGCAGCCGTTTATAGAATATTTCATCTGCCTCCTCATCCTGATTGGGCGGTCTATAACAGACTCCTACTACGATATCTGCCTTGTTAGCCCTGCCCCTGATTCTTACCCATAAACACTCAGTCCCATTATCACCATCATTGAGTTCATTCAAGTATTCTTGATATGCAGGGAAGATTAATGCAATCTTAACAGTACAGATTGTGCATTTTTCCTCTGTTTTGAAATAATGTGGCTTGTAGATGAAATATTAAAAAAGAACTAATCTTGTGGATTTTCTGAAGATCATTGTGACATGCTCGGAACACTGCATTTCAAAAAGTTCTTATTTCAAGATCCAATGTAACTTTGCTCAAATTTCTTGGCTGTCTAGATAAAGTCACTTTGGACTGACTACAAATAATACCAGTTTCAACAGCAGCAAAATCAGAATAAACACCATCACTAATTATACTTGTAGGAGCCCAGAAATCAGAGAAACAAAGTGTTGAAAAGGGAAATATGGAAAGTCAGACAAGTGAATCATTTTTGGGTGCTTGTATTTTTTCAAGTGCCCCTTTTACAAAACTGAAACATATCAAAGCATATCTTGCCTGTTTAGAGGTAAAACAAAAAACCAAACACTACCACCCCAAAACTCAGTAGAAATTTTTAAGATTTTTAATTTTAATTAAAAACAAAAATGTCCTTCTTTCACTCTTTCTGTGATACCTCTCCCATTTGTTCTTCATTGCTTGCCACCCCTGTAGTCAAAATGGCACTTCTGCTCATACAGTTTAACCATGACTGTTTCACACCACATAACAATAACCAGCCAACCAAAATGTCACAAAGATAAAGAAAATCTACAGTATCTCATCTCCACACTCATTATTCAAAAGATCACTTAAAAATAACCTGTCAATAACACGGTTTTATCTATGTTCTCTTTTTTGCCTACAGTGAGTATATTTAGAGTGCCAAAATATTACTTTATTTCTTCTATCTTTTCAATTTATTTTGCTCTGTTTTTCACCAATTCCTCATTATTATTTTCCCCCTAAAGCTTTCTGCCAAGATGAAACATTGTAAGATGTTCACACAGTCAAAAAAATAGAGTCAGTGAGGCTGATTTAAATGCCAAAGTATGCTTCTAGAACAATGTATTTTTAGCTTTGGGAAGAAAGACTATATATAGTTATATCTAGAAACAACTTATCTTTTGGCCTCCTTCTGCCCCTGGATAATAGCAACCTAGCTGAGGGTTAAAAGGCATAGAAAAGATTAGCAAAAATACAGTAACCTTAATGGTCTTGTCTGGAGTCATTCACTTCTCTCCTGCTTCCTTAAAAAAAAAAAAAAGCATCTTTAGTAAAACATGAAAAATGTGAATAGATTGATGATGTTAAACTTATATAACTTAATAAGCATTTAAAATCCACTGATGTCATATGAGAAAGTATGTGTTATTAAAACCACATCAACAATGACAAGAATGATATATGGTTTAGCTGCTTGCTTAGTACTCTTTTCCTGGCTGTTTATTTGTTTATAAAGCTTCATCAGTTTCTTAGTAATTATATCCACAGCAAGTAAGTGATATCCTAAATGGAGGATTATGATTTTAATGTGGGGGCAAAGGACAAGATCAGGTGAACTCCTTTTTTTTCCTCTCAAAATAAACAAAAATAAAATGTAGAGTACATGGTATAATAGCAATTGAATGTTTCCCACTGTTTTGTTTTGGCTAATAAATAGGTCCATTTTGGAAAGTAAGTATAAAAATATCACAGTTCTGCTCGGCAGGATGCACAGTAGCTCAGAGTCTCTGATCTAGCACTCGGCATGTGATCAGAGATTGGAAAGGACAAAAGCTTTTTTTGCTCAGTAATGACTATTCTGAATGGTGTTGCAGTCAGTACAATGTTTGTGCTGCTGACGCTTTTTAGAGTTGCGTGTAATGCATCCACAGATGTCCCAGCTCTCAGGTTGGATTTCCTGGATTTCCACAGTTCATGCCTTTCTCCCACTCTGTGACTCATCACAGCCCACTGGGTACCAAGCAAGACTCCCTTTTGGTCACTCTGGGATGCTCCAAGTGACTGAGAAGCAAATTCTCCTAACAATACCTTATTTGTTCTTCCATCCATAGGCCACAGAATAGAATAAGATAGCTTGCAAGGCGCTTCTGGAGGTCATCTGACACATTTTGGACAAAGACAGAAATTAAAAAGGAATTCTGTAACTCTTCAAATCTTCCATGAGCCTGACTTTTACTTATTAATGGAGAGAAACATGTCTGGCTGGTAGCTTATGCCCTCTGCTCACGTGAAAGTCTCCCTACACTACCAGCTTGGTCACTCAAGGTATCTTTGTTTGGGCTCATGCAGCCTTATTTCCACCACTTCTATAGAGATTATGTGTTTTGATTCCCTTCTTCACAGACAAAACTCCTTTGTCACCAAGGACGTGGTGAAGGAGTTCCTCAGCTGTAAAACTGAGTAACGGTTTGAGACAGTGCTGATGATCTATACCAGGAATTTTATCTTTGCTGGCTGATTGCTTTCAGTGCTAACTTAGAGCCGTGTTTGATTTAATGCTGGAACATGCAAGCTGGAAGCGTACAAAACTGAAGGAGGAAGAAGGTCCTACATCATATTAATATATAATGGAACAGGCATTTCCCTTCCCATTGGACTATGCAGGATAGACGTATGTTTGCAGTTTCTGTTCTCCAAACAAGGATAAAGGTGGCATCTTCCAGCATGCTTTCCTAACACCCCTCATATTTAGTTGTCAAAATGCGCTTAGCAAGAGTAATAGTTATCATCGATAGTGCAATTGCTAATGGACTGTAGGAGCAATGCTAAGCATTTGTGTATGACTGCTGTATCTTTTTCACAATAACCCGAGCTTCTGACATGAGGGGAAAGGTGCAGCCCTTCACAACAGTATTGATTTAGTAGATCATTTCAACTTTGTATTTCCATGACAAACATAACTATCTCCTTCTGACTTTTTAAAAATCTAGAATAATGTATCTCATCAGGATAACTGGTTTTGACAGATGTACACTTGTAATGTTGCTGTATTTCCAATTGTAGTGTCAAGTGTAGTAAGGACCAGATCCTATGGTACTGGATATCATTCATATATAGAGGAAAGACATAGAGACAGAAGGAAATACACATCTGCTTGATATGGTAGAGAAAAGGGAACAGTAGAAGGCTAAAACAGAAGTGTGTCATGATCAAAGTGAAAGGCTTGGAAAAGGATTTTTGCAGAAAGATTCTGAATGGGTATAAGCAGGAAGAGAGCACATTTGTCAAGGACCTTGGGTTTGCATGGCAAGGTTTAGGTAGCGGCAGGGCTGCAGGTGTGGATTCTGTGAAAAGATGAAAACTTTTTCTCTAATATCTCATCTAAATCTCCCCTCTTTCAGCTTAAAACTACTACCCCTCATCCTGTCAGTACAATCCTTGATAGAGATTCCCTCCTCATCTTTCCTGGAGGTCGCCTTCAGGTACTGGAAAGCCATTATAAGGCCTCCCTGGAGCCTCCTCTTCTCCAGGCTGAACGACCCCAACTCTCTCAGCCTGTCCTCATTGGTGAGGCACTTCAGCCCTCTGAACAACTTTGTAGCCGCCCTCTGGACCCGTTCCAACAGGTCCATGTCCTTCCTGTGCTGAGGACTCCAAAGCTGGACACAGTACTTGGGGTGGGGTCTCATGAGAGGAGAGTGGAGGGGCAGAATCACCTCCCTCAACCTACTGGCCGCGCTTCTTTTGATGCAGCCCACAATATGGTTGGCTTTCTGGGCTGCAGGCACACATTGCTGGCTCATGTTGAGCTTTTCCTCAATGAACACCCCTGAGTCCTTCTCCCCAGGGCTGCTCTCAAGCCATTCCCCTCCCAGCCTGGATTTGTGTTTGGGATTGCCATGAGCCAGGTGCGGGACCTTGCGTTTGGCCTGGTTGAACTTCATGAAGTTTGCATGGGCCCTCCTCTCAAGCCTGTCCAGGTCCCTTGGGATGGCATCCCTTCCCTCCAGTGTGTTGACCGTGCCACAGAGCTTGGTGTCATTGGCAAACTTGCTGAGGGTGCGCTCTATCCCACTGTCCATGTCACTGACAGAGATATTAAACATCACTGGTCCCAGTACTGACCCCTGAGGGACTCTACTCATCACTGGTTTCCACTTGGACATTGAGCCATTGACCACAACCATTTGAGTGCAGCCATCCTGCCAGTTCCTTATCCACTGAGTGGCCCATCCATCAAATCCATGTCTCTCCAATTTAGAGACAAGGATGTTCTGTGGGATAGTGTTAAACACTTTGCACAAGTCCAGGTAAATGACATCTGTCACTCTCCCCTTATCCACCAATGCTGTAACCCCATCATAGAAGGTCACCAGATTTGTCAGGCATGACTTGCCCTTGCTGAAGCCATGTTGGCTGTCACCAGTCACCTCCTTATTTTCCATGTGCCTGAGCAGAGTTTCCAGGAGCATCAGGTCCATGATCTTGCCAGGAACAGAGGTGAAACTGACTGGTCTGTAGCTCCCCAGGTCTTTCTTTTTTCCATTTTGAAAATGGTGGTTATATTTCCCCAGTCAGTGAGAACTTCACTGGACTGCCACGACCTCTCAAATATAATAGAAAGTGGCTTATCAACTTCATCCACCAGTTTCCTCAGGACCCACAGATGCATCTCATCAGGTCCCATGGGTTTGTGCACCTTCAGGTTTCTTAGATGGTCTCAAACATGATCTTCTCCTATAATGGCCAGTTCTTCATTCTCCCAGGCTCTGACTTTGCTTTCTGTGACTTGGGCAGTATGGTTAGAGCCCTTGTCAGTGAAGACTGAGGTGAAAAAGGCATTGAGTACCTCAGCCTTCTCCATATCCTGGGTGACCAGATGTCCTGTTTCCCTCTGGAGAGGGCCCACACCTTCCCTAGTCTTCCTTTTATCTCTGACATATTTAAAGAAGATTTTCTTGTTGTCCTTGATGTCCCTGGCCAGATTTAATTCTATCTGGGCTTTAGTTTGTCTAATCTGGTTCCTGGCCATTCGAACAGTTTCTCTGTATTCCTCGCAGTCTACCTGTCCTTGCTTTCACCCTCTGTAGGCCTTCTTTTTGCTTTTGAGCTTGTCCAGGAGTTCCTTGTTCATCCATGAAGGCCTCCTGGCTTTTTTGCCCGACTTGTTCTTTCTTGGGATGCACCACTCCTGAGCTTGGAGGAGGCGATACTTGAATACTAACCAGCTTTCTTAGGCCCTCCTCCCTTCCAGTGCTTTATCCCATGTTACCCTACCAAGTAGACCCCTCAAGATGCCAAAGTCGGCTCTCCTAAAGTCCAGGATAGTGAGCTTGCTACACACCTCCCACACTGCCCTAAGGATCTTGAACTCTACCATTCCATGATCACTGCAGACAAGGCTACCCTTGAGCTTGACATTCCTGACTAGATCCTCCTTGTTGGTAAGGACAAGGTCCAGCATGACTCTTCCCCTTGTTTGTTGCTCTACCATTTGAAGAAAGTTGTTATTGACATATTTCAAGAAATTCCTGGATTTCTTGTGCCCCTCTGTGTTGTCCCTCCAACAGATATCGGGGTGGTTGAAGTCCCCCATGAGGACCAGGGTCTGTGAATGCAATACTGCTCCTATCTGTCTATTGAGGGCCTCATCCACTCCGTTGTCCTGGTTAGGTGGCCTATAGCAGATCTTCACTGGAATTTCACCTGCCTCTGTGTTCCCTTTAATCTTGACCCATAGCTCTCCGTTGAGTCTTCATTCATCCCCAGGTGGAGCTCCATCCACTCCAACTGTTCCTTGACATAGAGGGCAACACCCCCTCCATGTCTCCCCTGCCTGTCCTTCCTTAAGAACCTGTATCCCTCCATTCCAGCACTCGACTCACAGGAGCCATCCCACCACATCTCTGTGATGCCAATGAGATTGTAACCCTGGAAGTGTGTGCACATCTCCAACTTGTCTTGTTTTTACCCTGTGCTATGTACATTTGCATAGAGGCTCCTGGCTCTTCTCCATAAGACTTCGAGCGTGTTGCAGTGTACCCAGCACATCTCAGAGCAACAGGTTGAGGGCCTTCATTAACGACCCATCCCTCAGACCCTGCAGTGTCATCCGTTGGCTTGTCACGAGTAAGTTTGATGCTATGCCCCTCCCTGTTCAAGTCTGCAGAGAAACAACTCTGCAGACACCAAGGTCAGTGAAGAAGGAGAGGAGGTGGTGGTCCGTGCACCAGAGCAGAGATTCCCCTGCAGCCCGTGGTGACCATGGTGAAACAGGTTGTCCCCCTTTAGCCCATCGAGGTCCACAGTGGAGCAGATATCTAACTTGCAGCCCACAGAGGACCCCATGCCAGAGCAGATGGCTGCCCTGTGACCAGTGTGGAGAGCCCACGCTGCAGCAGGATCTTGTCAGGGCCTGTGGACTCATGGAGAGAGGAGCCCATGGTGGAGCAGGTTTGCTGTCAGGACTTGTGACCCCATGGGAGACCCGTGCTGGAACAATCCATTCCTGAAGGACTGCAGCCATTGGAAAAGACCCATGCTGGAACTGTTTGTGAAGAACTGCAACCCATGGGAAGGACCCATGTTGGAGGAGTTCATGGAGGACTGTCTCTTGTGGGTGAGACCCCACGCTGGATCAGGGGAAGAGCATAAAGAAGGAGTGGCAAAGACAACATTTGATGAACTGAGCAGAACCCCTATTCCCTATCCCCTTGCGCCGTTCAGGGGGAGAAGGTATAGAAAATTGGGAGTGAAGTTGAGCCTGGGAAGAAGGGAGAAGCGGGGAAAGGTGTTTTAAGATTTGTTTTCATTTCTCACTATCTGACTTTTGATTGGCAATAAATTAAATTAATTTCCCCCAGTTGAGTCTGTTTTGCCCGTGACTGTAATTGGTGAGTGATCTCTCCCTGTCCTTATCTTGACTCATAAGGTTTTTGTCATATTTTCTCTCCCCTACCCTGTTGAGGACGGGGAGTGATAGAATGGCTTGGTGGGCAACTGGTGTCCAGCCAAAGTCAAACCACCACAAGAGGTAAGGGGTTAGGACTAGGTCAGGATTAGTTAGGGACAGGGTTAGTCTGAAGATCATGTTCTGACGATCTGAAGTGTCTTTGTGGTGCATGGACTGTTTGTGGCTGATAAGCCTTTGCACATGACCACAAAGAATTTTTGTACGTGTTACACCACGATACTGTTATAGCTACCTAAAGTGAACATATCACCTTGGGAATGAATTTTATGATGCGGCCTGACCACCAAAATGCTCCCCGTGAAGAAAACAGATGAAGTCTGTTGATCTATCTCTGGACAATCAGGACCAGAGAAACTCAAATCGCTACTTATTTGTGGGGAAATCTCAAGCCCAGTTTTAATTTCTGTTAGGCATTGAAAGTACTTTCAGAAATATTTAGACTTAAGGAATTTTATTCATCCAAGTAGAAGGTATATGTTACTGCAGGTCTATTAATCAGGACCATATCACTATGAAAAAAATCTATATTATTGTGTTTTTGCTCTTCTCGCTTTCTCACCCAGAACAAAATGACTGTGCTGTTCTATGTGATTTTGTGCTGCACATTTATAAATTCGACTCTATTTTCTGGTTCTGTTCTGTCTTTTATTTCCTATTTTCCTTTTTTCACCATTCTAGTGTGTTGTGATACAGCAGATATTGGTTCACTCTTACAGTGGATCTTTGCTTATCTACTGTGCAGTGAAAAAATGATGAAGCATATTTCACAGTTTTGTAGAGACTGAGATTGGTATGCTGATTTCTTTTCACATACCTCATTTGGCCGTGGAGATATACTATATAAGCATTCAAAAAAAAATCAGCAATTTTTTGTGAGTGCTTGATCTAATATTTTCCTGTAGCAGATAGTCTTACCATGTGATTTACTAGAGTCAGCTTTCACAGCAGAACACAAACTTTTCTAATAAATATGTGAAGTAATAAGAAATGAAGGCATCTTTTCGATGATAAACATAAACTTCGTTATTGAAATTCAATCTGTCCTCTATTTACGCTTAAACCTCTCAAATTCCAAAACTCTAAAAAAAAAAAAAAAAGAAAAAGAGATTTATGTTTTCTACATATGACTGCCTCAGCAGAATCCACAAAGTTAAAGTTCCTCCAGTGTGATCAGCCTTCAAACAGAAGGAATAAAAAAAACTAAGTTAAAATTCTGTTCCTCTTAAATCCAGTGTCAAAACTCCCACTGATTTCAGTAGAGCCACAGTGGTCTCTCCTGGCCTAAAAAGTCTACGAATATTGATTAATACTATTCTCAATACTGTGTACCTGATCTTTAAAGAAATGCAGAAGAAGCAGAAGAGATTCAGACCTCTTTGATCTGGGAAAGAGTCTTGCTTAAAAGTATAGTCTGTAGTCATCTGCAAATTTCAACAAGTCTCAGCTAGTATCTCTGTTTTAGAAAACTAGTTTCACATTAACAAAGCTTATAATTGTGCCTGTTTAGGTACCCTGGATCAGACTACCATTAACTTTTTCTGAAGTTGAAAACCTCTTACTTATTGCTACTGTCAGTTTGTGAGTTGCTAGCAACTTACTAATCCATAGCAGTGCTTTGTATCTCACCTCATGTCTCGTACCATCTATAACAGTTCCTTGTCAAAGGCTTTTTGAAAATCTAACTAATGCATCGCCATTATCCACTATTTTCCTGACATACAAAAATAATTTTAGTACACCAAGTCTTGTAATGTGGTTTCATGACAGTTTAAAGCAATCAAAATCACTGAGCTAAACAAATCCATGTATCTTGTCCCTTTTTTGTAGTCATAAATTGCAGCTGTCTTTTTTTATCTTTGGAATGGAGTAATGTTTGCTCTGAGTAAGGCTCTAGATTTTTCTTGCAAAGGTCCAGCCAGGCAGTAGGTAGACCACGTGCCCTGGAAGAACTGATTCTCAATAATGTTCCTGGAACCTTATCTACTGAAGTTGTTGTCCATGTAAGGCCTATTTCTATGTATTGAGGTTTTTTTCCTGTAGTGTCTTGGGTGACTGAATATCTTCTCAAGAGTACAAATGTCTTCTGACGATTATCTGCATATATGCATTTCTGTCACATGAGTGGACCAGGAAACACAGTTGATCGTATAAATTTTAGCCTTAATATATATGTAAACAAGATAGGAAAAAAAAATAAAATTAGACAAATCATGGACTGAAGACTTTCATTTTCATCATGTTGGCAAACATACAGAAAAACTCTTATCATAAAGTGTGACTGCTCCTCAGACTGACACAAGGACAGACAACAAAAGGAAGACTATGGAAAAGTCATTTTGCTGCTCAGCAATTTAGAGACTTTTCTCCAAATATTGGCTCCATTATAAAATATGACTAGGTCTAAATTGCTATGGAAAGGAGGTCTAACCTGTGTCCTTGATAGTGAAAAGACTAAATTTTGGGAAGTGTGTTCTGTTTGACTATATAAAATATTGGTGAAACAGATATAACACAGTCTGAACTAGTATTTTTGTTTTATAACTTTGTGGCTGTCACTGACTTTTCCCAATTTCTACCACCATGGAACATGACAAATTAAAAGGAATTCCTTTTGGATGGAGAAAGGACTTCAGAGCCACCGAGTGCTTGTCCACTAGAAAAAGATCATTGGGACCAACAGCTCACTTAACACCCTCAATTTTTCCATACTGAACAACCACGACAGAGGGAAAATTTTCAGTCAGATTTGTGACTTGGATACAAAAAGACTCTGTCAGTTGCTGAATTTCCTTTGAGTTAGCTTTGTCTGTTTTCTATACAACTGTGTTTCACAAGCTCTGAAAAATTGGATTTTGTGTATTATATGTAGGGTATGCATTTTGCATCTCTCCTTTTTCCCTCTCTCATATTTCATGATATGTATATTCTTTTTTGAAAAACATGAAGGGCAAGGACATGTGATCCAGTATGCTTTCATAATTATTGATAGATGATTCTTCATCTGAAGAACAAAAAAATACTTTCACAGAAGATATTTTTTTCCTTTTAAGAGAGATAAGGAAGAAGGCGGACAGATCTCTTAGTGTCTTTCAAAAAGACTATATTAAACAGAACACGAAATTACTCTTTCTTTTGTAAACAACAGAATAATCAAACTGCAATGTAATAAGATATATCATCAGATATATCAAGCTGGAAAACTAAAGCATAAGATTTGCACACTAAAATACGCCATTTTTTTTGTTCTCAGATGTGTATACTGTTTAAATTGAAAAACATTTTTCTTTCTAGTTAAAATCTCAGACTGAATCTACTTCATAAACACCACAGTAAAAATTGGGGTACACTTGTATGCTCACAAGTACAGCACCAGTGCACAAAGAAAAGCTTTTCAGTGTAAGTCCATTTCTTAAATGGAGTATAAAATAACACTTGTGCCAGCAAAATATTTGTGGAGCATGTGGTGGCAAAATCTAATAGTTAAAAGCTTTTACCATCTTCTAAGGGTGAAGTTCTAGCCTGATAAGATGGTGATGGTCATTTTTATCCAGATCCCACACTCATTCTGTGCAGGGCCAGCTAAAACTTGAAAATAAATTCTTATTTTTGTGCATAGATTCTACAGATGGATCAAGACTGACATCCACAGCAAATAACAATTTCCATCATAAAATGGGGAAAAAGAGAGATTGCTCCAAGGAAGATTTCCAGCAACTGACAGTGATAAGCCGTCCAGAAGATTTGAAAGAGTAAGCATGACCTTCTTTGGTGATACGTTGAAAAATCACCTGGCACATCAAGTGAGGAGAAGACTGCCCAGTACAGTTTTGAAACTTCCAGTATTTTTAACACTACATTTGCTGAACTGAAACATCATTGTATGTTTTGTAACACATGAAGGAGTATTCAGAAGCGAATTTCACTCACACAGCTGGGTTTAGCCATTTATTTTCTCACCTGAACAGGTTTTTCTAGCAAGATACTATCGTTACTGGGAGACAGGAGCTTAAACAATTTCCTCATCAATCATTCTAGGTCTGAATTATCTATTGATTTGATCATATGCACACCTTTGTGTAATATTCAATTGTATTTGAGTTAGCAACTTTGCACTAGTGCTTAAAAGACCTTCATAGTTTGAACCAATCAACAGAAATCCAGATACTAAGGAAAGTTATTCAGCAAAATTGTTAATTCTGAGAAGCAGTCAGGCTGTTGTGGATGGGAGTGCTAAATAACATCTTAATAATGGCTTTTTGCTGGTTGCAGGTGACTAACATTATTATTAGATGTCAGCATCCTTTGGTGACATATAAGGGAAGCTTGTTTTAACTAATGACTACATTTTTTGTCATTTGCTGCAATAATATTTTGCAATGAATGATTCGTCTAGCTCAGCTATTAATTTATTCACATTGTTTTATTCTGCTTCCCTGTCAAGCCAATATTACCATTTTATTTTGTCACTCACCTTTTACTCCTAATGGCTAACATCAATGACTCCTGAGACAACCATCTACTCTAGGTATCAAGATGATGGGCAAATCTAGGCAACTTATTCACAGTGCAATCAGTTACCGGACAACTTCCTTTGCTCTTCTCTTGAGAAGGTCTTGAGACCTAGAGTAGATGGTTGGATAGAAACATTTGAGGAAGTATTATTCTTTGGAAGAAGCATTATCTTGTATTCATTATTGCTTTTCACCAAGAACAAATGGAAAGGAATTGCACCCTCAGTTCTACATTTTCCTTCTTTTTTTTTTTTTTTTTTTTTTTTTTTAAGGAAACAGTGCTGCTGTGTCTTCCTCCTTAGATGTATGCGTTGTAATGGCTTGCTGTAATCTTGAGTAACATAATTTTGGCTTGCGAGGGTATGTTAGATAAGACAAGTTCAAGAAAAAGCCTGTGCTTGTATATTTTATGCCATAAAGTCAATCTACTACCTGATTCCTTGCTGCTTATGTATGGTATAGGACAGGAGAAGAAAGAGAGTGGGGCTGTGAAGGAGTATCATAAGGCCTTCAGAATCCATATACTCATAACAAGGCTTCCATACATAAAATTATCGTATTTGTTCTGAAGTTACAATGACATGGATGCAAGGGATATGAAAAACCCCAATCAAATGCAAAAAAATTAAAGCTGAAACTTTTTGGACAAACCTAGAAGCGTTTGGCCAAATCTGAAATATTTCAGCAGTGGAACCTCAGTGGGAGCTGTAGCCTTGTTCTTTCATGCTCCTTACCATTATGGTGCAGGTAGGCTGGCTGCAGGGGCATGCAGGGACAGCAGTACCTACTGAGAAAGGCATTTCCAGTGGACAGCAGAGCCTCTGACAAAGAGTGACTCTGAGGCTTCCCTCCAGGTAGTACAGACCAATTTGGAGACAGTTTTTGGGTAAAATATTTTTATTTCAGAAGCGGTTTTTTAATAAAATGAAACATAACCTGAATTTCTTGGTAGAAAGCACTTTTGTTTCTCTCCCTTTCTCTTTTGCAGGCATGCGTTTTCTTTTTTCATTAGAAAACAGATTTTTCATTTAAAAAAATCAATTAGCACTATTCAAGAATCCTCCTTTAGCCAATATTTAACTCTAACTGAACACGTCTTTTACATACATAATGCTGAAAACAAAACCCTGGTTCTTAATGTCTTTCACTGTGATGTGCACCATGAGCAAATGCATGCCCACCCTATATTAGACATTATTTTCACTGCGTCTGTCATGCCTTTCAATTACTATAAATCTCTGTACACTGGGAAAGGTGCTTTGCTCTGGAACAAAATCCAGACGCTGTTTTCTTTTGCCAGCTATATTGCGTGGAAAGAAAAAATAAATATATGATGTACTCAATGCTAATCAAAAGTTCATGTACATTGAGTGAATATACTGTCAGTCAAAAGATAGATCTATTAGAAGAAAAAGCCTACAAGGGAGTTTCAATACATCTGCTTTGTTAACATTAAGTGAGAAATGTGCTACATATTTCACTGTGATTCTGGTTCTCTGCATCTTTCTTTTCTTTCTTAAGCTGAAATTGTCAGGTTTGGGGAGACTGAGCTTTGCGTGTACTTATCTCTCTTGCTGACCTTAAAAGGATCTCAGAGGTACTCTGTCTTTTTCAACCCTGTGGGTTGAAACCTGTGGGTTTTCAACCCTTTGGGTTGAAAAAAAGGTTTTCCAAAAGTTTTCTCCAGGTTGTACCCAATTAATAAATGCAGCCTGCAATTGTCTTTTCAGTGTTCAGTTTACTCTGCTGTATTTTATGTAAGGTAGCTAGAACCATTCTGGAAGACATAAAAATGATTACTCTAAATTACAAAAGAAATCAAGGGTTTTTTAATTCTTTCTTCTTTGTCCCAGATGTTTTGCTCCCCTGCTTCTTTAGTTACCTATATATATCTCCTATAGTAAAGTAACACATATTTGAATTTTGACTTTTCACTCTACTGTTTCAGAGCCTACTGGTAAAACTTACTTTGTATGCAGTCTTGCCTTCTGATTCAATGTCAGCTCATTCTGCCTACCAGTTACCACCATAAACATAGTCTCTTGATATGTATTACTAATTAGTAGTTTATCACCACTAGAAAAGATGGAATGAGTTTTTCAGGGGAACTAACATAATTTATATGACAGTCAGTGAATTTATTCACTCAGTGCCCTATTCTCTTTGATTATTCAAGATTAAAAGGAAAAGACTAATCCAGTCATATAGAAAGTATTCCCCATTGAATCATGAATATATTCCTGATACGTAACCCAAGGTGCAAATTCTTCCTTTTCTGTAGCCTTTATGGGTGATAAAGGCTCATGAGAAACTGTAGTAGTTTTCAACTGGAAATCTTTGTCCTACTTCATACTTTGCCCTAATCATTCAAGAATCATACTTCTTTTGGATTGCTGCACCCTGGTTTTGGAAGTGCCACCTGGCTTGAAAGGTAATTACAGAGCTGTTACTGCTACGTATTCTGTAGTAAGATTGCCAGTTCTCGTGGAACTGTTCCCCAGTTCATGCAGATCTCAGTGCATTTAGCTGCCTAGTCTGAGAATTGAGGGTATGACTTGGCCCATATTTGCCCTTTGTCTCTGGGTTATGTTCTCTAGATCGTAGGTGACACTTAGCTAGAGCTTGTTGGAAGATTAATTTGGTGTTGTTTTTCCATCTCATAGAAAGTATTCCACCCTGGGGCATGTCCTAATAAAAGGTACGGGAAGGTATGGGAAAGTTTTGTCCAAAATGTTTTTACTTTCTGGCTGAAACCCGAATCTTTTCTGTTTTCAGTTTTTCACTGACTATTTCTTTTTTTTTTTCTTTTTTTGTTGTTGAATGAAAGCAGATACTTTTGTAGGAAAATTTAATTTGGCAAAAAATCCTTTTAAAAGTAGTTTCAACACATAATTTTCATCTAGCCCTATATGCAGCACTAAAGCAAAATAATAAAATCTTAACTACAGATTCCTCTAATGGTACATTTCACAGCTTGCTGAGTGACAGGTGAATACTATGCATCAAACAGCATGTAAGAATTTGCAGTGAGTTTTGCTTTGCCTAAATAAATCTCCCCCTTACAGCTTTTCTACCTAGAGTTAATGTAAGCCTGTTGTACATCACAGTTCCCGCTACTCACAGCTCCTAGAAAAAAACCTGCCCACTACTTACAACACCCTAGCTGGTGTTTAGTTCCTCTGAACAGGTAGAGGTTGAACAGAGATTTGTTTGTTCCAAACAGTTGACTGCAGTGCTCAGTAACACATTTGTTTTTCAATTTTGTTGGGCTGATGCGATATCATCAGCCATGTCACGTAATAGTATCAGACAGAAGTAACTAGGCATGACGTCTTGCAGTGATGACCCATCAGCCTGGGAAATTCTAAACGACATGCATTGCTGAAAACAGCCCTCACAATTAATGTGTTTTTCAAACAAACTGCAGGCAAACTCTTCAAATGACTGGGGAAAACAGGGACAAATTAGAAATCAACTCCTAACCGTAAAAAGAATAAGCTACGGGGGCCAGAGTCTGCACAGTGTTTGCACCCACACTTCTGCATATGTACCAAGTCATACCTTCTGTTTAAATAGCTGTATTAATAGCTTGAAAAGGGCTCTGAGGAGGCAAAAAGAAAGGAATTTCAGTTTCTGTTTGGTTACTGGAAGAGAGGTGGAAGCTTAGTAGCTCTTTGAACGGTGTAGAAACCGCCACGACTTTCTGGGACCTCGGAAGAAATATAGCTTGTGCCTCCCACGGTTCCTCACAGGCTGTTCCAGCTCACCAGTGAAACCTAGCTAAATGTTCATCTGCTGTTTACTTAGTGAATTAACTCTTTGCTGAAAAATTATGTAAATGCTGTAGCTTAAAAATGGTGTGAAGGCAAGGGAGGTAAAGTAGGGGCTGCCTGCTGCTAGCACAGGTCATGGATGTACTGGTATTTCCCGTACATGCTTGAACATGTGTAAGGTTCATATTGTAGATATAAAGGCAGCTCCTGCTAACAGTGAAGCTGAAGAAATGGAAGACCTGACAGTGTGCCACTAGCTGATGCTCTACTGGTTATTACAGTAATGCTGAACGGGGTTGAATTGTTCAAAATGGTAACAATGGAGTGATTTTTACCTTGTGAAAGTTGCATCACAGTGTGGATGACTCACCCCTTTTGCTGTTTTAGTATTAGCATTGTCAAATTTCCATGTTTCAATATTAGTATTTATGTATTTTCTTTTTTTTTTTTTTCTTTTTCTTTTTTTTTTTCTGTTCATACTAGCCCGTGGCCACCCTCAGAATTAGAATGAATGCTATGGGCAAGGTCTTCATTCCATAGCAGTAGCAGCTTTAGCCTGCTGGTCTTAGTTACATCAACAGAATGTAAAACGCTCATTTGGGTGGAAGTTCTACAGAACTCTGCAATACACCAAGTTTTCAGTGCCTATGTATAGGTCTGTGATAAGAAGGTGACAGCTTTTTTTTTTTTTTTTTTTTTTTTTTGTGTATGCCCAAACTATTCTTCTGCTTTGTTTAACAAGCTCTGGTCTCCCTCCCGGAATAATCAAACCTTTAATGGAATGATTATTAAAAGAAAAATAGTGTCATTTTCTTCTGGTAAAATCTGAGGTATTTTCTTCACAAAATTATGAAACTGAGTTACTATAAATATAGTCTAGAATTGTCTTGAAATGTTGTTGGGTTTTTTAACCATTTTTTTACTGCCTGGTATTTTCTCTGATGTTTATAAGAAAGTATTTGTTTGAGACCCACAAGCATTGAATATAGGCAATTCCCAGAGATTTATGAATTTATCATTCCATCAGCCCTTTCGGACAAGATAGTATGTCATCCTGCTCATAAGAGAAATGAACGGAGGTTCAAGACCTAATCCAGAGCACTGATTATGCTGTGTTCATCTTTCTTTCACATTAATGTGGCCTTCTGGGAAGCTATGTATTGAGGACAGAATAATGACAGCTTTCATGGGCTCTGGTATATTTCTCAAATAATATGTATGTTTAAGATTGTTCCCCCTCGTTCTCACTATGCTTTAGGAAAAAATGACAGTGGAGTTTGCATTGGTATTATGGAAACTTCCAGCTCTTCTGGTGTGTTTTCAACTCTATGTAGTTTATTTTCCATCTCAGACATTCATATTACCCCCATTAACATCAAGATCACTGATGATTCTTTTTTCTTTCAAATCATACCCTTGAAGTGTACTTTGTGAAGGCATTTCCATTTACTACTTTGTGTATCATAGTGATCAAGGGGGTGCTATTTCTTTATAAACAGATATGAGAAAGAAGGGCATCATTCAGTGCTGTGATTTCTATCATTTAGAGTAAGGGCAAAAGAAAAGAAGGCAACACTGTCAAATCAGATTTCTATTGGAGTGTTCAATATGACAGCTTCCTAACTACAAAGACACCCAGTACTTATTAGAACATTAATCTACTGTGAGAGTCACTGAAAATGCAAAATGGGGCCATCAAAATGTACTGGGAATGGCAAAATCTGGACATTTTAAATTCAGCAATACTTAAATACATTGTACAGGAAAGTGAGGAGCAAGTTACTGGAAAAAATAAAGAACATTCACACTCCACAATTTTCTGTAAATTGAGGTCATACTGTTTTTGCTAGTTCTTAAGTTGAAGTCTGACACCTTGCAGGGGGATAATAAATATAATGGACATATCCTGTTAATTGGTACACCAGTAGGAGGCTGACCTAGATTGCTTCTTTTTGGAATAAAATTTCCAGGAGGAGAGAAACAGCCTATATTAAACCAAGCCTTTTCCAATTTACGTCAGTGAAAGAGAGAAGGGTACACTTCATTACCCGTGTTATATGAGTCCACTTTTGACTTGCACTGTCTGAACAGTCTTTCTTAAAAGGCAATTTGGGGGATATAAACATATACATTTTCAAACTCAGTGAACTTTAGTGCTCACAGAAGCTTTTCCACACAAGTTTGCCAAGGCAACACCAGCTGTTATTAAGGCCTCCCGTGTGTGCACAGAGACAATTGTGCCAATTTATATGTTATGTGGTGATTTTCAGATACGGATAAATGACCAGTAAAGATAAAGCAAGTCTAAACAACACGCAACATTACTACATATAGTGATATCATCCAGTTCTCAGTAAAGGTCTCCAGAGGTGAAAGGTAATTTTATGGATCCTATACACGTGCCTTAAAACGTTTTTGCATCATTTACACAGAGTATGAGTCCAATCATATAAACCTTATTTATACAAAGAACTCATGCTCATGTAAATAATCCTGTTGTCATTGGCCAAGGAAAGCCTACTTGCGCAAGTAAATGCTGTTATGAATTACACATACAGCCAGACTATGTTAAAAATCCTATTGTTGCCTGGATCTCCCATGTTAGTCTGTTACTTCATTTACCTTAACCATCTTACCTTTCATACTGTGAAGTCTTCTGGTCAGAGGTTTAGAACTTTTATTTTTACAGAACCCAGCTTAATGAAGCCACCACATATAACAAGAATACGTAATGTACAGCACAAGAGAATGTTGTTAAACAGCTGAAAAAACAAACCATTCTTTTGATATGAAGCTTTCTAGAAGAGAAAATCTAAAAATTGCATCACAAACATATAAAAAGACCAAAATTCTGTATTGTAAATTGCACATTAAAATATACTGTGATCTGAGCACAGCAATAACCACGTCTATGAAAAGCATAATAAGACAAAAAGAAATATCTCCCTCTATCTCTTCATACTCCCTGCCCATTCCCACATGTCCACATGATGAAATAAAACCCTTGAGCTCAGATGTTGATGCTTTACATCCAGTCATCTGCATGAGAAGCTTAGTTAATGTCCCAGAGCTCTATCTTAAAAAAAAAAAAAAAAAAAAAAAAGAGAGCGAAAAATTATAGTCTAATGAATTGTAATAATAAGGCTAGAAGCTGCCAATAGTCATTAACATAGAACACAGAGGAATGCTGATCATCCATGTAAGGCTTTTTATTTTGCACTTCAAATACAGTGAAATCATAATCTTCATCATTTTCTCATAAAATTGAATGCATTTCACTCGTAAGTGCATCCTCCTTAACATAATCTGAAACATCTCAGATTTTATTCACAGCTCATTGAGAACCAAAAAGGCCAATTATAAGCGAGAATCAAGCTAAGTAATAAAATCCCAACCTATACTGAGAGAACTCGGCTGTATACTCTATCTTTATTACAAAGATATAAAAACAATTTAATTTAATCACTTTGAATTACTAAGTGCTGCCAGAGAAATAGCCAGAAGAGTATACATTAACTAAGGCAATGCATATTTTGTAGTTTATTCCCTGAACTGCACCACTACTGCATAGTCATTATATTTTTATGCACTACTTTAGTTACTGTTATGGAAAAAGCACTTAAAATAAGGTTTCACAAGAAGATCTCCATTGCAGTTAGAGTGATACAGCATTAATAAATTCTGCCTGCATTTCTTCAGTTTGTCTCAGTTGTAACCCAAAATAAAAAAAACAAATACCACTTCATTCTCCGTGACTTTTTAACTTGTAGTAGATACAAAGATACTGAAACCAACAACATGTTGTTTCACCCTGATTAAACATGTCAAGGACGTATAAGCAACGGACTTCCAAATTCTCTGTCAGAAGCTGGTCATGTGGCTGTGAAAATAGATACCAGCACCTCCACAACGGGAAATTGTCTCTAGAGCTACTACCCATGTGGTTTCCACTCTGGCCGCTGCTAATGGGCAGTGCCTTCACATGCACCAGGCTTGTACGTTATTTCACGGAATCACAGAATGGCAGGGGTTGGAAGGGACCTTCAGAGATCATCTAGTCCAGCCCCTCTGCCAAAGCAGGTTCACCTAAAGCAGGTTGTATAGGAATGCTTACAGGAGTGTTTTGAATATCTCCAGAGAAGGGGACTCCACAACACCTCTCGCAGCCTGTTCCAGTGCTGTCACCGTCAAAGTAAAGAAGTTTTTCCTTATGTTCTTATGTTATTTTTTATTCTTTTTCCTTATTTTCTTTTATGTTCTTATGTTATTTGTGATCTTATGTTATGTTTCCTTATGTTCTTATGTTATTTCTTCCACCCGAGTGTTAGAGGCTGGCAGGAATTCATACTCAGTATCTGGGGCCATTCTTCTGCTGTGAACCTAGTATGAGACATGTACTGGCCTGCTGCGTATGAACTTGTATGTGGCTTCATGGTATTTGTGTAGCAGCTTTGCCCCAAAATTGTTGGTGTTTGCCCTTGACACTGTAAGAGTACTAGTCACACTTAAAGACATGTCTTCCAGAAATTTAAGATTTGTGTTTAAAGTAAAGCCTGTACTGGAATTGCTTCCTGTTTGAACGTGGAGGAAGTAGTAGTGGTCACTACCACCAGTGAGGGACTTCTCATTAAATCGTCCATGACAAGGCAGCAGCAGCAGAGCAGAGCGCCACACACACTGATTTATACCAGTGTATTTTTAAGAATGGATGTTTTGGTCCTCAGAAGAAAAACATTCCAGGCTAGAACTGTTTCAATAAATTAAATAAATACGTTCTACTACGGACTGGTCCTGTCATTAATCACTGTAACAAGCCACATGCCTTTTGGTGGTGGGTCTCTGACAGCAGTCACTCTGGAAGAAAAGTATGTCTCTTGAGAAATCAGAGGCCTCTTTAGGAAGAAAGGGCACCAATTTGGAGGAAAATATTTTTCCTTCCATTAATAATAAGCAATAAGCTTTTTAATAATAGCAATAAGTTAAAAGTATTGTTACCTTAGTTCAGGTTTCCCCAAAGTTACTTATTTCGTTTGTAGAAAAAGCCCTTACCTATGAAGTAAAGTAATTTAATAGTTGAAGTTGTCCAGTAAGATACCTTATCCTGAATGGAAAGTACCGAACTCGGATGGTATGTAATAACAGCATGTTCACACATGGTGGAACATTGTCTGGTCAAGTAAGTGTACCAGAAGAGAAAAGTCCTCTTGGGGCTTAATATGTAGAATAATGGTAAATTAAGTAATGAGGAAAAGATGTAATAAAAAATAAAAACATTTCTCCCTGCCCCTTAAGCTTACATTTCTGTTCTGCCATGCCTTGCGAACTGCCACGTACACCTGTCTAGTCACGAGAAATTCTTCATATGTTTGATTATTCTTGGCATATCCTTGCTCTTACTCTATTACATATTACTAGACCAACCACCTCTAGTGTACCTATACTAATGCACACAGCCTGGGGAACAAACAGGAGGAACTGGAGCTCTGTGCCTAGTCAGAAACTTCTGATATCATAGGAATAACTGAAACTTGGTGGGACAACTCACATGATTGGAGGATCATGATGGAAGGCTATAGGCTGTTTTGTGCAGGCAGGCAGGGAAGAAGAGGAGGAGTCGTCACACCCTTATGTTAAGGAGAACACTGAATGCATAGAAGTTAACTATGGTGATTGTGGAAGCCCTTTTGAATACCTTGGGGTCAAGATCAGAGGGGTTGTCTCCAAGGGGGATCTTACAGTATGCCTCTGCTTCTGACCTCCAAACAAAGATGGTAAGGCCAACAAAGCAATATTTGAGTCACTTAAGCAAGCTTCAGATCAACAGAACCTGGTTCTTATGGGTCACTTCGACTACCCAGACATTTGTTGGAAGAATAATAGAGCAGCTCACATGTCATCCATCAAGTTCCTGGAATGTGTAGAGCACTGCTTCCTCATAGGATGTTAAGCGAGCTGGCTGATGTCATTGAGAAGCTACTCTCCATAATCTTTGAGAAGTCGTGGAGATCAGGGGATGTCCAGAAGACTGGAAGAAGGCTAATGTCACTTCCATCTACAAGAAGGGCTTAAAGGAGGATCCAGAAAATTATAGGCCCTTATTATAGTTTTACTTCAGTCCCTGGGAAAGTTATGGAACAAATCCTCCTGGGGGCTATCACAAGTCAAATGAAGCATGGGAATGGGAAAAGCCAGCACTGACTCACCAAGAGCGAATCATGCTTGACAAACCTGATCGCCTTCTACAACCTGCCTTGTTGATGTGGAGCGAGCAGTGGACATTGTTTACCTGGATTTCTCCAAGGCTTTCACCATGGTTTCCCACAGCCTTCTGCTAGAGAAGCTGATGTGTTACGGTCTAGAGTAGTGGTCTGTGCAGTGGGTGGGGAACTGGCTGACTGGCCACACCTAGAGGGTGGTGGTAAAGAGCTCTTTTTCAAACTGACAACCTGTCACAAGTAGGGTCTCCCATGGGGCCCCCACGATATGGGGCCAAACACTGTTTAATATCTTCATAAGAGATCTGGATAATGGGATCAAATGTACCCTTATGAGGTTTGCTGATGATACCAAACTGAGTGGGGAAGTGGACACTTTGGAAGGGAGAGACACCCTGCAGGAAGACCCGAATAGGCTGGAAGAGTGGGCTGGCAAGAACCTTATGAAGTTCAACAAGGACAAGTGTAAGGTCTTGCACCGAGGAAAACACAATCCAGGAGTGCAGCACAGGCTGGGATCTACCCATCTGGGAAACAGCTCTGTGGAAAGGGACCTGTGAGTCCTGGTGGATGACAAGCTCAATATGAGTGAACTGTGTGCTGCTGTGGCAAAGAAAGCCAACAGCATGCTGGGTTGCATCAACAAGGGCATCACCAGCAGGGGTAAAGGGCTCATTATCTCACTCTACTCAGTGCTTGTCAGGCCACACCTGGAATACTGTGTGAAGATGAAGAGAAGATGGAGACTGCTTTTTTTCAAGGAGTCACATGGAAAAGACAAAGGGTAGTGGGTACATGTTACTCCAGGGGAGATTCCAATTGGATGCAAGGGGGAAATTTTCATAATGAGTACAAGCAGTCATTGGAACAATCTCCCCAGGGAAGTGGTGGCTTCCCCAACACTGGACACTTTTAAGAATCATCTGAACAGGGTGCTGGACCATCTTGTCTAGATTAAGCTTTTGCCAAGAAAATTTGGACCAGATGATCCTTGAGGTCCCTTCCAACCTAGTATTCTGGTTCTATGATTCTACTAATGTGGCACCAAGGAATGGATATTTTCTTTTTTCACCCAGAAGGAGTAATATTTGGAGAGTCAATACCTTAAAACCTTGTTCTCCATTGAATTGTATGTCACAGTTGTACTTCTGATTGCACTGTGACAGACTGACCTTAAAAAATTAATTGGAAGTTTCACAACATTAAGGATTTGTCTACTGCTTTAATAGGTATTGTGAGACTCAGAGAAGCCTTCAGTAGTCCTCCAGCCCTAATGATTCTGAATAGATTGGTTAATGAGATATAAAGACAGCAGCCATTCCAAGGAATCAAAGTTACTGTAGGTGGAAAGGAGATGCTTTTTTTCTGCATCTTCCTAATTTTTTTTTTTTGTTATTGTTATTTTATAAACAAATGTGTGTGTCCGTGGCTTTGTCTGGATTTATAGCATGGCTGATGAGCTAAGCCTTTGTTAATGGAGAGGAAAAAGTTGGATATTATTTCCAGATACTTGACTAAGGAATGTCGTTTAGTTTGAACCAAATTCCTAGCAATAATCCAACTCTCTTTGTAAGATTACACTGACAATATTCACCCTAAACCTTGCACAATTATGCTGGTTATTACCTTTCACTTCCCCATCAGGAATACAGAAAGCTGAAAGGTGGAATTAGACTTAAGTTTTCTCCGGAGGAAGATATTGAGTCTGGTTTTAAAACCAGTTCTTAAGAAAAGCCTACCACTTTTCCCTCTAAACAAGTACCCCTCCTCTTAAGACATATACAAACAAGCTTGCCCTCGGAAAGAAAAAAATATGAGAGAGAAAGAAAAAGAAAAATCAATGTTGGAACAAGTCAAACCAGCTCCAGATGCTCTCAGGAATTTTTGGGGGCATGCAGAAATGTCATTGTGCTCATTAAACTCTGAGACAGCACTTTCATTTTCACTATGAAAGCTGTGCTGACCTTGCCAGTCCATTAAACTCTAACAAGGGTCTCTGCAGGTTCATAGTTCCAATTATGACTCAGTTTATAGGACCCTAGCAATAAATACAGTTTGACTTGCTCCACTGTGGGCTGATCTTTGCTCCTGCAGTTGCCAAATAAACAATGGGCTGGAGGTGGAAACTCAAATGCCTTTTTTTTTCTTTGAAAGTAGACGACTGAAAACACCTCAGCTAACATGCAGCTAAGATTCACGAGAAAGCTTTTCCTCTGGGCTTCTGATAATCACTTCTTTTTGGCTGACTTGAAAACTTTATGTCAAGTCTAAAAATAATATTAGAAAAGGAACTAAACAAACTGTGTGAATATGTGCATAGCATAGCTTTACATAGTGTGTGATGGCATATCATTATTGGCTAGTAAAAAAAAGTGAGCAGGTAGGTGGGTAGGTAGTGTATTAGTCAAAGTATGATTTTAGAAATTGGAGGTCAAATTTTGAGAGCGTATATGTGAAGGAACTAAGACTAAGACTTGTTGTTCTGTATTGTGGACAGAAGCCATGAAAAAAGACTCGTCTGTAAGACCGGTATCTATGTTTTGTAACTATGAAATTAATTTTGACCCTAAATATCCAGAATTGTTTACCATCTTTGCAAACATCAGCAGGGAGACTAATTTAACCGGGGGCAAAATAACTGAGTTGCAAAATTTGTGTGCACAGCTAGCACCTGCAAAAGAGACACCAGTCTTATGAAAATGGAAATTTTCATTCAATAAAAAATATTTTGTTTACTTATATAGACATTTTACACTGCCATCATAAGACAAAATGGATCATTGTTATGATGGTTAGGTTATAAGGAATATATATTAGAAAATGTGTCCATGTCATCTCAGAGTGATATGATAAATTTGTTTCAAAATGCCCTTAGGACATATTTCAAAGATATTTAAGCCCTTACAAAATGCAAATAAGAGCTTAATGTGAGTTTCACATGCACTGAAATGTTTAGGAATATTGTCTCTGCCTAGTTTCCAAGAAAAACAGAGATATTTTCATGTGTATAGGGAATATTTATAGTGATTATTAAAATAAATCTTCATTGCACGTATTTGTGTTGTGTTCTAAAATGAGGAGAAATGCTGATAAATTAAAAAAAAAAAAACCAATAAATGTGGCAGAAATACTACATAATGATCAACTTTTGTATATTTAAAAATGCTGAACGAAAAATTATTCTAAATCAAGTTCATAACTTTTACATTCAGAATATCTCCCATAAATCCTAACATTTCTTCTGTAGTAGGAGTGCTTACATTAAAAGTTACTGCAAACTCATCAAGCAAAAATGACCCATGGCATACTGTGTGAGTGCTTGAATTTATTTTTATAGTTACAATAAGAAAACATTGGAGAATATCATTAGTGGGAATTATGAATAAAAGGAAGATATAATCTCTCCTTGATGATTCTGAGTTGTCAGAAAATATGTGTTAATGCATTAATTCCCATGCAGAAAATTTGGACAAAGCTTGGTAAAGTTCTGGAAAGATTTCCATTTCTAAACAAATAGAAATGAATATCTGTGAGAATACTTAAGTACCAAGTGATAACACTGTTCCAATTTTTTATGTATTGCAGTTTTATGTCTAGAGTTAATATACAATTGCTATGATTCTGGTCATACAAAGAAGTAAATATGATGAACCTAACATCAGTAAAGTTCTCTGTTCAGTCCGAGAGTCTGAATAACCTTTTCTTTGGGTTTGGTTTTTTTTTTTCACAATAAGGGGCAGAAGAATTTCCAGACTATGTTTTCTTTATGTCTCTTACAGAGGTAATCAACTAGTGATTTATACAGAACTTGCATATACAATTTTTGAATGGTCATCACATTTCAAATCTGCAAGGTCTAGAAAATGCAGTATGGCCATGCAGACAAATGATGTATCTTCTTGACAGGTATGTAGATTGCTTGCTTATAAAACTTCTAAGATTAATAGTCAACCCTCCAAGCTATACATGATCTGACATGATATTCTGAAATTCAATCAATAAAGAAATCTGACAAATCTCAAAAAAAAAAAAAAAAGGGAAGAGCTATAAAAATATTTCCCCCCCCAAAAAGCATGTTCAATGTTTATACCAATTTACAGTTAGGAAAAATATTGGTATAGGAAGTAAATATGCTTGAATCTTTCCTTTTGGTAACTGTTAAAAAAAAGCAGAATAAACTACACCATGAGATGAGGATGGTGGAACTGAGTGACAGAAAGACAGGACAGATACTGATATTGTAGTGCTAGAGTTTTGTCCTTTTGTCGTTATAAAAGCTGAATGACTTCCTTAACTATTTTTTTGTAAATATGTTTTAAGTTAAAACAAATAAATCCTGTTGTATTCACTATTTGTTGCTCCCACTTTTCTAAGAATTATTATAGTTCAATTTTATGTTTGCATGCTTTCAAGTTTGTCGAGTTTTTGGTGTTCCTGGCTGTTGGTGTTTCCAGCAGAAATGTGAGAAGCTACGTTTTACAATCAAAATATCAACACAAGTCAAGTGCACAAATAAAGTTCACATGTGTTTTGGGGTTTTTTTTTGGCTGTTCTTGCTGCCAAAACCAGACAGTAAATAGAATGAGTCCAAAATCACAAACAGAGGTTCTTAAATTTAAAACCCCATAACACTCAAATGTATTCATACAAGACCAATAGAAGGTAGAAATACACTGTGATACCTTCTGGAAGCAAGAAGTACTTGCTTCAGTACAATGAATTCAGAAGTTCAAACCCCCACTTATTGAACATTTTGTGTATCAGATGTGACTGACCTCTTCTGATTCAATCTGTTGCATTTTATGCCACGTTTTATTACTTAATCCAGGCTAGTAGGGACTTTAGGCCTAGATGTAAATGAAACTAAAGAAACTCAGGCAAGAATGTTGCAGTACGGAAAAAAAAAAAAAAAACCATAAAAAATGGAACTAGTAGGAAAGTTCATCAGTCTCTGAATATTACTTCCATTCTGCTCACAATGTCCCTTTGTCTCACTGACGTATTGGTTTGAATACAAGACGCTAAACCTGGATATTCATTCTAATGTTTTTAGATAATAGAACTAGAAAAGAACATTCTCTTCAGCACAAAATATTGGCAGATGGAATGGCAAAAGAAGAGTTTTACTGAAGATCAACAATCACTGTGGTACACAGAACATAATTGAGTCACTTTTATACCCCAGGGCTATAGGAGGCATATGCCATGTGACCTCAGGGGTTTTTAGTTTCCTAAGGCTGACATTCCCTGTGGAACACTGGCAGATGTTTTCTTCTTACTCAGGTCTTTTAAATAGTCAGAAATTGCTGTTTCTAATGAGTTGAATTGTGTAAGGGGTCATATTGCACATATGCTTATTTGGGGAGTCATGAGCATATTGTGATAGGAAAGGATGGGGAAAGCAATCAGTCATTTTTTGCCAGCACATTTTTTAAATTGATAGTTATGTGTCTGTTCCAGTTTGTTGTGCATTTTCTGCATGCATGTATATTTTTGGTCTTGTAAGGCAGAAACAATTACAACATTCAAATGAGTTGATGACAAACAATTAGAAAGTCTCAGTCAAACACACAGCTTCAGATCCAAGCAATCTGGTTAACAGGAATAGAAAGGAGAAAACCAGGCTGAAGCAAGTCAGCTACTCTATTACAAACCCCCAAAATATTATCACTGATTGTATTAAAAACACCATATATAGACAATTGAGGGGATTTCAGAAAATAGCAGCAACCTGTAGGAACACCTTTTAAGATGAGTCCTCCAAAAGTAAGCTGTAGAAGGAATTTTGAGGTAAGAGTCCTTCTCTGAGTTGTACATGTTGGAGGCTAAGCCCATTTTGTAGAAGCAACAGGGTACATTAACCTTCCTGCTAGAGCTTCGGCTGCCTGTCATTGAAGGTGAGTTTTGACATGGCTCAGCTGTGTAACCTTGGCTCAGGCTGCCGAGGAAATTGCCAAGCTGTAAGGAAGTTCATAGAGTAGAGCCACATACAATAAGATTGGTGACATTGCAGGCAGAGCTATAACTGTTCAGATAGAGCTAGTTAGCAGCCCAAGGATTCAAGAGGAAAAGCATTCCTGTCAGATGATATAAAATTCTAGGTAAAAAAAAAACGCAAATGGGGAATTGGAAGATGGCAATTCAGCAACACTGCCACAAGGAGCAAACACGTTGCTATCCTCTATCCTTCCCCTACCTGACTGATGGCTGCCTGGCTAGGGAATATTCATCAGAGGGTTTCTTAGCAGGCATATCGGTGCTCAATGTTGTGTTTCTCTAGTTCTAGCTGTCTGTTGTGTGCTTTAGCAAATAAGCAATAGCTTTTTACTTTTCAGTTGTGTTCAAACTGCTGTAAGCATCCCTTCTCACATGGTAAAAGCTTCCTGTACATGTTAAAAGGTCTAGGAAGAGAGGGTTACAAATTGATGGTGAATGTGGGCAATGAAGATTCTCTGGCCTGGAGTGGAGGCATCTTGCATTCTTCAGCTTGGAAGGTAGAAGTATGAGAGCAGACTAACTAAAGCTG
Organism: Larus michahellis; assembly: GCF_964199755.1. Lineage (NCBI taxonomy): Eukaryota > Metazoa > Chordata > Aves > Charadriiformes > Laridae > Larus > Larus michahellis. The sequence continues at coordinate 60,985,562 of NC_133930.1, forward strand.
AGTAAGTTTGTATTTTGAAAGCAAAATGTGTAATCTCTTGTGGCGCTTGTGGTTACAGTACACAGTAGAGTTGTGCTTTACAAATAGCTCCATTCATGACCATTAAAACTTAAACAAAGAAACTCAACAAAGGGTATGATAAAGCAGCAGTATTGTTCTCCTGGAGTTAATAGGCTGTATTAGTTCCAGTATCATTTTCATCTACCTTCACTTCACATACAGTGTATTTTCATTGCTAAGAAATATGGCAATAAGGTTTCCAACTGTGGTAACAGCGATTTTCATGCCACAACCTGGCAGGGTTGGATGGCTCCATTTGTCCCGTTCTTCTTACCCTTGAAAGGCAGCAGAATGACTATTGCTTGAAAGGTAACAGAATTAATATTTTACTTATTTCAAAATAACTTTGCTTGTTGGTTGCTATCCTTGTGGGTCTGATTTTTTTGTCAGATTAAGGCCATTTTACACCTACCTTAAGGCTAGTTCTCAAGGTTATATAGAGAGAGCTGGCATTAGTGTAAAAAAAGTAAAATATTTTATGCTAATGATATATTTTATTTATATAGACACTGATGGTGCAATGAAGAAAGGCACAGTCACATGAAACTTTTTCAAAAACAGGGTGAAGGTTTAAAAAAAATCCCGCTGTAAAGTCACTTCACTATTCTGTCATTCGTACCCTTTTCATTTCTAATCCCTAAATTCCATTAAGCAGTTTAAACCATGGGAATGCCCTTCTCTTATTTTGCAGGTTTTTTTTTCATGGCAGTAGTTGCAAATTCAAGGGTGCAGACAAAACAACAGTGAAAACTGCAAAGCTTTTCAAGACTGTGATTGAATGAGGAATCAAAACAAGTGCTGCATGTATGCACGACAGAAATGCAGAAGCTGGCTGATAGCATTTCAACCTTAGAAAGAGATATTGAAAAAGCTGGGAGAACCTTTGAAGAGAAAGACATCAGATAATCTGGTGGCTATACTTCTCTAATCTAGTTTTGAGTATTTAAAGTGATGTCTTTTCCCTTCTGTACTTCAGATACACTTCCACAGAGTACTGCATAAAATGATTTAGCTGAAAGAAATACTCTGGTTCAACATTTCATGTAGTTAATTCTATCTATACCTTTAACCTTCCCCTAAGTAGTTCTCTTCTCCTTAAGATGTTCATGCTTTTTCAGTGTGTGCAGACTCCTATGATGTTAATGTTCTGGGTATCACTTGGTTTTGTTATTTATATTTGTTTAGTTCCTTCAGTCTTCTTATAAACCAACCTTTCAGTTTTCCGTTCTTTTTCGTCTCTGTCCTCTGCTATCCTGTCAATATCTTCCTAGTAGTGAGCTGTGCAGAACTGAACTCAATATCCTAAACGTGGTCATACTGGAGCAGTATAGACAAGACCTGTTATCACATTGCTTCTACAGAGCATCCCAGAATTCCTTTAGCCCTTTCTAGTGAAATATTATATGAAATAATATCTAAATTTCTTTCTGCTATCACCCTCAGATCTTTACTGTCTCTATTTCTCTCCGGGTTTCTCTGTTCCCGTCTGCTTGTTTTTATCACTTTTTCAAGATTACTTTTTTCCCTAGACATGCTGTCTAGCATCTTTTCAAATTGAATCTTACTTTATTATTTTCCACCGATACTTCTTTTCTTGTCAGATTTCTATATCTCATTGTGCTCCACAGAGACATTTATAACACTTGCTAGTTAGGCTTATCATGCAGATTTCACTAGGATGCCTTCTTACTTACTCTCTCAGATCATTAAAAAAGATGTTAAAGAACAGCTTTCTTTTTATAGAGTCTTCAGTCTTCTGAAATGGCAAGCATCAACAACACACATTATTTCTGGTCCTTCAAAATATTTTTTGCCTGTTTTATACAATTGACATTGCATTTCACATTTTTCCCATGTTTTGTTTCCTTCTTTTCAGGATATTAGTAACCTTTACATATTAATTATAGTAATTGAAATATACTGTGATATTACCACTACAATTATAAATATGTTATTTTATATAATTCAAAACTGTTTGAATTTCTGAACCAAATTTTTTTGTTCCTTTCTAGGATAGACACATTTGAAATCTGAGTCAAGAAACTTAAATAAATGTGATCCCTTGTCTTTAATAATTAGCTAACTCACAGATTCATAGATCCTAAGTTTTGCAGTCCAGACTGCAATCTCAGACTCTTGCAAAAACTTTTGGAACAGAAAACTACACGTGATGCCTCTCTCTATATTCAATGAAAGAACTACTATACACATATTTCCAGTTCTCCTATGCATGGAGAGATGGACATGTACTCAACAGAGCTGAACCTGAGTAAATCAGCTCAGTAGATTAGAAATGAGATGAATTTATAATGTGCTGTTAAAATTTATTTCACTAAGTTAAAAAATAAGAAATAATTGGCAAAGCACAAAATATGAAGTTGAAAGAAGTTCACTGTATTTTCAGTGTCATTCAGGAACATGTTCACATGACACAGCTTTACTTACTTCATATGCATGCATTATTACACACACACAAGGAAACTTGAATGAACTCCTATTTCAGAGGTGTTAAGACCTTAAATGGAGCTGTCCTAGCTTCTCATGTGTGCATGTCTGGTCTAATTTATGGTGATGTAGCATGTTAAGTCTTTTCCTACCCAACTCAGAATAGTGGAGTAAGGACAACGTGATTTATTTTTGGGAGTCCCTATGTTGACGCTTCATGTTTGCACAAACAGGCATTGCAGTGGGTTGACCCTGGCCAGCAGATAAGCTCCCATCGAGTCACTGAAAGAATCAAAAGGACCAAAGTGAGTGAAACTCATGGATTGAGATAAAGGAAAACAAAACTGTTTGTGCAAGCAAAAGAAAGTAAAGAATTCATCCCTACTGCCCATCGTCAGGCAGGTGCTTAGCCATTTCCAGGAAAGCAGGACCTCAGCATGGGTATCGTTTTCTTGGGAAGACAAATGTCATAACCGTGAGTGTCCCCCCTTCCTCCTCCTTTCCCTGAGCTTTTATTACTGAGTGTGATGTCATATGGTATGGAATAGCCCTTTGGTCAGTTCGGGTCAGCTGTCCCAGCTGTGTCCCCTCCCAACCTACTCACTGGAGGGGCAGGTTGAGAAACAGAGAAGGTCTTGATGCTGTGCAAGTACTGTTCAGCAGCAGATAGAACATTGGTTTGTTTCCAACACTGGTCTGCTCACCAGTCTAAAACACAGTGCCATATGGGCTGCTATGAAGAAAATTAACTCCACCCCCAACAAGACCCAGTACAATCATATAAAATATTAAAATTCAAAATCATTCTTCAAAGACTAGTAAACATCAAACTCAAGCCTATTACATAGCCTTAATGATTCCTTTTACATTTATACTGGTAATATAAGATATATATCAACTATTGTATTTATTGTTATATGTGTGGATAACATAGAGGCAGTCATGTACTATTTTATTCCATAGGAGTCCTGCTACTTCAGTGCAATTAGATCTTTAACACTGATAGGTTATGAAGATCTAGCCCTATTTTTATGTAATGACACATCTTACCATGCTTCCTATCTCAGAATGATTTTCATATTGTGCATCTTCAGCTGATTTCTATGGCACTTCATTAAATATAGAGATGACTTCAATCTCAGATCATGCTAGGTATGTTGTCAAGGAAGACCACAAAGTAAATTGCTGCTTTGCTTGATACTTAGGGGCTAACTAATGCCTGTAGAAAGTTCCACTTTCTTTCTGATTTTAACTCAGCTGCATTCTGTGTTCCCATTTGCTTCACATTGTGCAGCTAATAGAGCTTTTCCTCTTCTGAGTGTTTCCATCTTAAATTTAAATGGGATTAATGCTGTGAAGAGTTCTTTTTAAATGATTAGGTTAATAATCTGGAAATTATGTCTACCCAGATAAAGCACTATAGCTAGCACCAGTCTTAGTATTTATTGCAATTCAATGGAAGTGTGTGTGTGTGTGCATGTGGTTACCAGTTTCCCAGGTCATAGTTCCTAGACACCTTGATTGTAGCCATAACTATGATTTATCTCCTTTATATTTTACCTGTGGAGACTTAGCAAACAGTGAACATGTTCTTGATTGCAGCAACAGCTGTAGATATTTCCAGGGGTCATATCACAAGCTAGGTGCCTGGCATAAATCTTGGATTAATTAAAATTTGGGTTATAGCTGAGTGGACATCTCCCATTATTGTTAATTTCCCATTCACCTGAGCTTCTGGCTTTTCTTTAAACCACTCTAAAAAAAAAAAAAGTCAACAGATCATTATTCTGAAAAGTTCTATCTTCCATATTTTATCTTTATTTTTGCTTATATTGCAGTCAATTTTCCTCTTGAGAAACCTTACCTTGTTGAGAAGATAGTGTGTGATTCATTACATGGGACATGATTTTCTATACAGAATATACCTAAAATTAACCACACACCTACAAGCAAAATTGTCCCATTATCTCTCCTTTTGAACTCTCCTATTAATTCCTCTTTAGCATTTGAATTGCAAATCACATGAAATGTACAGCCACCTTTCATAGATAAGTAGGAATATATGTTGATATGTTGAGTGCAGGGATGGAGTCAGGTTTTAGAAGACAAGGGAGATACTCCAAAGGTAGGATTTACAGGTAAGAATGAAGTACCTGTGGACAACATGTATGTCTCTTTCCTTGCACTCCAGTTCTGCATATGGATACCTAATTCATCACTATGATCACAGTCACATATATGACTTTTTTTACACACCTGTATTTCAGTAAATATAAAAATAACATTCTCCCACATTAAATGCCCTTCAGCTGTCAGAGTGAAAAAATCAAGTACTCTGAGAACTACCATGAGTTTAAAGTCTTAAAGGCACAGGAGAAGGCTGTCTTGTGTGCCGAAAAACAAGTAGGCGGGGAAGGAGATGGGCCTGGCTCAATAGAGACCTTTGGCTGGACCTCAAGAACAAAAGGACAGTCTATGACCTTTGGAAGAGGGGGCAGGTCTCTCATGAAGACTATAAAGATGTAGTGAAGCTATGCAGGGAGAAAACTAGGAAAGCCAAAGTGCAGCTTGAGCTCAACCTAGCTACAGCTGTTAAGGATAACAGAAAATGTTTCTATAAATTCATTAACAACAAAAGGAGGATTAGGGAAAATCTCCCTCCCTTATTGGATGCAGAGGGAAACATAGTCACAAAGGATGAGGAAAAGGCTGAGGTGCTCAATGCCTACTTTGCCTCAGTCTTTAGCAGTAGAACTAGCTGTTCCCTGGGCACCCAGCCTTGTGAGCTGGGAGACAGGGAGGGGAAGCTGAACGAGGTCATCACAATTAAAAAGGAAGTGATCAGTGACCTGCTACACTGCTTGGATGCACACAGGTCTATGGGACCGGATGGGTTACATCCAAGAGTGCTGAAAGACTTGGTAGATGTGCTGAAAGTCTTGGTAGATGTGCTCGCCAAGCCACTTTCCATTATCTACCTGAAGTCATGGCTAACTGGGGAGGTCCCAATGGACTGGAGGGTAGCAAACGTAGCACCCACCTAAAAGGCAGAAAGGAGGGTCCGGGAAACTATAGGCCTGTCAGTCGGACCTCGGTAGCAGGGAAGGTCATGGAGCAGATCATCTTGAGTGCCATTACAAGTCATATAATGGACAAGCAGGGGATCAGGCCTAGTCAGCATGGGTTTATGAAAGGCAGGTCCTGCCTGATGAACCTGATCTCCTTCTATGACAAGATGACCCGATTATTGGATGAGGGAAAGGCTGTGGATATTATCTACCCAGACTTTCAAAAAACATTTGACACTGTTCCCCATAGAATTCTCATGGAAAAACTGGCAGCTCATGGCCTGGATGAGCATACGATCTGCTGGATCAAGCACTGGCTGGATGGATGGTCCCAAAGAGTGGTGGTCAATGGAGTTAAATCCAGCTGGTGGCTGGTTACAAGTGGTGTCCCTCAGGGCTCAGTGTTGGGACCATTTCTGTTTAACGTCTTTATTGATGATCTTGATAAGGACATAGAGTGTATCATCAGCAAGTTTGCAGATGACACGAAGCTAAGCAGGGGTGTTGATCTACATGAGGATAGGGAGGCTCTACAGAGAGACTTGGATAGATTGGATCATTGGGCCAATGCTAATGGAATGTGCTTGAACAAGGCCAAGTGTCAGGTCCTGCACTTGAGCCACAACAACCCCATGCATCGCTACAGGCTTGGGGAAGTGTGGCTGGAGAGCTGCCTGGCAGAAAAGGACCTGGGGGTTCTAATTGACAAGCGGCTGAACATGAGCCAGCAGTGTGCCCAGGTGGCCAAGACAGCCAATGGCATCCTGGCTTGTATTAGAAATAGCGTGACCAGCAGAAGGAGGGAGGTGATTGTCCCCCTGGACTCAGCACTGGTGAGGCCACACCTTGAGTGTTGTGTCCAGTCTTGGGCACCTCAATATGAGAGAGATATCGAGGTGCTGGAGCGAGTGCAGAGGAGGGCAACGAAGCTGGTGAAGGGCCTGGAGAATAAATCTTATGAGGAGCGATTGAAGGAGCTGGGACTGTTTAGTTTGAGGAAGAGGAGGCTGAGGGGAGACCTTATCACTCTCTACAACTACTTGAAAGGACATTGTAGTGAGGTTGGTGCTGGTGTCTTCTCACAGGTAATTAGCGATAGAACAAGAGGGAATGGCTTCAAGCTGCAACGGGGTAGGTTTAGGCTGGACATTAGGAAAAAATTCTTCACAGAAAGAGTGGTCAGACACTGGAATGGGCTGCCCAGGGAGGTGGTGGAGTCACCATCCCTGAATGTGTTTAAGACTTGTTTGGATGTGGTGTTAGGGGATATGGTGTAAGGGAGAACTTTATAGAGTGGGGTTGATGGTTGGACTTGATGATCCCAAGGGTCTTTTCCAACCTAAATGATTCTATGATTCTATGAAAGGTGTGCAAGATCCCATAGCTTTGTACAGATGTATAATTCCTCATAACCTATGTAACCTTCTGAGGCCCTTGGGGTGGTTTGAAAAGTATTTCCCCTTAATAAGTACCAGTTTAAGGACTAAGTTGTTTGTTTGGACTCAACTTTTCCAGTAAAGACAGGAAGCATAGGTCCAAGTGTGTGGTTGTCTTGATTCCACTGATTCCACTGGGGTGGAATTCCACTGGGGTGCCCCACAAGGGCAAATTTGGCTTAGTGTCACCATAACTACCATGGCTTTATGTGCTTGTCATTTTCATTTTTGCATTACAATTTCTGGAAGCATTTCTTTAAGAAGTCACATTTTCAGGACTGATAATAGCCAATTTGACGACATATTAAATTTTGGAAGGGGCAGGTAGAGCAGCTGTACTCAGAGGAACACACTTGGAGATGAAACTTCAACTTATACTGAGGAGATATACTTTTGCGCATAAACCTCCCCAAATCACTCCCTTATCCATGTTGCCAGTGTAAGTTGATCACTAATTCAGCTATATTCACCCTAGTGAAAAAGTAAAAGATGGAGCTAAGCAATGGAAGGACTGGTAGTATGAGACAGTCTTTCAGCTCTAAGGGTAACCATTCAAATTTGTTTGAGGCTGATAGTGTTAGTAAGTCATTACAGTCTGAATAGCCGCTTGAAGGCTAGAAGAAATGATGACGTGGGCTCAGCCTGGATGGAGTTTAATAAAAATTATACCCGTCACCTAGCATGATTAAGACAACATGCAGAAAACATGTATCATTTAATACTGAAATTTGCTGAGTCTCCTGTGACACAATATTTAATCTCTCGCTTAGCTGTGAGCACAGGAATAGCCATAAGGGTAATATGACTACTCCTCTGGCTACAATTAAGCACAGCCTATACGTGTTGCTGGACTGGGAGCAGGTTGAAAAGTGTAATTTCTTTTAAATTTCACAGACTGCTCCCAAATTCTGCAGCCTTTGGGTTGCCATCATCAGTAGCGGTGGACGCTGTTCCTGGCCTTGTGCTAGGGAGTGTGCATGTGCAAATGGAGCATTTAAATCTAATACCATAAGGATCTGGAGACTGTAATTTAGGATTTTGCAGGAGTTTTAGAGGAGTTCTATAGTAGAGTACCAGTGTTTTAACTTTTTTTTTAATTTCCATTTTAGCATGTTGAAAATTCAATGAGAGAAAGTAATGAAGTAATGAAGTAAAGAGTAACTTTATTAGTTACGTGGATATTAATGAGTATGAAACTGGTGTGCTAGCCCTGATACTTATTATGGCATAACTTGATCCCAGACAGATTCAATACAAAACCAAAACCCTGTATTATTTTCAGATGTCTCATCTTGTGGGAAAGCGTGTGTGACTACAAGATGTAGTGATGTTAACATGGAGTTTCCCCAGAGAATATGTATGTTCCTGAAAGCAAGCATTTGTCTACATCCTAGGAGATCCTGAGCAAAATGTTGTGTGGAACATCTGCTGTTTAAGAATCTCAATCTCAGGCATCTTTAAAGAAATTTATATTTATTTATTAACAATTATTATTGATTTAAAAGAATTGAGACCTCATAAAGGTAAACATCTTTTAGAGACATTTTAAGGAAAGCTGAAACCAAATTATTCCTAAAATTAAACAGCTCAACTATGCTTGCACAGCAACATCAGGTATTAACTATAAAGTCACCTGTTATTCTCTGGACATTTACAAAATTCTCATTAAGTTATTTTTTTTTTCTTATATCCAGACTCAGGTAATTAATTTTTACCAGTTAACACAGCTTACATCAATTATGAAAAAGCTTATGATGAAGGATATTAGCAAAATATCCCTTGAGGTCTGACCTCACCAAATATGAATCTTCTAGACAGGGGCTGGAGGTGGCTATGCAAAACAAAAACCAACAACAATAATCTTACAACATCTGATAGCAGCAAGACAATCTAAAGCCAAATAAAATAACAACAATCAGCTAAATAAAGCACCTCAGTCTCCAAATGCTGTGATAGACAACCAATCTGCTAATTAAACAACATACCCATACTGAAAAATTTAAAGATATATTGACACACTTTTTTGCTGTGAAGCCTTGCTATAAATATTACATAATTATCTCACATTTAGAGAAGTAATATTAACAAATGCTGGGTATTTTTGTGAAATAGTCAGATGATTTAACAGCCCTAGTTCTTCTGTGGAAAAAGTAAAGGAAATGAACCTGGCATATGCAGGATTAAACCTAATTCTTCCCAAACTTTTCACATGCTATTCTCTTCTTTAAGTCTCCTGTGTAAAAATAAAAAAGAGTCTTTCTCTTTCAAATTTTTGCTTTCTCATTGACTTCTTTGATACAGCCAAATGTTTCTCATTTTGAATCCCATTGAATGAAGGAAATGCAATATATTTCAATTACAGTTGGGCTAATCTCTCTGCCAAATTTACTGGTCTGTGTAAAACTTTGATGAGAGCACTGAATGAAATTGATAAAATTAGACATCTTTGGCTGAGTTGCTCACATCAGAATTATAAGTTTACATGACAAAACTAATTTAAAGAATGGACTTTGCCGATCCCTACTTTATAGCAATATAAATGCCACCAAAAGTCAGATGGATGACAGCATTATGAAAACACAGCAAATGGGAAACCAACAGGGTCCATTTCTAAATTAGATTTATAAATTCAACCATATGAGAGCAAGCTTTGTAGCTGGCACCACATCAGGAAATGGTCCACATTAGGGAAAAAAAAAAAAAGAAAAAAAAAGAAAAAAAGTGATAATGACATTTCTCTCCTGTATCAAATTATCACATGCATTTCACTCCCCATCTTTCACCTTTGTTTCCATGACCAAAGCTTCATGGCTGAAGTATTGTAAAAGCAACTGCCTCTCCAGAGGGGACTAGTGTTCAGGCTTGTTATATGAAAAAGGCTTGACTTAATGCAATAAGCGCATTCTTATTTAAACAAAAAAAGAGATGCTTTCCTGCTCAAACCAAGTGACAGAACGGGTGTTATTAGTGTGGTATTGAACAGTGAAACAGTATGAATAGGTGGAACTGTAGACAGGCTGAACTCGTATGAATGAAAACATAATAATTCCATTCTTCCTTGCCAGCTGAATATGTTATTATAGCAGAAGGGTGTAGCATTTACCATAGATATTAACTGAGAGGCCCGTTCACTGGGTTCATCAATTTATTCAGCTCTATAATTCCTTACCCTGTATTTAAATGAGTATGAAGGACTTTCTGTAGTGAAGATGCCTATGTTAGGTTTGTTGCTATTAATTTAAGGCCCATTGAAGTGTCTGTTAACTTTCCCTGGATTCATTTTGTTTCAAAAAAATAGTTTAAAAGCCTATGAATATTAACCGCCACTTCCTTCATATACAAACATCTGTACAGCCACATCAGCTCACTGGTCCACCCGGATTAAAGAGCTCTACTGCCGACGCTCAGCTTGTGTGGCCTGAGACGAACATGTCACAACAGTGGATGTCCTTCTCCTGCTACTGAATTCAGAGTTCATTCATGTCTCTGTAAAGAAGCACTGCATCATACCATGTAGGTGTATCCCAGATGTTTCTCTTAAATAAGCAGCTGTCCCTCTGACGTGACAGACTCTGAAGACAGGTAAGGAGTGGGTTGTTCCTGCACATTTAGAAATGTGGGTAGCTTGGAGTCCTGTTATATTGATGGAAAGGCTGCCATATATTGTCCCATCATATCGTCCTTCTGGGTGCCTAGCTCCTAAAATGGTGCTATCATTCTGTGGTATCATTCTGTTTGGAAATAAAACTTTTCTGTCTCCTTATCAGGAAGTTGTCTCCCCAGTGGTTTGGCCTCTTGTATCAGTCCACAAGTGTGAAATACAATGCATTGGTAGTCTTTACTGACCTTTACTTGGACAACACTATGCAATATTGCCAGAAAATAAGAAAAGGTGTGATAAGTGAAAAGAGGACAAAAATAGAAGAGCCTGCTGTTGAAGAAAAAGACACATTCTAGAAAACAAAGAATTTGTCCTACTGTAACTGAAAAAAGGTGAGGTGAGGAAAGAACTGAGGGTTGCTTGGTATCGTCAATATAGACAATATTCTTGAGTTGAATTTATTTTCCAACACTAATGCTGTTTCTGGCTGTAGTTTTCTATAAATGGGAGAAGTCAGAAATTCTAGTTCGTATGCTGTGCTGATTCCATCAATGCTTTCTATAAGAACTAGCTATTACAGTAGAATGACAAAAAATGTCCTCAATGAGTTTCACGGACACTTGTGACAGAAGAAAAATATGGGATGTTCATAATTCCTGGTTTCACTTTAACTTCTGGAGGGGTCTTTGCTTTCTAGGCCCTTCTGTCCTTGACATTCTGACTAATTTCCCTCTGCCCTGTCCCTATGTCTGTCTCCACATCAGACTTCTATTTTTGCACTTTTCTTATTTGCTGACAGAGGTTCAATTTTGGGAGTCATAATACTTAGGTTCAGTTTCAGACACTGTGGAAACTTCAGCTTGGCAAAGAAAACTGAATCTTACACTTGGCAAGCAATGAAGGAGCGAATTATTTTCAAACATTTTGTTTTAAAATGTAAATGTATTTGCAATTTTAAAGTATTACACATATGGAATCTTAAAAGTTCTTCTAACAAAAGCTTTGAATTTCACTTTAAAATTTTATGTAAAACTTGTCAGTTTTGGATCTGCATTTTTCACACACAGCTTTCACTAGCTCTGTTAAAGGGAAACATTAAAAAATTAATACATGTAAATTTTAATACAAGAAAAAAGGAGAAGAAAATCCTAATAACACCTTTTAATGCATTAGTATTACTTAGATTTGTCCAGTTTTAATTTTATTATTTTTTGTCAGTTACCGTCTTTTTCGGCATGTGTATTTTAAAGTTTTTATACTGTTTGTGTACAGTGTTTTTCATTGGGGGGGGTAAGGGAGAGAATGGAAAGAAGAAAAAGAAATGTAAAAAGGTAGAAAGATCAATTGTGTCACTGGAATGTAAATCAGCACTTTGGCTGAGGGTCTGAACCTGATAACTTTTCTGAATATAAGTACAAACCCCAGGCTAATAATACTTCAGTATTTCAAAAGTTGAGCAGATATATAACGACAAAACCAGGCTTTTGAAATTGAAACACTTGCCTGGTTTTGATTTGTTATTCCCACATAAACACAGAACATAAACTACTTCCCATTGGTACCATTTTTACCGCAAGGCATGAGCTGTATAATTTGGAAGCATGAAATGTGAAACAGGCTATTTTTATAAAAGAAACAATGAGCTAAACCCATGTTTAATGTGGAATAAGAGTTCTCTTTTCCTGTTCTGCAGTCATATGCCCCAAATGAACATATTTTTTTTTTCCATATTATAAAGTAGCACTTATGTTCAACTATTTTGGGCAGCTTAGACTTTTGTCTTGATAAAGCTAAAATCCAACATGATATGTCATGACTTATTTAGGCAACTTAACATCATCCTGTTTTGTAGTATCATACATTTGCCCTATCTCAGACCTGTAATAGACTACTCAAACTTGTTCTCAAGACTATAAACTAGAGGGAAGGGAAACGTATCTTTGGGTTCATCTCTAATCTCCTTCATACTACTGACCACAGATGTAAAACAATGTTTTTTTAAAACCTCTGTGTTACTGCAGGTATAGGTCTGTACAATGCCTGTTCTAAAATTGGAACTCAAACTGTACAAATTATGTCCAGCTTTTTGTGTTCCCCAGGTACCTATAAAGTCTTTTTGACCTACATAGCACCTGTAGATGTTGCTTCCCTAGTGTGTTGCACTCAGGCAACTAGGAAGCATTAAGCAATGCAGAGTTTAAGTTGAAAGAACTGCTGGGAATTGTTAATGAGAAAAAAAAAGTGGAAATAAGGAGGAGACATCTGAAATGGAGCAAACCCTCTGGTTATATATTTAGTTACCTGGACGGTAATGGAGACATCGTTATATCTAAGAGACCACGTAAGGCTCCAGGACTAACTAAAATTAGTTCCTAGAGTTCAGTGAAGTCTTCTCAGAGGCTGTATTTTGCCATTAGGAAGCAAAGGAGAGAGACAGGGATGCATTGTCACAGCCCTGGATCTGGCAAGTGAGAGCTCTATCCAGGGAAGGGCCTGGGGACACTGACGCTTCTGCTGGAGTCGGACACTTGATTCAAAACCATAAGACTCGACTACCTTTGGTGTCTTTGCAAAAGGGGAGGCAGACGATGGGGCAGAGTGTACCCTCATCAAGTTTTCTGATGACAGAAAACTGAGAGGAGACGCTGATCCACCAGAGGGTTGTGGTGCCATCCAGAGGGATTCTAACAGGCTGCAAAAATGGACTGACAGGAACATCACGCAGTTCAGCAAGGGGAATTGCAAAGTTCTGCACCTGGGGAGGAACAACCCATGCACTAGTACGTGCTAGGGGACACCCAGCTGGAAAGCAGTTTGGCAGAAAGGGACCTGGGAGTCATTCTCATGGACACCAAGTTGACCATGAGCCAACAGTGCCATTTTCTTGATCCCGTCATAGTTCTTTCTGGTTGCACAAATAAATATCCATTAAGCTAAGGAGAGATAAAGGAAGGGAGAATGATTGATTCCATTCTCTTGTTATTAGTGAGTTCACCTGACAGACGGGAACTGTCAGTTTAACTACCTGCTCCAATATATATTTGTGTGAAACAGAAATGCTCCAACAGGAGAGATTCAGAAAGACCCAGCCTGTTGTTCACACCATTTATCTGAGAGCAGGGTTCCATTAATATCTACACAGCTGTTTTTTCGATGGGTTGTGTTTGCCTTAGGCTTCCTAGGTGATCATGCCTGAATGTTTGGTCTTGCTGGAGAGGTCTAATCTTAGGAAAAAGAATATCTAACCACCCAATCTTGAAAGGATTTTCAGAACTGTTGCCTGGGCAGCTTATTAGACATAGCAATTCTAGCATGCTAAACGTGAGTGTGGCTTCACATTTACAGACCAGTGGAAATGTAAGTCTTCCTGGGAATTCTCAGCAGTCAGTAGGACTTAACTGGTGAAGTTGCATATTAAAAGATTTAAATAGCTAAATGCTCACAAATTATGGCTAAATTCACCTAATAGGGAACATGAAAAGAGAGTTGGGGAGGAAGTTTCTTGCTGTTTAAGATAGTGTTTTACTGTGAAGTCAGGTGGGCAGCAGAGCACAGGTCATGGCTGTATGGGAATGAAGTAGGGAAAAGGTGTAAAGTTCTCTTTCAGCCACAGCTAAGCTAACTGTCTTGGCTATAGACAGTGGTACTCTGTTTAAATATGACAGGGTTCAGTCCTTTCTCCAAGAAACTCCCTGACGGTGTCCCAGGAGCCAGAGTAAGTCTATGGAATATTCCTAAAGAAAATGCGCACCTAAGCAGTGCTGAGAATGCTGGCCTCAAGTGATATGATGATGTGGATAGTCTAAGCTACTACAATATAGAAAAATACCTGGAGATTTCTATTTTATCAGCAATTTACTATGCCTGGTATCCTACGCATTGCATAGAATTGTTATCATACTGCTATCCTACACATTGCATTTTTGTTAGTAATTTTATTATTGAGTATATGCATCATCTGTTTTTATAACTATTCCTCCTTACAGAGAAATGAATAATATTGTTCAAAGACATACCATATAATTTTGTTCTTTCTCTTTCTGACAATTTTATTATCTCAGTTAACTAATAACACTATTCCCAGAGCTGAAGATGCTAATGCAGGAAGAGAGATGTCTTGGCATGACAAGACATTATTATAGATTGAATTTTTTATTGCTGCTAAACAAATCAAAGCAAGAATTGAAAATGAGCTGATCGCTCTGTCACTCACTGAGCTCAGTAGGCTTGGTTATAAGTTAATTTACTGGTTCTCTGAACAGGTACTCACTACCAAAAATTAGGTCTCTCTCATTTCTACTCACACAACCACTCACAACACAGTTTGAACTGAACAGGGAACGATGTCACCTGTGTGCACCTGCAAAAGTCTTGCCATTCCAAAGCCACACGTCACTTCATATTTTTTCTACTAGCAGTTATAATAAAGGTCCATTACCTGAATTTGCATGAGCTTATGAGTTGGTAAAAATGAAGGGGCAAGAGTGGGGGCAGAAAGCCGTGATGGTCTGACTAGTTTAACCCTCCCTCATATTCTTCTAGGCTTTCCTTTCTTCCTCTGGTACTATATGCGGGTACCTCAGATGGTTTGGAGGAAGTACTGTTGAAATCACAGCTGTTTTTCTGAACAGATAGTTAAAAATCACCATACATAGTATTAGCTCACTATGTTTTAGTCAGGGGGTGGTGTCTTTGCTCCCCTAGGTCTCTACCCAGAAGTCTTTGCTTTTATCCTCATCCTTTCCTCTTCCTCCCTACTGCCACCTTTGCTCTTGCCCTTCCCCTTCCTATTTCTGGAAAAAACTCCCATTGGAGTGACAATAATAAGCCACAGAAAACTGACTTTTTTGTGATCCCTTGTTTCCTTTTCACTGGTGGAATACTTGACCTGGAGTTGAGTCATGTGTGATGATGAGCAAGCACTATATTAAAGTAAATTTTACAGGTAATAAATAACTGTAAGACAAATGTGCTTGAGGAAAACAGGAGGAGTAAGACTTCAAAACTCTTAATCTAACACCTTTATGGAAGGCAGCAAGTAAGTGGTGAAATGCAAAAACAGTTGACATGACTGTATTCACAAACTGAGAAGTGCATGAGCCTGTCAATGCACTCTACCTTCTAAACTCATTAACACTGGATTCTTGTTTGTAGTTACCGCTCAGGATAGACTAAGGATTTTGTTAGATCAAAATCACCTATATCTCTATAAAACACAAGCATGAAGAGGAATTTCCTTCCCCCAAAAATATGTTACATTTCCAGGGGGAAGAGCCATCTGCAGAAAAAGGACCAGTTGTCTTGTTCATCTAGTCTCATGCTTTTTCTCTGAATAGTGAGAAGGCGTCTTGTTAGTGTCAAATGCACTGAGAAATTTGTGGAGTAGACACGTATCTGTCCTTCGAACGAGGCAAATATCCTCAACCTATCCACTTACTAATTTAGTCAGTACTTGTATTAGACCAGTGACCTACACTGCTTTTTTGTTAAAATGAAACTTCCAATTACTTCTTAGCCTGAAAAAGAACCCCCTTTCAAACCCTGCACACCCTGCAAATACATCTGTATTGGGTCTGGCTGAGGTGCAGTTAATTTTCCCCGTAGCAGCCCTCATAGTGCTGTGCTTTGTATTGGTGGCTTGAAAGGTGTTGAGAACACACCAGTGTTCTGGCTACTGCTGAGCAGTGCTTGCACAGCATCGAGGCTGTCCCTCCAATATTGCCCCTCTCACCAGAAAGCTGGGGGTGGACAAGATCCTGGGAGGGGACACAGTGAAGACAGCTGACACAAACTGACCAAAGGGATATTCCATACCACGTGACATCTGCTCAGCAATAAAAGCTAAGAAAAGAAGAGGCGGGGGGTGGGGTGGGGTGGGATTCTGTATTTATGACATCTGTCTTCCAGAGCAATCTCTACGTGTACTGAAGGCCTGCTTCCCGGGAAGTGGCTGAACACCGCCTGCTGATGGGAAGCAGAGAATAAATCTTTTGTTTTCCTTTGCTTCCACATGTGGCCTTCACTTTTGCTTTATTAAACTGCCTTTATCTTGACCCATGAGGTTTTTTTCCCATCTTATGTTCTTCACCCCCTCCTGGTCCTGCTAAGGAAGGGAGTGATGGAGTAGCTTGGTGAGCACCTGGCGACTACCTGCTTTTCAAAATGCAAAAGAAACAAACGTTAGACAGGGAATTAAATTAATATTAGCCATTTGTTATTTGGCAGTGTTTTTTTCTTCTTTTTTACCTTTCATAAATCCTTTTTAATAGTAAAAAGCCCTAGCTTCTAAAATCACTAGTGTATTGTTGGAAACTTGTAATTTACCAAACACAGAAAGTCACCTAAACTTTGGATTGTGATATTACATTCACCAAGTAATCCAAATGAGGGAAAATGTATATGCCTTTTAAGCTTCTCCTATCAAATTCAGAAGTGCTGGCAGTTGAAGGACACAGTCAAGTGAGTCTGCAATGGATTCAGCCAGCACCTGAATCCTTCTCCTGAGTGTTCTGCACAAGAATCATATCAGTATGTTGCTACATGTTGTACGCGGTGACTTTTCCTGGCTTGAGTATGGGCTCTCTGGAGTGTCTGCTATTGCAGGGAACATAACAGGTTTGAAGTAAAGCCTGGCTCAGCTGCCTTGACCTGTGACGGGATCTACAGGGATAGTTTAATCCAAATTTGCACTTGAGTGTCTGAACTCAATGTTCATTCACATGTGAAAATCTCCAGATTGCTTACAATTTTTGTTACAAAACTTAAACCAGGTCCTCTAAACTCCCCAGGATTTCCAGATATCTGCTGATCTACAGTCATCCAATTTACAGCTCTGGATTTGAGACTATGGAAGTTAGTTTCCCTGTTTCTTATTCCATAGAGGACACGAAATCTCAGTGAATAAAACCTGTTTGTAGTTCTCAATACTTAATTTAAATCCTCTTTGGGTGGTCAAGCAAATCGCCAGGAAATCACAGGATTCTCGCCTTCAATGATTTACCTCGTCACTTACTGAAAATAAGTGGACCCCCAAGTAGCTGTATGTTATGCAACATGCAAATAGTGCATATTTAACATACTCTAATACATGAGATGAAGAACAAACGTAGTCAAGAAGTCCTTAGACTCAATGCTTGAGAGCTTCAGGAAACTGCTAGTTTGTGCTATAGAGATTTCTGTGTTGGGCAAGTTAATGATGGTTCATTGGGTAGAATTTAATCACTGTTCACTTTATCTGGGTGTAGAGCTCAGCCATAGAAAATCACATGGACAGCCTGGACAGGCTTAAAAACCATGAAAAGCCTTGGTGCATGCGTGGAGCATATGAGGAAAAAAGTGAAAGTTTGATGCCTACATGGCATGGCCTAGTAGTTTTTATTTCAAGCAGAGGCTTGAACCATGAATGTGAACCACAACGCACATAAACTTCCATGTAACACAGATTATACAGATTCAGCCTGACACTGCTGTGAGGTCATGAGTAAACATGGGAGAAAGTCAGTGAAGGAAACTCAGAGCCACCCCTATGTTTGGTCTTCCTGTGCACCCACACCTGGTTTGCACCAACTAGCATACATTTGAAGTGCTCTTGTGCCCCTGCTGGGGCTGACAGAGCCTCCACAGTAGGATCCTGGTGCTGCATGCCACAGGGACAGCTGGCATCTGCAGGTCACCTGAATCTAACATGTGTGATAGACCAGACTACAGGTCTATCTTGTGGTTACCAACAAGGTACAGATTTTGCTTCACTCCTGTGCTCAGGCAGTTCTCGTCAATCCAGAAAAACTTTAAATTGCCATGTGCAGGAACCTATCGAATGCTGCTTCTCCCAGAGCTTCAGCCATCATATCTTTGGAAAATCTTTGAGAAGTGTGTTGCCCAAAAGCTAAGTGACGTCTGGCACCATTCAAAAATTGGGAAAATAAAATCCATGTCCTGAAGTCAGTGATATATTAGTTACTGCATCAAAATCTGATAAATAAGGACTTTCTTAGTTTTAAAATCAATGCATATTTCACTGGCAGCGAACTTAGCTCTTTTAAATTAGTCAAATGGGGGTTTTTGTTTTCTACCCTGGACCATTTGAAATGTAATAACTGCTTCTTTACAGTTTTTAAAGTGCCAGAGTCAACTTTTCACAAAAAGATCATGTATTAAGTTCAACAGACAGGCTGACTGAATTATTCTATTAGGTTCTGCATTGGTGTCTGGCCAAATCCTGAAGTCTTTATATTTAAAACACAATTCTTGTTTATCTCATAGTGTTACCTGGGAAGTGGCTCATGGATTTGGCACTGGTAACATACTATGGAAAGTGGAACTTTAAAGAGTGTGGATTAAGGAAGCCCCACCTTGTGACGCCAAGTATGAGACTAAGTGAAAACATACACACCTTAATAGACTGTTCAGCGAACTTTCCTCTCACTAGGGGGGAAAGAGCATGAGTGATGAGGGGTTTCATACTTGACGTTATTTTTCCTGTTTGTGTTATTAAGTCCAATTACAAGTATTATTGGGTTACCTACAGTTAAACGTTCTTTCACATGATCCTTTGAACTGTCTGCTTCACAATGTTCTCATGTAAATTATATGTGAAATCTCAAGAGATTTTTCTCATTAAAATGTTTTTTAAATAAACTAGTAAAAAAAAAAGTCAAACACAAAAAACAAGTAATGAAGCTCAATTAATCACAAGAGTGGCATAACTCCAGAGTCCCCCTGGTCACTATACAGAAGTGCCCTACTGCAATGCAGGAGTAGTTTTTTAGAAGAAGTCATAGAAGCAGTTGAAAGTCGGGCTGGTGTCTGATGTCATACACAGGTGTTCCAGACGCAGAGGAGTAAAGAACACTTCCATCACTGGGGACATGTAATAATGTGTGTTTCTTTAGATGTTGGCTTCCATTATCCTCTTTTATTCTACAGCATGATTCCATGGAATAATTATTACAGTATTGATTCTGGGTTAAAACCTCAACTTCTGTTCTTTTCCTTCTATGCTTTTCCCAACATAATAGCCAGAAAGTAGCCAGAAAATTATCTTTAAAGGATGACTGAAGATTCTCCCACTCTAAATGAGTTCCTATTGTGGCACAGAGACAGAGAAACGTGCATGGAAAGGGTCGATTAAGGATAGATTTGAGATGTCCTACCTGATTGCTGCAGTCAGTGTAATTTAGATCAGCTATAATGGCCTTTTTAGTGAAACTAAAAAAAAAGTAGCTCTGAGTCACTTCCCTTTCATGGTCCCCTTCTCATTCGTGCTTAATATGACCTCGGCATAAACTAAGACTTGCATATGATAACTCTACATTGTTTCAGATTTTCTACAGGGACTCTAAATATCTTATAGCAATAAACTCTTTGATACAAGAACAAACAGATGAGTTAACTGCTGGAATAATTGAATCAGTCACTGACTCTAAACTGCTACAAAGGTTTGCCTTTCAGTAAAAACAAGCCTATTCAAAGCAATGTTTTCTTGTCCAGCATGTTTCTGCTTTGATGAAGAAAAAAAAAAAGGGAAAAAACCCCCACCTGTCTGCTGCTTGTCTTTTGGTCAGTTGTCCTTACAGAGAGGACATGCCAAAAATCATTCTGAAGCTGCTTGTTTCCCATTAAAGAAAAATATGGCAGTGGTACATTTGCAGAAATGTCACTGTTTTGTTGTTGTTCTTTGAACAGCCCTTCTGGTCATGCTTTCCTGCTTTTTCCTCTGCTCTACAGAGCTTTCAAAGCAGCATTGTGCCTAAACTTTAAATGATATTTCAACTTACTGCAAAACCCCAAGGCATTGGCACAATTCCAAGGCATTTAGGACTTCTCCCCCTTTAAAAAGAGAGAGGAAAGAGGGTAAGTAAAAGAGAGAGAGAGAGAGGGGGAGAAACAACTACTAATGAATTCCACACCTGCATAGCTGAAAGGCGTTTTGTGTATTAGAAGTCTCTGGAGTTTTTCAGGTCTGGAGATTATAATGTAGCAATTAAAGCAGGCATTGTAGTAGCACTCATTATCTTAGCAGATCTCTATCATCTGTAATTGACAGAGAATGTTTAATTTGAGACATTTAGTAAAATAATATCTGGAACAGTTACATTAAGTAGAGGGGAAAGAAACCATGGTTGGGGTCATATTACAAAGATTAAGTAAGTAATAATTCTGTGGAAACTTCCATTTCCAAGGAAAAACAACAACACATATGTGGTTCTTGCAGTAAGAATTAATTTGTGGGGCTGATGCATTAATAAAAGGATTAATTGCCAAGTTTCTTGGGTTTGGCTTCTAGTAAGTCATTTGTGATTTTACTTCATACACTAACCACAACTGCTTTCACTTCATTTTTGAGTAAATGTTTTATAAAAAGAAAAACAGTCCTGGAAATACTGAAGGAAGGAGGTAAGGAGAAAGATTTCCTGAAGGAATGTTTATTTAAAAAGTGAGTATTTGTCATATCAAAGCATCAGCAAACACACTAAAGTACTCCAGCTGGGGTCACTCTCTTAACAGCAGTGGGGATGTTTGGGATCAGTTACACATGTGTCAAGGGGAAACACGCTCCTTTATGTAAAACTATTACATTTTCCAAGTCCTGCATCCCAATGACAGAAAATAAAGCTATGTGCTCCTGTGACTACATCACATTCCACTACAATTCCCATTTTTCATGTATATCTTTATGATACAGAAAGCAACAAGTGCTATTACAACATTCTTGTTGGTGTAGATACACCACAGAACTGCAACTACACCATTAGAGTTGTGCTTATTCATAAAATACACCACAGCCTTGGCTAGGTTAGATTTTTGCAGCTGATACTATTTATTTTTGGAAACTCTTGTGCAGTGTGTGAGAAAAGCTGGGGATATCAGCACAGCTACTGTTAAACAAGAGGTCACAGGGACTGAAAGAGTTAATAGATTTGATTCACTCCTGAGTGGATAAACAGGGAAAGTGAGTGTTGGAATGTGAAATGGAGGAAAGTTGGAATTCAGACTGAAAGGCAAGAGTTTACAGATCAGAAATTCAGACAATTTTATTTAAAAATCTTAAAGGCAAACACTCAAAGAAATAGCAAAAGCTCTGATATCCCCTCCACCCCACACTTCTTACTTCTAACAACTGTGAAATATGGTAAGCTGCCACATTAAATGAACAAATATTATTATCTTCTGAGTGGTTTTCTTCCAACCATTCTTCCAGACTATCTCACAATCCCATTTTACCAGATTGTATTGGGTATAAAAAGACCTGTGTCACATGTACTCACTTCATAGCTGCTCCATGGCACTACGAGAATGAGGATAATGTGGAATGTGTAGTCTAAAATTTGAAGTTGGCTGGAGTAGTTTGTTTTTTAAGTCTTTTCACAAATATCTTTCTCGATGGGAGTGTAATAAGACTAATTCACAGGTCATAAAGTATACCTACGATCCTCAGAAAAGGACACACTGAGTGTGCTCTAGTGGAGAGTGAATCTTCCATTGAGAAGACTTAATCATTTACAGTGCACTAAGGAAAACAAATGTGTACCCTATTCTCCACAGATCCACTGGAATGACCTTCTGCAGCTTTAATTCATATATCCCAGCTAAAGCAAGTGACTGCAGTAACCTGAAAATTCTTAGCCACTAAGTTTCAGTCATTTTGTTTATTTACCTCTAATTCATGGCGCATTGAGAAGTCATTGAGAAAAAAACTCATGCCAATCTTTTATTAACTCAGGACAGGAAATGAGCATCCAAATCATTGATGTGGTACTGAAAATCCCATTTTATGTTTCCACCTTCCAGAAAAACATGGGAGAAAACAATAGGAAGCAATCTGAAAGAGGGTGGCAGGAGCAGTAGCATGCAGACTGACTCATAAAACACAGCAGGGAAAAAAAGGACAGCTTTTTCATAAATGTAAAAAAAGAGCTGGCCCTTGGCAGAGAGATGCAATTATTGACTGATAGGAGATTATATGAATAAATACATACCTACAGAAAACCCTGAGCAGGAGCAAAACTATTAAAGAAAAGACAGTAATTGAAACTAAAAGTAGCATTCCACAACAGCATGCTTGTCAGGATTTCTTCTAGACATTAGTGCAGGATGGAAGTAAAGAGTTTGATCAAAAGTGAGTAGGGTTCTCAGTCAGCTTTTTTTTTGTGTGTGTGTGTGTGTTTAGCTGCTTGCAAAACCCTCCGTCGTGCAGCCAAATTTATTTTACATCTAATCTGTATCTTGTCCCCATCCTTTATATCAAATTACAAGTTTCATCTGTTTTTCTCTATTTTTATCTTTCCTTGAAGAGTTCCCGGCCCTTTTAGAAAGACTGATACAAGCAGGGATAGCTTAACTTTTTTTTTCTTTCTGTGTAAACTCTGGCCTCAATAGTTTCCAAGCTACGCAAACAGTCAAACATGTATTGTAGACACAGTTTTTGCTACTGCAGATGTTTCCCAAACTGGTCTTCTCTCTGAGTCTATTTCTGCATTTCTCCTGTCTACCGTGTATAGTAGTAGATCTTGTCTGGCAGTCATCATTGTATGGTACAGACCAAAATTACTTTTGAAAATCAAAATGTCATGTTCAGTTCTCCTGCTTAATTCTTTTATGTGTAAGTATGGGCGTTTCCCTCTTTCTGAGTGATGTCTTGCAAATCCAGAAAGAAGCTCAGTGGAAATCTCCAAGGTATTATGACAGATCAGCTGATGATAAATTCTTCTTAAACACTTTGCTTTCTCTCTGACACTACTCCCATTATCAACACTACTGTGCTTCACATTTCAAGAAAAGAGGGCATTTTCCTAGAAGCTGAAAGAGTGAGATAAGTGTACATGGAGAATTTAAAAAGCATATAGAAGTAGAGAATTCATTTTTCCATAAAGTATTTATTGTCCATTTTCAGATTGATTCCTTTGTGTTCTTGAATAACTTAGAAAATGTCATTTGTGGGGAGAGGGAGATGAAATTCATGGGGGAGGAGAAAGCTCATTCATGCAAGATCCCTTCTGACCCTGGGAGCTGATGCCAGAGCTCCTGGCTGCAGAAGACAGGCCTGCCCCACGCAGGCACTCGTTGCCAGGATGGGTTACCCCGGGCACACTTGCTTGATTCACCAGCTGTTTGGGCTCCATAGCCATGTGAGCTTTGCCAGGGTTTGCCTCATTTAGGACTCAGTAATTAGTTATGATGACTTTGTCCAGTGTTTCATGTCGTGAGGGAGTGTGAATTCAGAAGAGACAGTTTTATGAATCCCAAAACTTTCACTGTGATCGACAGTTTGTTTTCTGAAGAAAAGAATCCTTGCAGCCCATACGTCTTCCTTTTGTGACTTTTTAGTCCATAAGTGCTTCTTGCATTGGTAGAAATCTTCAGGCTCAATAGTCACAGGGATAACGTAAAAAAACATGAACATGCCTATTTGGCTCTGGAGTTGAGAAGAGGGTTGAGCTGTGTCAGAGGCATAGTTTAAAAACACTTTGTGAATATTTAACAGGAGCACATTCTTAGATTTTTTAAAATAATTTTGTGAGGCAAAGGAATCTAAGCCTGCATCTGCTCTGACCCTTCCATACTCTCTTTATCACGAAAAAAACTCACATTTCTGTTTTTCTTTGTAATATTGCAGGAAATAGCCTGCACCCATAAAAAGCAAGTGCATATGATCTAGGTGAAACCAAATATAGAACTTGAAGCCCAAATGAATACATATAACTTGTGTCAGCAGTATTTTCAACTAAATGAGTCTGATTTAGGCAGCTGTCTGCATCTTTATAGATAATAGCATTAAAATGCTTAGATTTCTGAACAATTAACTTATTTAACAGCATTAACCATTTGTGGCTCCACCTTAGGCTGTTTGCTTTGAAAATGACATATCAAGCATTGATTTCAGTGCTGTTATTACATTAATACTGATGATGTCACATTCTGTAAAATTCCACAGTGACGCATCTGTGGGTCGTCGAGTATGCTCCAATGGAAGACCGAGAACTTAATGTTAGCAAGTGTAAGTATACAATAATGCAAGCTTTTAACATCTTAGAAACAACTTGATTATAAAGAGACTTCATGAGCAGAAAAAAATAACGATCTCAGTCTCTCATGCAGCATTGAACAACACATTACAGAAGCAGGAACTCCTCCTTAAAAAGAAATCCAGGCCTTGATGTTCCTGTCTGCCTTTTAAGTGATTTCTTTAACTGATGATTGTCTGTGCCTGGGACTGATAAGTAACTACTATAACTTACAACATTAAATATAATTAATTTTATCTACCGAAATAATGTATTCTAAATTAAATATCCTTTCTCAGCATTGTTGCCTGGCAAATTTTCTTTTCCTGTTGTGTAAGACTTATTGCTATTTAGCCAATGATGTGAAACATTCTTTGTTATTATTTTTCCCACCCTGATAGCTTTAAGAAGTAACAAGAGAAAGCAACCCAGGACTTACAGATACGTTACTGGTAGTTCTTTGAGCGTGGGAATATCAAGCTACACTGATGCCCATAGTGCCAGCCTTCCTGACTGAGTTATTTTTCCTCCTAACTTATTTATAAATGGAAATATTTTCACATGGTTTATGCCAAATCATTCATTATCAGAAAATAAATGATTTCACCACTTACTAAATCCTGTAATTTTAGGGTTGTGCTACTTAGTTTAATTAAGTTTTATACTAACTTCCTGCTATTTGCATGGTAAAAGCTTGGCTTGAGATGTCTTTGGCTGAATTGCTTGTAGACACTATTGTTTCTAAGAATTACTTTACACAAAGAATAGAAAAACAATGTAGCTCATGAAACTTTCTCTTAATACTTCCTTCTGCAAGGAGAGCGGAAGGTGATGACACACTTCTGTACAAACAAACACAACCAAGGTTGAAAGAAAAGTGCTTTGGCAAAAGCTTCCAATAGATTTAGTTGCAACAGGCATTTCACACCTTCTCATTTCTGAAAAAAAAACCCTAGCAGCCTTATTTTACTGCAAATCACAAACGAATGGTAATTTCAATGGGAATGCAACTGTTTCAAAACTTTTCACTCATATCCCTAAATTTACAAGAAGGGGAGAGACAGAGTGTGTGAAATTTGTGTGACGGTCTAGTCCTACAGAAGTGGCTGCAAATAACAAATACATTGATTCATTTAGTCCAGAAACTTCCTCCTTGTTTATATAGTACCTGACTGGAGCAGGATCCCGATTCTGGGAATAGACCCTAGTTACAAGGCTAATAACAGCAGCAGCAGACTGGATATTTACCTAATTTTCTTGTATCTCGTTGCATAGGATTGTGGAGGGTTAAAAGGCACTTATTACATTGGAGAATTTAGACACTTAAAGTGGGTTTTCTGGTACTGAATGCTCTTGGTCAGCTGCCACTTCACCCTTGGAATACCTGTACTTAAATGTCCCAGGCACCTAGACTTGTGTTTTTTTTTCTCTTGTGCACGGACAGCGCAGTGCAGGGCAGGCTGACACCTACCAGGCCTGTTTGGATCCCCAAACTGGATATTCCCCTGGGTAGGTTTTCTTAAGCAACCTATTAAAAACTAATGCAAATGAACAGAAGAGGTCATTGCACAAAATGGATTTGTGGCTACCCCTTTTTGGAAGTGTATCCACAGAAAGAAAGGGAAGTTTAGAGTTCCTTTCTTTTCAGTGGTTAACGCATTTGTATATGAAACCAGACACCCTCATTTCCTCTGTAGCTTGCATGGGTTTAAACTCTTACATTCCATAAAACTCACATATTCCTGACTGCTTGTGTTTTGGTTGTTTTGCATTAGGATGAGAGACCAAAGGCAGAAAGAGATATCCCTGACAAACCCCCTGTGCAGCAATGCCACAAATGAAGGTGAAAAGCTTCATGATTAGAAATCATCTACGAAGCTACTTTTAAGTGCTTAGATTTTAACAGTACCACAAAAAAAAAAAAAAAAAAAAAAAAGTGGCTGTTCTTCTCTAGAAGTAGATGCATAGCAATGAAACATTGAAATTTCTGCATTTTAGAAATAAAAGGTGTAGATCCTCAGACATACTCAGGTGATGATGAACTTGGTAAAATCAATAGCACTTTGTACTTTTGAATTTTGTCCCAGTCTCTCCTTCTTTTTTTTCATCTAGCTGACAATGCTTAAGATACCGGTAGGAGATTTTCTTTATTAGTTGTCTGGTAACTGTACGTGCCAAATACAGTAACAAATGATAGCTCCTGAGAAGATGACTTTTGATTGCATTAAGCTCAGTGCTTGATGAGTTCAGTCCAACAGCACCAATTATTCTGGCAGACACATTCAGAAATGCAAATGATTGTGAAAAATAGGTCTGAAGTCTACGGGTTGAACTTTAGCATAGCTGAGAATATAATACCTAAAAAAAAAAAGGATAAATCAAACAAAATTGGGAATATCTGGCTAGTCAGCCATCTATAAGCAGCATAATGTGGTTCACATAATTTTGTGGAAAAGTCATCCCTTAATTGATCCTACCAGAAGTATCCTTTGCAGAATATTCAGAAAAATGACTCGGCTTCAGTCTAGTTTTACTTACAGCAGTAAAACCAGTAGCACCAGTCATTAGTGTCACAGGAGGCACACCATCATTTGTCTCTGCTATAAACTTTCATCTTTCCCATCAGAAAGCCCCAAAACATTATGAATGAATACTGAATGAATTAGGTGACTCTGTCACTTGATGACCTCTTCCAACCATACCCCTACATGCCATTGATGCTAGGATATCTTAGTTTTAGTACCCAGTGAGACTATGCCATGATAAACCTATTTTTTAGATTTTGGAAAGGAAGTTAATAGGTTATTGACACGTTAGCCAGATATATAGTAAGAAAACCAGATGTTACTCCAGTTAAATATTTCTGGAAAAGTAATTGCAGGAGAGATGAAGGCAGCATTCGATTAGGCAAGGAAGCAATATGTTCCAGCTATCTCAGCAAGTCAATCACGCCTCATACATCAGAAGGTATAAGTCCCTTAAAGGATCCTGCCAATCTAAAAGAGTGGAAAATTCCTTTCTCAAGCAGGGCAGAAAGGTATGTCTGACATGTACCTGTAGTTGGTAGAGTCTATCTATCATCTCAGAGCACAGACATGGCCAAGGCTGATATGTGCCTCAGAGCAAACCAGGGAAAAAAGCCAATCCCAGAGATCAAACTGTCCATCAAAGACAAATCCTTCCTGACCTCTATAGATTGTTAAAGGAACCCTGAAGTATGAAATGTGATTAAGTTCATTTTCATAATATAGAACTGCAATTGTTAAAGTGATGTTACCCTTTTCTTTTTTTGAGTAAAAATTATGTGAGAAATTATATTTTAGTGGTTAACACGATTTAATCCCATTGTGATTCCCAGTGTTAGTTCAGATATAAATGCTGGTATCAAAGCTATTCCAATTGTAAAGTGGATCTGGAAATAACTTCCATCAGCCCATTTTTAATAAAGATGGCATTTTTTTCTCAGTATGAAAAAGACAGAAAAGAAATGTGATTGCCGTCAATTTGGTCCTCTTACCCACTTTCTAAGCAGTGACAGTAAAAATTTTGAGGTTTTATATTCTTCACATTGCATTACCCATAGTTTATCTAAGTACTATAGAGTGTATTTAGCTAAAATAAATACTTACATAAATAAATCTTGTTCTAAATCAACATGTTTTTCTGAGTTTCTTTATAAATCTGATTGCTCCTGCAAAGCAAAACATTAGAAAATGTTCCTTCTGCAATCGTTCAAAGTGGCAACAGCGAAGCTACGGGATCTTGTGATATATGAAATTAAAATTCATAACAAAATTTCACAAATTTTTTGAAATCCATCAAAGGTAAGGAAAAGTTTTTTGAGCTCTCTCATGCTTTTCGGGATCTATCAGCCTTTCGATTATCATGCATGGCTTTTAAACTGAGGAGTGTTATTCAAGCATATTTGAAGCTATTGTCTAGCTGGCAATAAGTTCTCTTACCAGTTACTTTGTTTGCATGGCCATTAAACTCCTTTGTAACTTGGCCCGAGGTCCCCTTAGTCGCTCAGGAGATAAAATGCTAGGTGAAAATGAGCAGCACTTATTAGGAGAGTAAGTGCTTAACTCTAGGTCCTCAAAGGTTTTTAATACCTCTAACCAGTATTTTTGTAACTACTCTGCATAACTTCTAACTCTGTTCAACCTTCTGAAATATCTGCTCATTGCACATACCAAATGGTTAACTCCATCATTATTCCAGACACATCCTCACTTACATTGCATCTGTTCATAAGCATAGATATTCCTATACATGCCATTTATACTGACACAGCTCTCCTCCTCACAGATAAGTGCTGACACTTTTTTTAAAACACTGAAGACATGGTTTGATAATATAAAGTGAGAATAATGATATTAAATAAAACATACTGTAAATTTTATGGCATAGGTATATAGTATAATAACACAATGTAACCATGCAATTGATTTCATATGGATTTTCTGGTATTTATGCTTTAAGCTGATCTTCAAAAAAACAAAGAAGGAAGTTTTCTCCTCTTCATTATTGCCTCCTGCATTCCCAAAATACTTAGGTATATTGTTGAAGCCTTTAGCTTTCCTCTGCACATCAAGTATTGACCATTGCCAGAGGCAGGAGACTCCGTTGATTAAGAATCATATCTGTTATATATTATAGCAGCCTTCTAGTACCTAAAGGGGGCCTACAGGAAAGATGGGGAGGGACTCTTTGTCACGGAGTGCAGCAAAAGGACAAGGGGTAATGGTTTTAAATTGAAACAGGGAAGGTTTAGGTTAGATATTAGGGAAAAAAATTCACTATGAGGGTGGCGAGACACTGGAACAGGTTGGCCAGGAATTTGTGGATGCCCCATCTCTGGAAGTGTTCAAGGCCAGGTTGGATGGGGCTTTGAGCAATTTGGTCAAGTGGGAGGTGTCCCTGCCCGTGGCAGGGGGGTTGAAACTAGATAGTCTTTAAGGCTCCTTCCCACACAAACCATTCTATGATTCTGTAATTCTATATTCCTTAGTTCTAAGAGATTTGGAGAATCTTGCCTTCGTTGGAAAAGGGAACAACATTTTAACAAAAATCTATGCCATTACTTGCAATCCCATCAATCCCATTGTTGTCATCCTGTTCTTACCAAGGTCTGCATTTAGCCCAATTTGAATTAAAAAAAAAAAAAAAAGGAATTATCAGTATTTCTTTTACACATTAACGTTAATTTGTTGATTAAATATTAATGAAGTGTTCATTCTTGTTAAATTTTAATTGTTAAGTCTGAGATTTTGATTTAGAATATTTCAACACTTTAGCATGATCTTTAAAAAGTTTTCAAAGTAGCTCCCTGGTAATGAATGAGGTTCCCCTCTGCTGAGTGGCCCTGCATGCCTGTTATCCACACAGATACTTGATAGATTTGCTCAGTTCCTCTTGGATCACTTCCCAGATTAGTAGATGGCACATTTCCATACCAAACCTGTTTAAGCCCATCTTTACAAAATCTAGAGATTTTACTTTGATCAGGATCATTTGCCTGCATGAGGTGAAGCATGGAAGTTTAAGCCACAGAATTAATTCACTTATTTTTAAAAAACATTTTGACTTGATACTTTTCCACAGAATCAACAGCTTCAGTTTGTTTTCATCTGCTTTAAGCACAAAAAATCACAAATGCAGAAACCACTGTTATATTTAATTCTCTCTGCATTAAGGCTACTGAAAGAAAAAGCAGTGACTGAATAGCTGTGAGGAGGAAAATCATAGCAACAAAGTAGGAAAAAAATTATGTGGCCTTCAAAATACCAGAGCTAGTGAAATCCTATTCTCCTAACAAGAACTAGTTCAGCAATCTGAGTAAGAGTCAGAGCTGTCTGGCTAATGCCTGGTAGTCTCATCTTGGGAGATTTTCACAAATCAGGGTCAGAACTGGTTTGTCCCCCAGGGCAAAAGCATCAGAACCCCTGGGATTATAACAATGCATTATAATCTTAATGGTTATTATTCACTGTGGAAATTTATGGCATCACTGCTGTGGACCCTTAGACCTTTTCTGAGGGTTTCGGGGTTGAAGACATTAGTCATGTGAGTTGGCATTCAGTGATGTAGGACAAATGACTATTTTTGCATGTTTTCTTCAACATACTGAGTTCGCACCTTCCCAGCTTTCTACTTCCCTCTATCCCAAAACCAGAAGTGTTGTTTCCAAACTCAGTGATTGCAGCACTACAATTCATTCACCTTTAAGGATCCATAACATTTAGCTCTGCTGGGAATGTCTAGAACTGTCCCTTTTGGCAGACACAGGGCTTTTTCTTTTGACCAACAAACAATGACGATTTTCAGCAGAGATTGTTGGATGAAGGAAGTGATGACACCATATGTGTCACTCTTTCCTTTGAGTACTCCGTACACTTGAGAACACAGGTTTTGAATATATCTTCTCTGGAGAAATAAAATAGATGTATCTTTACCAGTCTAAGGGGGAATGGCATATTTAATAAAGCAGATGACCACATTAGACCTCCCATCGTGGCTGTGTTTCATTTTTGACAGGGTGTTTGAACAATATATTTTTTATTACAATTGAGTACAATACTCTTGTTCACTTCTCTTCCGCTAATTTGCAGTGAGGCAAAGAATATATAAAATTATATCACACACTAGAATATGAAACAATGATTGTAAATGTCTAATGCTGCCATTGTGTAATCGATGAAAATAAAGCAGTTAACTGTTGTCAAACATTCTGAACTCCTCAAATGAAAGTAGCTACATGTAAATTAAAGCAGATGCATCCCAGGGTCCAGAATGTATTGGCTGCTCTAGCTCCCAAGCCACTCCTCATTATATTAAAAAAATCATGGAAGTCAGACAAAGTCCTCAGTGACTGTAAAAGGGAAACATCAGTCCCATTTTAAAAAAGAGTAAGAAGGAGAACACTCGGGACTATAGATCAGTAAGCCAGAACTCTATGTCCAGTAAGATCACGGAACAGATCCTTTTAGAGGACATATAGAAACATATGGAAGACAGGGATGTGATTAGAGACAGTCAACATGGCTTCACCAATGGCAAATTGTGCCTGACTAATCTAGTTGCCTTGTATGATGGAGTGACTGCATCAGTGGACAAGGAGCTATGGATGGCATTGTACCTAGAATTCTCTAAGACCTTTGATACATTCCCCCCCAAGATTCTTCATGCTACATTGAAGAGCTATGGATTCGATGGATGGACTGTTAGATGGACAAGGAATTGGCTGGATGTACCTGTCCAAAGATTTATAGTCAACGGCTCAAAGTCCGTCTTTGGGGTGGAGAGCACTTTAGGAGGTTGGAGTCCCCAGGAGGATGATGCCATCTACCGCCTGCTGGTGCCCCTGAAGCCTCCTCATGGGCATGCTTTCCATCTGGAGCTGGGCACCATGGAGGGCATGCCAGGCAAGTACTCCTGCATCCGTGTGGAGCCAGAGTGCAGCCGCAAGGAGGAGCCGCTGGTGAAGGATAAGCCGTGCTTCCTCCACTGCCATGAGGAGCAGCTGGGGAAAAACTGGGATCCCAGCCTCCTCAGTACCTTCTGCACCGGCTCCTACCTGGACATAGA
Source organism: Larus michahellis (assembly GCF_964199755.1). NCBI lineage: Eukaryota > Metazoa > Chordata > Aves > Charadriiformes > Laridae > Larus > Larus michahellis. The sequence goes on from NC_133930.1 coordinate 61,017,762, forward strand.
GAAAATGATCCGCTGGTTCCAGGACATGCTAAAAGACGCCTGGGTGTCTTTGCCTCAGTCAAGACACTGCCATCTGAAGGTGCTGCCCTCCAAGCGCTCCTGCAAGCTCCGGCTGACAGACGCTTCCAATAGTACTGTCCTCATTCACATCATGCTTGGGGTGCAGCAAGGTGACTCGTACGCCTTGCTGAGCATCCAGTAGGAAGAGACTGCTGCAAGGAGACTTGCAACAGAGACTCCCTCTGCCACCTGGATAGTGACCGGCCTCACTCTTCCCGGGAGTCTATTCTCTGTAGGAACTTCACCCCCTACAAAGATAGCAATAAATCACTTGTTTGTTTGAACTAACGCTGTGTCCGTGAGTGTCCATGCATCACTTCCTTGGGGAAGGCGGACACAAGCTCCTGGCTGTGCAGCTGCTGCAGAGTCAGGGGCTGTTTTGCGGAAGAGCTGCTGCAGTGGGCTCTGGTTTCCTGAGGCACTGGGCTTTGGCTTGCCAGGTGGTGTGGGTTAATCCCAGTAAGCAGGTTGGCATCATACAGCTGCTCAATCCCTTGCCCCAGTGGGACAGTGGTGGAGAGAATCTGAAGGGTAAAAGTGGGAAAACGTGTGGGCTGAGCTCAGACGGTTTAGTAGGTAAAGCAAGAGCTACACGCTCAAGCAAAGCAAAAGAAAGAACTTCACTAATCTCCTGTTCTTCCAACCAGACATGCCTTGTCGGGAGGCATTCTGCCTCAAAAGGAACGGAGAGTGTTGACTGGGGAACAGACTCTGAAATAGAGCTTTTCGCTATAACTAGTAGAAAGGGAAAGAATGTTAATGTAGCAATTGTTTGTACAAAGTTAAATGCATACCTTCACAAGGGAATCCCAGGAAAGTTAAATGCATACCTTCACAAGGAAATCCCAAGAAAATTAGCTGGCTTAAGAGCTGGTGAGATACTGAAGTGGTTGTGCAGCAACTCTTGAACTTTTATCAGTTTTTGGGTGAAGTCTAACAAGGTGCTGAGTGCTCTCAGTTGAAATCATCACCACCAGGGAAGTCACTCTACACTTTGACAAATTCAGTCACGGTTGGAGTATTTATCGTATTGACCAAAAACCTGTGGCTTTGTGGACAACAGCTGTACTACGAGGAGTGAATAGACACAAACATAAATTTTATGCTAAAACTGAAGGCGCTTTTGTCCAATAATAAGATGAAAACCATTTCTTCCAAAATGTTGTTAAAATACTTATTTAATTAAACAGAATCACAGTATCCCCTGTCTTCTTGAACCAGGGAGCCCAGCCTCAAGCATTAGGAAGCTCATAAAATGGTCACTTTATTTTTGGAGTAGATTTCTACCACACTGAGTTGTCATGGTCTAACCTGAGCCAGCAATTAGGACCATGTAGCTGCTCACTCACTCCTGCCAGTTGAAGTGCGGGAGAGAATCGGAAGAGTAAAAGTGAGAAAAAACTCATGGGTTGAGATAAAGACAGTTTAATACATAGAGCAAAAGCTGTGCAAGGGAGCAAAGCAAAACAAGGAATTAATTCACTGCTTCTCATCGGCAGGCAGGTGTTCAGCCATCTCCAGGAAAGCAGATATGTACTGCAAGCCACAAAGTCCAAGTGGAAACCAGTGACTAATGAAGTCCCTTAAGGGCCGGTGCTGGGACCAATACTATTTAATATCTTCATCAACGACATAGACAGTGGGATTGAGTTCACCCTTAGCAAGCTTGCAGGTGACACTAAACTGAGTGGTGCAGTTGATTCAGTGGAAGGAAGGGGTGCTATCCAGAGGCACCTTGATAGGCTTGAGGAGAAGGCCCATATGAATCCCGTGAAGTTCAACAAAGCCAAGTGCAAGGTTCTGCACGTGGGTTGGGGCAACCCCCCAGTATCAGTACAGACTGCAGTATCCATTGATTGAGAGCAGGCTTGTGGAGAAGGACTTGGGGATACTGCTTGATGTACAATTGTACATTAGCTGACAATGTATGCTTGCGTCCCAGAAAGCCAGCAGTATCCTGGTCTGCATCAAAAGAAGGCCAAGCGAAGTGATTCTACCCTCTTACTCTGCTCTGCTGGTACCCCACCTGGAATATTGCATCCAGCTCTGTGGTCCCCAGTACAAGAAAGATACAGAGCTGTTTGTGCACATCCAGAGGAGGGCCACCAAGGTGATCGGAGGCTGGAACACCTCTGTTCTAAAGAAGGGCTGAGAGACTTGAGGTTGTTCAGCCTGCAGAAAAGAAGACTCTCGGGATACCTTATTAGAGACTTTCAATATATAAAAAGGGCTTATAAGAAAGACAGAAAAAGAATTTTTACAAAAGCCTTCAGTGACAGGGCAAGGGCAATGGTTTTAAACTAAAAGAGTGTCAATTGTAATGGATGTAAGGAAGCTGTTTTTTTATGACGAGTTGCGGATGACCCGTCATTGGCAGTATTCAAAGTCAGGTTGGATGGGGCTATGAGCAACCTGATCTAGTGAAATATGCCTGTGCCCATGGCAGGGGGCTTGGACTAGATGATCCTTGAAGGTGCCTTCCAACCCAAAATATTCTGTGATTCCATGATGGTATGATTTATTATAAACATGAAGTAGTTTAGTTATTAATAACTATTTTTATGCCAAATTTTTAATTCCTCTCTACCTGTATCCCTAGGGATCTATTCTACTTTTTAATGAATATTTTTTGACCTTGTTAATTTCTTGAACCTTTTTATACAGTCTTTTCAAGTTTCTTCCCCTATTCCTGATGCAGAAGTGATTAGTGTAAGTGCTCATTAGATTTAAGTACTCTGTAAGATAAATAATGTAAACATTAATCAAAATTTGCTCATGTTTATCACATGTATATGTAAATGAAAGTAATTTAGATATTCCAGATACTCTGCTAAGCTTTTAAACCCAGGGAAGTAAAATACATCACAGCAAACTTAAACTGTTTTTAATACGACTGGGAGAGGTTCCAACAGATCAGCCAAATATTTTGGATTTTGTCTGCAGGTAGATATCAAAGTGCGAAATGGAGTGTTTCTGGTTCTGATATAAATTAAGGCAAATTTTTCTATGTTGTCAAGATTTTGGTGTCTTAGGATAGATCCTTAAATCTCATTTTGTCTTTTACATGACCTTACCTAGTAATCAAAACTAAACATCAAGGTATCAAAGACTGTTTCTTCACATTATGTTTAAGGTTCTTAAAGATTCTTTTTAATTCAGTTACCTGCTTTCATAATGTTTCTGAATAAAAGATTATTTCTGACTGTTTAATTCTGAAAATGGTTTAGCATAACATTTTCTAATCATACAAGTACATGAGATTTTAAAGTTCATGGAGTTTGAAGGCTATCTATGTGAATAAAATATATTGCTGAGCTAATTAAAAAAAATAAATAAAAATCAAATCTCAGTAACTCTTGTGCCACTTAAGCACTAATATCTTGACAGTTAAGAGAGAGATCATTTTCCCTTTAAGGTCCCACAATGAAAATTGACAGTGAGAGACTACCATATCAGGGACTACTTGTCCTTCCACTGAGTACCTCAGTTGATGGACAAAAGAGCTTTGGAAAAGAGTGGATGACTTGTTTGTATAAGATTTACTTGTACTTTTGAGTAACTTTTTGCTGTCCCTTTAACTTCAGAGAATTGCACCACTTACGTGAAAGATGAATTTGGCCTCACGGGTTGAAAGTCTACTGACGTTGAGAAAAACAGGTTCATGGCAACACCAACAAAATGGGATGAAAAAGAAGGTCTTGCACTATGAGATAATAATACACATTTCAGAACTCTAAAGAGAATAAGAGAATATCTTGCATTATTTTCTTGATACACTAAGCTTAAAATACAAAGCTCTTTTTCCCTCCATCATCTATAATTCAAGAAACTGGAGACTAGAATGGAATTATTTTCTTCCTCCAGACTCTGAAAGTATACCTTTTCTTACCTCTTCTGCCATTAGATTCTCTCTCTTCCTTACTTCAGCCAACATCAGCTCCTTTTCACATTAGTATCATTCAGAAGTGGAGAATACAGAACACTTTGTGGGTGAAATCAAATTACCCAACTGATTTTTTCCCTCTCTTTAGTACCTCACACAGGTGTCTTTTTTTTTTTTCCCCACAGCACGTACGTGGCAATTATCGAGAAAAGAGCTGAGTAAAGGTTTGACATGAAGAATTTCAAAAAAATCAGGACACTATATTGTCTGTCTGACATTCTCCCAACACTTGTTCTGTGGTCATTTTCTGCTTTCAGATTTGTTGTAGCACATTTGAAGTTCAGGCTTCTAGCTATCATTTTTCACTACTTACATACGTTAAACATTCTTACTGAGGGCACTTTATTCTTCACTTTGTTCTTTTAAGCTATCATTATTCTTTTGGTGTTTAAGTATGCGCTTCTTTGTCCTCAGCTATTCAAATTCCTTTCAGGTTGGCAGTCATCCTTCTAAGGATAATAGTAAAATGATATAGTGAACAGTAGTAGCACACAGTCCTTCAGAGGGTCCTTGAAAGGCACAAATTAGAGATGCTTTATATATTTATTTTTTAAAATGTTCAATTTGCTGTGCAGTTATGATCCCACTGAAACATTATCCCTTATTTCTCAGCAAGCTGACCCGGCAGTCTGTGTCCTATACAGTGGGTAGACTGTTTTATGCCTCTCCTATGTTGTCAACCTGGGCTAATTGAAATGTTAATAAAATGCTGATACTGAAATATTACAGCTTAACAGTTCAATAGTTCTTTAATGAGCCCTCTGTTTTATTAATAAAATGATTTATAGTAATATTTAATCTCACTGATTTACCATTAGCAATAATGAGTCTAGATATTAAGCACTTTATTTCAGAATGCCACAAAAATACAAATCCTGTAAAACATGCAGTATCTTGTACTAAGTTATTTTGTGTTTAGAGGGAATCAATGGCCTTGAAATCTCATGGTTTTTCCTCAATGAAGCAGTTATTCATTAGCATAGCACTAGATGACTCTTTTATATAATTTCCCTGTCATTATTATCAGATTTTATCCAAATAATTTAGCACAGGGCCAATCAAAAAAGCAATCCCAAAGAATTAAAATAGTAACACAGTGGTGTTCTCCTCTGTTGTGGTCTAGCCTCAGACAGCAACAAAGAACCACGTGCCGCTCGCTCGGGCCTTCCCGATACAGGAAGAATCGGAAGGAAAAAGGCAAGACTCTTGGGTTGAGACAAAGGCAGTTTAACAGAACAGCAAAGGGAACAGGCAAACAACAACAACAACACGGATAGAGGAATATACGAACACGATTACGGAACCGCGCTCCCCGCCGCTTCCTGCCCCATCCCCTGGCAGCTCAGGGTGGGCATGGCTCACATGGCATGGAATACCAGGAAAAATTAACCCTATCCCCACCGGAACCAGGACATTATCCACCCCTTATTCCATACCATCTATGCCATGCCCTGATCTTACAGGTTCCAATGAATTGCCACCACTTTCCCCTGTCATATATATACACATATATATATTCATGCAGATATAATGCCCTTAGTTTATGGGCCATCCCTCCAGAGTGTCCGTGGAGTTCTTTTAATCCACGGCTTTGGGCTCCATCTGTTAGAACAGTCTCTCAGGGCAGGTGAGATGCTGTGTGGTGCTGGTCTGTTGCATACTGTATTTTTCGGAGCTTGTGACTGGTGCACTCGGTGTGGCTCATGCACACAGTCCGTGGGCTGAAGATGTAGATCTTGCGGAAGTTGCTGGGCGCCAGCTGCTGAGGTCAATTCTTATCCCATCACCTCTGTGCCTTACTCGTAGTACAACTGATAGCAATTACAACAATTAGGACATACAGTGACAGTGTTACTTAGTAATTAACAACATACAATTTGATTCATTGGCTATTCTCACCCAAAATGAGATCCCCATGAGGTACACATCGGACTTCCCCATCCTTTCGCATCACCCACCAAGTGCACCCAGGTCCTTGGGCAAAAGCAATCCCATGGATGGGTTTGCCTTTGCCCAAGGCAGGACTAACCCAGACTGTCTTCCCTAGCATATTCTTCATGTGCACTACGGGGACTTTATCCCCTTCTATGGTACGTGGAAGTTTTGATTGGGCAGGGCCAGCCCGATTGGTAGATCCCCTGGTGTTAACTAGCCAGGTAGCTTTCGCTAGATCTGTATCCCAATGTTTTAAAGTCCCACCACCCATTGCTCTCAGTGTAGTTTTTAACAATCCATTGTATCGTTCTATCTTCCCAGAAGCTGGTGCGTGATAGGGGATGTGATACACCCACTCGATACCATGCTCTTTGGCCCAGGTGTCTATGAGGTTGTTTCGGAAATGAGTCCCGTTGTCCGACTCAGTTCTCTCTGGGGTACCATGTCGCCACAGGACTTGCTTTTCAAGGCCCAGGATAGTGTTCCGGGCAGTGGCATGGGGCACAGGGTATGTTTCCAGCCATCCAGTGGTTGCATCCACCATTGTGAGCACATAGCGCTTGCCTTGACGGGTTTGTGGCAGTTTGATAAAATCAATCTGCCAGGCCTCCCCATATTTGTATTTCAGCCATCGCCCTCCGTACCAAAGAGGCTTCAAACGCTTGGCTTGTTTGATCGCAGCGCATGTCTCACATTCATGGATGACCTGTGCAATAGTGTCCATGGTCAAGTCCACCCCTCGGTCACGAGCCCATCTATATGTCGCATCTCTCCCTTGATGGCCTGAGGAGTCATGGGCCCACCGAGCTATAGTTCACCCTTATGTTGCCAGTCCAGATCCACTGAGCCACTTCAATCCTAGCGGCCCAATCCACCTGCTGGTTGTTCTAATGTTCCTCCGTGGCCCGATTCTTCGGTACGTGGGCATCTACATGGCGTACTTTCACAACCAGATTCTCTATCCGGGCAGCAATATCTTTCCACAGTTCAGCAGCCCAGATGGGTTTGCCTCTGTGCTGCCAGTTGCCCTGCTTCCACTGCTGTAACCACCCCCACAGAGCATTTGCCACCATCCATGAGTCAGTGTAGAGATAAAGTACTGGCCATTTTTCTCGCTCAGCAATGTCCAAAGCCAGCTGAATAGCCTTCACCTCTGCAAACTGGCTCGATTCACCCTGTCCCTCACTGGCTTCTGCAACCCGTCGTGTAGGACTCCACACAGCAGCCTTCCACTTTCGATGCTTTCCCACAATACGGCAGGACCCATCAGTGAACAGGGCATATTTCTTCTCATTTTCTGGCAGTTTATTATATGGTGGGGCCTCCTCTGGTGACATTCCGAAATCCTTGCCTTCTGGCCAGTCCATGATCACTTCCAGAATTCCTGGGCGACTGGGGTTTCCCATTCGAGTTCGCTGTGTGATCAGTGCAATCCACTTACTCCATGTAGCATCGGTTGCATGATGTGTGGTGGGGACCCTTTCTTTGAACATCCAACCCAGCACCGGCAGTCGAGGTGCTAAGAGGAGCTGTGCTTCTGTGCCAAACACTTCCGAAGCAGCTCGAACCCCTTCATACGCTGCCAATATCTCTTTTTCTGTTGGAGTGTAGCAGGCTTCGGATCCTCTGTATCCCTGACTCCAAAACCCTAGGGGTCGACCTCGAGTCTCTCCTGGTGCTTTCTGCCAGAGGCTCCAGGTAGGGCCGTTCTCCCCGGCTGCGGAGTAGAGCACATTTTTAACATCTTGTCCTGCCCGGACTGGCCCCAGGGCCACTGCATGGACTATTTCCTGTTTGATTTGTTCAAAAGCTTGTCGTTGCTCAGGACCCCATTTAAAATCATTCTTCTTCCGGGTTACTTGATACAGAGGGCTTACAATTAGACTGTAATCTGGGATATGTATCCTCCAAAAACCCACAATGCCTAAGAAAGCTTGTGTTTCCATTTTACTAGTTGGTGGAGACATAGCTGCTATTTTGTTGATCACATCCATTGGGATCTGACGGTGTCCATCTTGCCATTTTGTTCCTAAAAACTGGATCTCCTGCGCAGGTCCCTTGACCTTACTTCGTTTTATGGCAAAACCAGCGTTCAGAAGGATTTGGACTATTTTACTCCCTTTCTCAAAAACTTCTTCTGCTGTGTTTCCCCATACAATGATGTCATCAATGTACTGCAGATGTTCTGGAGCTTCACCCTGTTCCAGTGCAGTCTGGATCAGTCCATGGCAAATGGTGGGGCTGTGTTTCCACCCCTGGGGCAGTCGATTCCAGGTGTATTGGACGCCCCTCCAAGTGAAAGCAAACTGTGGCCTGCACTCTGCTGCCAAAGGGATTGAGAAGAATGCATTCGCTATATCAATCGTGGCATACCACTTGGCTGCCTTGGACTCCAGTTCGTATTGGAGTTCTAGCATGTCCGGCACGGCAGCACTCAGCGGTGGCGTGACTTCATTCAGGCCATGATAGTCTACAGTTAGCCTCCACTCTCCATTAGATTTTCGCACCGGCCATATGGGACTGTTAAAGGGTGAGCGAGTCTTGCTGATCACTCCTTGAACCTCTAGTTGACGAATCAGCTCATGGATGGGAATCAGAGAGTCTCGGTTAGTGCGATATTGCCGCCGATGCACCGTTGTGGTAGCAATCGGCACCTGTTGTTCTTCGACCCTCAACAACCCCACAACAGAAGAATTCTTCGAGAGACCAGGCAAGGTAGACAACTGTTTAACTTCCTCCGTCTCCAAGGCAGCTATGCCAAAGGCCCAGCGGTACCCTTTTGGGTCCTTAAAATACCCTCTCCTGAGGTAATCTATGCCAAGGATGCATGGAGCCTCTGGGCCAGTCACAATGGGATGCTTTTACCACTCATTCCCAGTTAGGCTCACTTCCGCCTCCAGTACAGTCAACTCTTGGGATCCCCCTGTCACCCCAGAAATACAAATGGGTTCTGCCCCTCTATAGCTTGATGGTATTAAAGTACACTGTGCACCCGTGTCCACTAGAGCCTTATACTCCTGTGGGTCTGATGTGCCAGGCCATCGAATCCACACCGTCCAATAAACCCGGTTGTCCCTTTCCTCCACCTGGCCGGAGGCAGGGCCCCCCTAATACTGGTCATAGTATCCATTACTCACTTCTTGCATAAATGACTTGGAAGTTCCTTCAAGAGGATCAGAAGCAAGATCAGGCCTTCTGCTCTGTCTGGGGAATGGCCCACTGGAAACTGGGGCGGCACTTTTCCTGGAGGGATCCCCTTTTGTGGTTGTTCTTCCTTGCAACTCCTGTACCCATGTCCGCAGGATGGAAGTAGGTTGTCCATCCCACTTCCTCATGTCCTCTCCGTGGTCACGCAGGTAGAACCACAGGGTGCCTCGTAGTGTGTACCCTCTGTACTCTCTCTCTTGAGTGGGGAAATGCCTGCTTCTAATAGCTGAGATGCTGGCCCGTGCAGGTGGGGAGTAGGAGATATTCTCTTCAAGTTGCTGGACCTTCCGCGACAGTTTCTCCACAGCTGAGACAAGGAGGGAAGAGAGACTTTCTTCATATCGCCGGAGCCGGCCAGCCACCTCATCTACCGTTGGTCCCTCTTCACCTTTCCATTCCATTACTGCCAGTGAGTTGGCATATGACGATGGTGCGCTCCGTACAAACTTCCGCCACATGGGCCTTGTGCATTGTACCTCATCAGGGTCTGTGGGTAAGTCTGCATTGTCCAAGTCATAATAAATCATCTCCCGCATGGCTAATTCTCTCAGGTACTGGATACCTCTTTCCATGGTAGTCCACTTGCTTGGCTGACATACAACATCCTCACTGAAGGGGTACCTCTCCCTCACGCCTAACAGGAGTCGTTTCCAGAGGCTGAGGGCTTGGGTCTTTTTCCCAATTGCCTTGTCAATGCCGCCTTCCCTAGACAGGGATCCCAGCTGCCTGGCCTCCCTACCCTCTAATTCCAGGCTACTGGCCCCGTTATCCCAGCACCGGAGCAATGTGCTCGCCTGAAAGTCGGCTAAAATCTTTTCGCATATCCCGCAACTCACTCAAGGATAGGGATCGAGTAATTACCTCTGGTTCTGCCTCTTCCTCCTGCTCTCGTGATGACCCTGGTTCATCATCATCTCTTACTAAGCGAACTGATTTCTTCATGTACTTCTTCTTCTGTATGGGGGCAACTGATACTGGCACGGGTTGGTTCCCTGGTTCAGTGGCAGTGGCTGCTGCAGGGGTTGGAGTAGCTGCAGTGGCTGCCACAGGGGTTGCAGTAGCCGCAGTGGCTGCTACAGGGGTCGGAGTAGCTGCAGTGGCTGCTGCAGGAGTCGCAGTAGCCGCAGTGTCCGCCGCAGGGGCTGCAGTAGCCGCAGTGTCTGCCGCAGGGGCTGCAGTAGCCGCAGTGTCCGCCGGTCTGGTTTCCATCTCTTCCCCCTGAGGGTGCTGCATAATTCTGAGCAGTGCCTGGTAGATACTGGCCAGGGCCCAGCACAGCGCGGTGAGTTGTGCCTCTCTAGAATAGCCACAGCATTTTCCCTTCAAATATTCTACCACTTTATCAGGGTCCTGTAATTGTTCAGGGGTGAAGTCCCAGACCATTGGAGGTGAGAAGTTCTCTAGGTACCTGCCCATGTTCTCCCACATGCCGTGCCACCCCTGACTATCCAGCCTCAGAGCAGATCTCCGGGTGGCAGTCTTAAATAGCTGTTTAACCTTAAACAGGACCTGGAACACATTCAGCAGACATAACAATAGGACCAGGCTGGTTTGAGTATCCCAAGGATATTCAAAATTCTCAAAAGCTGTCATACCTGACCCGAAGGAGAAAAGGGAGGCAAAAGAGGTGGGGAAAGTGTCCCCCCGCCGTTTCCCCCACAGACTGGGTGTAATTATTAATAAATTCTGAGAGACGGTGCCCAATGTATGGACAGGACAGCAAAACCACATAAGCACCCCAAAATACCTGTCTGAACAGTGATATTATCATATCATAAACAGATATCGCACAGGACAGCAGAATGATAACCCTCACCCCTCTTCCAGACATGGTAAACAGCATCGCAGGGAGTACATAAGCCATATAGGAATTTATATAACACAGCCATGAGAACAAACCAAGCAACATGATGACCAGCGACTATTTACCTAATAAAATAAATGCATACAAAGAAATCCGTTTTTCCACGTTCTAGTTGGATTCTGTCGTTATCTCAACCCTTCGAGCCCCACGTTGGGCGCCAAAAAGGACTGTCGTGGTTTAGCCTCAGACGGCAACAAAGAATCACGTGCCGCTCGTTCGGGCCTTCCCGATACAGGAAGAATCAGAAGAAAAAGGCAAGACTCTTGGGTTGAGACAAAGGCAGTTTAACAGAACAGCAAAGGGAACAGGCAAACAACAACAACACCACGGACAGAGGCATATACGAACACGATTACGGAACCGCCGCTCCCCGCCGCTCCCCGCCGCTCACCAACCGGACCCGGGTCGCCCCCACCGCTCCAAGCGGCGACTTCCCGCCCCCTCCCCCGGCAGGTCAGGGTGGGCATGGCTCACATGGCATGGAATACCAGGAAAAATTAACCCTATCCCCGCCGGAACCAGGACATCCTCTATTCTCCCAATCAAAGGAAGGGGATGGGGAAGGAGGAGACAAATAGAACCGGTGAATGCCTGGCTTTGTAGCTGGTACTCAAGGGTTTGGCTTCTGTGATGATGGATCTACCTTAGAGAAGCCGGGTCTGTTGCGAGCTGATGGCATTCACCTGACTTCATACTGCAGGGAAAAAGAGGGGAGAATGCGGGACCCAGAAAGGAAAGGGAAACGCCTGCGCAGTGGCCCTCTGCCGAGCGCGGCAGCGTTCTCAACGATTGTCTCCCCAGTGCAGCAGCCGGTGAAGAGCACGGTGGCTACAAAGATGGTTGTGGCACTGCTTTCCCTTCACACTTGTCACCACCCTGGTGGCGATTTCACATGGGCCGAGAAACTCCCCGGCAGCTCCGGCTGGGCAGGGACTAAGCGAGAGGCACTGCTGATGTGCCTCCGTGCCTTCACTGGGGTGCGGCTGGAGAATATGCCCAACCCAGGTGCTCCCCAGGAAGCGGATACCACAGAACTGAACATGCTGGATGTGGAGAAGCCGGTGCTGTATCGGCAGTGGGACTTGCCCACTGGGAAATGTCTGCCCACACCCCCAACATCACCCTCGGGAAAGCAGCGTCCTCTGGCAGTGGCACAGCAGGAACAGAGACCCTGCCGTGGACAGGCCCCACCCGACCACTAGCACACACACCACCACCCACCCATGGGTGTCAGGTGGGCCCACCAAGAGCACGCCCACCACCCCAAGCTCAGAGGCAGCACCAAGGGAGCAAACTCCACCTCACAGGATGGGATCTCAACGACCAAAATATCTGTAGGTCACGTCACGTGATATTAGGTTTGGGAAGGGTTTTGGGGGGCTTCTGTCAGCTTCGGAAAGGGAACTCCAGGGAGCCTCAGCCTGCTGGGTGGGTCTGGACTGTGTGGGGTTGGAACTGTGGCTGCCCGGGGCAGTGGTGGGTCGCTGAGGCAGGGGGTGGCCCGAGGGTGGGGCTGGTTGCCCGGGGGGCCTGTGATGCACTCTGGCGCCTGGGACACCACAGGGGACGTGTCACAACAGGGGCGGCTACAAAGGGCGCCACCGGGCAGTGCTGCCCCAGTTCGGCACGGGACAATGGTGAGTGGGCTGGCGGGGGGAGGCTGGGCTGGACCAGGGCCGGGGCAGAAACGTGGCCCCTGGGGGGTGGGTTCTCACCCGGCATAGAGGACCCAGCTGCTGGTGGGAGCCCCTTGGGCCAGGCCCGGTGCCGCCGCCAGCGGGGCTGGGCGCAGGCCTTGCTGCCTCCCCACTGCCTCGGCCTCTCTCCTGCCTGCCCCCAGCTCCCTGCGCTCCTGTCCCCCCTGCCACCAGCTCCCTCCTTCTCTCCCAGCCCCACTGAACCCCTTCTCTCCCTCCTCCTGCAGGCCATGGCTGCTGCCAGTTTGCTACTGTCCTGGCTTGCTCTGCAAAGGATCGTCCAGCTCCCACTGCTGGTGGGCGATGAGCTGGATGACGCCATGCAAGAGCGCATGAGACAGCGCGCTGAGTTTCTGGATGAGAAGATGAGGCATCTGCTGGAGGAGCTGGAGCAAAAGCACCTGGACCTGTGGAGCCAGAAGGAAAGCGGCGTTTCCTGGGGAGCCCTGCTCTCAGTGCCTTGCAGCAGTGGCACTTCTGGGCTCTTGCTGGTGTCCTGGTCCTGCTCCTCAGGCTCGGCTGGTGGCTCAGGAAAAGGAGCCGTCAGCCAGCCAGCAGCAGCAACGAGGGCGGTTCCAGAAAGAAGATGGAGAAGCAGGAGCGAGTCAAAGGCCAGGCGTGCACTGCACACGTGCCTGATTTCCACCGAGCATCTCCTTGAACTGTCAGAATCGTTTGCAAAGGTGGAGGAGCTGGTAGATGATCTTCTCTGCATCTGCCACAGATGTTGCAGAGACACCTGCATGCCACGAGTGAAGACCGTCGTTGGGGTGGAGAGCACTTTAGGAGGTTGAAGCCCCCAGGAGGATGATGCCATCTACCGCCTGCTGGTGCCCCTGAAGCCTCCTCATGGGCATGCTTTCCATCTGGAGCTGGGCACCATGGAGGGCATGCCAGGCAAGTACTCCTGCATCCGTGTGGAGCCAGAGTGCAGCCGCAAGGAGGAGCCGCTGGTGAAGGATAAGCCGTGCTTCCTCCACTGCCATGAGGAGCAGCTGGGGAAAAACTGGGATCCCAGCCTCCTCAGTACCTTCTGCACCGGCTCCTACCTGGACATAGAGAAAATGATCCGCTGGTTCCAGGACATGCTAAAAGACGCCTGGGTGTCTTTGCCTCAGTCAAGACACTGCCATCTGAAGGTGCTGCCCTCCAAGCGCTCCTGCAAGCTCCGGCTGACAGACGCTTCCAATAGTACTGTCCTCATTCACATCATGCTTGGGGTGCAGCAAGGTGACTCGTACGCCTTGCTGAGCATCCAGTAGGAAGAGACTGCTGCAAGGAGACTTGCAACAGAGACTCCCTCTGCCACCTGGATAGTGACCGGCCTCACTCTTCCCGGGAGTCTATTCTCTGTAGGAACTTCACCCCCTACAAAGATAGCAATAAATCACTTGTTTGTTTGAACTAACGCTGTGTCCGTGAGTGTCCATGCATCACTTCCTTGGGGAAGGCGGACACAAGCTCCTGGCTGTGCAGCTGCTGCAGAGTCAGGGGCTGTTTTGCGGAAGAGCTGCTGCAGTGGGCTCTGGTTTCCTGAGGCACTGGGCTTTGGCTTGCCAGGTGGTGTGGGTTAATCCCAGTAAGCAGGTTGGCATCATACAGCTGCTCAATCCCTTGCCCCAGTGGGACAGTGGTGGAGAGAATCTGAAGGGTAAAAGTGGGAAAACGTGTGGGCTGAGCTCAGACGGTTTAGTAGGTAAAGCAAGAGCTACACGCTCAAGCAAAGCAAAAGAAAGAACTTCACTAATCTCCTGTTCTTCCAACCAGACATGCCTTGTCGGGAGGCATTCTGCCTCAAAAGGAACGGAGAGTGTTGACTGGGGAACAGACTCTGAAATAGAGCTTTTCGCTATAACTAGTAGAAAGGGAAAGAATGTTAATGTAGCAATTGTTTGTACAAAGTTAAATGCATACCTTCACAAGGGAATCCCAAGAAAATTAGCTGGCTTAAGAGCTGGTGAGATACTGAAGTGGTTGTGCAGCAACTCTTGAACTTTTATCAGTTTTTGGGTGAAGTCTAACAAGGTGCTGAGTGCTCTCAGTTGAAATCATCACCACCAGGGAAGTCACTCTACACTTTGACAAATTCAGTCACGGTTGGAGTATTTATCGTATTGACCAAAAACCTGTGGCTTTGTGGACAACAGCTGTACTACGAGGAGTGAATAGACACAAACATAAATTTTATGCTAAAACTGAAGGCGCTTTTGTCCAATAATAAGATGAAAACCATTTCTTCCAAAATGTTGTTAAAATACTTATTTAATTAAACAGAATCACAGTATCCCCTGTCTTCTTGAACCAGGGAGCCCAGCCTCAAGCATTAGGAAGCTCATAAAATGGTCACTTTATTTTTGGAGTAGATTTCTACCACACTGAGTTGTCATGGTCTAACCTGAGCCAGCAATTAGGACCATGTAGCTGCTCACTCACTCCTGCCAGTTGAAGTGCGGGAGAGAATCGGAAGAGTAAAAGTGAGAAAAAACTCATGGGTTGAGATAAAGACAGTTTAATACATAGAGCAAAAGCTGTGCAAGGGAGCAAAGCAAAACAAGGAATTAATTCACTGCTTCTCATCGGCAGGCAGGTGTTCAGCCATCTCCAGGAAAGCAGGGCTCCATCATGCCTAATCGTTACTTAGGAAGATAAACACCATAGAATCATAGAATCAACCATAGAATCATAGAATCATAGAATTGCTGAGGTTGGAAGGGACCTTTAAGATCATCAAGTCCAACCTTTAACCTACCCTGACAAAAGCCACTTCTAAACCATGTCCCTAAGTGCCCCATCTACCCTTTTTTTAAACACCTCCAGGGATGGTGAATCCACCACCTCCCCGGGCAGCCTATTCCAATGTTTAATAACCCTTTCAGTGAAAAAAAGTTTCCCAATATCCAATCTAAACCTCCCCTGACGTAACTTGAACCCGTTTCCTCTCGTCCTATCACTTGTCACCAGGGAGAAGAGGTCAGCCCCCATCTCTCTACAACCTCCGTTCAGGTAGTTGTAGAGGGTGATGAGGTCTCCCCTCAGCCTCCTCTTCTCCAGGCTAAACAACCCCAGCTCCCTCAGTCATTCTTCATAAGGTTTGTTCTCCAGACCCCTCACCAGCTTTGTAGCCCTTCTCTGGACACGCTCCAACACCTCAATGTCCCTCTTGTAGCGAGGGGCCCAAAACTGAACGCAGTACTCGAGGTGGGGCCTCACCAGTGCCGAGTACAGGGGGATGATCACTTCCCTAGTCCGGCTCACCACACTATTCCTGATACAGGCTAGGATGCTGTTGGCCTTCTTGGCCACCTGGGCACACTGCTGGCTCATATTCAGCCGGCTGTCAACCAACACCCCCAGGTCCTTTTCTGCCGGGCTGCTTTCGAGCCACTCTGCCCCAGTCCTGTAGCGCTGCATGGGGTTGTTGTGTCCCAAGTGCAGGACCCGGCACTTGGCCTTGTTGAACCTCATACCATTGGTCTCAGCCCATCGGTCCAGCCTGTCCAGATCCCTCTGCAGAGCCAACCTACCCTCAAGCAGATCAACACGCCCGCCCAGTTTAGTGTCGTCTGCGAACTTACTGAGGGTGCATTCGATCCCTTCATCCAGATCATTGATAAAGATATTAAAGAGAACCGGCCCCAGCACCGAGCCCTGGGGGACACCACTTGTGACCGGACACCAACTGGATTTAACTCCATTTACCACCACTCTCTGGGCACGGCCATCCAGCCAGTTTTTTACCCAGCGAAGAGTACACCTGTCCAGGCCATGAGCAGCCAGTTTCTCCAGGAGAATGCTGTGGGAAGCGGTGTCAAAAGCTTTGCAAAAATCCAAGTAGATAACATCCACAGCTTTTCCCTCATCCACTAAGTGGGTCACCTTATCATAGAAGGATCTTAGGTTTGATAGGCATGACCTGCCCTTCACGAACCCATGCTGACTGGGCCTGATCACCCTGTTCTCCTGCATGTGCCGTGTAATGGCACTGAGGAGGATCTGTTCCATGACCTTCCCAGGCACCGAGGTCAGACTGACTGGCCTGTAGTTCCCCGGATCTTCCTTCCGGCCCTTCTTGTGGATGGGTGTCACATTTGCTAACCTCCAGTCAGCTGGAACCTCCCTGGTTGTCCAGGACTGCTCATAAATGATGCAAAGTGGCCTGGCGAGCACTTCCGCCAGCTCTTTCAATACCCTTGGGTGGATCCCATCCGGCCCCATAGATTTGTGCACCTCCAGGTGCTGAAGCAGGTCCCTCACCGTTTCCCTTTGGATTAGAGGGGCTTCATTCTGCTCCCCATCCCTGTCTTCTAGTTCAGGGGTCTGGGTACTCAGGGAACAACTGGTCCTACTGCTGAAGACTGAGGCAAAGACGGCATTAAGTACCTCAGCCTTTTCCTCATCCTTGGTCACTATGTTGCCGGCCCCATCTACTAGAGGACAGAGATAATCCTTAGTCCTCTTCTTATTGCTAATATATTTATAGAAACTTTTTTTGTTGTCCTTGACAACAGAAGCCAGGTTTAGTTCTAGCTGGGCTTTGGCCCTCCTGATTTTTTCCCTACATAGCTTCACTACCTCTTTGTAGTCCTCTTGAGTGGCCTGCCCTTCCTTCCAGAGGCCATAGATCCTCTTTTTTTCCCTAAATTGCAACACTAGCTCCCTGTTTAGCCAGGCCGGTCTTTTTTCCCGACGGCTTGTCTTCTGGCACATGGGGACAGCCTGCTCCTGCGCCTTTAAGACTTCCTTCTTGAAAATCATCCAGGCTTCCTGGGCTCCTTTGCCCTGGAGGACTGCCTCCCAGGGGACTTTGTCAACCAGGCTCCTGAAAAGCCCAAAGTCCGCCCTCCGGAAGTCCAAGGTAGCAGTTCTGCTGACCCCTCTCCTTGCTTCTCCCAGAATCGAAAACTCTATCATTTCATGGTCACTGTTCCTGAGACAGCCTCCAACCTTCACACCCCCACAAGACCTTCCCTGTTTACAAACAACAGATCCAGCAGGGCACCTTCCCTAGTTGGCTCTCTCACTAGCTGTGTCAGGAAGTTATCCCCAGCACATTCCAGGAACCTTCTAGACTGTTCCCTCCCTGCTGTATTGTATTCCCAGCAGATGTCCGGCAAATTGAAGTCCACCACGAGGACAAGAGCTCGCGATCTTGAGACTTCTCGCAGCCGTTTATAGAATATTTCATCTGCCTCCTCATCCTGATTGGGCGGTCTATAACAGACTCCTACTACGATATCTGCCTTGTTAGCCCTGCCCCTGATTCTTACCCATAAACACTCAGTCCCATTATCACCATCATTTAGTTCAAAGCATTCATAACACTCCTTAACATACAGGGCCACAGCGCCGCCTCTCCTTGCTTGCCTATCCTTCCTGAAGAGCCTATAGGCATCCCTGGCAGCACTATAGCTATGTGAGTCATCCCACCATGTTTCTGTGATGGCGACTACATCATAATTATCCTACTGCACAGTGGCTTCCAGATCCTCCTGTTTGTTGCCCATGCTACGTGCATTAGTGTATAAGCACTTCAGCTGGGCTATAGGTCCTTTCTCCTTTTTACTGGTGGCAGCCGAAATTCTGCCACCCCCAGACTTATTCCTAAGGGGCCTGGTTATGCCCCCTATCTTTTCCAAGTCTAGTGCCAGCATGCCACCTTCAGGCTTTTTGCTAGCAAGCTTGGATCTATCCCCATCCCCCTTCGAATCTAGTTTAAAGCCCTGTCAATGCGCCCTGCCAACTCCTGCCCTAAAACCCTTTTCCCCCTCTGAGACAGGCTTTTGCCATCTGTTGCCAGCAGGCCTGGCGTCCTGAAAAGCAGCCCGTAATCAAAGAACCCAAAGTCCTGCCGATGACACCAGTCTCTGAGCCAGGCATTGAACAGCTGGCATTTCCTATTAATCTTCTCATCAATCCTCACAACTATTGGGATAGAAGCAAACACTACTGGTGCTCCTGATCCCCTAACCATCCGTCCCAGGGCCCTGAAGTCTTTCTTCATTGCCCTCAGGCTTCTTCCTGAAATTTCATCATTGCCTAACTGAAAAATCAATAAAGGGTAGTGGTCGGTAGGCCTAACTAGGGTAGGGAGTTTCTTCTGGACATCCTTAACTTTGGCCCCAGGGAGACAGCAGATTTCCATACCGATGGGGTCTGGTCTACATATGGGACCTTCCACTCCCTTCAGAATCGAGTCCCCTACTACAAGGGCCCGTCTTTCTTTCATAACCGAGGATGTTGTTATACGAGGCGTAATCCATCTTGGCCTCGGTGACAACTCCAAGTTCAGCAAGCTGTTGTCCTTCTCATCCTCCAGTTCCCTTTGCAGAACATCATATCCGTTCTGCAAGGGCACCTGGGATGGTGTGAGGGTCACCTGGGTGGCACGCCTGCCACGCCGGACGGGGACTTGTTGCCACTGGCCCCTGTCCTCTGAATCTCCACATTCAGCTGTGCTGCTAGAGGGTGGGGAGTGCTCTGTATGTGGAGCTCTGTCTGCCTGAGGTGCTTCTTTCAGGGAAGGCAGGATGCGACTCCAGTTATCTATCTCCTGTTCACAATCCCTTATACTTCTCAAACGACTTACCTCCTCACGGAGCTCCATCACTAGGTGAAGGAGTTCCTCTACCTGGGCACACCTCCCACAGGTCTGCTCACCACTACCACTCAACACCAGCGCAAGAGCAGGGCACACCCTGCAGCCTGACACCTGGGTGGCAGCATGTTCCCATGCAAGCTCTGTCTGAGTGGCCACATCGGAGCTGCTCGGTGCAGAGCTCAGGGATGCCATGGCCTTCTGCCGAGTTCTTCCCATGATGCCCTGGTCAGGTCGAGCGGTTTCCAGTGACTTACTGTTCAAGGAGCTGCGTCCTCTATGCCTGCTCTCACCTTGGTGACACCCACCAGCTGCCTGCATGCTGGGTGTGCAGCGGCCGGCCGCTGCGCTCCGGGACAGTCTGTTTAGAACTGCTGCGTGAGTCGTTGTCTCCGCCCACGCCGCGTCAGCAGCCCACCCCTGAGCTGCCGGTTCCGGCACGAGGCAGCTGCTTTTCCCAGCCACGAAAGCCCTCAAAAGAGCCTTTTTGCCGGTGTTACCCGCCGTGATCCCCTTCACCAGTGAGGCCTTACCTGCACTGGAGCTGGTCTCCTCGGCGACCATAACTCTGAAGGTCCCCCTCTTCCTTCTTCTTCTTCTACCTGTTTTATATACTGAACATGACATCACATAACATGGAATATCCCTTTGGTCAGTTGGGGTTGGCTATCCCAGCTGTGTCTCCTCCCAACTTTTTGTGCTCTCCCAGCCTCCTCACTGGCGGGGTGGTATGAGGAGCAGAAAAGGCCTTGACTGCTTAGCAACAACCAAAACCACCAGTGCACTACCAACACTATTCTCATCCCAAATCCAAAACATAGCACTACACCAGCTGCTAGCAAGAAAGTAAACCCCATCCCAGCCAAAACCATGACATGAGTTCTATGAAGAAGCCACAAAAGTGACTTTCAGAGTCCTGAAAGGTGCCACAGGCAAATCGTTTCCCTCATTGACCCCTCCCAGCTTCAGCCTCAGATGTCTAGGAAAGACAAATAGTGGAATAATTTATTTTCTTAGTTTCATTAGAGTATTTGACCTATTTTTTTGTGTTCTCCTCTGGGTTTGATAGGGAAGAAGGGAGGCTTTTGCCTTTTCCAGTCAAAGGACTGTGACTTTTCCCCCACCCCCATATCTAGACTTTGCCATGAAAAATATCACTTGTGCATTTGTATCTCTATTTTCCTTATTCGGAAAATTTATTTCATGGAAATTTTTGCTATAATCAAGGCAATCAATTTTCAATGAAAATACTTAATTGTCTTTGTTTCTTTTTAAACGAATCAATAAAATGAAGCCTTTTCACAAAATACACTAAAGTCTCTGGAAATTTGGTTTCATATGTATTTGCTGGAAGGTTAACATTGTCCTCCCTAGATATCTCTGAGTGTCAGTAGACCTTCTGAGAGATGTCATAGACCAGGGCATACATTACATATCTTATTTATGTCATGTACAACCAGGGTACTCAGTGTTTTTGTAGGCAATTTCTGCTGTCTTAGGTTAATTTTACAGAGTCTCAGAGTGCCCGGTTTTTCTGTTTTTAGGGACTTACTTCTGATATCCGTGACTAGCAGAGGGCATTCATGTAGGAACACATGCATGCAGGGGCTTGTGTTTCCAAGAGAAAGATTTAATTACACAGAGAATGACATATGCATTACTGAAAAAATCCATGGTTTTCGATGGTAGATTAGACCACCATTTTTTATAGGAGAAAGGGTCTTTCTCTTACTTTCTCTACTCAGAGCAGCTTTTCTCTGACTAGGCAGATGTGCACATGTGGTGATTTCACCAGAATGTAAGCTACACTGTATCATGCTAACGGGAGTATATACTGTGGGGCACAAAACCTCCCTTTTCTGCAGGGTAAACAATTGCCTAAACTAAACTGTGTCTTCATGTACAAAAATCACATTTTACGTTGATCTGAAGCAAATCCAGATAGTCAGCCTATATTCTGCATTTATTCTCTGTTGCTGCATTCTAAATAGCTGCATCTGTTTTTCCTGTACTTTGAGGCATTTCTGGCTGGTCTGAGGATGACAGGATGCTGCCTGCACTTCCATTATTATTATTATTGTTTCTATTGTGGTTGCACTTGCTTCTACTATTATGATATGGTACTTTCAGAGCAAAAGAACAGTCCTAAGTCTACTTGTTTGGTTTATTGCATTAAAAAAAAAAAAAGAAAAAAGAAAAAAGAAAAAAGGTATGTTGAAGCTTGAATGCAAACAAAGTGAACAAAACCCTCAGAAATAAATATTTTCCACACAATATTGACCTATTAAATCAGGCCATAGTTGCTGCTTTTTTCCCCAGCTGCTTCCTTGATGTTTTCTGTGAGGAGACACAGCCGTTATCCTTTCCAATAAAAGACAGAACTGAGGGGAAAGCTGGTGAGTTTAATTCATTTTGATACCCTCTGTATGAGTGTGTGTGTGGGGGTGTGTGTGGATGTTGATGATCAGGCGCTTTCATTTTTAAGAGTGTCCTCTGTACCATTCATCTGTGTATTTAAATAAAGTTGTTGGGAATATATGATACTTCAGCCTTAAGCTGTCAAAAATGAGATTCCAAAGTATTCAGCAGCACAAAATAGCATAAAAAGAGCTTTGCCACTATTTATCTCTGCTTGCCAGCTTGTAATGTTGATGTATGATATGTCATAATAAAGCACTGAAATGAATACAGCTACATAAAAAAGTGAAGCTACATAACCACAGACACTGAAATATTTCTGATTCCTCCCTGTCTCCCTCCTCCATCCACTCACACACACGCACACACACACTCGAAGACACACACACATTCCTAGTGATCCTGTTCTAAATCTGCTATTTGCCAGCATACAGATATGATGTACACTAGAGCCTTCCAAATAATTGCAAAGAAAATGGTAAAAGCTATTGTATGTGTATCCCAAATTCATAGTTTCCATTGACCTCAGTTACAGTGATGAGGCTCAACACCTTCTGAAATCCAGATCTACATCTCATTTTCCCCTTCCTTCCAATTCCATTACCTTTTGAATTTCTTTTAAATTCTTTTTGTATATATGTATATATGTATGTGTATATATATGTTTTTTAACTTAAAAAAAATGTATATACTTTGCTTTTTTCCCCTTACTTATTGCTAGGAATACATACACAGAATGCATAAATAAGTATAATAAACAAGTGAGAGACTCCACCTGGTAAATTTAATCAATTTTAATGTTTGTTTAGGGAAATCCATTCACAATAATTCACAAAATCACAAGTTTTCACAGTATTTGTGAGAGAAGACAGCATGTCTGACTTTTTCATGCTTATCAAAAGAAGTTGCCCTGCAAGAAATGAAATTAAGTAAAAAAAAAATCTCCCCAAAAGACTTGTTAATAGGACCATCAATAAACAGAATCCCTGTGTTAAATAACACCTTTAGCTGTTGACCTGGCAGCAAATAAGTACGGCCTAAATAAAATATGTGACACTTACTATAAATTAATGTTATAAATTAATGAAAAAAGAATACTTTAAAATCTATTCCTTTTAGTACTTAAACTGGTTTCCAACCAATTTTCAATATTATGTTCCCTACACTATGTCAGATGTTCTGCTGACTTCTATGGATATGGAGCAAAGTTCATATGAATATCTGTCCCATAATCTGTATTTTGCCCAACCACGAGTCCAAACTTAACAGTTTAACAGAGAATTGACTTTCAGAAGAAGTTTACTTGCCTGGGTATAACAGAAATCAGAATTAATCTTTTTTTTTTTTTTTTTTGTAATCCAGTGAGATTATTTTTTCACCACATGAGTACGTTTTCCTTCCTTTCCATTTCTACTTTTAATTTTTTGTCTTTATTCTTTTTCTGTTTCATGCTTTGAATATGCCCATTCCACATAGTGTCCAGCTTTGTTTGCAAGGTTATTATTCTACAGCAAGCACTTCCATTCATTGAAATTAGCAATACTACTTCTGTGTGTCTAATAAACAAAAATGTAACAAAAAGAATATTCACAATTGCCCAGATGTCTCTCTATGTGAAAGGTAATTGACTATTGTAATTATATGCAAATATTATATCGTACAAATTACACACATATGTACACACACATGGACAGAAACGACATACACTTAGTAACTGGTTATGAGCACAGAAAAGAAAAATATGCCACCAGAGGTATATACAGTTTCTGAATGCGTAGTCCACTCTTTGAAAGCAAAAAGGAAACAAGATATCTGAGTGACCTGTCTCTACTGGAGAACATTAAAAAAAGAAAATGCCCTGAAGGCAGTAGCTACTTGTTTCATTAGCCTGTGGATTTTTTTAAAGCTTACCGAGTCCTTAGACATTCAGTGAAGAAACACTGCTAAGATCTTTTTGCCATGATGTCTCTGTGAGGATATGGATTTCAACACATTTCAAGATAGAGAATACTACATGTTGAAATCATTACTCCTCCTGTCATCCCAAAATATTATCAAAGGAAAGCAACTGACTGTCACAGGAGAGGGCATTACATTGGCCATCCTCCATCTTGAATTGCAGCTCGTCTTCACACTGCATCTCTCTAAGGTGACCAGTCCCCTGTTGATCTTAGGTGATGATTATGGCAACTGTTGTATGCTGTTGCTATGGCCACAAATATGTGCTGCGAAACCTCAGATTTTGCTTTTCCTAGCATTTTCTACATGTTTCATGCTTTAGTTTTAAAAGCAAAATGAATTGTCTGAACTGATCTTGTATTTAGTTTGTGAAAAAATGTAAGGGACAATTCCACCTAAAAAATGTATTTTTCTTTTTTTATAACTTCTTGACATTATATGAAAAGAACTGTCATATGTTAACATTACAACAGTCTTTTCTACATTTAGGACTTTAACACGGGTTAGCGTATGTCCTAAAAAAATATGATCAACCAATCAAAGTTCCTGTTTTAGCAGAGCACAGGAAGTAAGCGTAATGAGAAGATGAGAACTGAAGGTTCAGTGTGTTGTATTCTATGAATCAAGGAAATGAAAATACTTTTTACAATATATATTAAGCTTCATCTTAAAATTAGCTAGATTTCTGATAAATACTAGCTAAATTATGTATGGAGGCAAGTTTCTTTGAAATTTAAATCCTCTGATAAAAAGATTTTTTTCTTAATATCCATCCCATGCCTCCATTCTTATACCAGCTCACATATTCATCTATGCAGAACATGTATATATTTGTGGAGATTCATTTCTAGGCAGAACTCAGATCATGCCTTTATGTAGCTAAACTGTGGAAGTCAAATTCTTCTTGTTTCTACTCATAAAAAAGGTCTTTTTTCTCCCTCAAAAATCCTAAAGGACCTTCTCTGCATCTGCTCTAAAACAAATTTAATTAATCTTTCTCCATTGTGGGTCAGCAGAGATAGACTCTGTGTATTACACAAGGTCTCAACATTTCTTCTATAAGGAAAAGAACGCTCCCCCAGCTCTCTGAGAAACAGCTAACCCACCCTCCTAAGGTACAATGTTACTCCTTTTCATCCATCTCCTGATGAATGGACATGGGAGGCATGAACCTCCTGTTCAACAGAACTGAAACCTATGGTGCTAGAAACAGAAAATTGACAGGTGGTCTTACAGGGACAGGCTGCCAGTGCTATTTAATAGAAACAAAACTATAAGATGGGGAATTCTAAGACAATACAATTTAAAACTAGAGAGCTCATAATAACATGTCTAATATGTCACAGATTTCACAGATAACTTTTCCAGGGTCCACCAGGTAGCCAAGGAGTCTTCACAACGGAATTTGGTCCTGTGATAAAGTGAGAGAGAGCAGAGATAAAAAAGTACACTTTAATATCTCTGACATTAGAATGGGAGCAGGTGTGTTAAAAAAGAAATGTAGAAAAAACATAAAATCCCTTTTAGACAATCTTTTAAAAATATTGAGTTATCTTTTTCTTCATGTTGTAGTGGCTGCCATTTTCCCTGAAAAATCAACTGTTGCCATTGCAAAGTCTTTTTTGTCTCTGTTGTGGAGTTGATAGCATCACTGCAGAGAAGTGTAAAAGTGAGATCTCCAATTTATAGTCAGTGACGGGGACACAGGCATGGAAATTTTGAATCTCATCCATTGTAGATGGATTTTTTTTGAATGGATAGTTTGAAAATGCCTCTTATATATGAGGTGATAAATCTTAATGCTTTCCATTTTTAAAACCTCATGTTAAAGTGGCCACAGGACCAAATTTAGATTAGATATGAGAAAGCACCACCATAAAAAGGCTAATGGAATAGCAAAGGATTTTTTTTTAGAAATTCCACCATAAAATATGCTGACATAGCAACAGTTAGAAAATACAAGGGACTATATATCTTTAAATGACCCAATTACTCATTTCTTTCAGTGTCATAAAAAACACTGCCCGGTTCTGGTAATGTCACTGATCCTAACTGCAGCATGATAAGGACAAGTAATACTTACGAACTTCAAGCACTCACATGTGGTATTAGTACACGTACGTAACTATATTTGACCTTAAATAATCAGTGAAGGAAAGCACATAATAAAGTTGTTCATAATAGAGATTGCAGAGTGACTGATTAAGTGATTACTTTAATTTTCCTGAGAGAAAAAAATATGCTGACCTAAAGCTTAGTACAAATCTTTGGAGAAATTTGTTGGGTCAGCCTTCTGTGTAAGAAATTTTCACTAGGAAAAAGGGAACAGGCAGTTCCATACATAATCATTATTTTACCTTTATCAGAATTTTTCCAATACTGGATGGCCCGTGTCATTTGTCATGTGGAAAATGGACTAACAACAATAAAATTATTAGTAAAAAAAAAAAAGAAGTTATAATATAAAAGATTTTTGCAAATGTATCAAACTAGAGATTTGTCATATGCTTTCAAACACCTTGAAAGAAATGAAACTTACCACATAAATACCCAGTTCTGACTATTTATCGAAAAGCTGGTCACAAGGTGGTTTTTGAGGTGAATCGAGGTAGTGCCACGCACTCAGAATATTTTGCTGCCCAGGCTGGAATATTGCTGCATTTAATTTATATGTAACTTAATTAACATTTCATTGCCAAGTAATGTAAAGACAGTAAGTTTCTCGTTTAGAAAACTGCACCAAGTAGAAAACTGCATACATACTTTCTTCAGTAACATATAGGCTTATAAGAAACTGTGTAACTGACCAGAAGGATTTCTAGAACGCAGCTGCTGTAATAGTCATTAAATCTTTGAAACGGTACTTATCAAAGGTTGTGAAAAACTTAACTGGCCATGTTTTAGACCTTGGCTAGACCAAGTTTAAAAAAATACAGACATACCAGATTCCTTTCCAGTAAGAATAAGACCAGCCTTACATTTCTTCACAAAGCTTGTCTTTGATGCTTGATTAGTTTTATTCACTCTGTGATGTTTCCATCAATATTGAATTAGGCAACTTGGGTGTATGCTTCTCAAAACTTAATACACATATAATCCTACTTCCTCTGATTTTACCATGCGCTCTTACTTGTCCAATTTTCTTCTTCAGTGCAACTTTATTGGGAAGCCATTTTTTCCTCCACTGTGAAATAAATTTCTACTTGTTATTGTTGTTACAGATACAAACTGCCTTATTTTGGTTTTTTGTGCATTTATTTCTTAGTAAATAACTTCATATTGCTACATTTATTGTCTTTTCTGTGAATTGATTGTCTTGTTTCTTTTTCTTCTTTAAAGTGTGTGGAAAACCAGTATATGATGATGTAAGAACTACCTATAAATGAATAAATGGAAGCAGAGCACAAAAAGAAGCGAAAACTTAAATACTGCAATTAGTATGAAGCCATGTCTGCAAAAAAATCTTGACAAATAAAAATGAAGTGCTATGTGTTATAAAATAGAACTATGAACCACTTCTACTTCGGGCCTGTGCTTTCTGATATGAAGAGCAGAAGAGTGAATGCAGAATTCAATGTGACAATATAATAGTTTATCCAATAGCAATAAAAATGTCTCATATCTTGCCATTTCTTAATAAGGCTGACAGGCCTTAATTTCCTCTGCTCAGAAGAATAACAAAACATCTGTATGTTGCAATATGAAGAGGTTAGAAACTTTTCAAGTGTGTTTAGTCAGAAAGTTGCAGTCTTTATTTTTAAATTTAGACTTTGCAAAATGATCCATTTCAATCAAGTTTTACAATGACTATTTTCTTTCCTTATACTTTCGTTGACAGAGAGCTCCATAGTAAGAAAACAGTGCTTTTGTCATTGGAGGTTTTATTTTAAAATCTAATTGCCAAACTATTTTCCTTAGGGAAATGTTCATGAAGAAATGATTCTGTATATGACTGCACTGTTCTACAAACTTTATTATTGTTATTTCCATTTCAATGGAATGTGAAAATTCGGTAAACTTGCTTTGAATACTATCATCTAGGGTACTTCAATGAGTAAAATACAAATAAAATAAACAATGAAAGAAAGCAGATCAAACATTTATCTTTGTGTTTTTCCTTCCACTTCAATTTAACTAAGCTTATATTCTCTCCAATTGGCATTTATCTTTTTGTCCCAGGCCTGGCAGAGCTGTGTAAAGAAGCTGACTAATCCCATTCCTTCCATTAAGGAAGCAAGTCTAGTGTTAGGAGAACATACCAGAAACTTCACTGTGATTTACTTTGTATTCTGCTTTCAAATCTTTGGGAACAGGTGTTTGCGAAAGAGAATATCTGGACTGGTGTACAATTCCACCAGCTACCTTAACTACCTGTTTGGATGTCCTGATAGGCCTTTTCTTGACAAATGCCAGCTATGTGCAAAAGAAGTATTTGTCTCATTCAGTACTATGCCTTTAGAAACATTTCTAACCTAAGTAAAGGATCATTGTGTATGTTATCTCTATCCCTTGACTGGCAGCAACAAGGGCTGGGTTTAATTTCTACTTATCATTATTAAACACTCTTGGAAATCTCACCAGGAAATTGGGGAAATTACATGAAAGTGACAGGGTTCAATGAACTATTTGTCTCCCCTGACAGGTGATGAATAAAGTATCCTTAACAAAACAGTATGTTAGACGAGGGAGGAAAGTAAACGAGAGCAAGAAGACAAACAGCATAACATGAGACAAGCAGCTACTCTTTTCCTAAAGAAAAACAATGATGGCTTCAAGCGCTCCATTCTCAGACCTTTGAGAGATAACTGACAAGTCTGCTTTCTACCACTTGCAGTTTTTCCTTCATGATAAAGTCCTATAACTGTGTTATCTATCCAGCAAGGCTTCACATATTAGTCATTTCCTATATCAACTCTTCTTTTTCACGGGTCTTTCTGCTTCTTCAATGGCTTTTGCTCTTCAGAAGGAATACCACAACTTGTAGGCCCACCTTCAGCTCTTCACTGACAGAAAACACCATCTTCATCTCCTGTTACATGGAAAATTTTGCATGCTAAAGCTTCAGGTTATCAGGTGGGAAATTTTCTCATCCCAGGCATGTTTTTAGCACTATTAACTTGCCCAGAATGACACATAGTGCAAACATGCCCATAAAATACGTCTAAGCATAAACATGACGAAAACATAAAATGCAGAATAAACACATTTCAGTGACTGCTTTCATTCAATTCCCTTCTTTACACCAGAGACATAGAGCTTTCTTACACCTTGGGCTTCTTTCCCCACTAGTTTCTCTGGGAATCAGTACGCTTGCTTTAGACCTCATCCACCTTTTTACAGTTTGAAACTGAGGCAATGCAAAATGTTACACTGAGCCCAAAGTAACTAGGATTTGTGGCAGAGAGAAACAATAGATCTGGGTTTCTAAGTCTGGTGTCTTAGGCAAAACCTTGTTGACTATCCAGAAATTTCAGCAATATTGTTCCAAAAATAAGCTTGCAAGACTTAACTAAATGAGACACATTAACAAAAAATTGGCATTATTACAGAGTGGGTTTTCAAATAATTTTGAGATTGAGGATATATTTTTAAAGTAAATATGGTGACCGACACCTTTTTAATCATAGGCAGAAAACTTGTGAAAGTGAAGAGCAATTTAGATAAGCTATATGAAGACAGAGCGAGAAATTTTTTATTTTTTTTTTAATGTAAGACAACTACTAAAATTGGTAAAGTTATTGTATTATACAATCTATATCTGTAAATTGTATTTAAAAAGGGATTATTCAGGAAAGGACTAAATCCTGCCCCTTGGCACTCACATACAACATTCATTCATATCACTTAGTGAAAAGCATTTTCCACTGGATTTTTGAAAGAAATAGAGGATTTGAATTTAGTCACTGTTTATGTCATTTGTACTGAATTTACTTTGCAGAACAGGTCAAAACTAAAGAAAATATCTTAAGCTCATGCATCTGCTGTTCATCTTTCATCTCTCATCCATATAAATGGAGGCTTCATAATTTCAGAGTTTATTTCTGGGGCCAGTAAGTCAAAGAAAGCTGGTATTCTGGAGGGAGAAAGTCTCTTAGTTCCAACTAAAATGCACAATCCACAGTTATTAAAATAAAAATTATTGGATTTTTTTTTTCAAAGAAAAGGACTGATGTTTGGGTTAAGCCTCCTGTGGGAAGATCTAACTTTCACGCTTACTATTTATGGGGATTTTCAAGCTCAATTTACTTACCTATTCAATAAGGGAAAGTAATTGTTATCCCATTCCTTTCATTACATGATGCAAATGCTATCTCTACAGTACAGAAATGCTTCTTCAAATTGGATGTCAGAATATACGGTTTATTTCAGTAGTTTGAACATGCATTTAAGGGACAATTCATCTATTTTCAATGAACAAGCATTTTTCTGAGTTTGTTTTTTTATTCAGTTTTAAAACAAATAATTATATGGAAGATAGAAATATGAAGGGAAGAAAATGAATACAAGGCATAGCTGATTTATCTGTGGTTTGCTACTTAGTTCAGGCTCCCTTTCCATATATTGATTTTTTTTCTGGAAGGCAAATCCAATTCTTTGTATTACAACTGAATGTAGGTGTGTGGAGTAATGGGCTTCTATATCAGTTGTGTTGCAAGGCGAAAGACTCACCACTGATTTGCAGATGTTGGCCTAAAGAGAGCACATTAGTATGTCTTTCTAAGGAATTAGTTAAGCTGTTCTTCTTAGGACAAGCTGTAAATTCAAATCAGCTGAAAATCAGATTTCTCTGATAATTCCTGGAGAAATTGTGATCCAGGACAAGGAGAAATGAAAAACAGTGAGTTCAAAGCCAGTATGACTCAGGGCAGCTGTATGCGCCCTGAGGATAGCTCCAGGATGAAAGGATGAATGTGTTTTGGAGCTACTACTGTATACTCTGATTCCCTGTGGTCTAGGAGAGAGGGTGTCACTGCATCAGTCCCATTGCTACTGCCAGAAGCTGTCACTGGATGGGTACAAGTATAGTATATCAGAGGATATTTGGATATGAGAGCTACAAGACAGGGGGCATAAGTTCGTCTCAATTCATAGAGGTCCATAAGAACACAGGTCAAATTCACAAGAGCTCTTGATCACTTACTCCTCTGCACTTGGGTGAAATGAAACTGATGTGGTCTGCCTTTATGAGGTGGTTTGCTTTTACGAGTTGGGCACTTGCCAGGTGTATATAATACACATTTCTTTACCAGTTCTATTTGGAAACTTTATTTATTCTTTTCTCTTTTGATAGTCTTTTGATAGTCACAAACCGTGTATTCATGATGTAGTTTACTGCTTCAAGTGCCTGAATGCCTTTGTCTTCAATAGGAGCTGCAATTACTTTTAACAGTAAGTATAGATGTGGAGAACAAGTACAGAGAGAGACTTTATTTCCACGCCTCTACTGTGTCTGCTAACATTTTGAACTACCTTTGGATTTTAATGGAGCAGCACACACCACCTGCACTGAACACCAATTTCAGCTGCAGCTGATAGAAAACCCCTTGCATGATGCTGATCCAGGCACTGTAGGAAAACAAAGATGCAAAATGAACTCTTGTTATTTATCCCCTATTGAGTCCTACACTAGAGACATTAATGCAGATTGGAAAGGTGTAAGCACTTTGCCCTCAAACAGAAAGAAATGTGCTGTAATAGATATTGGTGCCTCTTCTTTGGAGGTACTGAAGGATCTCTGCCAGATGAGTTCTGAGACATAACGGGCTTTTCTGCAAACAGGTCTGCTCAGTGTGATTGAGCATCCGTGACCTTCCATGATTAAAAAAATGTTAAAGAATGTTCCAGTTTCTGTCTTTGTCAAGTGCTGAGTAAATAATAGCTCAAATTTTCCTTGCTTGCCACCTACACTCCCACACAGATTTATCTCTACCTTTAGTTGAAGGAGAAAGACACAGTATCTTATGTGTCCCTAAGAAAGTGAATTGACAAGGGATTTTTATGATACAAATGCAGAAAAATTCCTTCGATATATTAGCAGGGTAAAAATTCCTGGGCTGTAATAAAATTAATGGAATCTGTATCACCTCCTGCCCTGTCTCACTATTGACAAATAGGTTGGATCAGCTTAAGCGACCACTGGTGTCATCTCTATCTGCTTACTGTTCTTCAAGAAAAATGTCTTGCTGAGATAAATGATTGCTATCTCCTTCGGAAAGGCAGAGAAGAGAAAAAAAGAAAAACCCCCACATGTTAAATCTTTTAAACTGCTGTAGGCAGTAAGAACATGGTATGGAAATTTTCTTAACCTCCTTTGAAAGTAGTGAAAATGCACGAATTTGAATGCCTATTCTGTAAGCAAGATAATTGACTATTTAGATTGAAGAATTTACCCTAAGAAATCTGTAGCTGTGTGATGCTGATTCCCAAACAAAGAAGGTGTAAAGCAGAGCTGCTCAGCATTGTGAAAACAGCCCTCTGTCTTCTAATGACAAGGTCTGGTGGGTAACTGTAGAATTTTTTTTTTTTTTCATTGTCTGTGGGGAATGCAGCCAAAGTGTGATATTTTTCCTCATTATCACTTCCAAACCCCTCAAGCCAGTGTGTGTGTCGTTCCCCCCCTCCTAATTTTTGAACATTATATAGTACATGACAAATGAGGTGACAAAAAACCCCAACAACATCCATCTAGGCACTCCTATATTAAAGGTGGTCTTAGGAGTTCTGCTATGTAAAGGATGCACGGTAATTTCTGTGGCTTTCCATTGGTACACCAATGTCAGAAGTGGTAAAAGGTGGGATGAGTTGGTGAATCTAGCACTTGGCTTTTCACCTGTGAGTTCTGTGGTCTCAAACCATTCCCTCCTGAAAGATTATAGTTTTCATTTTTAAAATTGCTGTATATTATTTAACACCCTCAGCTATTTGTCTTTTTGACTGAAGAAAAAGCTGGAATACAACTTTATTAAAGATTATTCTTGCTAAATTACAAATAAGTCCACATATTTTTCTTTTTATCAATTTAAAATAATCTTTTCCATTACCTAGATATACCATTTTTAGAAAATCTGCACTAAGTCCCTTTAAATTGCTATAAAACCTCAGATAAAGGGATAAAAAATAGTGAAGGAAGTATAGACAGGTTTTATAGAAGTGCTGCCTCCTTAACACAAGTGAAGTTATTACTTGTGTGAAACACACTTCAGAGTGCATCACATATGACTAAGTCTGGAGAGGAAAATTGAGCACACCAATAAGAAAACCAAAGTTGAAATTTGAAAGAGTAATAAAGCCTGAGCAAATACTGGTTACTTTTCTTTCTGTCTTTTTACTGTAGTATGACATAAAACTTGGGATATTTTTGAGATGGAGAAAAGTAGACAGATAATGTTGTGAGGTTTTGGAACACAGTGGAGAATCCAAGAATCATGCTGTAACTTCCATTTTGTACTGTTACTTCCATCATGAGTTAGAAGCTCTATTATTTGCCTTGTGCTCTGTACCAAACCTTGCTGGAGTTAAATTTATTAGTAAGTCCACGTCAAGGAGTTCAGTCCGGCATTGCAGATCCCAGATATTAAATCAGTTCATTCTTGTGCTGTCTCTTAAAATAATGTCAGTTCCTTACTGCTGGCCCAACTCCTGGCAGGATACCACTTGTGCTCATCTTGCCAGACAGCCTCCTTCTCTTCTTCTGTTCTTTTCCTGCTCAACTTTGGTCTGGGAAATCCTTCTTTTTGAAGTATCTGATGAATAACCTTGGAGAAGGCAGCACAAAAGTTGTGAGACTGCACCTCGGCAGTTAGCCTGTTTTCACAGATCAGTAGTCTCTTCATAGAGGTGACTGGTCTCTTGAGTACGCCATGAGGGACATGGCAGAAGTAATGTACGCTTTATTTAGGAAGGTTTGGTTTTTTCCTATGGCAATCTAGCACTATCACATGACAGAAAACTGGAATGGAGACAGAGGAAGTGGAAACGGTAATATTCTCACATAATGATTAATGAAAGGGCTTTTAGGCGGACCTTATAAATAAGGTGGGCACTTAATAGAACAACATAAAAACTAATAAACGTTACCGATATAGCTTGATGAAGGAAGAAACACTTGCATGTGCTCTCCTTGATGTTGATAGCCATGTGTCTTATCGATTCAGATGGATTCATGCTGCTATGCTGAATCCAAGCCTTAAAAATAAACATGTTGTCATAAGAGGAAATCTGCCTAGATGAAAATGCCAATAACACTTTAGGCCGCCTAGAGAGAGAAACCAGATTTGAGATGGGTAACAAGAAGCCAAGGATCAAGAGAAGTCTGCAAACATATTTGTAAGTATTTAAGGGATGGGGAGGCACTTAAGGAAGTTGGTATACAATTTCCAGACTCTAAAGGGCAAATATTTCATTGAAAGAAAGGTTTCAGACAAAAGTGTTCCCAGAGCACCAGGAACAGTGATTAAGCTTGGCTGAGACACAGTAGACCCAGAAACAGCTGACTGAATAACTTGTCTTAACTCATACAAGCAGTGAAGTGGATCAAGTTGAAAGTGTAATGCAACAACACTGCCATGAAACAGGAACAACGGTTTCCTTATTCTTTGGATGCCTGGGTTGAAATTCAGAAGATTTACACTCCACCTCATTTAAAAAAAAGCCACAATTCTGTGAAATGTCAATTTCAACATTCTATTAGTTTGTGCTTAAAAGAAGTAACATAAAAAAAGGAGTGATTTTACAAATATTTAGAGGGACTCGTGTCAACCATGAGGGAGAAACCAGAAACTATGACTGTAAAAACATTTTCCAAAGAAAAAATTTCCTTTCATTAGATATGATTGGCATTTGGTAGCAAAGGGAAACTGATAGTTAGACAGTGGATAAATAAATTAAACTGAAACATTAAAAGTTTCACAAGTGTTCAGGTTTAACTAAAATTTATTTTTGGTGGCATCTTATTGCAATTCTTATTTTAAATGATCTCCTTCACCCTTTCATATTGAAAATAAGATTTCAACCAGAATTATATTGCCAATATGCAGTGTTTATAGCAAACCTAAAAAACCCCACAAACACTCTCCTCAAAAGGCAATATAAGGATGGCTCAATATGTGCTTCTGTTCATAGTTCAAGTACCAAGAATAAAAATGTCTTTTCAATTGGTTTTATTAACAACATTTTGCCAAAGTAAAAGGGCATATAAAAATAGAAGATTTATTAATATATTTGTATATGGTGTTAAGTCATTTAGAAATTAAGAAAGTCCTAATGTATCTGAATTTAATGGGAGGTAGGCATGTTTCAAAAACATTGCTGAAGTATTGATTTGAGCAAAAGAATGTTCGATGCTATGAAAATAATCCCTGTATTCCTCATTAATTTTTATATACCATTGCTAGTGACCTTTTCCCAAGACAGGACAGACACATCCATGACTTGCAAATTTTAAAGACTTAAATCCCCACTGATCACAATAAATACGTGCATGGCTACACGTCTTGTCAAACTAGCTCCTGCTTTTGTGTGCTTTACAGGAACAGAAGAAGATTAAAAGAGAAAACGCTTCTATCCTACTTTATTTAAAATGGTGAACCTACTCACGTGAGGTTACCTAATAGGAGCTAGAAAACATGCAGCAGCAGTACCAGCAGCCATTCTGTTGTTCCACAACAAGGCAGTTGTGTGGCTGTCCTTTCCTTGCAGCGTGTGGGCCCATGGTTGGTTACATGTATGCATTGCAGCTGAGCTAGTGCTGCTTAGATTTGCAGCCACATGCAACATTTTGTTAAGAAATGTGGAAGCTCCACTGCCCAGCTGACTAGGGATAAAAACCTCACAAACAGGGAGGGTTAAAGGATCTGGTTTTGTAGGAAGAAAGGTCAATAATCTCAAAGATAAAAGGGGCCCCTATATCATTAACTGTGAAATTGCAGGAACTACTTGAGACTGGCTGTGACATTACAGACAGTTTATACAATGCGAATCAGCAGGAATTTTGCCACTGAACCCTCTTTTCTGCTTTGAGCACCTTCTGAACCGTGTGCTCCGGGAGCACTGTTCAGAGAATACCTTAGATGAAAGAATAGGACAATTAAAGCCCTCCAAAGCTCAATAGCCTTGAAGATGTGGTAGATAAAAATTAATGGTAAAAACAGTGCTTTACTGATTCTAAAAGCAATGGGCATGAATAAAAATATTGTATCAATAGACTTATATTTTACTACAACTAGTGCTGAAGCCACCAATGTTTTTAATAATTTAAAGCAAATTTGAGCAGAGGAAGTTAACTATGAATCCATATTACATTTCTGTAAGAAGTACTGTCTTGCATCAAAGAAGAAATTATACGACAAATAGATTTTTATAAAGAGGAGAGGGGGAAACAGGAGTTTTTAATTATCTAAGCCCCAAAAGACAATTTTACAATTTTTCAATGCTTGATAAGAAGTCTAGAGCAAAAGATTCAGAGAGTGAAGGAGATGCAGAAAAAAAGCCTTAGCGGTATAGTGGAAACTTGCCAAGCAACGGAGAATCTCACTCCCCATGGAAGCTTACTGGGTGTCCACAAGCCTCTGAACATTAGAGAGAATAACAAACACCGGAAAAGATAATTGAGACAGAAAGGTTTGATAATAAAAACCAGAGTCAATGAAACAGGAAAACAACAAGCTGCAAATGCTCTTGTTAACACAACACCTGATTATTTTTTTTTTGGGGGGGTGGGGGTGGGAGGGGAGGGGAGAGCAGCAGGTAATATCACTGTGCATAAGCTTCCATGTGACATTAAACTGACTTTGTACAGTGGTCAGAAGACTTCTTCAGTGATAACTGTGTGGCAAAGTGTGGATCCAGCTCAGAAAGGAAGGAAGATGAAGGATATTTTTTATTAAATTAAATTAAATTAATTTAATGTGCAAGAAGAAATGTGATATAATAACTGGTGTTACAAATGAAAGATCTCCTCTCTGCCCAAAACAAGTAGAATGAAAACTAAGTAAAATTTAGGCTGGCAGTGTTGAACTCATAACTTGTGAAGGACTGTGAAGAAAGAAAAAAAACTGAGAAAAAGACACACTTGAGTTATATTGTTATGGCATTATGAAGAGTCAAATCTTTGGCGTCATAGATTAATTGAAAGAAAGGGAACTAAAATAATGGAGAAAAAGCTTGAGAAAATTAAGGAAACTTTCAAATGAATAAAAACAGCTACTGGGAGAATGAAGAACTGCCCAATGCAGGAGAAGATCAGATCTGAGACCATCTAAGGAACCTGAAGGTGCATAAATCCAGAGGGCCTGATGAGTCCTGAGGGAACTGGCAGATGAAGTTGCTAAGCCATTATCCATCGTATTTGAGAAGTCATGGCAGTCCAGTGAAGATCCCACTGACTGGAAAAGGGGAAACATATCTCCCGTTTTTAAAAAGGGAAAAAAGGAAGACCCAGGGAACTACAGGCCGGTCAGTCTCACCTCTGTGCCCGGCAAAAGCAGATCTTCTGGAAATCTGCTGGGGCACATGGAAAATAAGGAGGTGATTAGTGACAGCCAATATGGCTTCACTAAGGGCAAATTGTGCCTGGAAAAATTAGTGGCCTTCTATGACAGGGATACAGCATTGGTGGATAAGGGAAGAGCAACTGACATCATGAACCTGGACTTGTGCAAAGCTTTTGACACTGTCCTGCAGGACATCATTGTCTGTAAGTTGGAGAGAGATGGATTTGATGGACGGACCACTCTGTGGATAAGGAATTAGCTGGATGGTCACACTCAAAGAGTTGCAGTCAATGGCTCAATGTCCAAGTGGCAACCAGTGACAAGTGGTGTTCCTCAGGGGTTGGTACTGGGGCCGATGCTGTTTAACATCTCTGTTGGTGACATGAACAGTGGGAGTAAGTGCAACCTTAGCAAGTTTGCTGACAGCACCAAGCTGTGTGGTGTGGTTGTCACGTTAAAAGGAGTCTAGTTTCAATATTTGTCTGTCAGGACTTTCACTGATTTACTGTCAGAGTCTCACCAAAGGACTTTCACTGAATCAGATTCACAAATAATCAAAATTAGTTATTTTATTGAGAGCAACATTTGCAGATTCAAGATTGCTGTTGATAAATTCACTAACTATAATAGCGCTAATTAATTAAGGTTAATATTGCTAGCAAAAATAATGATAGTACAACAACACGGGGTAACATTCACCAGAGAGTGAAAGGCGCAGTGCTTACCCAGAAAGGCGTCCCTGCCTGGGGTGGAGGAAGAGAACACAGCCCATCGACTGGTCCGTCGGGTATCAAGTTTCTTCTCTCTCAATTTAACAGTCATTTTCTCCATCCTTCTCCATCCATCCCCCAAATTATGAGGTTTCTCTCCCCTAGGTGACATGTAGTATGATTTGGGTGGAGAGACGAGTGCTATAGTCATATATGTTTAGCATGATCTCTAAAATCTTCATTAGCATATACAGGGGTGTCGACTTTAACATGCATTTCATAGGTAATAAGACAAAGGTCAATTACCAGGCATGGTAGCCTCTCAAGGAAGCAAGGAGCTACACAAAGTCTCTGTTACCTTGATTTTACTGTCCCTGCTGATGAAAAGCAGGGCTGTCCTGGCTCCCCAAGACTACCCCGTTATTTATGTATCCTGTGATAGCCAGACAAGCCTTCACTCCCCTGGGCTGCACAAGAGACAGCAAAGCCAGTCTCAGTTGCTCTTTGAGCACAGAGACTTCACCTCATTATCCAAATTCCACACTATTTGACACACTGGAGGGAAGGGATGCCATCCAGAGGGACCTGGAGAGGCTTGAAAGGTGGGCCAATGAAAAACTCATTAAACTCAACAAGGCCAAGTGCAAGGTTCTGCATGTGGGTTGGGGAAATCCCAAGCACAAACAGAGGCTGGGCAGAGAATGGATTGAGGGCAGCCCTGAGGAAAGGGACTCAGAGTTGTTCGTAGATGAGAAGCTCAGCATGAGCCAGCAATGTGTGCTTGCAGCCCAGAAAGCCAACCATATCCCAGGCTGCATCAAAAGGAGTGTGGCTAGCAGGTCAAAGGGGGTGAGTGTCCCCCTCTGCTCTGCTCTGGTGAGATCTCACCTGCAGTATTGCATTCAGCTGCGGGGTCCCTACATAAGAAGGACATGGACCTGTTTCAAGCAAGTCCAGAGAAGCGCCACGAAGATGATCAGAGGGCTGGAGCACCTCTCATATAAAGACAAGATGAAAGAGTTGGGTTTGTGCAGCCTGGAGAAGAGAAGGCTCTGGGGAGACCTTATAGCAGCCTTCCAGTACTCAAAGGGGGCTTATAAGAAAGCTGGAGAGGGATTTTTACAAGGGCATGTAGTGACAGGACAAGGGTTAATGGCTTCAAACTGAAAAACAGTAGGTTATATATAAGAAAGAAATTCTTCACTATGAGGGTGGTGAGGCACTGGAACAGGTTGCCCAGAGAAGTTGCGGATGCTCCATCCCTGGAAGTGTTCAAGACCAGGCTGGATGGGGCTTTGAGTAACCTGGGGTAGTGGGAGGTGTCCCTGCCCATGGCAGGAAAGTTTGGATTATATGATCTTTAAGGTCTGTTCCAACTCAAACCATTCTATTATTCTATGAATAAAAATACGATTAAATGAGCACGTATATTGTTTAAGCATTGGCCTTAGGTTTCCAATGTCTTCAAGCAGAGAGTTGCTAAAGAAAGATAGGGTTTTTTGTTGTTATTGTACTTTTTTTCCTTTGGAAATCACTGGATGAATGGAATAAATGAGTGCCAATGCAGTTGGTCATCACTGTTGAAGCAAATGCATGAAAAATGTTATTTAACTGTAAATATCCCATATCAACATAAATATATAAAGCTGAAACATTTACTGCTAACTCTAATGGGGAAATTATTTGCGAAATGGCAGCTGCCAGCTATTTCTCTTTGCTCTGTTGTCTATCAATCAGCATGGTTCTGAATAGTGTCATTACAAAACAGTGTATACATTCCATATCTCATTGAGAGACTTAATAACTTAGTGCAGCTGTTTGTGTTCTTTTAGGATCTTGAATTTTTTCATGGGAAGAAAACAAGAACATACTTTTGATTGTCTGGAAAATTAAGGGTTCTGTGCGTGATAATACAAATTTAGATGAAACAACAGAAGATTCAGAGAAGCTCAGAGGTACCACTCCCGTAGTAAAGCTAAGCAAGTGATTATATATCCTACATAATAGAAATACTATATCTCTCTGATAATAATAGAATAACGTGAGCTTTAAGATTAAATGGGACTGAGTTCATTAATTTTGCCTCAGGGAAGAAACGCAGACGTGAAGATTACTTGGCAGGGTAAAAGTTAAGAAAAAAATTATGCTAATCTACCATAATATGCTACTGTGACATGCACATTACATATTAGAGACTAGAAGTTAGTGATTCTAAATACCGAGGTAATAGATTTCTTTTCAAACTTTTTTTGAAACATGAATACTAATTAGATATGTGAGTAAGGCTCTCGCTTCTCCCAGACAGACCCTTAGAAGATAATCAGCTTGTAGCAGGGTTTTACATGAAGGTACGTGAAGTTATATGCAAGCTATGGTGAAAAGAAAGGACCTTTATGCACTCAGAAATGGAGGGAGAAAGGATAGTGGGGCATTATTTGCTCAAAAATCTCTCACTAAGACAGCAGAGGTGAAACGAATCTCACAACAGTAATGATGATGAAAGACTGCAAGTCTCAGAGTTTAACTTTTTGAAAGTGTTTAGACTTCTGTATTATGTTATTGTTAATTAAAAGTTGCTACTATTTTTGAGGCAGAAACCTCAGAGTTTCTTAAGAACATCTGTAAGTGGTGCTACGACATTTTTTGTAATACTGAAGGATTAGAATTCAGACTTTAAATGAGGCATATCTGAGAGTGCTGAAAGTCACAGACATTTGGGCACTTAATTCACACTGAAATCAGGGGGACTTAGATGCTTAAATATCTTTGAGTATCTGAGCTGAAATTCTGACATTAATGCAAAGAACATAACATTAAAAAGCATTTGATTTGGATATCTTATAGAACAACATGTACAAATTATTGATTTTCTTTCTCTAAGGTTAACATATTCAGAGTAAATATCTCCATTTAAAACTTCCTCATAATAAAAAAATATTGACCTATATAAAAATATTATTGACCTATGTCATGAACTCAGCCTATGACTTTACTAGTTAAAAAGGCCCTGTAAAATTTCCCACTAACTCATGAAGCAGGATAAATAGTAATTAAAAGTATTATTCTCCACACTAATTTTCATATCTACTGATGCATGTGCTGTGAACTATCACTGTCATAATTTAAGTTCAGGGTGATCCCATACGCTGTGGTCATTTTGTAACAATTCATGTGGGATGCGGAAGGTGAACAGATCCGGAATTATTGTGTACAAACAGGAAGTAGTTAAAACTTCTACAAGTTTTGCAGGAAGCATGTGAATCTTCAGTGCTGTTCAGGGGATGGAGTTTTTCTCTGCATGGTTTTTTCCACTGTTACTGAAGATCTGTCTTTAAATAAGAGATTTATTCTTCCGTATATAATTTCTTCTACCACTTCCTTCTGATTTTTCCTGCTTGTCTAGTGGTTTGCTTACTGTTGGGTAAGCTAATATTCTGCTCTTTCTGTTGGTGTTAGTTTTGTTTGAAACTGTCATTGATTACAGCTTCAGTAAAGCACAGCCTCCAAATTTTTAAGCCTGTGAAACAACTGTAAAGTTTGTTGGTCCTCAAACTTACACAGACTGGCTGACAACCCTTCCGGCAGGTTTTCTGTTGCAGAAGGTGGCTAATCTTTAACAGAAGATGTAGGGGATGCAGGAATGAAATTTCCCCAGGACATACCAGGACAGAAGCTGTGATCAAATCTGAAACATACGTATCCATGTTGAATTTGAAGGAACATCACCAACCATTCTTACTGATTAGAGTTGAAATCCCATCTGACAGCAGTATTGGAGTGCAACTATTGGCATGATATTTTAGCTTTAGTATTAACCCTTCTTTACCAGACATATCTATATTTGGATGCAGCACTGACATTTTTAACTGAAAACTGAGTAAACTTATTTCTCTTTTCCTTGTTACTGCTCTTTCTCTTCCATCTGGCTTCAAAGCTCTCTGCCTGTTCTGACACGGGACACCTTAGGAGAGCAGGCTTTTAACAGCTTTTAGAAAACTGCCAAATCTCATATCCATTACTTGCTTTCCATTTGGTACAAGCTATTTAGACAGTCATTACTATAAAATTTAATTTTTCAATTTGTACATCTCTAGTGATTCCAAAAGTCTCCATCTGATTTATGCAGCTCATCTCTTTCAGTTCTGCTAGTACATCTAGTCCAAAATCTTGGAGGTGATGGTAGTCATATGTAGTCGTAAATTATTTGGATAAAAAACACCCTTTGACCTAAAGTTCTACTGTTTTCATATTTGGATCTGTTGTTATATGTAAATAAGTACTAAGATGGTAAGCAGAGCTAGTTTTGGCTCTTCGAAATGTACTATTTTAGATTTTTTTAAGATGGATTTTTGTTATATGCATTTTAATGTTTTGGAGCAAGAACTGCTGCAGTATTTACACAAGAAAGACTCTTATTTTCTGGATCAATATGAAAAACAGCATTTGAGATGAATTCTTGGCTGTATTGAAGCCTATGGGGGGATTTCCACTGAAGCTCTCTGTGGATCTTGTTTTCCATTAATGACATCTGTATGGTATACTGTGCAATTATGATTCAGAGTACACTGGCTATATCTACCAAAATCTTGAAAGCAGTATGTTTTTGTATAGGACCATTTGGACAGTCTTACTGTGTGTCTTTCCGTTAATGTACTATGTTTTTGAAAGCATACCATGAGGATACATACAATGTCCAGATTGTCACAAAAAATTGATTAATTTTGTTCCAATTCTTATTTTCTCAACAATCTTTGTCTTATAAATGGATGAATATAATTTTACCCTGAGTTCTCTTTACAGCCTTAAGATTGTCACAAGAATGGATTGGGTGTCGTTTTCTCTTCTTGTTACAGTCTTTGTCATGAGTTCTCACATACCTTTAATGCTTGATATGTTCTCATTCTCATTACATATTCTCATTCCCATAACAAAGATTATAATGAGAGAAGAAAATGTCATAAAATTAATCCATTCTCATAACAGACTGTAATGAGGACAGAAAATGGAACAAAATTAATCCATTCTCATAACAATGTGAAGATTGTAATAAGAACAGAAAATGGCATGAAATTTATCCTTCTTGTGACAATCTTAAAATTGTACCAGGGCAGGAAAGGATATAAGATTAACTGGCCCTCAAGACAAAGGCT
This sequence comes from Larus michahellis, assembly GCF_964199755.1. NCBI lineage: Eukaryota > Metazoa > Chordata > Aves > Charadriiformes > Laridae > Larus > Larus michahellis. The sequence continues at coordinate 61,060,790 of NC_133930.1, forward strand.
CTAGCTCGAACTGAACAATGCACCAAAGTAATCCATTCTTGCCATAAAACCAAAAAGTGTAATCCTACGGTTGTGTGGAGATGCCATATGTAAATCACTAACCATTTTAAAGTCCCCTAAAATAGCTTGAGACTATTTTGATTTTTATACCTATATCACCACAGGGGACTGAAAAAAGCACATATAGTTTGTAACACTCAGTCCTTGAGGTCAAAATTCCAGCTCGTGATTGGAAAAAAGTCATGTAAGTTACACCATTAAAATTTAATGCTCTTACGTACAATGTGCCTAACTCCGAAAGCTCATTATTTGTATTGAACAGATTTGACCAAATATTTAAGCAGGTATTTTTGGCCTTGAGGCTTTTCTTCCAGATTACATAAAAACTTTAAAACCTCTCTTTCCTCTTATATCTGGGGCTGTATTCACAAAGGGCTTAAAAGTACTAAACTCCTCCTTAATGCTTACATTAAGCTTGTCAGTCAAAAGTTCTGACCCACAAACCTCTCCTCAGCCATACCTTGCTGAAACGTGGAGGTACTGTGAAGTTTTAGACAGTATCAGTTTTCTATTTCTAAGTTCTTCAGTGGTTTAAGCTGTGCCTGCAGATGTGATGTGCCCAGGTTTTACCTTGACAGTCATGATCATCTCTAGGAGATTTAAAGACTGAATGGTCCCTCCTGCCGACTGTCCCTCTGATCACCTTCCAAAGTAGTACTTTCCTTATGGTGGATCCCATCCCAAGGTGATGAGCTCTCTCTTCATTTGTGCAAATTCAACTTAATAAATACTGCTCTGAAAGGATGCAATGATAAGTTAGATATGGTGATGTTTAACACTGCAGAGTCCATGACTGTTGGAGGTACTTAGCTCGTACTCTGATCATGAAATGGTGATCATTAACAAATCAGCATTTACCAAAGACTGCCATTTAGGGACATAAACATGATTTAAACAACATGAAAGAAATATTTTTTATCCTAAATTATATGACATTAAGATGAAAGTACTCCCCATGTCTTAAAAGAATTTTGTAATCTATACTGTTTAAAAAAAAACAACCCAAAACCAACAACAACAAAAAATCAAACTCAATGCTTTTTTAAAGTATCTGACTCTCTTACGGATGGATATTCTGGACAAAATACCCAACACATAATCCTCTGTGATTTTGTTGAAAGTAATTGTGTGGCCTCATGAGTGAAAATTGCTTACTGTTTTTGAGTCCTATCTACTCTGTTTGGTAGGGTGCACTCTTTTTACCAAGCTGTTAATATATCTTGTCTTTTTCCCTGAGTATTGATCTGTCCAAGAGAGATAGACAGACTTTTGTTTTTACCACTATAAACATGCACCATTGCAGCTGGGAATTTTTTCCTTATTGCTGTTCTTGTACTCTCTTCTGAAAACTGTAACCCCAGAAGCTTTCGTATCATTTAAATCCCAGGAATTTTCATCCTCTGTACAGTACTGCTTATATAATTATGTAGCATAAATGAAAGCTAACTATTCTTGTTCAAACTTACACGTCTTCTAATATAAATAGTTCTTTATTCATTAACCTATGTAAATGAGAGGAGTAATATGTAAAGAGAACAATAGAAATCTTAGTAATTTCTTCTTAGTGTCATCCTTTTCTCCATTCAGATTTGCTTTTTTGTTTGTTTTGGTTTTGGTTTTGTTTTTTTTTTGATTGGCTCAAATTTGTGATGTCTGATTATGAGCATTCACAGTGCCAGCTGAATTTTGAAAAATAATCCTGTGCTTTTTCCAAAATGTTTTATTGAATGAAGTGTTCACTGTATTAGCCTTTCTTACTCCTTCTTGTCCAGTCAGGTCAAAACCCATTGTCCAATAATGCCAGTGAAAATCCTTCCATATGTCTTGTCTTGCCTTATCTGAAATGTAAGCTTACTGAGGTGGAGACACTGCTTGCATTATCTCTTTCTGAAGCACCGTGTATACGTGCAAAGCCATGGGCTTATTTTTCAGAAGCTCTCATTTTTTAGCAGGTCTCAAACAGTAATATTTCCTAGCTGCTCTTTCACCTCCAAGGTCTAAAAGCTCTAAGTCCTTCAAAGGTTCCATTTGCTGCTGAACCACCATTTCCAGTAAACTGCATTCCTAGCATTTGGTCGAGAAGGGGAATGAGAATAAAATGGCTGAAGCTCAATCTAGAAATACGTTGTTGTAAGGATATAAAAGGATATGTTATCTAAAAGTGACCAGGGATTATTATAGTTCTGTTTCTCTTCAGTTAGTGTCCACCCCTGTCAAGGCAAATTTTTGCTGTGGGGTGTTTTTCTACTTAAGAAATCCTATAAAACAACTGAAGATTAATGTTATGTATTTTACACACAATTTACTAACAAGTTGTGATGGCCACTTTGTGATGTGGATCTTAGAGATTCCTTTTATGTCATATGTATATACTACTAAAAGGATAATGTATATGGAATTAGAAGTTTCATTTAATTGGGAATTCAGGGGACCTGCTGCTAACCAAAGTAAGTTGGTATGAGTGTGTTATATGTAAATATGTACGTTTCATGAATTATTTGGGTAAAATTTGGGACATAGTTTATAATTTCACTATACACATCCTTACAAAACATACTATAGGAATTGGTAACCCACAAGTACCATTTCTTGTTTTATTCTCACATTTTACCATCATTTCTTAATAAACAGTTGGCCTAGATATATTCTTACAAGTGAGGAAAAGACGATTTTTGAATTTTGAAGAACTGCAGAACTTTCCTCTCTGTCAGCCAACCAGCACTGAGTCAGTGTAAGTCACATCTAAAAAGTAAAATATTCATTTGACTGTAGACAGTTCATGATTTATTTATGAATAGGTAAGTTTTTACAGGATGCAAAATTAACTCTCCTCTGTGTAACAGACAGAGGAAAAAAAAGAGGAAGGGTAGGCACAGACTGCCATTACCAATAAAATTGCCAGGCAGTATTTTTTTGTTTTTTTTTTTACTTCTGACAGTAATCAAGCATTTAACATTTGGTTGCACTGTATTCCATAACCAAATTGCTACGGGAGTAGCTGGAAAGACAATGTAATGAAATCTTCTCAATAATGGTGTATATATGAATTTTCATTATGTACTTAAATAACAATTTTGGCAACTTTTCCCAGCAAAATGTGGGTGGGCATAGGGTTTATTGGGTGAAAAACTGGATGGATGGCCAGGCCCACAGAGTGGTGGTGAATGGAGTTAAATCCAGTTGGCAGCTGGTCACAAGTGGTGCTCCCCAGGGCTCAATATTGGGTTAGTTCTATTTAATATCTTTATCAATGACCTGGACAAGGGGATCGTGTGCATCCTCAGTAAGTTTGCAGATAACACCAAGTTGTGCAGGAGTGTCGAACTGCTTGAAGGTAGAAAGGCTCTACAAAGGGATCTGGACAGGCTGGATTGATGGGCCAAGGCCAATGGTATGAGGTTCAACAAGGCCAAGTGCTGGGTCCTGCACTTGGGTCACAACAACCCCATGCAGCGCTACAGGATTGGGGAAGAGTGTCTGGAGAGCTGCCTGGTGGAAAAGGACCTGGGGTATTGGTCGACAGCCGGCTGAATATGAGCCAGCAGTGTGCACAGGAGGCCAAGAAGGCCAACAGCATCCTGGCCTGTATCAGAAACAGTGTGGTCAGCAGGACTAGGGAAGTGATTGACCCCCCTGTACTCGGCACTGGTGAGGCCCCACCTCAAATACTGTGTTCAGCTTTGGGCTCCTCACTACAAGAAAGACATCGAGATGCTGGAGCGGGTCCAGAGAAGGGCAAGAAAGCTGGTGAGGGGTCTAGAGCACACATCTTATGAGGAGCGGCTGAGGGAACTGGGGTTGTTTAGCCTGGAGAAAAGGAGTCTGAGGGGAGACCTTATCATTCTCTACAACTACCTGAAAGGAGGTTGTAGAGAGGTGGGGATCAGTCTCTTCTCCCAGGTGACAAGCAATAGGACAAGAGTAAATGGCCTCGAGTTGCTCCAGGGGAGGTTTAGGATGGATATTAGGAAAAATTTCTTCACCAAAAGGGGTTATCAAACATTGGAACAGGATGCTCAGGGAAGCGGTTGAATCACTATTCCCGGAGGTATTTAAAAGACAGGTAGATGTGGTGCTTAGGAACGTGGTTCAGTGGCGGTTTTGTCAGTTAATGGTTGGACTCAATGACCTGAAAGGTCCCTTCCAACCTAGACGATTCTATGATTCTAAGAATAAGGCTTCCAAAATTGTTCTTCCTCCTTGTATTAAGGCTGTTATGCAGTATTTCACTGTCCAGTGCACATTTGCTTTCTCCATGACCCAGGTCACAAGAAACCAGGAAGAAAACCGCTTAGGAATAGTGCACTTGGAGCTGAACCTAAACTTACCTATCTTTGCTCTAGGCAGAACTCACAACTCAAGCTTAGTGTTTTGCCAACTGCTTTCTGATGTCCTCTGGTCACACCAAGGAATAAAGAGCTGTGCTCATGTTACCCATGACACACTACTGAGATATGCCCAGCTGGTTAAACAGCAGATTTTGAGGTGGGTGACTTGCATTCCCCAGCCCCACCAAGAGAACTGGAGAAGAGAGTCTTTCACGGTCTGGGAAGGACAACACCATCCATGTGTGTCAGCACAGGGAAAAGGAGGGGGAAAGCTCCTTCCCTGCTCCTGACCCTCACAACTTCAATAGGCTGCAAGCTGTTTTTTATTCCAGAGTTTATAGGCTTGATACCTGATTCACCATTTTCTGTAGCTTATAATATTGTAACAAACCCAAGACTTTCCAACTGCTTAAGGAGACAAAGAGTTCTGGAAAAAATAAATTTATTTTATGATCATTCCTATTTACTGGTTTTTATATGTAGCAGACTCTTACTACACAGAAATAACAATTTCTTGCTCTGCAGTTATTGACTCACTTTCTGGTGTGACGAGAGGTCCATGGTAAGTGGGGAGAGGAAGTGGCAGCCCCAAAGATCCGATTTCAGTGTGAAACACCAGTGCCTTTCCCAAATGTGCACGTCCAGGTCTCCTGTTAAACAGGTAGCTGTAAAGTTTCAACCTCAGTATGACCTTCCCTTAAGCCTGGGGATATTCATATCCTGAATTTTGGTTTGCATAAAACTCTAATCCTATTATTTGCTTCAGCTAGTCAAAGATCATCTTATCCATCAAATAGCTATTTAAAATGTGCTTTTATGAATAAATTGGTTTCTTACAGAGACGCCTGCAATGAATTGAATTTTGTATCCTTCTGTTTATATCTGTATATGTGTTATTGTAAAATTGAAAATTACAGTTTGGCCAACTGATTCTGCCTACTGCCTACTTGTTTATTACTTTGAATACATCCATTGGTGTTCTTAGTTTATTTCAGAAGATGCAGAGTGCATAACCCATGAAAGATCATGTATCTTTTAACCTTAACACTAGAAAAGGGAATAATGCCTGAGGAGGGAGACTGCATGTGGGGGGATACTACACTGCCTCATGCACTGAGGCATAATTTGTTGCACTTTTTTCTCAGTGTTGGGGTCTGAGTGGACAGAGTAGTACTGTCTTTTGAAGTTATTTATTTAGTGCGGTTTAATATAGTCATGCTCATAGCAAGGTACCTAGGACATGTGAGTGGACACTGAAAACCAGAGTTCAACTCTCTGTAAATCTCCCAGTTTCCAATGATTCAAAGAGGATTAAGAGTTACCTGAAACAGAAAGGCAAAAAAGGTAATCTTTCTTTCTATTAATTTCTCCTGGTTACAGGGATATACCCTGTAACCAGTGGTGTCCCTCAGAGGTCAATACTTGGTCCAATTTTGTTCAATATATTCATTAATGACCTAGATGAGGGGACAGAGTGTATCCTCAGCAAGTTTGCTGATGATACCAAGCTGGGAGGGGTGGCCAACACTCCAGAGAGCCGTGCTGCCATCCAGCGTGACCTGGACAGGCTGGAGAGCTGGGCAGAGAAGAACCAAATGAGGTTCAACAAAAGCAAGTGTAAGGTCCTGCACCTGGGAAGGAAGAATGCCAAACACCAGTATAGGTTAGGGGCGGACATGCTGGGAAGCAGCTCTGAGGAGAAGGACCTGAGGGTCCTAGTAGACAGCAAATTATCCATGAGCCAGCAGTGTGCCCTTGTCGCCAAGAAGGCCAGTGGCATCCTGGGCTGCATAGGGAAGACTGTGGCCAGTAGGTCGAGGGAGGTCATTCTCCCCCTCTACTCTGCACTGGTGAGGCCACAACTGGAGTATTGTGTCCAGTTTTGGGCTCCCCAGTTCAAGAGGGACAGGGAACTACTGGAGCGAGTCCAGCGAAGGGCAACCAAGATGATTATGGGACTGGAGCACCTCCCTTATGAGGAAAGGCTGAAAGAGCTGGGACTCTCTAGCCTGGAGAAGAGAAGGTTGAGGGGGGACCTGATTAATGTTTACAAGTATCTGAAGGGTGGGTTTAAGGAGGACGGAGCCAGGGTCTTTTCAATGGTTCCCAGTGACAGGACAAGGGGCAATGGGCACAAGCTAGAACATAGGAAGTTCTGTTCAAATACACGGAAAAACTTCTTTACAGTGAGGGTGACAGAGCACTGGAACAGGCTGCCCAGGGAGGTTGTGGAGTCCCCTTCTCTGGAGATTTTCAAGACCCGCCTGGATGCAGCCCTGAGGGAAGTGCTTTAGGCAATCCTGCTCTAGCAGGGGAGTTGGACTAGATGATCTCTAGAGGTCCCTTCCAACTCTGAAGATTCCGTGATTCCGTGATTCCGTGATACCAGTGGTGGAAAAGTATCCCATTAATCCTGTGCTGCTAGTTTCTGTGAGAGGCAACTGGATGGATTCAGGAAGTGTTTTCTGTTAGGCTAGTGTTTTTTGGTGGTTTCAGGACTGCGAAAATAGAGAGACTTTATAGGGTTACTCCTCTGGAAAAAACAAAACAGAACAAACCCCTAGGGTTGTTTTTCAATAAGTGATGTCTGATAGGCAAAATGACCGACACAATTCAAGTTTCTAACCGATTGATTAAAATGGAATGGACACACGCATCCAGAAAGTACCTGTTTACACCCATAAGCACCAAAACACCCTCAGTAAGTTGTATCCTCTTTCTGGAATACTACAGAAATGTACTTTTCCTATTTTCAAAGGATGTTAAAATACTGTGTTCTTTAATCTTTTAGGTATATTTCTTCTCTTTTATCCAAAGGATTTAGGAAGTTGTGGAATCATTTGGAAATGCAGAGTTTTGGCTCTTTTCTAAAGACATTATTTTAGAAAACATTTATGACATTTTCTCTTCCTTTTGATCTGAGGAGGTTAATTTGGATGTAGTTCAAACATGTCTAAGTATCTGTGTCTCCATTCACCTTGTTTTGGATGCAAATTATGCACTGAGGAATGTTTCTCCTTTGGCTCAGCTTCTGTGCGAGCAAACTAAGTAAAAATTCAGTCCTCAGATCTTTAAAATTTATTTGTTGATCATAACAATGTGTAATTAAATATTTTTATTTAATATCTTTACCCTGATCTGAACCATTTACATTTTCTTTTTACATAGGACTGTGTTTTACCTAAGCATTTAAGCTGCACAAATAGGAACAAAGATGCCGATAAACTGAAATATCACTAGCCTGTTAAGGATGTCCTGCATTCTCAGTTTTAGTCTAAGTAATGGATGACATAATCTTAAGGTTTTGTAAAATTAAATTAAGGTAATCAGCTTTCTATAGTTATATTCTGCCAATCAGTTACAGTATTGGCAGCAGGATTAGTGGTACGAGTCAACCTTTAACATCAGCTCTTAACACAAATGCCATCTGAAATGTCCACCTACCCACAAATCATCTGGTTCCTATAGCGAACCCTCAGCTAGGATTCCTGCATTTCATGTCACAGTCTGAAGTAACTGTTGGTAAGGATTCGATTTTTAATGGCTGTGGGTTTAATTATGTTCTCTGCAAAACCCTTGAAAGTTAAGTTAAAAATAGCACTGCCATATGGATTGTTAACCTGAAGGTCAAATAACCCTCACTTTCTGGATGGCAAGACTGAAGATTTTTTTTTTTTATTGCAACAGTAACCAACAGTATTGAAAACCTTAAAATCGCTGCAGTAAGTTGCCTGAAAACTTCCTTTAAACCATACTAAGGTATTGTCTTTTTTTCTTTCAGAGGGGGTAGAACTTTAAAATCTGGCTCAGACCCTGATCTGTGCTCATGGGTAGCAAGTCTATCTCTGTCAGTATTTCAATTTTGCAGTTGTGTTACACATCAGACTGTGGGATGCAGTGTCCTAGTTGTAAAGCGTCGCTAAGGGACACATCCCATTTGGGCCTTGTGACACCCGGCTTGCCCTGGAAGTACTTCTTCCTTGCAGTGCTACCATAACCAGAAACACCTTTATTACACAATTAGGTATGTTTAAGATTACCTGTGGCTGATGGTATTCCCAACTCTGCTTTATTGTTTTCTATTCTTTTGTTCTTAGGATAATGAAATGATAAATAAAAAGACAAATCCTTTATATTCCATGGCTGTTACAGAAAAATCAGCCTGACTATGAAGTGAAAGACCAAACTGATAGGGAACAGCTAAATAAAGAGTAATATTTAATGCAGATGTTAGATGTTACTGTTAGACAGTAAAAACTTGTCAGCTTTTACATAAAAGAATGCTATATACCTGAATGGTGTCAACTAACTGAATTTATATATTCTGAAATACATAGTAGACTGAAAGCTTTAACTCATTTCAGTTAGTAGGAATTGGTAAGAAAGGAAAATTTTTCTCTCTTAATCAATATACACAGAAAACATTTCCTTCAAATCATTTAAATTTAGAAGAGAAGTACCCAGTTCATCACAGGGAACTATGCAAGTAGGATGGAGCTCTCTGGGATGACTGACACAACATCACTACTAACAGATGAATAATACAAAAAGAACTATGGTGTTGAGTAAATGTTAAATGGGAATTTGCATATATCTCAAATCAGTTCTGATTTAATTATTCAAAAAGTTCAGTTGATTAATTACAGAATCCTATTAAGAGAGGCTATCCTATTAAAGTGAAGAAATATACAAAATACAGAACTTCATTAAACATTTTAGCCTTGGCCAGATGTTGAAAACCAAGTTTTAGTTTTTCCAATCTTAAATGTTACCTTTTTAGCATAAAGCCCCGGGCTGCTTGTACTTTCTACTGAGTTACATACTTTATTGTCTTTAAATATATAGCTATTTTAATTCAAATTGCCTTAGCTAGTTTTCTTTCTAGCAATACAGGGACAAGACTGAAAGAAATAGTGTTAGTGTTTCAAAAAGTATGTATTTCTCCATACTTTTTACAGAATATTTGGTCCAAAATCTATCCCTTCATCTCTCTGGCTCATGAGGATCCTCTGCCAGTGCCACAACTCTTTACTTGGCTAAGCTTTGCTCTTCAACTTCCCAGACAGGCTGACTTTTCTGTAGCACACTGGGGCACTGGGCACATAAACATCTCTGTGGCATGTGGAGCCCAGCTTCCTTCCAAAGTGTTTTGAAAGGTGGAGCTGAGACACGAACATGATGCGCAGGGCTCGGATGGCAGCAGCAGTGTGGCATCGTCAACAGGCAGCAGTAACTCGGTAACACGTGTGTTGCCCTAAAATGCTGGCAAGGCACCTGCCTACATTGTGTCCTGAGCAGAGCTTTGCTCTTAGAAAAGAAGATTCACAACAGTTAATGCAAAGATAAGAATATGTACATCTCAGCCATTCAGCAAATGACTTAGACCTTTTTTCCAGCCCCTCCTTCTTTACAGCTTCTCTCTAGAAAAGTAGGACCTTTATTTTACTTCTACTGCAAACTGGATAACTCAAACCATTTTTATTTGCATGTGTATGTAAAGGATTCCTAATTTTTTCTCAAACATTGTATGTCAAAAAGGATGAGGGCGAACACTCATAATCAGACAAATTTGTTCACATCAGCTGACCTGTATTTTCTGCAAAGTGGAAGCTGCAGTCACCTGTGTACCAATGACAGGCTACCTCAAAAAACAGTCATAAAAATGGCACACACAAAATAAATGAATATTGTTGACGGTTTTTTCAAAGTTCCTAGAGGAGAAAGCAAAAATCATAAATTGAAAAGCATTTTTTTTGTTATTTCAGATGCTTACAGCTAGTGTAACTATCAGGGTGGGTATCACAGTGTCCAGATGAGCTGCAGGGTGAGGAATCAATACTACTTCATTTGATCCAAAACAAAGAATGTAACATTGCAAAACTCTGAAATAATTGTGGATGTTAAGAATGGAGACAATAAGTCAGTTTTCAAATTATGGCCATCAGTGAAACTTACGTTATGTGGAATGAAAGAAATACTGTGTAAAGAAAATTATTAAGCTTTAGAACCTCATATATTAAAGTCTGTCTGTTGCAGCATAAAGGATGTGGTACTAGGTTAAGCCCCATATAATGTAATTGAATGCGTTCAAGAAGAGGTAAAAATGTTGATAAAAAGCCTGCGGTGGGAATAAAGACAGAATGTGAAAACTTTCTGTAAAATTGGATTGTATGAAAGGATTTTAACTTAAACAAAAGGAGAAAAATGAGAAAAATTAAATACAAAATAGAGATATACATTAAAAATCAAACAAAGGCAATCCTGAAAGGGAGGAATACATGGCAATCAATAATTACACATTGTATTCATTCAAAGATGGGGAGAAATTCAATTAAAGTGTAGCCTTGTAAAGAAGGCTTAAAATCAAGTTTTGTTTCTTTTTGTATGAAAAGAGTTTTCATGTAATTCTACAGGAGAAGATTTAATAAATACCCTCAGCATGGATATTAGGGGAATTTACTGGTTGCTAAGCTACTGCAAAAAAAATATATATTTTTTTAAATTTTCAGGTGAGTAAGTATTTGCTCGACTATGGTGCAATGGGATATTACATTTGGCGATGAATGCACAGTCACGGAGAGTATTTATGAAGTCTACGCAAGACTGAACAAATTTTTAAGCCTAAGAACTGTAAGTCTTTCAGGCTACCCATGAGAGAAAGGTCCCAGCAAATCATACTTCTCAAGAGTGAAGCACATGCTGGCCTTAAGCAAATTAATATAATAGCTGAAACATTCAGAATTGATTTTCATCTCATAAGTATGTTCTCAAGTCTTTTTTTCAGTCTGTGGCAAACAGGGAGGGAAGTGGCCTAGTGGAATGGTGGACAACTAGCAATAAAATTGAGCTATAGTCCTTTAATGAGCCCTCAATACATGTGACAACACTCGTATCAAGGCCTATTGCAGTTAAATCCTGAAAAGTATCAAGTACTTCAGAGAAACAAACAAACAAAAAACCTTCAAAAACCAACCAAACGAAAAAAGCAGTTACTGTTTCTGTTGTTTATTAGATTTATAGTTTCTTCAAACAAATAAACAAAAGCAGGTATATACTTTATGTACATTTCTTACGCTTTCAGTGATAACTAGGAGATAATTTTCAGCATGTCTGTTCTCATCACCAGCCTGAATTTTATCTTTTCTCTTTTGATTCTTCATTACTGAAGTATGTGAACACTTCTTAACATCCTCAGAACATCCTTATGAGGCAGGAAACTGTTGTTATCACCCATCTTAACACAAATTATCAAGTTAATTGGGTGTAGGCTTGAATCCTTGGTATTGATTCGTGTTTTTGACAGGAATAGAAACCAGATGTGTGGGAAGGTTTCCTTTTAAATTTGTCTTATTTTTTTCTTTTTGTTTTCTTTTTATCCACATTTTAAAAACAGGTGCATGCATTCAAGTAGGTTGATGTATATTAGGGAACTGCTCAGTACTTGGTTGCTGCTGCTGCCGGACCGAGGCTGCTGGTACCTATGCAGATTAGATATTTGCTGCAGTGTGTGACCTGGTAGCATCAGGATGTAGACACAATATGTGGCACTCTGCTGGAAGAAGGTCTGGAGAGGGGCCAGCAGCTTAGCTTCTCCCTCAGCCCTGCTTCAGTGTGGCTGTAAGGAGGAGAACAGTGCCATCCCACTGGACACCTTGACCTTCATTCTCCTCAGCTTTGTTCACGTATATGTATGCATGGTTGGGCAGCTGTCTGACTTGCACCAACGAACTGAACTTTATGCTACATCCCCAAGATCAGGAGACCAGTGAAGACCTCAGGATTAACTTCAAATTATTCTGTTTTCATGAAAGAGAAATACTATACATTTTATTAATTTTTTTCTTTTGTGTGTGTGTGCTGAATGTATATGACCCAACTTCCTTTCTCTTGTGTTGCAGCACAACTTCTGAAAACATTTTTTTCTTATGAAGCATGTATTTTATTGTCCTTGTAAGTTCATAGTTCCTCAGGGCAACATTTTACAACACCAGAAAATGACTGAGGCCAAGAAAACAAGAATGGAATTTCTGGAAGAAAAAATTACACCCAGAGCTTTTGCAAATGTTGGGACCCAAGTGTCTGTGCCTTTCTAAGGGATCGTTTGGTTCAATTATACACAGTTTATTTGCTGTGCTTGCTGTATCACTGTTTCTCTTGAATCTTATTTTATGTCTATCTAGGACAAGCTAACACATACATTTTCTGTGTTCATTGAACAATATGTTCTACAGTATTAGTATATCAAAGTTACTGACTCTTTCAAATCAAAGTTGCATAAATGTTTCAATTCACAGTGCCTTAATACTTAATAAAACTTTGCAGAATAGACCATAAATAAGTATAAATTCTTAAGAATGTTCTTGCCCAAACCTGTTTGCTACGGTATGATCACATTCAGTCTTGGTGTAGGTAACTGTGTCTGTGAGTGTGCCCCAATTTCTGGCAAATTTATACACAGCAAGAACAAATGCAAACTCTCCCGTCATACAAGGTATGGAGAGATACATTAAAACTAACAAAGCAGAAAGGGGGCTGAAATTGAAGTAGTTTTTAACATGACAGTTTAATGAAAGCAGTGTAAAAATACTATCAGTCTGATGGAAAACATCTGTCCTCAACTGTTCTTGAATTATGGAAGGTTGTGAGACACTTCAAGAATTTTTTACCAGTCTATGGTTATATCAACAGTAGGTCAGGCATGACCTGTCTCCTTTAATATCATAGCAGTGACACCTCACAACACAAAACCTTTCAGATGATCTGTAGATCCTGTATTGGTCCTTCTGCACTAATGGATTCCTTCAAAAGTATTGCATGTCATCATTCATGGACTTATAATTAAGTTGCAGCTTGCATTTTTATTTTAAATAAAAACCTGAGAGTGTAAACTAACTATTGTGAAATACGACATATTGTAGTAATGTTGTGCAGGAGATAGGAAAATGAGAGCCTTAATAAATGGTATTACATAAATCTATTACATTACCTATCATTGTATCTGAATCCATAAATACTAACTAGAGACTGTGATTAAAGTGATTTTTCATTTTATCCTTACAGATTTCCTCAGTTTGCTGATGTTCGTTTAATGTTTTCAGGCAATGCTTCTTATCGATCACTTTCCATTTCTGCCTAATATTTTATACTCTACGTTACATTTTCAGAGCAGTATTAAATATCTAAATTCTGTCCTCATTGTAACCCACAAACAACCTTGATTGACAGTAGCAACAAGTTAGTCACTACTTTATATTCATTTTTTACACTATGATATCAATAGTGTCTTACTGCCAGTGTACATAAAATCATTTGCAATTCTAGCAGAGCCATTCATGCTGCTGTGGTCAAGGGTATGCCATTACTTCAAGTTTAAAATCCTCTGATATAACTCAACAGTGCAAATTTGCTTCAGGCAGATGGCACAGAGGTTCTCAGATTCTATTTTTTTTCTCCAGAATGTGAAACTAATTGGTCGGTTTTTTGTGTTCCAAGAGAGAAAGAAAAAAATTGAGGAAGACGTTTGGAACAATTTGAAAGTGACTCAAGTAAGTACTGTTAGAAAATGAATCTAATCTCTGGTTTATAAATGAAACACTGAGGAGAGGGTACTAATTAAATAAGAACAGACACTGGGGACAGTTTACTGCAAAACTGCTTGAATCTCAATGTTGAGTAGCTAATGCCCCTTTGTTTATAATGTACCACACTTCATACATTTTCACATACATGTTTCTGAATTGACTTCACTGGTACTGGTGGTAATCAGAGCTTTGCTCCTGAGAAGAGCTGGCATCTGAATCTTAGCCTTGGTGAGGACGTTGCTGGCAGGTTGCTTTCTCTGGTGTTTTTTAAAAAATATTTTATAGTTCTATATTAAATATATATCATCTAGTGAGTGCTTGAAAGGCTACAGAACCTTTTTTATTTACCTTCCCCCCCCAACCCCACACCTCTTCTTTTTCCTTTCTGCATTGAAAAGACCAGGGGCTCTCCACTTGTTTGGGTGGTTGGCCGGTCACACCTAATTCCTTGTGAAGCACAGAGGAGGAGCAAGATTTTACAGCTACCAGAACCCTTCCAAGAAAAGTTTATTCCTCCACTTCCTCACAAAAGCCCCTTTTAGGCTGCAGTTTATTTTAGTTTTATGTGTGGTTTACCATGGGAAGAAGCCTGATGAGCCTCAGGAACTGGAAGGGTCTCATGTTACTGGTGTGAGGAGAGCCTTTTTGCACTGCAGTAGCAGCTACAGGTTACTTACTAGAACTCCTTCATATTAGATGTTACACGGACAAAAAAAACGAATCCAACAATCTGTGGCCCACAAAGTTAGGAAACGAGAAGTCTGAGAAAAGCGTAAAACTACATTACTTGTACCATAATTTGAGAAAAAAGGTATGCTATATGCTCATCCTTAAAAAAAAAAAAAATAAAAAATCGTGATAGTTTGTCATATCTCAAATCAAGATTATTTCCAGATTTTGAGGCTTAGCTTACTGGGTGTCCGTGGCGAGGTGCTGGCTGTGGGCAGCTGCCGGGCGGCTGGTTCAGGAACACAGCCGGTTCCAGCCGGAACACAGCCGGTTCCAGCCGGCTCCAACCCACCCACGCCAGGGCACGGCTGAGCCCCTCGGACAAGGTGGTGCCACCTCTGTGGAAACACGTTTTAAGAAAGAGCAGAAAAAACTCTGGTGTGAGGGAGAAGGAGTGGAACAAAAGAGTAAGAAACAGAAGAGGGAGCAGCAAGGTGAGAGGAGGAGGAGGGACAGGGGCTGTGTGGTGCCACAGCAGAGATGCTCCTGAAGAGACTGCAGCATGTTGAGGAGCCACGCAGGAACAGAAGAAAAGAGTGAGAAGAAAGAAGACACAGAGAGAAACCACAACATCCTGATTGGAACTGCCGCCGCCCTGCTCGTTACCTCATGGAGGGGTGTAAGGGTATGTAGAAGGAGAGCATCAGCTCCTTTAAGGGTGTCTGGTCAAAGACCTTTTTCAGTGCAAAAAAGGATGTTGAGAAAAGGGGGAAGCCATAAACAAGAATACAGTGAGACACAAATCTGACAGACAAGTGATAAAGGAGGCAATGATCATAAAAACCTGGCCAGCTGCACTAATTGGTAAGGGTCTGTGGGAGTGCAGGAATGTTTATTCCAGGAAGGTTATCTTGATTGCAGACCTGGTCAGTTGAGAAACCAAGGGGAAAGAAGGAAGCCAGAAACCAAAATATACCGGCACACACACCTGACAAAGCAAACATGGAGACAAGGGCAAGAAGCAAACCTTGCCCGTCTAGCTGATGGGCTATCAAGTAACTCCAGCTGCCACTTTGAGGAACATCTACCTGGACTTGGCAACTGGTAAGTCTGCAAACCCGTGAGCCCCACACTGTGAGGGGTGCAGGGGTCACTAGAGATGTACAGAGCCGGGGGGGACATGCAGGGGCAGGTGGAGCCGGGAGGAACAAAGAGGGCGCAGACAGAAAGGTCTACAAAGGGGTCCAGGCGCGTGTAAAACAAGCCGGTCAGTACACTTGCCTGGCTGAGCCCCACACCTGATCCCTGCAGCCTGGCCTGTCTTCTTGCATCTTCTTATTAAACCTTTTCTTACCTACCTCTCTGTGTAATCTCACTCTGTCCCGTGCGTGCTGTGAGGACTCGGTGCCAGACACAGGGGGGACCCGTGTGTGCGCGAGTGGAATTTGGGTCTGGCCGCTGGAATCAGATGGGGGGTGTGGGCGCCCCGGCCTGTGGTGTCAGAGACTGGAGTGAGTGGGGGGATCCCAGCAGCGTGAGCTACTGGAGCAGGTGGGGGTCGGTGTGTGTCCCAAAACCAGCTGCTGGGCATGACTGAGGCAAGTGGGGGGTTTACTGATGATGGCTCAAAGAGGGGCGAGTGTCTGTGTCCCCCCCAAGAATGGTGGGCGTGTGGTGTGCATGTGCAACCACCAGCAAACTTCAAGCTGGACCAGCCGGCGAGTGGGGCACCCATGGGGCAGGCAGGGGGGGCCGGGATCGGGGCAGAGGTGTCGGGCGGGCAGAGGGGCTGTGCTTGTGCTCGGGGGATCCGCGAAGGCGGGTGTGCTTGTGAAGCTGGAGAGTGTCCCCTGTGTGCTCCACTAGTGACCTGCCGCTGCCAGCCCAGGATTTGGAGGGCGCTGGGCTGTCTGCCCTCCTGGTCCTGCCCGTCCTCTGTGGGGGTGCTGGCGGGGGCTGCGCCTCCTCTGGGGCAGTGTGAGTGACCGGTGTGTCAGCGTCCTCTGTGTGTGTGTGTGTGTGTGTGTGTGTGTGTGTCTGGGACAAGTGCTCAGTTGAACCTGCAAATGGGGAAAGGTCACCTGTGTCCCTCAGCCTGGGAACAGGCCCCGGGTCCCTGGGCACCGAGCTGGGCTCCATCAGCTGGGCAGGAGAGGTCCTCGGCTGCCTGGAGGAGGCAGCTGCTCAGATATCCCTTAACAGTGGGACCCACTGTAACCTGCCTTGATAGCAAGGGGGGAGAGGAGGAGTCTGAAGGAGTGGTGTTGAGCCCAAGAAAGGAGAAGGAGCAGTGCTCTCCCTAAGTGTGTAAATGTTTGTGCTTTTATGGTTTTGTTTCCTGATACCTCAATCAGTACTTATACATTAATTTTAATTGCCAGTGAATTTAGTTAAATACCCCGTGCCAAATCTGTTTTGCCTGTGACAGCAGCTAGTTGGTGATTATTTTGAACTGTTTTCCCTGTCTCATTCTCCCTATTCTCTCCCCCTTACTCCCCCTCCTGTCTTGCAGGGGCAGGGGTAACAAGGGGTTGTTTGGGTGCTTGGCTGTCAGCTGAGGTCAGCACACCACACTTACAGTCAGATATACTTATGGTTTCACATGACTAGATAAAATATACTTAGATACATATCTATATACACATCTATATATACATATCTATATATGTAAAAATTTGACTATTGCTGTAATCTCTTAGCAAGCAGTTTAAATCTCACTGTTAAGGTATGTTATGAGTCCTGGTCTGATGGCTGCTTTTGCCAACTCTGAAGTTTTGGTTCAAAGAAGCACAGGCTCCTCTTATGAATATGGTGTAATTTTTATATTCCCCCAGTCAAATTGAAATTTGTAAGATCCACTGAGAGCATTTCTGAAGCCATAAAGTGTTGTTAGCTCAGCACATCAGTTTAAACCCCTGGTGAAAATATAAATGTTTACAATTGAGATGTGAATTCCAGCTCCAGCTTACTGGGTGAAGCTTCACCCAGCTTACTGGGTGAAATCCTACGGCCACTGAAATAAGTGATTAAACTAACTCCGTAGAGGCAGCATTTCATGCCTGAAGCTTTACAGCATTTTTCTATTTGCCTAATATAGGATAATGAACAACAACATTCTGAAGCATCTAAGGAAGATAGGTCACAGTTTCAGTTCAGTTACAGATTAGTTCAAGAGCCAATGCTAATACTACTGATACTAGTGGGGCAAAACTTTGTCCGTATTCAAGTGAAACCACTGCAAAAGCAGAAAAAGCTTAAACAACTAGAACAGTTACACAATTATGGTATATAAAGTATACAGAGAAACTGACATACAGGATTGGAACAAACCATCATTATCATGATGGAGAATGAACATAGTTGCAGTGCAATGAAAAAATGTTTCTCTGAAGGTAGATATGAAAAAATGGAGGGAGTAAAGTATACAGGCACATATTATGCCCATATACAAACACAAATGAAACATCAAAATATAGTAAAATTCCTAATAAACATTTTTTGGAAAGGCAGAGTTATTTGCCTATGTTTGTAGCAAAATCTTTCCCTTTTGCATTAGTAGTAACCTATATCCACAACAGAAAGGAAAAAAAAAAAAAAAAAGACATTTTTGATTTGAAGGAAGCCCTATAAATATGTTGCACATTCAGCACTCTGCCAGAATCCTCCCCTGACACTCATCCAGATGAAAATACACAGTTACAGTGCCCCTTCTCATTGTGCCAATAGGCATTGTAATCATCTAGCAATCAAGTAAATTTTAGCATTATCATGAAAATATAAGGGTATCTAAGTGCATTTATTTCTTTTTTTGAGTGTGTGATGTTGGTGTAAAGGTATGTCTTTGGAGACAAACTTAACCCTGTTTTATCCACCAAAGGTTAAAGACTGAAAATACCTTTTGTATGCACATCTTCCTGTATGTTCCCTGCCTGTTTGTAAGTGGATAACATGGTTCTGCTGAAAGGTTATATTTGTTGTAATAGCTTTCTTCAGAAATCTCCATTTATAAACATTATGGTTTGGGGCACTATGTTGTATGTTTGGAGAAAGTGGTGCAGTATGTCAGAGGGCTCTTGCACTGTGAATGTTATCTGCTCATTGCTGGGAGCTCCGGCTGATTAAAACAAGACTGTTGTACCTTGCAGGTCTAGGGTGAGTCCTAGATCAAGTCAGTGATCTAATGCATAAATAGAAGGATCAGCATGGGTCTTTCATTAAGAAGCTGTCTGAGATGCTAGCTGCTGCCCTAGCTACCTGGCAATGTGCTGACAGCTAAAGCAATTGCCTAGGAACAGGGGGAAAAAAACTGGCTTAGGCAAAGTCCCTGAGCTGCAAGCAGACATAAGAATTTAAAGTTCCTAAAATACAGAAACAAAGTTTGTAAGCAAAGTTCTCAGACTAAAAATAGGAAAGCTGAGTAACTAGGAATATGTGACTCTGCCTTTTAAATCCTTGCTGAACAAGATCCCTTAGCAGCTGAGCAAGTTTCCATACAGTGTGTAGTCCATGCAGGGAAAATTAAGAATAAAAAAAGGAAATAAAGGGAAACAATTCATATTTAAATTGGTCAGAAAGAAAGCCAAAAACTCTGCTTAATAGAGAACTTGAAGACAAGCCTGACCCCCAGAGAGTGTGAGAAAAAGCAAATCTGGCCATCATTTCAAGTGCTAGAGGCACTTTTCTGAAGGTTGCATAAAATAACTTTGCAAACCACTGGGTATAAGGATGTGCCATACTTAATCTAAACCTTTGGTTGTTTCAAGTTTTCTAGCCTCCAGGCAATGGCAAATCTTTCTGTAACAGCTTATGCAGGGTGAAATTGAGATCATACACAAGAGATAGTGGCCTACACAAGGGAATGGCTTATTTGCCATCATTACAATGATATTTCCTGCCTATTTAAACACACCTATGGTGTCTAGCTAGAATGAGAAATGGACATAGCAATAGAGACTTCTTGCAGAATTGTATGTACAGTCACTCTGCCTTAATTTTCTTAAGGACACTAAGCAGCCCTTAGCAGTGTTTGGCTTCTAGGCATCTCTTAGTAGGCTGACCTCTTTGCATTTAAATAAGCTAGTTTGCTTAAAAGTAGGGTGCTCCTTCTATCCAAAGTTCAGCTAGTCCCTGCACCTGATGGCAAACGTCACCAAAAAAAATTCACTAAATGCAAAACCTGCATGGACATGATTTCTACTGAGATGCCAGTAGCTATTGCGACGTGTCACATTAGAGAAGGCATGCATAATAAATCACAGTTTTGACTGAATCGTAAAAGTTTTTTTTATCCACTCTGTAAAAAAATACTTACCCTGAAAATCAATACTCAGTACTCATCTGTCAAGCAGACATGATTAGTATAGATGAGAAAAGTTGGGGAGAGGAGGAAAATAATGTGGGGAAGGGGAGGAAGATTACCTGATTTACAGGTGTGCAGCAATTTTTGACCATTGCCTTTGACTGCTAGTAGCTAGAGTTTCTGGTATGCCCAGCCAGTAGTAGGAAGGCATGACAGAGGATGCAGGAGAAAAAAGCATCACTTCCAGGCAAAACAAGCACCTGTAGCAAATTCTGTTGTGTATTTTCAGGAGCAAGAATCTCCTCCTCTTTAAAAGCTATTTAAATTCTATCAGGAAATCAGTGCTTTGATGAAGAGCACCTGGTTCAAATTGAACTATGGCTGTAAATAGATATTTTCTTTAAAACACTCACAGACACTTTGCTTCTGAAAAAAATACAGCCCATTTTCATCTAAATATTGAGAGACTTGGATCCTTCTGCAGTCTTAGCAGAAACTTGAATGGCCAGGTAGCATAAATTTCTAAACACACTTCAGTTGGGGCATGCTTGCGTACCTATATTCCTTTTAAAGATGGGACTAAAGCCTGTGTTAGTTTAAATAGAAACTATCTAGCTGCAGAGCTGACACTAATGGCAGCCTGGAATCAGGGGCTTTTGCTACAGCAACATGGTGTCCCTTTAGCTAACTATTTTACAGTGTGGCCTGCCTATGTATAAAAGTGGTCTAAAGTTGTCTTTGATTGCAGTCTTGGCAAGCCCAAATGGGTAGGAGAGGCGAGCTTCCTTAGGGCTCTGGCTGCCCAGCACTTGTGCTGTATGCTCTGTACAGCATCACTCTGCTCTGGGTCGCTTCAGAGCCTTGTAAAGGCACAGCTCCCCACATTTCCCCTCCCCACTCTATGCTCAGCTGCCATGTACAAAGGTTATGAGGGCTGATGAAGTAATTGATCTGATTCTGCTTCAGTTACAATGTGAGGGAAAATCCAGCTGACTTTATTGGAAATAGAATCACAATTTTAATAAAGATAGAAGAGAAGGAAACTCATGTGTTAGGAAACCTAATCCTTTTACCAGCTTATGCAGAATTATTTCTGATGGGAAAAGCATAGGTGGCTACACTGATCAAAAATACAAGCTTAGTTTTATTTGCACCTAGTTCTGCAGGACGAATCTGGATGTGGAGTATGATAACTTTTTTGGCTATAAGAATTCTGTAATCTTAATGATCACATCATACCAAGATGAGGTATTAAATCAAATGTCTTGTCCAGTTTGCTGTTGTAATGATTTGCCCAGAGGGTCTTTGCGTGTGGTAATTGCATACCATCCTTTCAAAGTGGAAACAATGTGTTTGGGAATGAATACTTGAGATCTACAGAATGTTTACTGAGACAACAGAGGTAATTGTAGAATCAATATGTCCTTGAAAACTAAAGGTTGCGTTGGTTAATATTTTATACAGAGAAATAGTTATACTGCATAAGAAACCTGATGAGAAACACACATCTCTTGTAAATTTAATGAATCAACCCAAACACCTTGTATTATCTGAAAATAATATGAAGGATTTAGAAGAATCTCTGAGCATGTGAAATTCATGTGTAATATTTCAAGCTGAAAATGAAGGGATTAAAAGCAATTTTGGAACCCTCTTTGGGGGTCAACAGCTATTTGTAAGAGATGAGATCCACCTGACTACACAGGGCAAAAGTGTCTTTGCGAACAGCCTCGTATGGCTGGTAAGAAACCTGGTGGGGAGGGCTTTAAACTAGGAATGACTGGGGAGGGAGAGATTCCTCAACAAGTGAAGAAGCTGTGAGTGGGATAGGAAAGCCAAAGGCCTGTGGTGATGGGTGCAGAAGCAACATAGTAATCAACAAAAAAAGCTGAAGTGCAATCTTTTTGAGCATAAGTGTGTAAAGAAGGAAGTACCTTCAGAACAGCCTTGCAGGGAAAGCTTTCAGGCCTGTACTGGGGAATCAGCACACTCGAGTGCCTCTCTGTGGTGTGTTGACCCAGGCTGGACACTAAGTGCCCTCCAAGCTGCTTTATTACTCCCCCTCCTCAGCTGGACAGGGGGAGAAAAATATGATGAAAGGCTCATGGGTTGAGATAAGGACAGGGAGATCACTCACCAGTTACCATCATGGGCAAAACAGACTCAACTCAGGGAAATTAATTTATTGCCAATCAAATCAGAGCAGGATAATGAGAGATAAAAACAAATCTTAAACCACCTTTCACATACCCTTCCTTTCTTCCTGGGCTCTACCTCCTCCCCCTGAGTGGTGCAGGGGCACAGGGAATGGGGATTGTGGTCAGTTCATCACACATTTTTCTCTGCTGCTCCTTCTTCCTCACAGTCTTACCCTGTTCCAGTGTGGGGTCCCTCCCACGGGAGAGAGTCCTTCACAAAATTCTCCAATGTGGGTCCCTCCCATGGATTGCAGTTCTTCGTGCACTGCTCCAGTGTGGGTCCCTTCCACAGGGGGCAGTCCTTCAGGAATGGACTGCTCCTGTGTGGGGTCCTCCATGCAGGAGGTTATCTGCTCTGGTGCCTGGAACACCTCCTCCCCTCCTTCTTCACTGACCTTGATGTCTGCATGGTCGTGTCTCTCACATGTTCTCACTCCTCTCTTCCAGTTGCTGTTGCGCAGCAGTTTTTTTCCCTTAAAAATGTTATCGCAGATGTGCTACCACTGTTGCTGATGGGCTCAGCTTTGGCCAGCAGTGGGTCTGTCTTGGAGCCAGCTGGA
This sequence comes from Larus michahellis, assembly GCF_964199755.1. Lineage (NCBI taxonomy): Eukaryota > Metazoa > Chordata > Aves > Charadriiformes > Laridae > Larus > Larus michahellis. The sequence goes on from NC_133930.1 coordinate 61,083,485, forward strand.
ACTGGCTCATCAGACACAGGGGAAGCTTCTAGCAGCTTCTCACAGAAGCTACCCGTGCTACCAAAACCTCTCCGTGCAAACTCAATACACTCTCTAAAATGCCTCTAATGCATGTGGCATGAAAATTAGAACAGGAGTTAGAAATCTGCATGCAATCACAGGCTACCTCATTTGGTTCAAGGAAGTATGGTGGGACTGCACACACAGCTGGAGCTCTGGGGTGCTGTGATGAATGGATACAGACTCCTTAGGAGGCACAGAGCAGGAAGGCAAGGAGGAGGAGTTGCCCTTTGAGCTGCTCTTTGTGTGAGAGAGCAACTAGAGTGCATGGAGCTCTGCCCAGCAGCCGGCTGAGAGCTGTGGGTGAAGTTTAGCAGGCAGACCAACATGATTTCTGTTGCAGCAGGTATCTACTATAGACCTCCTGACCAGGAAGAAGTAGTAGCTGAGGCCTTCTTTAGATGACTGGAAGGAACATCACATTCCCAGGCCCTATGGGAGGGGACTTTAGGGGGGACATAAGGGGACCCCCCCCCTTATGGGGGACTTTAACCACCCGAATATCTGCTGGAGAGACAACACAGAAGGGTTCAAGCAATCTTGGAGATTTTCTAGAATGCATTGATAAAAACTTCCTGACATGGGTGACTGAGGACCTAACAAGGAAGAGTGCTGTGCTGGACCTGTTACTTAAAAGCAAGGAAGAACTGGTGATGGATGTGAAAGTCAGGAACAGCCTTGTCTGCAGTGACCATAAGATGGTGGCGTTCATGATCCTAGGAGGATGGAGCAGGGCAAAAAGCAGGATCACAGCACTTGGTTTCAGGAGAGCAGACTTTGGCCTTTTCAGGGATCTGCTTGCTCAGTAATGTATTATATGTTATTACAGCTTTTCAGGCTTTCTGACACAGCCACATACATATTAGATTTTTCAGAGAAATGTATGTATCTATGGGTAGCTCCCAGTCCTATGGGAGGAGAGTATTTGAAAGAGAGAAATACTGATTTTATAAGCAGTTCTGTTTTCATTTGTACCTTAATGTCAGAGACTATACTGATATGAATAAATATCAGTATATTCAGGTGAATACAGCTGAATTCTCCACCCCACCACTGCCCATCCAGGCAGAAGACTTTGAATATCTGTGTAATGCCTTTATTATTTGCTTTCAAACCCTTCCTTAAAACCCCTTTTTGGAGCAATGCCTACAAGGACATGCAGTGGCTAAAGTACTCATGAGTGGTCTCTGATTCCTGTCAGAACAATCAGTTCAGGCTTATTGTTTCCTCAGATTCCTCTGTACAGCTGTGCTCATCTTTTACTTCTTCCCATGCTTGCATTGTAGGCTTTTCCAAGAAGGAAGAGGGTTCATACTGGTTAGTTCTTTCATTTTGTATTTCTAGTCTGTGTTTTATGGGAGATCCTTGCCTTTTGATAATCTTGTCTAAGATAATCTTGTCTAGATACAGTGACAGTACAGTTACTACTGGTAATGCTTTTGCTATTATTACTGTTTTTACCAGCTGAGGATCTGATCTGTTTGCATAAATATAGCTCCATTATTTGGCCTGGAACTGTCTTTCCCTAAAAATAGATGACCTGTCAGGAATATAACTTTTAATACTTGGCATCCCTTACTCTTCTTCACTGCTCAGCAGAATTCATAACCAAAGTATTGCCTCTTTGAATTCATTTTGTCATAACTGGGCAGGCTTTTTGTATAACCCATTGCTTCAGTATTTCATTTTTCTCACTCAGTTTTAAGTCTGACGGGAAGAAAATCTCTAACTAGTCAAACCTTTCTGCCTTTTTAATTAATTTAGTACTCATCAATTTAATGTGACTGTTCAGGAAAAATAAGTGCAATCTGGCCTCACTAGAATTAAAATCCCTGGCACTAAGCTAGTTATTTCACTGCCAGAGAATGACAATGGACTTAGAGTTACAGAAGAGATTACATCAGCTTCCTGTTGTGCATTTTCTGTTCTTTGCTCTATTCTTCACAGCAAATATCATTGAGTCATAAAATGTAATATATGTTCAGTAGTCTCTAATCAGGCAATAGAAAATACATGATCAGTCCCACTGTGGTTTTGCAGATCAAACATTGTCTTTCTACTGTGCTGTGAAACTAGGCTACAGCTCTGGAACATCCCACAGAAACTCTGTTTTGGCCTTTCTCCAGATGAGAGAAAACAGCTGCATAGAGGATTGAGGAAATACAGTAAAAATAAAATAAATTTAGGATTTAAATACTTATATGCACAATACATTAGAAAATTTAATCTTTACTGAAAAGTGTAGGAGAAACTTCGTATTTGGTTCCCATCCTGTTTCCTCTACTTCATTTTTTATGGGTGTCTTGAAATGATGAACTCTAAATTTGGTTTCTGCAGTAACTTCCTATGGTATAAAATACATTGTTGTGTCAGTAGTGACTTCAGACGGCTTTTGTACTCCCTAAAAGGACATCAATGGGTGTGTACTTTAGCACCGGCAAGTTTTGTTTATCGTAATCCAGGGACATATTCTGATAACAGGTACCTGATCAGCTAACCAGGCAGCCTCTCTTTCCTTAGAGAAAACACTCTAGTTTTCACAACAGCATTAAAGTGACGCAATTTTTTTGCTTTTAATTTTTGTGATTGGAAAGATTATGAATTTCAGCAGAAATGAAAAAAAAAAACATGACCACCAAAAAAAAACCCTAACATATATTTAAATTACAACAAAAACTTACTCAACAACTTCAGTGAGCTTGCATTAATTTAATAATTTATATGTCCTACTTCTTAAATATAATAGAGTAACTGCCTGTTTCCACTTTGTTTAGTGTCTTTTCTCATTATTATAATGGATACCATTAAATATCCAATTCTATCCTAAGCTAATTTACATCAGGCTTAATGTAATTTGGAACCTTTAAGGATTATGGGTATATTTGGTTTCTCATTAGTTTCTGACAATCAAAATGTGCAAAAGAAAAGGATTGCTATTACTGTATCAGTATATTTAGTTGCTTCCTTTCTAATGCCCTTTTTATCTTAAGGGGAGGAAGGGAAGCAGTTGAGCACTTTATCAAAGAAATTAATACTTACTCCATATTTGGATTTTCTAAGCAAAAGTTATCAAGAACAAGAGAAAAATATCCACTCTGATCAGTCTTTTAAGTCTTCTATTACTCTGTTGGAGTCTGAGCATCCAATCTCTCCTAATTTTTTTCCCCCAGTGCAATCATTGAGCTAGCAGAAGAAAGTCTCTGGGAAGTGAAAACATCCTTTTAAGACTTCTTTTTTGCTACAGTTATTTTTTTTGCTGTTGGTTTTCTTTGTTTTTGTTTGTTTCTTTGTTTTTATTGTTGTTGTTCTCCAAGTGCTTCCTCTATACTTGTCGCTCTTCCTCTGGACAGTTAGTGAGCTCTGAAATGATTTTGCTTTCAATTATGTCAGAACACTGGAATCACTTTAACCTAACTGAGAAAAAAACCATCCCTAAATGTCAAAATGAATGATTTTTAAGGTATGTTTGTCCTTCGTGGAAATGATTTCACACCACACTTTCTCCTGGGTGAAAGAGATTAAAAGTGTTCCATTTTTACACGTCATGTCATTACACTAATGTGTACCTCACTGACTCAAGCCTATTCTACTTAAAAAAGTGAGACTCTTTCAGGAGTTATTTCTATTAATAACCTGGTTTGCATGATTCAAATAAAATGAGTGATTAAAATGTCTCCAGGATGATGACAGAATTATTTTTCCCCTCCTGTATGTGAAGCAACTTGGATACCTTGAGGTATACTTAAGCTTTAAAGCTTGATATTATGGAAGGTATTTTAATTTTGTAAAATGAGTCAGTTCATGCAGAGTACCTTCTTCAAAATGCTAGCAACCCTGATCAAGGACTAAGTTGTTCTAATCAGGTAATTGTTAAAGTAACATCTTAACTGTTTTCTTTAAATCAGTTTCATTACTCAGATCTGTGATCTATGAAGTCTGTACCAGCTAGTAAAGTACAATTCATCTTAAATTAAAATGATGCTTTTCTTTGACAAGACAATACAATGTTCTTTGTCATGCAATGAATTATATGGGTATACTTGTCAGTATAAATTTTCTAGCAACAGTAATAAACTATTCTATCATTCATTTTATTGCTGGAGAAAATAATCTTTTGTTATTCGTACTGATGTAGCATTTCCATTACTCTTTAAGAAAGACTTGGTAATACTTCAAACTGAGTGTTATTAGAAAACATTCTATTACTGCTCAGTAAATATATTACTTTCTTTTCCATTATACTTACCACCATCCAAAGAAGGACTTGCTATGATTACACTGGTCTGCTCTGGCATAGAAGCAGCCTACTTCAGAATCTGTTCGTCCACAAAAGTAAGTGGCTTTTCATGGAAGCACCTCTCACATGCACAATGACATTGCAGTCGCACAGCTCACAATATGTCTCTCACCATCCAGTCCTAGCACCCATACACATGGTCGAAATAGCACAGATGTATAATTATATTTCTAATAAGCAGGTATTAGTCAACTTGGTATAATTGTAACACTACCCTACTTTTTATTTATATAAATGAATATGACATGTGCTTTGACTGTAGTTTCTTCTCAGTTCTGATTAGACAAGAAAGCCTCCAGAGCATTTATTCAGTATTCAGTTTTCAAAGGTTCAGATTCTAATTAGCAAAGTATTTAACATTTTGAATTGGGAATATTCTGTGCTCTAAACCAATGCCCATTCAAGCCTTAGCTCTGCCCTGAAAAGGCAGGGCTGCAGTGTCAACACTATGCCCTGAGCTGAACTTCATCTACAGGTCTCCTTCAGGTAACAAAGATAAACATTTGAGTCTTTGCTGAAGACATAGTATGCAAAACTGATACCATCATTAAGACTTTGGAGGTAACATATATGACCCACAAATTTTGTATTGTCGTGTTAAGCATATATTTAGTAAGCAGTAACTTATGAACATTATTTTAATTTCAAGGTCTGGAAATATGCTGAAAAAATATTTTAGATTAATGGATCCATGCTTTTGCTTTATTCTGTTTTATGTTTGTTGAGTGGATGGCAAAAGAGTGCTGGAGACTGAGGAAAAGGAAGACAATGTGCAGAAAAGAAAATACACCCTTTCTGTAAAATTCTGTATGTAATCAGTCTCCTTACTGTCCAGTGAGACTTTTTGTGCTATGTTTGTCAATATATTCTTTTCATGCCCTCCCCTCTGTTGGATCTTTATTCCTAGAAAACAAGCAGGAAGTAGAATAGAAATCAGTAAAATTAAAGTCTTGTCCCGGTTCCCCCACAAGCCACAATTTAAAATGGATAATCAATATGAAGTGCTACTGTTCAGTGTTACTGGGGTGTTCTCTGTTTTATTTTTTAAAAAAGAGGTCAAGGGGGCAAAAGTCATGGCCTCAGGGCAGTGGTGGGTCCAAGGGAACATGTTTAAATGTTGAAGAACTGTGCATTTTAAGTCTTTGAAACCCAACATGACACTGGAATGGCTGATCCCTGCCCATGTTGAGACTGCCATTTATTTGCTCCTGTGTTTTACTGTAAGTCCCTGATATGGCCAGGCTGTATCCCAGCACCCTGGAGCAAATGATGCAGCAAAGCAGCACAGCAGAAGGGCTCTTGCATTTCTGTTGGATATCCTTTAACACAGAATCTGTACACACTCTTTCAAATAGAGGATTTTGTCTAATTGAACGTAAAGTGCAGCTTTGACTGCTGTGCTTTTTTTCCGACTCCCTTGTTTGTGCAAAGTAGTTGCAAAGCTACAAAACAAGCAAGGAAGAATCTTATCCTCTCTCTAGACCTTTGATCCTAGACATATCCAGCACTCCAGACAGGGAGGGAGGGATGGGAGCCAACTTCCAAGTATTGCTGTCTGTGGCGTCAGCAACCTTCTCTTGTTCTTTTCTAATGTCTGTCATAGCTCCTTTCACTATCATCTTATCATAGGCATCAGGCTCCTATATCTTTATCCATGCTCTCCAAATTAATCTTTCTTAACTACAATACGCTTCAAAGCAGAACTATTTCTTCAGACTTTCCTATGTATATTGATTCTGCCACGAGGTCCACTATTCACTCCAGATGTATCACCTTAGAATAATTTTTTCCCCAGAAGATGATAATAAACAAAACATTGAGATCAATATCAATTAGTATCCATTCATAAATGAATAACAAATCAACAAGCCTTCTAATGTAAACAAATATGGAGAATCCATTGAGGACTTCTAAAGGAGTAGAAAGATTAAGGAAGAAAGTAATACTAATTGATTAAAGTTTTTTCTCTTTCCCCCACCCCTCTCATTATTGCCTTTTTTTGTAGTGTGTGGTCAACATTTGTAGCCCTTCACTTATATCCAGAACCTTACCAAGGTTTTGTTGCTTTACTTATATCCAGAACCTTACCAAGGGGACTGCAGGAAGAACTGGTGATCAGACAATAACAATTCTATTATACAATATCAGTATTAAGATAACATATCTCACAGAGCTGCAGATTCTGTAGATTTTTTAGATTATGTATTTTTCATTATTTGAAACAAATTGTATCTTTGACCTTCAGAAAATACCCAGGACTTTGGGTTTGCTTCTGTGTTAGGAGAATGCCTAGCATATTTAGATCTCATTGAATAATAAAAAGAATCACAAGTATGGTGCTCTCTTAGTATATTTTTGCTGGATCACACCATAAGCTCTTCAAGAGAATAGAGTTCTCCTAGTCCAGTATAAAGAAGATTTTAATTGGTTGTGTGAGAAAGGCAGGTAACTGTTTATCACCGCTGAAATAATTTGGCAGAAAATACCTGCCTTAAGAGCAAAGAAAACCTAGTTACTATTAGACTCAATGCAAAAGATCATAGAATCATGGGATAGTTAGAGTTTGAAGGGACCTTAAAGATCATCTAGTTCCAATCCCCCTGCCATGGGCAGGGACACCTTCCACACGACTAGGTTGCTGAAAGCCTCATCCACCCTAGTTTTGAACAGTTCCGGGGATGGGGCATCCAAAACTGCTCTGGGCAACCTGTTCCAGTGTCTGACCGTGCTCAGATTGAAGAATTTCTACCAAATACCTAATCTAAATCTCCCCTCTTTCAGTTTAAAACCATTACCCCTTGTCCTATCACTAAGCTCCCTGATAAAGGGTCCCTCATCTTTACTGTAGGCCCACGTTTAGGTACTGAAAAGCTGCTATAAGGTCTCCCTGGAGTCTTGCGTACTACAGGCTGCACAACCCCAACTCTCTCAGCCTGTTTTCATAAGAGAGGTGCTCCAGCCACTCATCTTCGTGGCCCTCCTCTGGACTTGCTCCAAGAGGTCCATGTCCTTCTTATGTTGGGGCCGCAGAGCTGGATGCAATATCCCAGGTAGGGTCTCACCAAAGCTGAGTAGGGGGCAGAATCACCTTCCTGGACCTGCTCGCCACACTTCTTTTGATGCAGCCCAGGATGCAATTGGCTTTCTGGGCTGCAAGTGCACATTGCAGACTCATATTCAGTTTTTCAGCCACCAGTACCCCCAAGTCCTTCTCCTTGGGGCTGCTCTCAATCCATTCTCTGCCCAGCCACCCCCATGGGCCTGGGGTTGCCCTGACCCATGTGCAGAATCTTGCACTTAGCCTTAATATCTTAAATATTTCTCTTATTTCCTGTAAAAGAAAAGATTCAACGTCGTAATATTACTTGGGAACCAGCCTGATTTCGTAAATCTTAAGTGCACTTCCTTATGGAATGCCTTAATTATCAGACACAGGGAAATGTTTAGGATGTGAAGCTCCAGGTATTCTTACAGTGCCACAGCAGTAAATTAATGCCATTAAGAGCTCACACTGATATAATCACATATAACTTGCTACTTCAAGTACTGTGCAAATTACCTGTGTGGCTTATTATTAAGTTTAAAAAGCAAAGATGATTCTTTGGGTTGTGGGTTAAAATTTGAGAACTTATGAATACAGGAAGTAAAAAGGTGCTAAAATACAAAGCCATGTTTCACTGTGGTGGTATTACGGCAATTTATTTTTCAGAGGAAGTGTTATCTTGCATGTCTCAGTTAAAGAATAAAATGGATTAGAACAAATGTATGGAAGAATGAGAGCAACAAACATAAAAAAAGGCTGCAGGATTCAGATAAGAAATTCATGAAATAATAACATAATTGCATATCTGAATAAATCTTAAACAAGAAATGGAATAGATTAAAATTCTTTCAAATTTAGCTGTGTCAACATTTACAAAAGAAAAAAAAACAGACTAAAATGAATGTTATTCAAGCAAACAATAACAACATGGAACAAATAAACATTCATATCAAGGAGATCATCTGAAAATATAGTCTGTCTATAGGTCTTTGATTTTCTTTGTATTCCAAAGTACAAAGTTAAGTTATAATAATTACTAATGAGTTGTTAGATAGCAATCAAAAAAAAATGTGAGTAAATACCACAAAACCCCTAATGATTATGATCTCTGTTGTGTAACTTACTATGCAGCAGGAAAACATAATAAAATGCATATAGAATTATCTCAGCAGTGAATGTCCTATCTGAGCTAAAATTTATTCAATCAAGATTCATTAGAGGCACTTATCCCTATATATGTTCAAGTACAGTAACAGCAGTTTTATTTCAGATTTCTTGTATTAGGTTTTTCTGATTCATTTCAGTTTCCACTTATGGCAAAAATGTTCCAAATCTTGGTTACATACTTATCACTGAGTCTGGTCAAGCTTACATTGTTAATATTAATGATGAAAAAAAAAAAGTTAAAATATTTATGAAATTAAAACTGATGAGAAATCATTTACTTTTTTCTGAATGTATTAATATTTTTTTCCTAGGTTAACGTGAATGTAATCCAGAATGTTGTCTACATGCACTGAGTACAATTAAGGAAACAGAACACAAGAGACTACTCCCAGATTGGTCTACGGCGGCATACACCAGCATCTATCCTCAAATACTTCAGGAGGGCTTCAGCGACACTGCACTATACACCTGCAGCACACAGGAACTGGTTCCTGTATTACCTGCCATCAGGATTAAAAATTTTAAGGTTGAATTAAAGATGATAATTCTTAGAAAAATCATATAAATCTTAGATCCCTATTTTTGGTCTTTTGCGTCTATAATGTTGGAGAACAGCCCCAGTTGCACTTTTCTGTTTTTACCCGATCAACCTGAGTGAAGGAAGAAAGAGAAAGAGAAAGAGGGAAAGAAAGAGAGAAAGAAGGAAAGAGAAAAAGAAGGAAAGAGAGAAGGAAAGAAAGAAAGAAAGAAAAAGAAAAAAAGAAAAAGAAAGAAAGAAAAAGAAAGAAAAAGAAAGAAAAAGATTTTTTGCACCTAATCTAATGAGTTTCTTTGCTACCTAACTGCAGCAGTAATATCATTACATACTGTAGGTTATAATAAACAAAAACAGCTTGGGAAAAAAGCCCCATTAGTAATAAACTTAGACACTTAATGAAAAGTGAATTAAAACGCCACCTTTAAGTAAGTGTAAATTGACATTTTGTGGGAGAATGTGCCTACTAAAATCAGCCCAATGTCTTGTTTAGTCTGTATGGCAGCTGGATGTCAAAATAATTTTAAAAATCTGAGTGATTAAGTTTGTTTGTGAATTTTTCCCTTTTTTTAAGGCTTAGTATACTGCACAGTTGAACAGCAGACACAGTGCACAAAGGATATACTTCCAAGCCCTGTTCCCCAAGAGAATGTGCTTGAAACAGGTCTCTAGACATCTCTACAACCAAGTAAAACAGGGCCAGGGACTGTTCTCACTAATTGTCACAACCTGGCTCTATCCACAGTAATTAGTAATTGGTTTTGGGTGTCTCCTGAGCCTCACCTAATGATCCTAAGGCACGGTTGCAAATTTTGTATGTTTTCTTTTCTGTTTTTATGATCCTGAATACCTGCAGTTATGTGACTGTGGAGATCATATCATTTCAGTATCATTTCTGGGATTCTGGAGATGGGCAGAGGGATGGTCATTATTACACTACCGCCCACCAGGGTGATCATTTAATTGCATTAGTTTCCTACCCTGGGGTATTGCATTCCTATGCATGGGGTGGTATTGGAAACAGCAAAGGTATACAGTTAAAGGACCATGGAGAGCTGAAGGAGCCTAACGTGGTGCAGTTTCATATATGCTGTCTGTTGGGAGGATCTGTTGTACTTCCCTGAAGTGTAATTCACAGAATCACAGAACTGCTTAGGTTGGAAGTAGACCTCTTGAGATATTGTGTAGTCCAACCACTCTGCTCAAGCAGTGTCAACAAGAGCAGGTTTCCCAGGACTGTGTCCAGTCATGTGTTAAATAACTCCAAGGACTGAGAATCTAAAATCTTAAAACCTCTCTGGGCAACTTGTGCCAGTGTTTGACCACCCTCCCAATGTTTGACACCCTCACCCTCAGATGGAATTTCCTACTGTTTTGATTTGTGCTTATTGCCTCTTGTCTTTTCAGTGAGAAGAGTCTGGCTCCATCTTCTTTGCACCCTCTCTTCAGATGTTAGTAAGATATCCTGCCAAGCTGTCTTTTCTCTGGACCAAACGGTCCCAGCTCTCTCAGCCTTTCCTTGTGAGAAATGCTCCTATCCAATCAATAAGCTTTGTGGCCCTTTGCTGGAATTGCTCCCCTGTCCTGGGGAGCCCAGAATTGTATGCAGCACTCCAGAGGTGCTGCGCTTCCTCTGCTTAGTAGAGAGGAAGAATGACCTTTCTCAAATTGCTGGTGATGCCCTTCCTAATGCAGCACAATGCACTGCTGGCTGCCTTTGCCATGAGAACACTTTGCTGGCTCATGATCAACTTTTTGCCTGCCAGGACTTCCAGTGCTTTCTTTGCAAAGAATGTGTCAGCCCTCAGTTTGTGGTGGTGCCTAGGGTTGTTCTTCCCCAGGTGCAAGACTTGGCACTTCCCTTTGTTGAACTTCATGAGCTCCCAGTCAGCCCTTTTCTCCAGCCTTTAAAGGTCTCTGAATCATACCACAAACATTTTGTTTGCCAGCCACTCCTTCTTGTTTTGTATTGTATCCTCCCAAAACTGCCACCTGGCATGGACCAAAACTATGCCAGGGAATAAGCTAAGAGTGAAGCAATATGCATGCTCAAATGCTTATGGCTTGAATTCGCTCTCTTGTCATCCCTGCTTAATGTATTGATACAAATGTCACCTAAGCCAAGAAAGTACTAATTTACTTTTCCCTGTTAAGAAATAGCCACAGTATAGTCTGTATGCAATTCTACTATGCTATAGTAAGAATTTCTTAAAGCTGAAGTACATACACCTTGAGTATACATATTTTTCTTTTACCAGTTAAGAGAACACTGAAGGTTTTCTCTCCCTATTCCCCCCAGTTCTATTTTCTATGTTTGTTACTAAAACACTAGAGTACTGTTTAACCTGTATGTTAAGCAATTGGCCTCCACCTTGACTGACACCAGAAATTCCAGTCAAACACCAGTGATTTTAGTAAAACCAACTGGGAAATAGCACTGATTTGTAACAGTAGCCCAGCTAACAAGGGGATGTTGAACAAATACTTAAAAATGCAACCATGACAATGAAAGATTGATCAGAAGCAAATGCAAAATCAACCTAGAGATAATGGTGACAGCATTATGGGAATGATCTCTTTCTTTTCAGTTTAAACTTATGAGCTTAAATAGCTGAGGTACACATTTGCTTATTTGACATCCAGATAGATGTTTTTCCAAAATAATAGGATACTTTTATGTCAAATTATCTAAATTGTGCCTAGAATTATTTGCATCAGCAAAAGTGATATCTTATAATGGTCAGACTAAAACACATTCTACAAATTTAATTTCAAAATCAATATCTAGTACTGCAATATTTTGGCTTGATAAAAGTCTGTGATGTGCACAAAGCTTCAAGGAGCTTGCAAAATCTGATTTCCTCTGCTGAGTACTTTTGTACTTCTGTATGCATAATGACGATGAATATAAAATTTAACCCCCCCCCCAAAATTAAACAGTAGACACAAAATTAAACACTAGAAGGGAAGCCCTCATTTGCTGAGATTAATAATAGACCAGAAGCATTCCAATAAGTCAGGAAATGAGCTTGCATGACGTTTTAAGTGCAGTAAGTTGGATATCTCCACTTGTGTGAGTTCAAAAGCCAGGAAGGCACTGATTTATTTTTCCCCGTTAAATAGTCACAGCATATAGTCTAGCTGATTTTCCATTGTACAGATAAATAGGAAAAAAAATCTAATATGACAGGTTAAGGGAAGAAGGAAGATTACACTGAAGTGCAAGACTGGAGAGCACATAAGAAATGACTAGCCCAAGCCTTTGAAGCAAATGATATGAAACAACCTACAAAGGACAGTGCCACTCTGTCATGGAAGTAAGCCTGATTCTGATTCATAAAATGTGTATCTGTTTTATGCTACAATTGCTTGATTAATTTCAATTTATTTGTAATAAAGGGAGGAAGATCAGAATCAGGACGAAGTAATAAAAACACAGATCCTCCATTGTTCTATGCTTTGCCCAGGCACTGATAATGTACACATGCCATGAAGCTGTGCCAGTTGGATGTGGTAAAAGTAGTTATTTATGCTACACAGTTGTAGAAATCTGATTCATATTCTGTGCAAGATTCTGATACAATAAAGCCCTTGCTTGGTGGTTAATATTGAACCAGTGGTTTCAAGCACTCACATACATAAAATTTTGCAGAACCAATGCATCATGATAAAATCAATGCTTTGTTAAAGTATGTTAAAATCCAAAGATGCTTGTAATAGTTGAAAGGCTGAAATTTCACCAGCAGAACATGAACCCTAACATTTTTTTTATGACATTGAAATAGCAGGGTATGAGAGGTTTGTATAGTTTTTAAAGGAAGCTTCATATGAGAGTTTTATGCATAAATTAATACTGGCAGCACAAGGGAAACTACAGGTGATACTGTGTTAGAAAGTGCTTTGGATAAAGCTGGCAACCACAGGGCTATAGAGTATCAAAGAAAGCATTGAAAATGTGCCCTCATTGAAAATGAGGTAAACTCAAAGGCAGTTGAATCCTTCTCTGTGATAAATAAACCTTCTTAAAATGTAGAGGATTGTATAAATACACAGAACGGTACAAAAACTCTCTCAGGCACATTAACTGGACAAGCAGAAAGAAGCATATAAAAAACAAATGAATACTAACAATGAAAGGGAGATGAAAAACATGGCGAGAAAAGCAAAAGAAAAATATTTTAAATCGTCATCAAAATGTATTTTTAGTTCTTTTAAAGAAGAGTATGTGCTCTCAGACAAAACCAGTATAAAGCACATTGCATTGTTTCGATTGACTTGAAGTGCCATGTTGTAGAAAGGACCGCTCTTTACTTCTGAAAATGCAGCAGCCATTCTGAGTGCTGCTTAGTGACAAGCACTCAGCATGCTCCGCATCTGACATGGTGTTCTTCCTTCTCACTCATGAAAAAGTTGGAAAACCATAAATATATCCCTTAAAACCATAAACTGTATATACCTTTTTTCCCTTTTCTTCACTTGTGATTTGTTCACAGATGTATTGTGAAATTCTGGAAAGTGTAATTGGAAATTTTTTGAATAGTTTCCTAAATAATAATTCAGGATCTTTCACAGACTTTTATAAAAAAAATCAGTTTTTAGTATTTTTACATACTTGGGGTCCTCAAGAGCTGATTTACATGCTGTGATTTTGCTCCAGCAAATACATTTGAAATACTTCAGCACATGAAGAAATCCACTCTGGCCACGGGGTTTGCATTTGGAGTTATGATTGTCTCTAACACATACACTCAATGTTGAGAGAAACAGCATTAAATAAACAAACAAAAATCTTTTTTTTGTGCTCAATAGACAAATAGCATGTGTTGGCTTGTATTTGCTCTTTAATTAGCAGCTTTAAATAATCGTAGCAATAGTGCTGTTGCAGTGATGATCTAAAGATTGTTGCACAAAGGTAGAATGGAGACTATATATCTTTTATTAAACAACCAGTTTATATGGAGAAACAGAGGTGAACTTTCAGGTGACTTTCGTAGCCTTTTCAGCTCATCATTCTGGTTATTTTTCCAGAAAACACTGGTGCTGCTGTGGCCATTCTGATAGTGCAAATTCTGTTGAATCTTAGTAATTATTCACAGAGATATTTTCCTTTCATTTGTTCATGTCCAGTAAACAAAGAGTAGATTTCAGTTACTTTACATGTCTGAACAACAAGCTGGGAAACGTTTAGTCAGGCCTTTTATGGCTTTTTAATTCTAACGAAAGACTCTCCAGAAGTCTTGTATTTCTGCCACACAGTAGGAAAAGGAACTACAGTATTTCAATTATTTTAATAAGTTGCTGGAGGACAATCAGCAACAGAATTGTTTTTCCTTTATAATCTGAATTTGCCATGTACCTGACATGCCAGACCCAGCAAGAATGAATACCAGCAATTGCCATTGCTGCCTCTCCCTAACCAGAATCTTTTTATGTGCAAAAGCTGGAGCTGTATACCACGCTATGTCTTTCTTTCTGTTATGAAAGCATATGATCTCGTATTCTTTGTCCCTACTTAAAAATGTGCATTAGTATTGAATGCTTTCACGATGAAGGATAGATTGTCTTTCTTAGCGTGATACCTGCATGCACAGTTAAAGGTGATACAAAGAGGACTAGCATCTGGAAATTTCTTCACACACATGTATGACAGGTTAGTACCATGGTACCCTGATCTAGAGTAGCATTTTTTAATTATCTGTACTAATTTTTCAATTGGAGCATACATTTTGTTCTATGATTTAGAAGTCACCAGAAACTATTGAAACCAGCAGGCCTTACAGTTTTTATATGTTCAGTAATTACAGTTATTTAGACCCCACTGTGCCTCCATGGCCTCGCTATATTAAGTTTTTGAATAGAAAGCAAACCTCATTCTTTTATACTTAGTGAGTTAACTTTTCTGCTTTCCTTGCTGTGTCTGGCCAAACTCGATTCAAAGATGCAGAGGTGAATGGCCAAGTGAAAATGGAGAGCATCAGTCTAGGTCAAAATATTACCCTATGCAATTCAGTTTCAAAGGACATCTATAAGCAGCCATTAAAATTCTAATATCTGAGTCTTAGACAAAATTTAAGGAGAGGAGCAAATGACCAAACATTAATCAGGTCTCTTGACAAAGGTTAAAGGAATGGAAAGTGACAATAACTCATCCTTGCTATAGTTTTCACATAATCATCTCATGGCCTACCGAGGTTACTGGGCTGTATGTCATCCTAAAGTGCATGGGTAGGGACTGAACCTTTTTTCTTCCTGCTAATAGCTCTTCAAGTTTTAGTAGTGTTAACTGTGTCTTTGTTTTCACAGTTTGTGCCTCGCTGTCTTAAAGTTTCCAGTACAAATTGGCAGAAAAAATTCTGGTTGTCATATTCTCTGAGATTCTTAAACTAAACCTTATTTTTTCATAGGTCTTGTAATAGACTGGGTTTATCGTTGCATCAGCTTACACTAGGCAAGCCTCTTATTATAATCGCTCTTTAATAGCTCATAGAGAAAGATCTTTGAGAAAATGTAGACAAGCTACAGCGCACATACAATTATTTATGTTTACTTGTCTTAAGGGGGCAGCAGCAGCACACTGTGCACCTCGAGAGCTACATTTATCTGCTCTGCCTGTGGACAAGATTAAGTGCAACTCTTTATTCAATAGTGGAGCTTAATGGGATCTCGGTGATGTTTGTCGTATCAGGTCTTTAAAAAAAACAAAGTCCGGTGTCTCAGCCTGATAGTGTTCATTTTTTGACATTTGTTAGAGACATAAACAATTTAATATCATGTTGAAGTACTTGGTATGTGTCACTGTAGTTTAACTGGACAGGTATAAGACTGTTGCTGCGAGCAGCAGCCACGTATGCGTGTTTTCACAAGCATAACTCATCTGGAATTGCTTTCTGTAGTCATTACTAAGGCCTAGGGGACATAATATGGAAATAATAGAATGCAAATTTACTCCGGCACCACTCTTTAAAAGCCACAAGGTTTCTGTACTTTGACATACTGAATTCTAAATTACTTACACACAACACAGTTGATCTAATATGTCCTGAATCACTCTCACGTTCTCCTCAAGTACGTACTTACTAACCCTTTGCCTCCTTTCCGAAGCCAGTATCTGAACAAGTTAATAGTTGTCCCTCAGGTTTCCTTTGTTACTGCATGTTCTTGACTCCATATCCCATGTACTGTATCAAATCACAAATATGTATTTCCACTCATGTAAAAGGGCTATGAATCAATGGAATTCAGATCAAGTACCTGGAATAAGCCCATGCCAGGAGAATCAGTGTTTTACCAAGTGTATTCCTAAAGCAAATGTATTTATCTGCAAAATCTTCAGATGCATTTAAATGCACATAGCTGTTACTTATTAAAGTTTTGCAAGATTGAAACTGCATAGTAGTATGTCTAGAGAAGATAACACCCAAATCAGTATGTCTCTGCACGTGATGCTGAGAAATGTAATAGCTCGTAGTATAGCTAGTTTGTGTTTTTCAGAAAATTTATTTCTATTCCTTAACTATGCACTTTATGCAAATAGCGAAGTTGAAGGTGGCAACTATGTTGTCTAATATTTACTGAGTAATCACTCAATGTTAATATGATTTAATGATCAACGGCAGTTACATTAGAATGGCCACTTATAGTAAAACTGTTAAAAAAAGGCATTTTTGCTGTAAAGAGACAGTTACCAAATTACTGTGAATATCAGATTAATGTAACACCCTTCACTGTAGCTATCACTGACCCAGAAGGGGGCAATTTTGCTGTCTGTAAAGTTGTTCTTTTTTATGTATTTAGTTATTGTATGTAATTGCATACTGCATGCTGTTGTCATCTCCATGTATGGAAGCAAACTTCATCCAATTCTTATGTCCTGAATAATTCTGATTTTTACAACAGTCAGGACTGTAAGGCAAAGGAGAACAAATTGTATATGTCATATTTTCTCTGTCGAGTGATACACCTATTTTGTCTTTGGAAATGGCAGCTACACCTGCGGGCTCATAGACCTGAGGGTGATGTGGGGGTGTCGGGGGAAGAAAATGCTGCACTGCTTTCCCCAGAGAATAAAAATATTGCAATAGAAACCTGCAATGGTGCAAGACAAAGAAAGAAATGGTAGGAAAAGAAGAATTTTTTTAGATATCCTGGATCCCATCTTCGTTGTGCAAACCCACTGTACTTCCACAACACAATAGGCAGGTTTTTTTTTTTATTTTAGAGAAGTGGTGAGAAAGAGCGTGTTCCTGAGAGGTATAGTGTGCCACCTATGTGGTAAAGAGCATTATTAACACTCCTTGTCTGAAACATTTTCAGTGTTCTCAGCTCCCAGAACTGAACACTAAGCTGTAGGAAAATACAGTCAAATCAGGCTGTCTGCCCACATATTGGCAGTAGGCACATACCATCCATTATTACAAGAAACTCTGTAAGGTGAATAAAAAGTAAGAAAGATACAAAGGTCACAAAAATGTAAAAAAAGAAATCCTACTGAAGATGTTTCACCATTTTAATAGTGGTAGAAATTTCTATTCTATTTGAAATAGAAATTTCAAATTTGTTCCTCTTTACATATACGTATATTTTTCTGCATATTCTCTCTATATACATACAAGAAAGGTGAGAACAAATGAGCATGTTTCAAGTTTGACCAGAGTACTGAATTGCTAGACAGGATCACAGTATGCTGCACTCTCTGGGCTAGGTGAGGAAATAAATGACAGCATGAGGATGCTCTGCTTCTTTCCCATCTCTTTGCTCCTCCATTTTGCATTGTGCCTAAGACTACCTGTGCACCCTTCCACACACCTTAATATGCTTCGTAGCATCACCTCACATAGCTGTTCTCCTTCTTGCCATAATAATGTATTGGATAGAAAATGCTAAGTGGCATCTGATTATGACTATCATGTCAATGATTCTGTAATTCCAAGGCCTCTGATTATTAAACATTTTTATTTTTAACTTTCTTATTAGAAGTGGAGCTAGAGTTAAGACTGTTTGGGTTCCTTCCTTTATATTTTCTCATCATAAGGAATTTAGGTTCCTTTACGGTTAAATGTAATTCTGATATATCATGTTTTGTGGTGTGTATATTTATCAGCCCTTCTCTTCTTTGTGAACAATTTCACACGCTCAGCCTAAGTTACCCCTTGCTTGATAAAGCACCTTACCTACTCTGTAGTGAGCCAGGCAATGTGCAGAATACCATAACTAACACTCGGCAGTGGGGCTACAGTGCTGCCCTGCTGCGGGATGTGTGGCACCATGGGAAAGAAGCAATGAGCACTGAAAGACAGCCCTGGGGTTCCTCCAGTCCTGCAGGTTCAGGGCAGCATGTGAAGCTACTGTTCTTATTCTGGGGGTTTCAACCTGTGTGATGGAGCCCCTTCAGGCTAATACATAGATGCAGCTACAGGTGGGATTTATTGAAATGTTATTGGCGCCACAGAGTTTTGAGCTCTCTTCACAGTGGTAGCATTCATTGGCGAGTACGTGTTGCATGCACATACAGTAATTTCTATGCATATAGGTGTCTTGTACCTGCATTCAGATGACACAAAACCAATGGCAGAAGTGTTCCATCATGAGTCATAGTTTATGAGAGATTATAAGGGTATTTGTTATTTATCAGACTAGCGTATAAATGTTATGTACTGTATATCATATGCAAATTCTAGTGCACAGATAAACACAGTATGTGCATAAAGTAATGCATAGACTACTGTTGGACCTCCAGTCCTTGGTTTGGCATAATTACTGTGCTACAAATAAAAGTGCTGTTTATTCATGACAGAGCATCAATGTCTGTCCTTCAGTGAAATCAAACAAGATTATACTGGGGGAAGGACTCAAAAGACAATATCTACATTGCGTATGGATTTTATGGCAGCCCTTGTCCATTTGTCAGTTTCGAATGTTGATGAGATTCCTTCTGGATTTCAGAAATCTTTTGCTCAGCACGCAGTCTTTATGGCATTGGGATGATAACTCTTTGGCTAATATGCATTAAACTCTTCTGTGCATGGGAGCATGTAATAAAAAGTGATTTTGTCAGCCTTTCTTCTGATATTCTGCTTGTGTTAATTGACATATTATTCTTTTTAAAATGAATGATTAAAAAAGGATCGGAGTATTTACACATTAGTTCCCTCCATCCTTACCCTGGGAAAGAAGAATCATGTCATGATGGTCTATTAGATGCAGATTACCAAGATGAAAATATAACTGGGATGTGTTGAGTGATTAAGTCAATTTAAGATGCAATAAATGACTGTATGCTGGGAGGAGGGGAAAAGGCAGGGGGAAAGCAGAAGGTGAAGCAGAGGTACTTGTTAGTTTCACCAGGTAACATGCAGATTATTGAGATTATCCATTTACGATGAATACAAAAGAAATTTTTTGTTGTTAAATCTACGTAAGCACAGAGGTCCTGAACAGGCTCTGTGGAAAACTTAAACTGTCCTGGTAGGCCTGGTGCCTGAAGATGCTGAACACAGGAGAGTCTCTGCTGTAGCTACCTGGCTCATGTACAGCCTTTGTGTCTATAATAAATTTAACTCTGTGTTACCTGATGTGGGGCAAGAAACCCCAAAAGCAATACATGAAAAGGTGCTAATTTTAGAGTTAACATGTTTTCATTTATCATGAAGAACACTTGCTATATTTGGTAACGAGATAATGCAACTCTAAAGGTATTTTCCCCTTAATGGCAAGTCTGGTGGTGTCAGTCTAGTCATCCACTGCTTCAGATACTGACAGTGATCAGAATATATTGCTTCAAGCTTGTTTTTACCCTCCCAGCTGAGATGATCTCCGTGCACTGTTTGATATACCACTATACACTCTACAAGCAGTGGCTGACTGAGGAAAATGGGATGTCTTAGGGCTGGCCTTAGGCACTAGAAAGCAGGCAGCTACTTGAGTCAGAAGGCTGATGCCCATGGAAACACTCAGCAATAGTTAATGTAAAAATACTTACACTGAACACCCCATCTGCTATTGCTAGTGAGAAAGGAGTCAGAATATATTGGGGACTGAGACAGAAGGGATGAAAAAGACACTTGTTTTAAATAACCACAGCCTTCTGTAAACCTTTTTGTCTCAAAAAAATGGCATGATGTTGTCCTAAGGATTTCTTCCTCATCCTCAGGTGAGGATTTGATTGTGCCTACCCTGCCGAGAAGATCTGAGACACCTTTCAAGCTTAGAAACGTACATGTGAGAATTTAAAGCCCTCTAAAAGTAGTCCTCAGAAGTTGCATCTACATCAGTAAGAGAAGGTTGGTTTGGTTTAGTTTTGCGGGTTGTGGGCAGTTGTTTGCATTTTTCCACCCAAATGCAGATAGATTGCATTTTGCTTTTATTTTTTAATGTAGATAATACTGATCCGAAAATAGTTCCCTAAAACAAAAGCTGCATCTGTGTCTCCAAATGTAGTAAATGTAACAGTAGTGATGTTTAGGCTGCAAGAGACTATGAAATTGTTGGATTTTTTTCTAGAAACTAGGCCCAGACGCTAAAGGCACACGTGAAATGTCAGGGTGACAGAATGAGTCTGTGCAAAGAATGCACTCCCTCAAATAAAAAACCACTGCACACAGCTGATGGAAACAATAAAGCATATGAAATTGTCCAGGAGAATGCCGAGACACCTGAGATCTGCACAGAGGAAGGATAACTTAACAGTAAAATAAATACAGCTCTCTTTTACTTCAGTAGTTTTGACAGTCTGTGTTATAGGCTATGTCAAAGACTGTCTATGGGGGAAACCGTCAACTTCGAGAAGGTCACAAAGTTAAACTGCCCACCATGCTGATTCAGCACAGTGGCATTTATCAAAACACACAGCTTCCTCCTACAGCAGACAAAGCCTTCCTGGGCATCAGGAGAAATCTGGCATTTTTTTGTTTCCTGCAGGCTCCTGGGATTTGTTGCCAGGAAAGGCATCTGCAGAAGCTGGCTAACAATGTTGGCAAACCATGGGAAGTGGGAAGGACAGTGATTTATCTCCTTCTAACCCATTTGTAGAAGATCTATGCTCAATGTTTATAGTAAAAAGGTCAGGGTAATGAAATGCTCAATAATGAAGCTTTTTTTAAGAGCTCGTGCTAAAAAAAATAAGAAAAGAAGAAAAGAAGAAAAATTGCAAACCCAAACTGAGACATGTAGGAGTCAAGAATGCAAAGCCATAATTACTTCTACCTTTTTCCTACCAAAGACAGCATTCAGATCAGTCTTCTGAAAATCCAAAATTCATAGGCTGCAATTTAGTTTCCCCCCCCCAAGAAAGCAATGACAATGATATGAGAATTTTTCTACTTTATTTCCTATAATTACTTTTACATTTACTTTAAAGTAATAGCCAATGCAATCACATAATAGAATAGTGGTTTAATTTGGGATAGTTTGACTTTCTATTTGTAAGTAGCTTTGCAAGAAAGCTCAATTTATGAACTATGGTTGTTTCCTGATTTATCGCTCTAGAAGCTTTAACTTTACTTATTATGAGTAAATCTATGACAAAAGGTTGTAGGTAAGAATTTTTATGATATTTAGAGTATGTAAGTAATATACATAAGTTTTCTAATTGTACTATCCTTCCTCTGATTTTCACCAGATGTTATATTTGAGATGCTACCAGTGAAGTGAGGGGGACATTCTAGAGACACCAGAAGAAAATTTGTAAGATCTTAAGCTCATGCAAAGAAGTCTGAAAATCACAACACTCAGTGAGGCTGATAAACCAAATAATATTTTCTCAAGAGAATTTCTTGTCATATGGATAGCAAGCCTAAGGGTCTTAAGCCGTATGAACAATGGTGTATTAAGACTCTGCATTTCACCCAAATGAAATCAATATCCCTGTGGAGGGCTTCCTGTTTTTAAACAGTTCATGAAGGCACTGTCTTTCCCTCCTCTCCTTCCACCCAAACTCTGTGCAAACAAATTTTTCCTTGATCTTCGAGGAATGTGGATTTATCCAGTGGCTCTCCACAGAAAGATGTTGAAATATATCTTAGGGGGTCAAAAAGGTTGGCAATTGCTGTTTCACTAATGATTTTTGGTATGTTAGGAATCTACTTGTTGAAAATAAGTAATTATTCCTCTGTATTGTGGTTTGGGCTGGGCTGGCCACTAAATGAGCAACAGATGCTCTCTTTAATCTCCCTGTCCCTTCTGGGAAGGGAAGGGAAGGGAAGGGAAGGGAAGGGAAGGGAAGGGAAGGGAAGGGAAGGGAAGGGAAGGGAAGGGAAGGGAAGGGAAGGGGAAGGGGAAGGGGAAGGGGAAGGGGAAGGGGAAGGGGAAGGGGAAGGGGAAGGGGAAGGGAAGGGGAAGGGGAAGGGAAAGAAGGGAAGGGAAGGGAAGGGAAGGGAAGGGAAGGGAAGGGAAGGGAAGGGAAGGGAAGGGAAGGGAAGGGAAGGGAAGGGAAGGGAAGGGAAGGGGAAGGGGAAGGGAAGGGAAGGGGAAGGGGAAGGGGAAGGGGAAGGGGAAGGGGAAGGGGAAGGGGAAGGGGAAAGGGGAAGGGGAAGGGGAAGGGAAGGGGAAGGGAAGGGGAGGGAAAGGGAAGGGAAGGGAAGGGAAGGGAAGGGAAGGGAAGGGAAGGGAAGGGAAGGGAAGGGAAGGGAAGGGGAAGGGGAAGGGGAAGGGGAAGGGGAAGGGGAAGGGAAGGGGAAGGGAAGGGAAGGGAAGGGAAGGGAAGGGAAGGGAAGGGAAGGGAAGGGAAGGGAAGGGAAGGGAAGGGAAGGGAAGGGAAGGGAAGGGAAGGGAAGGGGAAGGGGAAGGGAAAGGGGAAGGGGAAGGGGAAGGAGAAGGGGAAGGGAAAAGAGAAGGGAAGGGAAGGGAAGGGAAGGGAAGGGAAGGGAAGGGAAGGGAAGGGAAGGGAAGGGAAGGGAAGGGAAGGGGAAGGGGAAGGGGAAGGGGAAGGGGAAGGGGAAGGGGAAGGGGAAGGGAAGGGAAGGGAAGGGAAGGGAAGGGAAGGGAAGGGAAGGGAAGGGAAGGGAAGGGAAGGGAAGGGAAGGGAAGGGAAGGGAAGGGAAGGGAAGGGAAGGGAAGGGAAGGGAAGGGAAGGGAAGGGAAGGGAAGGGAAGGGAAGGGAAGGGAAGGGAAGGGAAGGGAAGGGAAGAGAAAGGAAGGGAAGGGAAGGGAAGGGAAGGGAAGGGAAGGGAAGGGAAGGGAAGGGAAAGAAATAAGGGAGAGACTTATGGGTTGAAAAGTAAAACAACTTTAATGAAAGATTAATAATAAAAAATATACTAATATCAAAAAAGAAAATACTGAAATATATACAATATACACAAACCCAGTATCAAGCTCCCAGGATGATGATCACATCACTGTCAGGCACTGGCAAAGTCTCAGACTGGACTCAGCAGTGGATGGGAACTGGATTCCAGAACTCGATTCATGAACACATGGATTCTGATCAAAGGCAGATGAACAGACAGAGTCCTCCTCAGACACTGGCCATTGAAGAAAGAGGTTGACCCTTTGATCCCTCAGCTTTCATACCGAACATGGTGCAGATGGGACGGAATACCCTGTTCGTCAGTTCTGGGTCACCTGTCCTGTCCACTCCTCCCCACGGATGCGACCCCTTTACACTCCTCCACTTCCAACCCTCCAATTTGGTTCATACCAAAGTTAGCTGACCTTGGTTGTTATAGCAGTGAGTGTAAGCAGGAGCCTCTCTGCATACCATTCCTTGGTATTCACTATAAACATCAGACTTTATCTGCTAGAAGCAGACACTATCTGAAAAATACTCTATTTCAGAAAGTGCAGTTAGTTGGAAAAGACTTAACTGAGAAGTAAAGTTACTGAACAGAAAATTGGTTCTATTCTACCACAAACCAGGTCACCCTGTTTGTCTTTTTTGGTGACAGAAGGGCACTGAAAAGCAAATGCAAAGCTCCAAAAACCAAGTGACAAAAATCACTTGAATTGTACAGACAGACAAGCCCGTATTTTTCGCTTTTTGCACAGACGGAATCAAAACTATGCATGTTGAGAAAGAAGTGAACCTCTGTTTTCCTCCTTACCATCTCAGAAAGTGTGAAAAGCCATTATGCAACTCTGATAGCAAATTCATGTTGTACTAACAACAGAGAGAATGTTCTCCAGGACATGTATCGATTATCTTTCAATTAACAAATGAGGAAAAATTTACTGTAATTTTTGCCTTTGAGCTTCAAAACAATTGTCAGACAGGGACAGAGAGCACGGCTCAGCATCTGTCTCATCAGGTGACTCAGTGTCTGTTTTAGGAATACTGATTTCATAATCCAGTAATTTGATTTCATTAATCCCAATATTTTTTCCTAATGACAGTGATTTCAGTAATATGCTGCATATAATGAGTGTAATTCAAGATAAAGTTACTATTTATAATTTAAAAGGACATATTCTTCATAATGCCATGCATGGGATAATAGGAAAGTAAGGAAATTACTAATGTGAGAAGCAGAAGGACTTCAATTAGGTAGTCTCACATTAGATGTTCAAATGATGTGCCATAAGCAAAATAAAACATTAAAATGGAAAAAAAAGTCTTGGTAAAAGTTTTGTGGTTTGGAAAGCTGTGTCATACATTAGAAAAAATTGCATACCTAGTTGCAGAATTCTTGAGAGAGATTGTATATTATATGCAAAGTAAAACAAGTATCTATCAGTTTAGGATTTTTACCTCAGTAAGAAAAAAATGCATACTTAAATAATTCAGTATCAAAAGTATTATGTTGGAGGGAGGAGGTTGGAGATTACAAACTCTAAAAATAAGGTCTTTTATGGCTACCAGACTCATTGTCTCAAGAGAAGCATCAGATCTGTTGTCCATGTGCTTTACAGGTGGCTTACACATGTGCAACAGAGCTGCTCTATTTGGGATGCCATATACTGTGCATGTGCAGAAATAATTCTGCAGTTTGTGTAGGTGTGTGGTACTTCCAAGAAACTTTAAACCTGGGGAGCTTACAGGCCATCTGTTTATCAGATACAGATTTAATATGTAAATCCTCCCAATAGACACACAGCTTCCCAAACTCATTTCACTTGTACTACTTACTGCAAATGCTAATATTTCTGTTTGGGAAAAAAAACCAGAAGAAAACATCCTTTCACAAAAAGCATGAGCAGATGCCTTATATGAGGATTATGAGAGAAAAGAAAGATCTTCTTCCTAGTTCATTGTATCAGTTGAAGTTGGCCCCCTAGCATGATCAGTCTTTCTCTTTTTCTCTCTTACACCCTCATAGTCAATAGTAAAGTAGATATCTTGACTTCAAATGGTGAAAGTTAATTCTGTTTGCATGCTTAAAATAGCTCACACAACTCTCTGCATAGTTTTTGCAGCTTTCTGAGCCTTACAAAGATACTACTGCAACAATATGTACACAGTTATCACTGCTAAAGGGTGTGTATTCAGACATGGCTAACATACAGTTAAGAAAATGATAGGAGTTACTTATTTAAGTCACTCTAATTTAGACTAATGCTTACTGTTTATTGAAATGTTCTTGAGTACATGCTTCTGACCCACAATGTATCTTCCGAAAATAACAGTTGGCCTCACCTCAAAATGTTTTAATTCACCCCCTTGCCAAAACTTGAAGGCATTCATTGCAGGAAGCATTATAGGAAACATAGAATTACCCTTAGCCATGTAAGCATTGCTCTGGAGATTGTTTTCACTTTGTCTAGAGTTTTCTTTGTGATATCTTTCATTTCATTTAAGCTCAACTTTCTCACAAGTGGCCACGACTTATACATTTTTCATTTTACGGACTCCTCATTTCAGTCCAAGGTCTGTAATTTGCAATAGGATATGAGTGCTCGCAGCAGCTGATGTCGATTGTACAATGCTCTAATGATGTAAGATACTACATAATATGAAGTGTCCAAAGGCTACCCTTTGTGCTGTGTCCAAATATGCCACTAAGAGCTGTGTAAATGCACCAGATCATAGATATGTCTACTGTCCATGAAAGCTGCTCCTGTATATCTCAGAATGTCTTCCAGCACTATTTAATGGAAGGCATACAAATCAGTGGAGGATTTTTTACAGAAAGACTTAACAAGACAAAGCACTACGGGATATATATATATCCCAGCTGCAGGCTTCCTAGACTGGGCAGTGAGGCAATGTTATATTTGAGTCTGTGATTGCTCCTAGGCTAAACAATGTAGACATAGTCTGCATGTAAAATAGGAAGTATGCCAGGAGTTGTGAAGATAAATTAATTAATATTTCTTATTTTTTTTCTAATTAATAATAACTGCACTCACATACTTCAGCAATGAATTTTATAGGAAAACTTGTTAGGAAATCAATAATTCAATATATAACAGAGTAGTGCAGTAAATATGCCCAGGGCCATACTGAAGGAAGATGATAAAACCAATCATTGCAATAGGGGTTCATTAAGTAAGCATTGAACACTGAATGAGGCAAGGAAAAATAGTGTGTAATTATGAAATTTAAGATTGTATTGTTGTGTATTTACACAAGGGTCCTATTACTGTTTCTGCAACAACTGCCAGCTATTGTCCACCATGACCACATTTAAAAGGGTTATTTTCAGTTTCTTTGGAGGGCAAAACTGTATTCTGCAATGTACTTGGAAAATTACTTTTCACAAAATATAAAGATAATTATGATGCAAAATTCTTCCTATGCTCTTCCCATTTTGTAATAACATTTTATTTGTGGATTTAAAGAGCAAGTGCCCACCAGTGGCAGTGAGAGAAATCCTGGATGTGACCCTATAGCCGTGCTTTGCAAAAGTTTGGTAACCTTAGGTATCTGACCAAAATCTAAAACTCTGCACAGATTTTTACTACATCCATGCTTGATGTCAGTGACTACCATACAACCCGTGCAGCTTGTTTGGCTTTTGTCAGTTCCTCTCTGCTAACACCTGTGACAAACAGGTCAACTTCAAATTAGAATTTCTTCTGCAGACTAGATGAATTCTAGTTAATTCCCTGAACCAAAAATTCAAGGTTCACCAGTCAATTAAATCAAGGGCTGTATTGAGAAAGATTGTTCCCTCTTCACTATGAAGAATATCCATGCCTTTAAGAGTGGCAGTAAGTACAAAATGTCTTTGACCTCCATCCTCTGTCAAGCTAATTGTGCAAAGTTTTTGTCCTTTAGTAAAATGCTTTCCCTCTGAAAACAAGACCATACTCTAACCAGATAGTGATATTTGATTGACCCGTAAATCTATTAAACTAAGTGTCTCTCAGGATTACCAGGAGGTTAATTATAGAAGTACATCATGAGATACTTCTTTTTTTTGGTTCATAATGAAACAAACTTTCTTTAAAGGGTTAAGTCCATTAGATTCAATATTCCTTTTTCAGTCTGCTCTGGAAATAGCTCTGAATTTTCACACTCTGGAGGTAACTATTTTTTTATTCAAGACTGTAAACAGATAAATGAGGTTATAAATAATAACTTATCGCCTGACTGATCCAGATTTTCATTTGTATGGTTTGGTATAGCCAATTTCAGAACAATTTGATTTAAACAGTCACTGGTGATCAGTGCTTTCTGAGTCATGGTTTTATCTTATGTGGCTGATAAAGATACTGAGCCAAAGGAAAATATGCATTGGACTTATTTTATTGATTTGAGAGCTTGTTTATATTCTGGAAAAATTACAATGAGTAGCACTTTACTTGTATGTACTAGAGAACAGAAACTTGCTTTTCCCGCCTTTCTGTCAACTAGTATTAATTGCTAAAGGCTAATTTTGTTATTTCAGTTACATTGATGCAGATCTCAACTGAAGTTAGAGAAGATTCTCCAAATTTTTACCACGTAACCAGGAGACATATTCCTTCAGATAGATAGCACAGATGCAAAACTTGTAGAATACCAGAATGAGAGCATCAGTACCATTATTATTCCTATTGCTTGTGAACATTGCAGGAGCTGCAACTTTGAATTCAGAATTGCTTTGCCATTGCTTGGAATACTTACAGGGCCATAACTTGCTCCTGCCACTGATTTTTTGATTAATCAAGTTCTCCTTTTGGACTCTTCGGATTAATCCCTATCAAAAGGATATGCCTGAAACAGCACATATTTATATTTGGAGTTTTTTGTCTGCTCACCAAGACCATCAGTTCACTGAAGAGATAAACGCAACACGGTACTTCCACTACCAAAAAGTTCAGAGTTATTTTTCTACAATCTTTTTTTCAAAATAACATGTCTCATGTTACTGTCAGCATAAAGACACTTTAATTTAAAATAGTACTTTAAAGGTCTGCAAGTTTTGCTTTGCTGGAACAACATTTTTTCCTGGGAGGGAAGCTGAACATCAAACTTAATCAGCAGCATTTTTGCTATTTTTGCCTTTCAAGAAACAGTGTCTCCATCCAGGTATTTTACCTGTGTCTATAAAAGAACATGCAGAAAAACAAAGCACATCTAAATTTGTGGAAAACATACACACAGCATAAAATTAATGCAAACTGTAAATGAAAATGTTAAGAAACCTGTTCCACCTACAATGCCAGTGTTAGGTATGACAGTTTCCTACAGGATGTCCCAAACAATGGATGGCTCAGTCAAATACGCACAATTCCCAGGAATATTTTGTAAGGAGGTTCTACATTCAGATGCATACTTTGCTGCTTATTTGAGATACATAATTACTAACCTAATATACTTGACTGAAGGATTTAGATTCATTCTCACAAAATAGAGTTACATTGATTTTGAATTGATCCTACAAGCAGTTCAGTGCCCTCATCTCTTGAAGTCTTCAGTAAGATCTGAAAGCCTTGCATAAGTTGCAGAAAGATCTCTTTGGTCATGCTTTACACTTCTGCCAAACACAGACAGCTAAATTCTTTAAAGCATGAAATAAAAGAAGTTAAGTTTGCACTTATTTTATTTGCATGTTCTCCATAAGTAGACTTGTAAGAGACTTAGTTATTTCATGCAGTTATGTTTCATTGTTATACTGTATGTTAAACCTATTCATGCCAACCATATCTTTGGTTATTTATAATTTTGTCACAGAATGGTAGAGGCTGGAAGGGACCTCTGGAGTTCCTCTGGTCCAAGTCCCCTGCTCAAACAGGGCCATCTACAACCAGGTGCCCAGGACCACGTGCAGATGACTTTTCAATGTCTCCAAGGGTGGATATTCCACCACCACTCTGGGCAACCTGTGCCAGTGCTCTGTCACCCTCACAGTGAAAAAGTGTTTCCTGGTGTTCAGAGGGAACTTCTGTGTCTCAATCTGTGCCTGTTGCCTCTGGTCTTGTCACTGAGCACCACTGAAAAAAACCTAGCTCCATCCTCTTTGCACTCTCCTTTGAGGTATTTATATACATCGATAAGTTCCTCCTGAGCATCTACTCCTTCAAACTGAACAGTCCCAGCTCTCTTACCCTTTCACCTTAGGAGAAACACTCCAGATCCCTTCGTCATCTTTGTAGCACTATGTTGGACTCCCTCTAGTATGTCCATGTCTCTCTTGTACTGGGGAGCCCAGAAATGGACACAACACTCCAGGTAGAGCCTCACCAGGGCTGAGTAGAGAGGAAGGACCCCCTCCCTTGACCTGCTAGCATCACTCCTCGTTGATGCAGTCCAGGACACCATTACGATTCTTTGCTGCAAGGGCACATTGCTGGCTCATGTGATAAGTCATATAAATCACATTTTTATCATAATGAGAAATTTATTAAAGAGAAAAAAGAAAATTAAAGAGATTTATAGAGGATTGACTGAGACCATTACTGTTAAGAAATGCCATATGAAAACAGCATGAAAACAACTTAGTAACTCTCATTATGTGTGAACTTTCTTGGAGAACAAAAATCACTGTTATATTTTGCAATTTACAGTTTGTAAAAAACTACTGAAAAGAGTTTTGGAGTTGTCACAGAAAACCAGTCACTTTTGTGAACAATAATGCTTGCAAATAGTTATTTAGGACTTACTTTCCCAACCCTCATCAACAACTTCCTTCTGCTGATAGCCATCAGTTCTCTGAAAAGAAAACTTACTCTTTTGTAGAGTGAATGAATTGTAAGGAAAAAAATGCAAGTCCACATTACACATGACAGCTTAATGGGTGCAGTGGAAATGGAAAGCCAGACATCACTCAAAGGGAAGAAAAAAAAAAGTTACAACCCTTCATTTCCCTCCTTTACACTTACCAATAAGACTGAAATCTCACTGGGAGCTGCCTGTAAATCCTGCTGCCTGGCCCTACGCAGTCCAGTGCTATCCGTGGACCAGAGTTTGTGCCCAGCCTTTGTGCTGTGTGATGAGTAAAGGATCACCTCGTCAGCTCTTTAAGTTCCTAATCCACCCCAAATACATAAAAAAAAAGATTAATTACCCTGCCGAAGCCTTTGACGCTGATGGCAGGCAGCCAGGACTGCGATCACTTTCCTTCTTGCCCATGATCCTGAAATTGCAGGCACAGCCTGTTGTGCAAGGTGGTGGATCTGCAGGTCTTAGTCCTTCAGCTCCTGCCCCTCTCGGGGGCTTTTGCTGATACCTTGAGGTCCTCTCCATGCCCCCACCAGTCCCTGCCCTGCCACATGTCAATGATTCTTCAGTCCTTCGAGAGGAAAAGAGCTGTTGCAGCAAGGGATAGTCATCTCTGTTTTTAAACTAAGACTTGGTGGTTTGGTGCGCCCAACTGAGGTGTTTAAGCCAAGAAGAAGTTAAAATTTCAAGGAGTCAGGGATCAAAACTTATATAAATGCCTTACAGCAAAGCGTAGCTGTTGTATGTTAGAATTTGCTGTGCAAAATTAAAACCAGCCATTATGAAAAAAATTTTGAATATACCATTTTTTTAAAAAAATGATAACACTAGTGATTCAAATGATGTATTTTTATTAGCACTGGTGCTCACATTTTTATTAGCTTTGGTGTCCACAGTTTCAAAAGTAAGACTATTACTTATGATATAGAATTACATTATAGAAAAAAACAATATTTAATATGTTCTTGTAGAGAATTGACTATAACAATTTTCCATTTTCAGGACTAAAATCAGAAGGAAGAACACACATTTAAAATCTTTCTGAACTAGAACTAGACCTTCTGAAAGTCTCAAAAAAAGGAACAAAGAGCTCTTTACCAAAAATCATATGAGTGCCTGCGTGCAAGCATGCACACATGGATGCATGTATGTGTGGCAAGAAGAACAAAGTCAAACAATAAGGAAATGCTATGACAGTTTCTCTAAGTTAAGGCTTTTTCTCTTCATGCTAATATCCTCAATCTCCCAGATCAGATTAAATTTTCCATTATGTATTGTGAAGTTGTTTCATGATGAAAAGTGGGTACGGAGGACCAGTGTTGTCCCAACTTCTTTTCAGCAGAGTAAATACATTTCTACAAGGGGCTTGTATGATGTATGTGGATGGAAGGATTTTATTTCTCATTCATATGTGTGTTCAGCAAACTCGTTTCTTTTGTTCTTCCCTGTGAAAATGTGCCACACACATTTTCGCTGAAAAGTAGAAGTTTTAGAATCATTCTATAATTAAGAACATGCAAGAATTAAAACCATACAATTTTATTTAATAATAATTCTGACATAGGGAAAGGAACTGGTAGCTGATTAGCTAAATGGATACATACATGTATCTATGTATGCATGGATGTACATATCCACATATGCAAACAAACATACATGTATCTGGATAAATAAATTCATATGCGTAGAGATGTATCTACTCGTATATTTCTATGCTTCAAGAGGGAGAAAGGAGAGCTATTTCTTGATTGTTTTTAATACTTTGCCACTACAGTTCACTGGTTTTAGTCCTTCCGTGATGTCACAGTAAAACTACTGCCATGCAAATGAAGGGATGTGGTTTTGGAAGCATCCCTATATTGCTGCTGCAGTGGCATGCTTTAATAGTGGCTCACGTTGCACAGCCATTCTTGCCATAGGGCAGTTCTAAGTAGGAAAATTTAGTTCTCTGCATCATTTTTAGGCATAAATAATTTTTCACTGGAGACCAGGTTGATCTCCTGTCTCATTTCTTTCAAGCATTCTACAGGTTTTGAACACCCATTCTCTACGATGTAAGAGTAGAGATTTCAGGATTGAAATGTTTATTACTAGTTTCTCTGTGGACTCTAATACATTAGTATTTCACTGCCTCACAAACTTCAAAGACCATATTCCCACAATATGTTTATGACAAAAGTTTTAGTGTTTTGAGGACAAATTTAAAACATAGTTTAAGTAATTCACTAAAAGTCATGTAGGAGAAATGTGTCAAAGCGGTGCTACGCCCCTACCACCTGGTCATTATTCAGTGTCTATATCTATACAGTCTTCAGGTGAGTCATCCGTGGCCTGGATCCAGCAATCAACAGAATTATTCAGGTGCTTAAAATTGTGCACAAGATGAAGTACATTGCCAGATCAAAGGCTCAATGTGCTTACCAATTTATGGACAGAATAGTAGTGAAGGTAGGTATGGGTCACAGAGAAAGAAAAATCTTCATGACAAGGTGTGATATGTGTGATACTGAGTGCGATATGGTAATTGATCCTGAATCATTAAGAATAAGAAAGCTACAGCTAAATGCACTACGGACGAAGACCTACTGCTTGAATATTTTTTTTTCTTTTTTCTACCGAGCCCAGTGAACTTTCTGCTACAATTTTAGACATACATATTAGTCTTACACTCTGAGGGAGCAATTAAATTTTATTATACAATTTGCATCCCCCACATAAGTGATATAAATCTCTATCTTTTTCTCTTGGAAAGTAGAGGTAATTAAATTTGTAGTAAAGAAAGAATTAATTCATCTTAATTGTTGCAAGTTAGTGTTACAGACCAATATGAATGGCATAGACACAAATGGAAACAAAAACGTTGCAGAAAATAGAATACATCAGCACATGTGGCTGCCCAGTCCATCTCAGAGGTGCTGGGAAAGCTTCAGAATGTAGAAAAAAAGTTCAATAACAACTGTTCCAGCTCTGCCATCTTCACTGTCACGTGTATTTCTTCCCAACCTCGACACTATGAGATATTACCAGGATCAGAGAAATGCAACATAGTGCACTTTGGTAAACTGTTCTTGGTTGAAAATCAAATTAAACACAAAAGTGAATTTCTTTTCTTTTTTCTTTTTTTTTTTTTAAAATCCCTATAAAGTGCTGTGGCAACTTATTTGAATCTCATTGAACTTAATGGAAAACAAAATAAACATTAAGAAAAGGAAAGGGAAAGAGTCCAGATTTTCGACTATTTTAAACAGGAATATTGGATATTTTTCAGAATTTTATTGTACAAATATCATTTAGTGTATTTTCTCCCTTGTGAAATGCAGACTATTGTTCTGCATAACCTAAAATTTAAAAAGAACAGTTTCGATGTTCTCAGTGAAATGACTTTTTAAAGTTAATTACACTGAACAAAAACTGCTTATACCAAGAAACAAAATGAATTACTTTTCCTTGAAAATAATAATGAGAATGAGAACAATAATTAATTAAAACAATATGTCAGATTACATATGAATGATGTTGAATCATGAATATGGTAACTTAGTAGTAAATAGAAATTGAAGTAAGTAGAATTTGAGATAGGTAGATCAGTTGATAAAAGGATGGTTTGGTGCTGAGATATACAGAAAATAAATTGTAAATTCAGTAATATTTGATGGTAATGTACTACTGAATATTTTTTGGAAGGTGTTATTTTGTGCATTTTCCTGACTAGCAATGAAAAAAAGGTAAATGATTGTGAAGAATAAATAGGTAAAACCATTTAGCAGTAGCTAAGAAGCTCAAGTTGAAGGAATTTAGATGACAGATTTTATTGATTAATTACTATCAAGCCTATGAACTTGAATGACAGGTACCAGATATCCTTTTTTTATTTTATTTTTTCTAGTGGAGTCAATCCTACTTTATTTCTTAAAAAAAAAAAAAAAAAAATCAGATATATGTATTGCAATACGATTGGCAAGATAAGCAATGCATTGAAATGAGTTTACAGCAACTAAAAAATATTTTTCTTATCCTGATTCTTTTAGTGAAATCAAGTTAACATTTTGGAGCTGAAATCAACCAGGATAGGCAGTGTCTGAGCACTACTGCTGAGACTAAAGGGTCACAGCTCTAAAGAAAATCTCTTCTTCTACAGATTATGATAGGTAAGAATTTAAAAGGATTTTGTCAGGTCAAATTTACCCATGAGTTTATGTTTAATAAAAAGTCTGAAATATAACGTTAGTAAAAATAATATATATATATATATGTTTATTTATTTATTTATTTATTTTTTAATCCCTTAACAGAAATATTCTTTTGCACTGTTTTCAACATGAAGGTGAATATTATGTCAGTGTGTGAAAACATAAATACCAAATGAAGTATGAGACTGCACAGTTTAAGGAAATTCTCTCCCAGAGATCCTAACGTGGAACAGTAGGTGCATGTAGGTTCCAGTTTCTGTATTCTTATCTGGGTCATATGGACTTATTAAAAAGAGACTGCATAAGCAGACATCTCTGCTATAAAATCCTGAGGTAGGATTAGGCTCCAATCCTGTTGATCTGTATACAAGGCATACTTTTGATTAAATTTCTATGGTATTAATGACTTGGCAAAATGTGATTCAAAACTGTGCAACTGGTTTGAAGCAATTACTGTGAAGTTTCATTATATTAGCAATATTAACAAATATTGACTTAATGGAAGGCTTTTGAGAGATTATTCAGTTTAATCACTCTCTGTAAAACACGATGTGCTGACTTAATGCAATTTTACATAGGCAAGGCAACATACACATGATGATGTACTTGTCAATTTCTTTGGTAGAGAAAGCCAAAGGTGTGAAAGGTTTAGAGCATGGAAATGAATACACAGAAAAATAGTTAACAAGAGATAGTGCAAGATATAAGAGATCAGAAGAAAAGAAAAATAACAAGACCTGGGTAAGATACCCAAACATATTCTTTTGATTTTTGCCTTTTTTTTTGCCTTATAGGTGCATTTGTGGCTCTTTGTTAATATTTCTACATGCAAACCAGACACCTGTATTCTTAAAAGGCCTTCTAAGAATCATTTCAACCTATGGGTTTCCAACATGTGCATTCAAAATAACATAGAGAAGGTACACAAACACATTCAAACACTGGGTCTTTGTATGTACACACACAATTACAGAGACTATATATGCTTTCAGAAAAGTAATTTCCTGGTTAAAGGATATATTCATCCAGGAATCTAAATATTGTGATCTCATTACTCAGTACTGTTTGAAATGTTGACATTTATGTAACAGGATTGGAACAGAGCAAACACTTGCCTGTCGTTGGGAAAGACTGTCATTTTATGCATGATGATATTTTTTGCTTTGTGGGAAAATTATTGTACTGAATAACATGTCTGAAAATACACACCAGAGATGACATGTTTTGTATTACTGAAAGGAGTCTTCAGTCTTTTTTCTCCCATGAGCTGTCTTTCCTATTTGTGCTTCATGATTCACAGGATGAAGTAAATCTTGATGAAGCTGGTGACCATTGCTCAGGAAGACTGGCTCAGCCAGCTTTCAAATACTGCAAAGCGGTCATAAAGTTATATGCTGCACTTTTTTTTTTCTTTTACCAAACGCCCTCTACTAATTTGTTTGCATTTTTTAAATGCAAGTATGTAAAAGTCGATGTGGTTGCAAACAGAGCATGATTTTAGGAGACTCTGAATGTCTTTGGCTCTTACTGACATCTGAAAATCACATCACTCATTTGAATGCATGATCCTAAACTTTCTGACTCTGGAAATCTGAGAATAAATTAACATAAATAAGATTTAGCATGGGTTATGTATGAATTCTAAACTGTCATTCTGTTGTGAAGAAAATGGCATATTAAAATGTGAATGTCTGTCTTTTAAGAAGTTGTATTAAAGCTTTAAGATTTCAGATCTCCCATTAGAATAAGCACATACAAATAATTGTTTGGATGTCAGAATGCGCGCAGCTAATATTCATGCACCAGAACTGTGTTTCCATACATAAAACATGGAATAATTTAATTGTGCATGTAAATGGCTGATAGGACTTAAATGACAATCACAACATTCATTTGTGCCACTTTCATTTTTGTATCTATAAATTTAACCCAAATTTTGGAAAAAAAATGACATTAAATGTAAGGGTTTTAATATACCTAATCACTCAAGTGCCATGCTCTAGTACCATTCAAAACTGCACAAACCCCAAAAGTAGAACGTATGTAGTTACACATAATTCATTCCTGAATACTGATGAATTTTCCTCATCTGCCACCAACACTGCCCAATTTGGTGTATCTTGCCTGCTGATAAAGTCTCACTAGGTTGGTGAAGAGCTGTCATTTTATGTAAGTGGGATTTTTCAAGTGTCAGATTTTTAAGCACCTGATGTTTAAACAGGCTGAAGTGCTGATGGAGTCAAACTGAAAATGTAATAAGTAAGACCTCTTTTCAGTATAATAAAAGCCCTGAACAAAACAACATATTGCATATGTTCAGGCCAATTGCTTCACTGTTTCCCATTGATTTGTCTATTGCTTCCATTCTTTCGCCATCAGTAATACCCAACTTGTGATCTAGATATTTTCAGAAACCTTTGATTCAGCTGTAGAAATTAGTACTGCTTTTTTGACCACAAGTTTTCTGAGCCTTCTTAAATTCAACTCACTGGGAAATTTTTCATAGGAAAAAGAGAGCTAACATTTGTTCGGGAAGTTAATTTGGGTATGCAATAACACTCCTGGTCAAACAGAAAGAAAGGAGGGCGAGAGAGAAGCTGCAGAATAGAAAATAGACTTATGGTCAGTGCTTGTCTTCACTACCTGGTTAGTTCATTCTTGAAGATTCTTGCAGTGTGAATGACCCAGAATTAGCTTCTTGCACCTGATTTTAAGTGTCCCAGAGTTCAACAGGCCTGCCCACACAATATCAAAAATGGAGTAACCTGAAGCAAGCCTGCAATCCCAACAAGCTCTGCAGAATAACAAAGCATACTTTTTGAAGTCTAAGGGGTATTCTCTTCTCTGCATTGTGTAAAACTACCTGATGCAAGAGACCTGACCTCTTAAGCATCATCATCTAAATTCTTCATTTTGCTTGAGTACTGCGACTGGATTGTGTCTGTAAGATTTAGAAACTGTAGGTTCCAAAGAGAAGCAGGTAGGAAGAGAGATTGCCCATTTAAAAGTTTTTTCAGTGTCTAGTTTATCCCAGCAGCTAAGACAGCTCAGGAAAACTGCAGGGCTTGTGTAAGCTGCTTGGTGACAAGCAGAGAACATGACAGTGTCCTTGCTGATTTCATGACAAATATTTAT
Source organism: Larus michahellis (assembly GCF_964199755.1). NCBI lineage: Eukaryota > Metazoa > Chordata > Aves > Charadriiformes > Laridae > Larus > Larus michahellis. Next base: position 61,120,931 of record NC_133930.1, read on the forward strand.
TTGCGGTTCCTTGGAGTGTGTTTCTAAACTCACTGATAGCACCAGATTGGGTGCAAGATGAGAATTTCAGCAGTCTGCGAAGGTTCCTGGGAAAATGGATCAAAGATAAAGTCATCGACACATAGCAGTGACTTTCCCCTTTCAAAAACACTTCATCTATGAAGCCAGGCGCCATGGCTTCACCTTTCCCTCTTGTTTTTTCCCCTCCTCCTTCCTTTGGTCATTTCCCTTTATTTTCACTGCACAAAACCACTCCATCTTTTGCTTCCAGAATACCAGGCAGCCGTGTGGCTGTCCAGTGTGGTAATCTGATCCTAAAATTCCTTTCCAAGTCAGTAACCTGCTTCCCCATGTGCAAAAATCCCTGTGTATACAGTATCCTCTTACAGTATGCTGCTTCAGGAAACCTCCTACAGCGCAGAGACATACCAGCTTACCAGATTCCTCTAAAATATGTTCAAAGCACTGCTCCAGAAAATTCGTAATATGTAAAAGCAAGAATCCACCTGACAGTACTTCATGGAGGGCTGCTTCAGTTCTCTGTGATTTTTTCCTACACTCTCATGCCCCCTGCTCTCCCCACGCCACTGATCACACATATATCAATGGGGCACGGTTTTTGTTCTGCCTTATGCTCCCGATTTACTGTCTGTGGGCCTGGCCTTGTGAGTCATACATTGATATATGTACTCATCTGCACATATAGATAGACACAAACACACACATGCACACACATACGTATTTCTTGCTTGGAGCTGGTGTATTATTTTGTTAGTTCAGGGAACATCATTCTTGTAGCCATTTTGAAGTCTGTTCATTTTTGGAATTTTTTGCCCTCTGATGATACCTGTGTAGATCTCATCGGTACTGAGTTTGAATTTACTGTCCACGGACACTGTGCTTGCTTAAAGACTATAAATTCTAAGAGAAAGCATTTTTACTTTCTTTCTGACTCTGGATCAGCATTAACATCATGAAGTTCAACTACGCCGAGTGCAAGGTCCTGCACCTGGGTCAAGGCAGTCCTCAATACCGATACAGACTGGGGGATGAGGAGATTGAGAGCAGCCCTGCATATACTTGGAATACTGGGAGATGAAAAACTGTGTATGAGCTAGCAATGTGCACTTGCAGCCGAGAAAGAAGCAAAACCAGCAGGTCAAGGAAGGCGATTCTCCCCTCTCCAATCCACTCTCATGAGACCCCACCTGGAGTACTGCATCCGCCTCTGGGGTCCCCAGCACAACAACAGCACGGAGCTTTTTGAATGGGTCCAGAGAAGGGCTATTAAAACAATCAGAGGGCTTTCTGGTCCTATGGAGAAAGGCTGAGAGAGTTGGAGTTGTTCAGCCTGCAGAAGAGAAAGCTCTGGGGACACCTTATTGGAGCCTTTCAATATATAAAGTGGGCTTATAAGAAACATGAAGAGTGAATTTTTACCAAGGTCTGTAGTAACAAGACAAGGGGGAATGGTTTTAATGTAAAAGAGCTTTTATGATGAGGATGGTGAGACACTGGAGCAGGTCACCCAGAGAAGCTGCAGATGCCCCATCATTGGCAGTGTCCAAAGTCAGGTTAGATGGAACTTTGAGCAATTTTATCTAGTAAAAGATGTTCCTGCCCATGGCAGGTGGCTTGGACTAGGTGATATTTAAAGGTCTGTTTAAATCCAAACAATTTTATGATTTTGTGATTTTTTTATATTATTATACATCAAGAAAAAAAAGAAAAAAATTACCTTTTCTTTTAAACCTGAAAATATATGGCATTTCTAATGCCTTTGATAGGTGAGTTCCAAGTTTTTGAGTGTTTTTGTTGGTCTGTTGCTGTGTTGTTTTTATTACTTTTTTTTTCTCCTCTCACACTCTTTCCATATCTTATTTGGCATTATTTATTTGTGAAAGAAAACCTACATACCTATTCTGATAGTCACTGTACAAAAAGGAAACAAATAGTAAAGTTTTTATACACGGATTTGATTAAACAAGAAGGAATGTGAAAGCAGAAGATTGCATCTGTGCTACAGATTAAGCTCTTTCACAACGCCTGGGTGGCTTGGCGCAGTGCTTTGCACAAGAGATGGAGGGTATTTTCTTTTTAAGATTTTTTGACATACTCAGGACAAGCCACCAGATCACAGCCTGGAATCATACCTTCCTAAAGAGGTTCCTGGCAGAACTGTGTAGATGTCCTTGGAGCAGCAGCTACACTTAGATTAGACAATTACTAACCTGAACTAGCTTGTTTAAATTTATCTTGCATACCCTTATGGTACAGTGCAGTCACAGAGTCATAGGCAAAGAAAAGATAAAGCTCCTCGAAAATGAAACCCCAGTATAAAGCTCCTCAAAAGTAAAACCCCAGAACCGGGAGACTGAGGACTGTGTCAGTATGATATGAAGTTTGAAAGCAAGATGACTTTAAATCCTAATCTAGGATTACATACGAAACTTGGTATAACTTCTGTTCTGAGCATTTGATGAGCATCTTAACTTCAAGCTACCTTCCTCTTCTCCACTCTCAGGTATTTCCAGGAGGTTTTTTTGTCACCGCAACTTTTGCTTGTTCTTCTGTTCATTGTCATATGCTAGTCTATAAAGATCAGTGTGCTTGTCATCTTGACAGATGCTTTACACAGGCGTTTACTGAAGCCCATAAATTGCTTTTTTTTTTCTGCCTTTATCATGCAGATTTTGAATTAGACTAGGTGGACTCACTGGGACTACCGAATGTGTCTATATGTTTGTCCATCAGAGAAGCTATGCGTCATTCTTAATGCATTTTTAAATTGACAGTATTAAAGCTAGTTAAAAGAAAGTATTGCCTTAAAATATATTCCTACCATCTCTTTGTGGTTTGTTGGGGGTTTTTGGTTGTTTTGAGTTTGGTTTTTTTTTTCTGTTGTGTTTTTTTTTTTTTGTTTTGGTTTAGTTTGGTTTTTGTGGGGCATTTTTTTTTTGTTTTGTTTTGCTTTACTTTTTCATTTTTTCTTTTAATATTGCCATTGGTAATCTTACTAAGAGTAAAGTGGAAACTGGATACAAGGCAACTTTAAAAAAATGTATCACTGTAGACTGGCATTGGCTTTTGTCTTTTTGTAACTTTCTGAGGTTGAATTTATACGAGGAACCATCTGAACATGTTTTACGTTTTGTTGAACTCAAAACCCCTTCATTAATCTTTGCACCTTTATTTCCCTGAGAAGGACTATAAATCATTGTATTGTATTGCTGCTATTCAAGAAAGATGCTTTACTTTAAGGTATATAATTCATCATAGAATGGTTGTTCATGCATAACTGTCTCTCCTGGACAAAAGTAATTCAACACTGTAAACAAAAAGAGAAAATCAAGTAAAAAACAATACTAGATTAATTATAATGATTTTAAAGGACTATCATATGCCATCTTTAACTCAAATTAGAGAAGTGTTTCTTCTCAAAACAGCAATTCCTTCTTAGCACAGAAAACGATTCTTTAGTTTATTTTGGCAAATAAATTTGCTGATCATCATCTTTACTATTCAAAGTAAAAAAAGATAGACCCTAAATGCAGCAATAGAGGTAGGCTACTCTCTCATACCAAAAATGCTACTACAACTGGAAATCTCTGTTATTTTTCTTTGCAAAAATCTTTCACATGACAGTGCTAGGGAAAAATCCCACTGACTTGCATTATAGACTACAAGATATATGTGAGTTAAGAAGTATTTATTGACTTCAGGAGCATTTTTAAACCTTTTTCCTTGGTAAAAGTTCTACATACATGCAAAATCCGTGTGGTGCACAGACGCAGCGAAGGCTGTTAGGCAGGCAGGCAGATTGTTGAAGCTTCCTTTTCTCCCTATAGTTAGTATTCACTTCAACACCATCAAAGAAGAGGAAGTAAATGTCATTTCAAATACCAGTTTATTAACAAGATACTTTCTGGGCAATATTTGTCTCAGTCACTTAAGCACAAATTAAAGCCTGGACTTGATATGATCAAAGTTTTTAGATATGGTTGCTCAAGTGTCATGAATCACAGATATACTGTATATTTTAGGGGATAGTCAGTAGTGACTGTCTATTTTAATCCTTTCTTTTGCAGACAAATATGCCCTTGGAGTTTCTGCTACTGATTCAATGATGCCATCTAATTGACAATTTAAGATTTGCACATGCTATGCCTCTGTACCTAATCCCTAAGCCATATTTATGCCTCCTGTAAGTCATAAGCAGGCCAAGGACACTAAGGTCTTACAGTTTCAACAGCCTGTGGGAATCTTTTGATATACACTAGTCTCTTCACATTCAACCTGCTCAAAAATTTCATTCGCAATGACACTCAGAAATGTCTTTGTCTTCTGGTGGGCTAAGCAATGTTCTTCCTTTTGTGGAAGAAAAATGACACTCTGTAAATCAGTCAAATGTGTTCAGAGTAAGAATTCATGCTCACTGGCACTGTGGTACGAAAGCGTGTGTCATGATTTCAGACTTTCTTACTGACTTCATATGCTTTTGTTTGACCTTAAAATAAAGGCTACAAAGGAGCCGATTTTGAAAACTACTATTTTTTTCTATTATTTTTCATATTAAAAACTATTTTGCAAATAACTGTGGCTTAAATTTTATTACATCAGTGTCTAATTGGTTCTCCATACAGTTAGACTATTTTTGTAATAATAACTCATAAAATTAATTGTGAATGGATAGATTGTGACTTTCCTGCTCAAACCAGCAGAAGAATTTACCCCCATCATAAAGATTCTGTAACACAACGTGAAACAGCAAAAGGCAAGATATTTTTGAAGTTTATTACTGAGTGCCTGTGGTACAACTATCAACTATCTACTATTGTAGCATAGAATTAAATTAAAATCTCCCAATGTACTTGCCAAAGGTGTGAAAGTTTTTTTAAAAAAATATCTCCCTATGTTTGGACTAAAGTACAGTCTAGTGTATTTGATCTTTGAATAATACAAATGAATTGGTCACAGTAGATCTGCTCTTGTCTCAACTACAGTTTTCAGCCATGGTAGGTTCAAAAGTGTCCTTTTGTCAGGGACGAAGTGTCCCTTTGTTCGCTGACAGGTCCAGAACAAATTCTTACAGAAGGGTAGGGAGGCTGAGGAGTGAGGGACAGATTGTGCATGTTGAAAGGTCCGAGGGAAGCTGTTTCTTTCCTGATGCTCTGAAAGTATGGTGTTTCTGCTCTGCTGTTGCATTTCTGGAAAGCATTAAGAAGGAACCACAAGACTGTACCTGTCAAAATAAAATTTCTAAAGCTAGGTTCCATAATTAGGTACCAGAATTACTTGTTTTTTCACTGAATTCACAGCAACAGGAAAGATCAGTTTATTTATATGACTTTAAATATTGACTGTAGGTGTGTAATTTTGGGTCTGCTCAGACTTGAAGAGGCAATCAAGAGTAGGAGCATTTAAAGTAATTCTACTGATTTCAGTGAGATCTTTTGTGAGAGAATTTGCTCTTTTAACTTCCACAAAAAATAGTGTGTTCCAAAAGAGGGGAAGCAAACATGTAATAAATGCAGGTATCTGTGTGGTTGCTCTTCCTCCTGAAAAGTGACATGGTCACTACATCCTTTTCTTCTGATAACCAGGAGGCATACTGCTTTGTCCCTATGCATTTTCTCAGCAAAGAATAAACTTATTTCTAGCCCTGATTTCAAAGCTGTTTTGCAAGCTTAAGTCACAGACATACATAGGTGTGAAGTTGTGGGCAACTACACATATGGTAGAAAACTCAAAGGGTGTCCTTCATTTTGCTATGTTGTGTGTACAAGAAGGGGGAGGTTCATTTCAAGTTAGTCATTGGGCAATAGGTGGATGGTATGCACTACAATCTTCTTCTAGGCTCCATTTTGGATGGATGCCCACGCGCATCAAGAAAATGCATTATCCCACTAAAAGTTCTGAAATGCATCCACTTTGGTCACAGCTGTCCTGCTATCAGATTATGAAGTGTTTTTTGTCTCTGACTTCATCCAGAAACTCAGCTTTGAGATGGATAACATTAGGCCATATGAATGTCACCCTGAGTTTTCTGGAACTGATGTGCCACAAAACTTCACTGTGTGAAGTGCCCCCAAGACAGTGTTCCATTACACAGTTATGTCCTTGCTTGTTCTTTAGTTGTGTTAGTTGATTCCCTACTGCAGCTGAAAACTCAGTCCTACAGGTTGTCCTAAATTATCTAAAGATGAACGATAAGTTTATTGAACCAAGAACTAACCATTCTTGCAGAAAATGTTATTTAGCACCCATTTTCTATTATCCATATAACAAATATTGTTGTGACTTCGGAGTGTGTAAGGAATATGTATTTGAAGCAGCACATTATGATTTAGCTATCCAAATCTCATTAATGACAATTCCTACTGCTAAATCTCCACATAATTTTGGGGCAAAGTACAGCTGATTATCTAATGCTGTACTCTCTTATGCAGGCTGAGGAACTGAGAGTTTCCTGGAAAATCATCATTAGAGAAAGGAATAGGAAACAGTACCTTCCAACAGTCACTTTCTGCTCATTTCTCCAAGCCTGGCTATTCCTCATTTATAATTTTGAAATAATATTGTCCAGCCTTATGGAAACTTACTGGTGTGTAAGATATTTTTGTTTAGCAGCTCCAGCTTTCTCTGTCTGTGAACCAGTGCACAAGATCTTTCAACTGGGACTATTCATCTGGGAATGAAATTCTAAGGAAACACAGGTATAGACTTCTTTTAAGACAAACCACAAGATGTGGTGACCCAAGATATAGTCACTGACAGAGCTGAATATGTCATATTTGTTATATTAGCAAGTTAAAGTAAAAATTTAGTTCTTAATGACAGTCTTCAGAAAAAAAAACCAAAAAAACCCCAAAAAACCCAAACGTACAAGATATACACCTTATAGTCTGGAGCAAGCATGTAGTATTTATCTGTAAAAATTTCTATCAGACTTAGTTAGTATTTCTTTCTGCTTGTCCTTCAGTTGACCTTAGAATTCCATTATGGAAAATAAATGTCCATCACGATAATTCTAATACACTTACAAGTTTAGCTGAAACCTGCAGATGTCTTCCCTCTTTCCTCTGTGTCATTTTAGAGGGGAAATTGTCAAAGCTATGCTTAAACTATGATATAGTTAAAGAATGTAAATTAAAAACCTGAACCAGAAAATAATTGAAAATGAAATGTCATGAAAACTGATCCTATAAAAATACGGAAACACAGCAAGTGTTTTCAAAAGTAAAATATCTTTTAGCATCTTTATTTATGTTTTTGTAGATCATTTAAAGAACTAGAGGAAAAGATTCAGAATATAGTTATATCTGAATATTTGTGTGCATATGCTTGTATATTCATATGAGTAGATAAATGAAAGGTTGAGCTTGAAATGTGATTGCTGATGGTAAATGTCGTCATGCATGGAATATTAATGTATGGTGCCCTACGTTTTCTTTGAATTTCACTCATCTGTTTACTTATCCATGGTGATTTTGAGTTGTGACAGAAGGACCCATTTCCTATGGATGGCAGTCTCTCTGGATAGCTACTAAAGACATGGGAACACATGTGGTGCTGAAGTCATTGCTGAAATCAAAAAGTTGAGGGGAGGATGATGTGACATAACACTAAGTCTAGTTTATTCACCTAGGAATTAAAAAACACACTTCCCCTAAACTTATGGTTCTTATGTAAACAGAACAGGAAGACATAAGGAAAATATTGAATGGTTTATTGACCCAGAGGAAAAATAGAACCTTTTGTTAACAACTTTACATGGTTTTTCTTATTACATTTAGAGACGGTGAGAAGCTTTGAGGAAACATTTCTCCAGAAACATCTTGGCAACCTCCAGCCTTTAGGAGACAATGTCCCTTAGGACTCTAATGCTGGATCTCAGGATCACTCAGGTGATGTCAGAGGATATAAAAGGATGGGGAAGTACAGCCTAGGTGGATGACATTTATATTACCTACAGACATTTAAAATACAGATTTTTACATCAGAACTAGTTTTCTAGATTCATTTTAACCTAAGCGAGGGAGACTATTCTACTATCAGATATCTGGATACTAGCAAAAATATTTCCATCTTTGGATATGGATCAAACAAGTCATAAGGGTAAAAAGTTTGAAAGGAAAACTGGAAGTAAGACTTCACCTCCTTCTCATCCCCTCTCAGCTCAGATGTTGTATCAGGACAAAGAGTTTTAGAAGTTTATTCAAAGTAGAAATGTATATTAAATAATTTCAAAATGATTTAAAAAATGCAAAGTAGAGAAATATTTCAGCTGTGTTAATGGCAGTGGCATTACCAGTGTGCACAGGTCAGCCAGTGTGTCTCCTTTTGTTTTACAGGGTCACTCAACAGCATCATTACCACTAATATCCTGAGTGTCTTCATTCATGGTGACTTCTCTGATTACCTCCCTTGGTAGGCTGTTCTATTCTCCAATTATGTTCACTTTTGCTGATTAATTTGGGGCTGAACAGCATGAGTTTTCATTTCCAGTGACTTATTTCCAACAGAGAATAGCCACGTGGTTGCCATGCGCAGATGAAAAGTAGTGCTACCAATGCACTGCCATTTATTAAGACATCTCCCTTGCAGGAGAAACATTACTTTTAATTTTTTTTTTCACACTATTATATGACAAAATTATTTTAACTAAAGCTCAAAATACGTTATGAGGAACTTGGAAAGATAACATCAGGTGCAGTACAAAGACAAGGTTTTCCTTTGACTGTGGCATCCACTGCTTGAGAGCATCTTATACCAGCATCACCTTAATTACTTTTATTATTGACTTGTGGCAAACTGTGATATCATGATCAAAATCCACAAATCTAGTCGCTATGCAAGCATCTGTGGTCCATGATGCACAGAGTTTATGTAAACGGCTGCATAACATGATGATATTCTTTTCTGCCACACCAAATAGTAAGTCTCCCCTTCCACCCTAAAACCAGATATTTTTCTCTGGTTTTGAGAGAAAATTTTTTTTTTTTTTAATTATTTCATTTCTTGTAGGTTCTTAATTTGGTGTTATGTCACTAAACCTTTCCCACTGTGACTAAAAATTTAGATAAGTGGGGTCGAGTCCAAAGATGCCCAAGTTTTCATCAAAACCATTCAAATATTCTCCAGATATTTTGGGCACTCGTGTTAAGGTTAGATGACTTTCTGCAGGTTAAAACTGAGGATGAGGTTACACATTATTATTAATTAAGGGTGAATAATATAAATTACACAAAAAAACCCCCTAAAAGCTCTGGAGTTCTGTTTACTGATTGATCATATGATAGTCATGCTACCAATATGGGACAAAAACTATATAGTTTAAAAAATAAATCAATAAGTAAAACTTGCAAGTATTATTTCGTTATTCCAAGCACACACACAAAACCACATAAATATCTATTTTAATATATAACTATTATTAACTAGGTCATTTCCTGTGAGCCCTTTGCTTATTTTTAAAGTATGTTGATTTGTTCAGGGGGCAAGAAAAATCTCTCAGAACTAAAAGTGTGATATGACTCCCCTAAGCAGTTAGGGAGAAGTTAGGTATATACCCCTCTTCCAGGCTCTCTTTATACTTAATCAAGAAATAAAATTCCCAGAAGGTTGTCACCACAGTTTTTAAAATGTTTATGTTGTTCTGTGCTCCGTGGTTATCCATCTCACTCCACTGACTACAAAAAAACTCCAAAAGAACTAGATTAGATCACATATCCAATTTACAGGTGTCTTGCAGCTAGGACTGAGGAAGGACAGACTCACTCGAGTCTGATGTGTATGGGGTGCCTTTCCTCCAGTGTACGTTTTGGTAAAGCAGTCATTCTATACAAGCCTTCAAAATGATGCTTGTGTTGGAGTCAACTGATGCACGGATCCAACATCAGCCCTCTGCACTGTGCTGAATTTATTTTGCAGTGGTGATAGAACATTTTATTTGACTGTTTCAGTTTTAAATTAATTGTTTAGTACACCAGAGAGAGTTATATTTTCTTGTATCACTGCAGTTTCTCATGAAGGAAACAATTCAACATCTTGATGTTTCTATACATTATAAATCAAACAGGTGGGAAAAAATGGAACCCACACACAAGCCAGGGTTTAACAAAACCCAATAATCTTCGGAGACAGTGTATTTACTCAATCACTTGAATGGTGAACTCCAAAAGGAAAAAATCCAAGGAGCTATGTACGCCACTGTGCTCACTGTTCAGAATCCTCTTGGAATAAAATAAAGACAAAAGGGGAAAATCTCGTCTTCTCCAGAATTACAGCAGTATAATAGTGAAAGGCTTTAACAAGATTAAGACAGAGGTGTCATGAAATATGTAATTTACATGACTTTTGAACTTTTTATTTTTGTAAAAGCCTTTTGAATTTGATAGACTTCCTGTGTAAAGTCACTGCTGTCTCATAAATGTGCGGCCCTGGAACAAGGAAGAGTAAGACATACCTCATACATTTCATCTGGGAAGTTAAGTTTATGATCTTATTTCATAAATAGTCTGAGTTGAAAATGATACGTATGCGGGGGCTTCGTGAATACAAACAGTCCATGTCTGGCAAAACATGGACTTGAAGAAACTATAAAAAACCGCAGTGTACAACCTAGGTTTACCATGAGGCAGCCAAGAGGCTTGTTGCGCCTGTCTACCTGCAACTTTTCTCTGTTAGCAATATCTGTTGTGGTACGTACTCTGAGACATGTCATGGCAATTTCCTTCACTGTAACCCTTGCTTCCCTTTTCCTCCAATTCTAGAAAGCTTCTGCAGCTGTTGCAGCATTTTTCCAAGCATCTTATTTAGGCATTTTGAGTATTTTCTCTGAATTGCAAGTTTGAAAATGATTTAATTGCAGTTCAGTTCTATCCTAATGCATGAGGTATTGAACAAGAAGCATGCTGAAGACTGCCGTTATGCAACCACCCTGCAGTCTGAGCAAAAGACAGGGTGGATGAGTTGTGGCACAGAGGAAGAAATGACCTACCCAAGGATACACAATACGATATGCAGAAGCATCCAGAAATATACAAAGCTAGCATTATTAATTAGACCTTCTGATTTCTAATTCACTGTTTTATAAACATGGTTATGGTAGTTTTGAGGAGCTGAGAGGAGACTGGCTTACTTCAGATTATTTCATTTATCTCTTTAGGAAGGTCTATGTATTCATAAATATTTGGCATTCACCATGAAATATTCAGTCATCCAACCCAAAGTGTCACTGAAAATAACTCCCTCTCTCCTCCACACATCCCCGCAAATTCCACATCCCTTTTATGTAACCTGTGTCCGTGAAGAAAAAAGTGTATAAAGTCATGTTCTCTATATGAGAATTTCTGCTCTTGGTTTTGTTGTTTAATACCAGCCAAATTTGCCACAGGAATCCTCAAAAGTAGTATGATACTATGAAGTTTGTGAAAACAGGAATTTAGGTGGTAGAAAGATTCAAATTAGTGTTTCCACTGAGAAAAAAAATCCCTGAAGCATGAACTCAGCTCTATTGTTCAACACTACAGAACCCCTCGCAGACAATGATCCCAGAGTCCAATCATAGGAAGATCTTTGGCCAGAGTTTTTACTTTTTCAGATGTGGGCTTAGGGCAACCATGAGACTTGAAGTGGAGGAAAACAATCTTCATAACTTGTTAATTACCAAAAAAACCTTGTTTGGTTGGTTGGTTTTTTAATTTTATTTTTTATTTTTATTTTTATTTTATTGATTTTAAGTCTTGTGCAATTTTTATTCTAAGTGAATGATGGTCCAATTTCACCTTTGTGGCTGATTATAATTGCTTGGCTCATAATCTGAAACGACTAGCTGAAATGCTTCAAGTTAATATAACCATAAAGCTTTGTAGTGGGAAATGCCTGATGTAATGAAGACTTGGTGGTAAATGGTCTGATAATCCAAATACAGCTGAGAACTGTGTCATGCTGCAGTGCTTTATGCTTAGTTAGGAATAGGTATACCTGTAGTAGTTGTTTACATCTATGAGGAACAGGCAGAAAGCACTTCAGTTTCTTTTCAGAAGTCTTATAAAAGATACAGCTGGATAAAAGTCTTAGTTTGTTGTGAAAAATCCTTTTGAGACTAGTGAAATACAGAACCTTTGGCTGTAACTGATTAAGAGAAAACGTTTCCTCTACTGATCTGAAAGAAATGTTGAATTAAGACTGCATGGAATATAGAATTTTATCTATTAGTGGCCCAATAAAGTTATGTTAATTTCTTTTTGGTGTCAATAGTGATGGAACTAGTTCCACAGCTTTTCAGAATAACTGGCTTTTTCAAGGTATAAACACCTCTTTTTTTTTTTTCCCCTTCTTTTTTCCCATCAATTCCAGATGTACCTAATCAGACAATTTCAAGTGTAGTTCTGAGAATATTGGCTGACTTAATTTAATATCTAGTTTTCCTGTAATGGCACAAAGTGCTTCAAGGGTTACAATATTTAGACACAGAATAAGTTAGAAATGCCTTTTATTATAGTTCTTTCTATTTGGGTGTTTGACTTTCCACTTTTATTGACTCTTGGAAGGTTTTAGTTGCACAAGGAATTCTATTGCTAAGAATGCATAGGTAATTTGCACTGTATTAGCTCTTTCTTTTCAAGAAATTTTATTTATGAAAACTGGTGATGGGGCAAAAGAAACATATTTTCTCCTTGTGAAAACGCACACATTCAGATGAAAAACCTGCACACCACCTCATCTAACATTCCTTCTTCCTACAGGACACTACTTATTTCCACTGTCCTGGTTATTTGGGCTACGAATTTTACATCTATATGATATCCCAATTTGATGTGTATAGATTCTTGAAAAACTTTATTCCTGAAGGTGGGCCTTTATGATCTTATTACTTTGCTTTTCACTTTTTCAAAAGCTGATAATCTAATAGGCTGTTTTACTGGAAATCTGAGTACTTACAAATTCACTGCGTGGAGGTGGAATTCTGTTTCATTACGCTGAAAATCCTGAGCAATATTTTTACATGTCTCTCCGTTGCTTAACTTTTACAGCTTATGTTCTAACTTTAAAGGACTCAGTATACTATTCATTAGCATGTCCACCCTTAGCCCCTGCTAAAAAGTAATAAATACGGTTATCTTGTTTTTTCCTGTTCCTTTTGATACATTTCCTTGTCTATCTGAAGCTACCGCCATGCATACAGAAGGCAAAAAAATCCAAACAAAATCAACCAACACTTCCAGAATCTGCTAAGTATCCAGTGACATCATTTGAAATATTACCTGGTTGGTATTGCCTCTGCCAACCTTGGCGCTTGATGCTCTTTGCTGTTTCCTGGCAGCTCTTTGGCACTATTACAAGGCAAGTCACTCATCATCATAGGCCTAATTGGTGAGCTGTAGTAAAGTGTACCATTTTCAACAGATTTTTTTAGTCTGGCTTTTTAATGCAAGTATAATGGGCAAACAGTTCACTGCATCTCTAGCTCCTGGCATATGGAATCCAGGAGAACAAGTCAGCCCATCAGATTAACCATGTAATAGACCCAGAAGCAGCTTTAGAACTGTAAAACAAAATTGCTTATGGAGTCTGCCAAAGTAGCAGATGCTGCTGTTGGAATAAATATTTTCCAGTGCTTAGCATCTGGGCTCTGAGGTTGCCAGCAAAACCTGAAAAAAATTGGTAGCCACTATCTACCATTTTTGTTTGTATAGGTTTCTTTCAAAGTGAGGTTGTTATTATTTTCATTATTATTACTGCCATTGAAGTTGCTGTTCTTTTGGAATATTTGAAAATATTTTCTATTAGTTGTATTTCATAGTAAAATAGATTGAAAAACATTGAAATTCTTCTTCAGAACAACAATTCATTTAATATAGTATTCTATTTCTGATAATGATCAGAAATGTGATCAATAGTGTGCAAAATTAATTTAAGATACACTTAGATGAGTAAAGAAGATGTCTGACATAGGTATGAAGAGAATTTATTAGGTACCAGCAAAATAAACTAGCTCAAAGGTGAAAAGAAAAAGTTAGTATAATACTCCCAAGTGCATATGGAAATTAGTTTTGCATTGGGAACAGCACATTTGCCTATATCATTGCAATTCCATACCATACAGATATAGGCATATCTGTAATGTTGCAAGCATGAAAGTTTAATATCCTTCATAGATTTCTGTAATGTCTAATTTGTTTAAGAAGATGTGTAAATAGAGCAGCAATTTTTTATCCATTAAAGTACTTAATTTTATAGGGGAAACACTAGAATCCTGGGCTTTTATCATATTTTGTGGCAATGAAATTCGTAAGTTTATTATATGCTTAGTGAAATGTAGAGCCTGTTTCACTGATGTAGGTGACCCAGTAAATTTATGCTAGGATGGGGCCTTGATCCTTGAGTATATCTTTCTAAGTATAAGCCAAATTCTGTCCAAAAAAGCAAGTTTATCTAATAAAAAAAAAAAAAAGTACAAAAATTCTCTCTTTTCCACTACTAATTGTGCTCTTCATGGAATCTGGAATGTGAGGGTTAATACTGATATTGGCATGGTTAACAACAGTATGTTAAAAATAAAATACCTAATGAAATCCTCTGTATTTGTAAAACAGATTTGGAATAATCTGTTTTATCTTCTCCCTTATGGCATTTTGCATTCAGAATATCTTCATTGACTTCAGCTGAATGAAGAATAGAAGCTAACCTATTTATTAGCTTTATATTATGCCTTTAAAAACATGATGCATTAAGAGATGTCATGATTAATTGCTCTTGAGCAAACCAGCATCCTTATTCATCAAAATTCTGGTAGCAACTATAGCATTGTAAGGCATTACGGCAGATGCCATCCAACTGCTTTACGGCTGCATGATCGATGCTATCATTTTTGATTGATGTCTCTGACACTGGCATTCAAAACAGAGCAAAACCTCATATGATTTTGAGAGACGATGAATATAAACTTAAAACGTGAGAAATGATTATGTGAAAGAGCTGCAAATCTGAAGTGAAGGTTCCTGCAACCGTTATGGTGTCCTTCATTGAAGGAAAGGAGACACAGAATTTTGGGATGCACAAGAAATAGGTGACATTTCTATTTTAGAATGTTTTTAGGAAAACAGCTTCTTTCTCGTTGTTTGACAACACAGAAAACTAGTTTTCGCAATACTTGAAAGGGAGTTTTTTTCACAAAAACATCTTTTCACTGTTCTCTAAATATATGGTGTGCTTATCTCAGGGCAGGACTAAGGGCAGCCGGCCATAAGGCAGTTCATCAGTTCAGCTAGTCCTTCAGAGAATTAATAAAAATGGACACTGAACAAGAACCATGGTCACCCCAGATCAACATGGAAGAACATTGGTGGAATCCGGCTTGGCTCATAAATAAGAAATGCTTAAGTTACGGGCAGGATATGAGCTAGTTTGTGAGCTTCTATTCTGTAGTCACCAGGTGAGCTGCCATTTTTAATGGTTTTAAATTAGTTTTAAATAACCATTTTTTGAATCATGTGGGTAGGTTTTATATACAGAAAAACAGGGGAAGAAGTCTATCAGATATAACATGGATTGGACAGAAATGCATCTGAACAATTAGCATTAGTCTGACATACGTTAGGTAAACAAAGGTGTCTGGAAAAATACCGAGTTGAAAAAACACTGCAGAAGATCATTATTAATTAGCAAGACAGCTCATTTTCTTCCTTATTTTAGGCTTTTAGAGGAAAATATAAGCACTATTACAAGCACTTATATAATTTTGTTTGGACGTGAAAGCATGAAGAAGGGCAATAATTTCCCTGAAACAAGAAATGCAGGGCCAGACAAGAAACACTTGTAATGAAACAGAATAAGGATGGCAAAAAATTGGTGTATTTAGCAAGGTAGAAAATAACTCAAAATACTCTGTCAAGTAAGTACTGTAAACCAGAGGGGAAAAATAGAGATATGTTGCTGCTGTTACTGCAGAAATAGTGTATACATCAAAGCCTTTGGTAGCTGATGTACAAAGTTTTCACTGATTTTAACAAGTTTTCAGTTCAGGCAATACTTGTAGGTGAAGGAGTAGTAGGGGTCAGAGCAACTGTGACAGCAAATGCATCAGCAGTAGTGGCAGCTGTTGTTAGCACTGCACTTTCTCTTGTGTTTGAAGAGTCAACAGAGGCAGAAGGTAATTCCCCTACCTGTCCTGTGAACAGAGTTACTTCTCTCTACCACAGTAAGAATCGTCTGTGAGGTGCCATCTCTTTCTTCAATTAGTTGGAAACAAATAAAGTCGTACTGCAAGAGCACCGCAAATTACCCAAAAAAAATCAGCAGAACTGATGGTTCCTGATTACACGGGTGCACTGCAGTGGAATAGAACCGACAGCGGCTTCTGGTAACTCTCCACGCTGCAGCTGTTTGCTAAGGCAAGTGAAACTCACCTTAAAAGAGAAAGTGGGTTTGTCTGATTTGTGGAAGCCAGGAGCAACAAAAGAAAACTGTGGCTAAAGAAAAAATTTAATCAGAAACAATATAAAGTATCAAGTAACTGTGTTTGGTGTGAGTCACTTTACGTTGCTAATTGTCTTGAATTTTTTTCAACTTTTGTGTTTTTTGGCGACTTCATATGTCTTTTGGACTGCTAACTATGTATCAGACAGTAGCATTGTAGGGTTCCTTGAACAGATAGCTTGTAAAAAGCAAAATGTAGCAATTCTTCTTTATTATCTTCCCTTGGTTCTAGCTTTGAAAATCATACTAGCAAATTTAGCATGAGATGTAAATTGAGAAGAAACAAAACTGTAAAATTGTCATGGAGGAATAACCACTTCGGATGAAAAAATTTCAGTTCTGGACTTGCCCAAACCTCATCTTTTCGATTGGCCTACTCAAAGTAACAACTCTGCAGTGCATCTGTGGTTAAGATAATTTTCTGTAATGTGGTCATGTCTTCCTCAGGTTCTATAGTGAATTATTCTCTCATTATGCTCTGCAGTGGTCAAATACTGATGCAATGCAATGCAACTGCAATGAAATTGCAATACATTATAATAATGTACTCATTGAAGAAGTTTACTCCTAGCACCTTAGGCAATGCAAAATTTTGATCTTTCCTCCCCATATTCAAAGACAGAGAAGACACACATTCAGATTTGTCACTGGCAAAAAGAAATTCCAGGTCAATTACAAATTCTGTATTTCAAAGAAATGAGAAGCTGAAAAATATACTTTTATTGAATTAGACGTTCCATTGCTACTAATCATAGTGATTCAGTCTGTCTTAATTGACTGAATTTAACATACTCCACAGTAGGCTTAGTTAACTAAGGTTCTTTGTGATGGATAGTATAGACAACTTTAATCCTGATGATACTGTAGTATCCCAGCTGCCCATCCTCAAAACTACTTAGGAGGCATCCTAGAGCTGCTAGAAAATGTATATTTTGCTGCAGATAAGCTCTGAATAAATAACATGGCCAATGCTTCTAATTCCTTAAAATCAACATAAAAACCTTGCAAGCTATTTCATGCCAGCTTTGACAGGTGGTGATAATGTTTTAGAAGGCACAGGATATATTGTGGTGATAGCAGCAAATGGTGACAGATTTAAAGTGTGCTAGCAAAAGGAGCTGAACAGGCTTGGGTAAGTGAAATTGAAATGTTTTATAACACACCAGGTTGTTTGTGTTTGTTTTTTTTTTTTAACTGACTTTAGAACTATGTCTTGGATTACTTTTAAATTCTTACAGGTTTTAAGGATGAGAAATGAATATGATGACAGCAGGAAAAACGAACTGTACTCATTCAGGGTTATGGAAGATTGAAGGAAGAAGAGATTGCCTTACAGAAATGAAGATGTTTCAATCCATGAGTTTGTTAGGTTTAACATATTTTTTGCTTGTTTGTTTTATTTTATAGCTTCATAATTTCCACTAATTACAAGTTCTCTCACAATCTGCATTTTCATCCTTACAACATCAACACATAGATCATAAGATTTGTATGTGTTTTGTTCTGTTTAGAAACACTTCCAAAACATTTCTTTCTTTTCTCTAGTGATATAGTAAATTGTGTCTTTGTATCAAATTATAATACAAACAACTTCTGAGAAAATCTGTGCTAATGCAAATAAGAAAACGTAACAGAACATTGCTATGCTTCACTTTAACAGAAAGAATAATTGCTGAGTATCAATATTCATGAGGGTGAATAAAAGAATCTCACAAAGAGCACATACTGAGGCCTGAGGACTCCTTTTACTTATTCCCTTCTGGTTGAGTTTCTTTGGTCTTTCCCTGTGCAAAACTTTGGATGAAGAAGAGAGCATGGTTGTCAGAACTGCAGTAAGCACTGGATGAAACAAGAGCAGAGCCTCTCCCAAACAGATGTGCTGGTTTCCAAGGAGGATTTAACCAATTGTACTCAAACAAGGAATACAATTTTAACATCAACCCAGAATTACAGGTAAAATGAGGAACAGCAACTTCATGACATCCTTCTTGTCCCTCCCAGATTCACCACGGATACAAAAATAAGAAAGGGCACAGCTAGGTGAAATATCATTGTTCTTCAACCAGATTCCTTTTGCAGCCAGACTCTCTACTAAAAGACTTTTTTTCTGGATGAAATTCTCCATGTAGGTCAACTAAGATTGTGAAAAGCATGGGAATGTGAGCAAAAGATTAATTATCAGTGGGAGGAACTAGCAGGCAAATAGGAGGGGAAAGGGATGAAGTCTGCCAAAAAGATGGCATAAATGTTGGAGGAACGCCAAAAAAGACACACCCAAAAAAAAAGAAAAAAGGACAGTAGGACAGTATAAGAAATGACACGATTATGAGAAAGAAGAACTAAATAATATAAAAAAGATTATAAAAAATGGAAATAAGGCTCTTGGGGGGACAAAAAATCGACTAATAAAAAATATATAAAAAAATGTTGGAAAAACAGAGGTGGGAAAAAGATGGCTGAAATAAATGGAAACAAATCCAAGCAGATTAATTAAAACAACAGTATCAGTGTCATTATATAGTGCCAAAGGTGAACCACAAATGGCTACATCCCAAATATGAAGGGCTGGTACTTCTGCTTCTCTGAAACATGCAAATCATTTAATTCAAAATACATTTGTATGTCAACTATGCACCTTAGAAAGATGGAAGCAAACCCCCCTCCACCCTTAGCATTGCACAGAAAAGCAATACTTAACAAGTTTTTGGCCTCATGGTGTAGTTTTTATTGGAGGTGAAAAATTAAACCTTTAGGATGCTAAATAGTGAATTTTTTTCATGTGTTAGAAACACTGGGATGCCTCCTGTGATGGAAGCATATGTCTGGGCTTAAAACTGCTGTTTTGAAATTGCATCCCTTAACATTTTCTAATTAAGAACTACTTTAAATAACCAATCCACACTTTTCCATCTACATTTCTAAAACAAAAACATAATATTTTTAAGTGAAATAGTTAGGGGGAAAGTTTAAGACTGACAGTATCATTTGCTAAAGGCCTATTTAATGGTAGGGAAAAAAAGACACCCCTGGCTTCACACAACCTGTTCTCTGACGGTGTGCCAAAGCCCTCTTTTGGCTAGACTGCAATGTTGATCTCATTTCACACTGATTATAACCTTGGTGGCACAATCAGCAGAGATTTTATTGATTCATTGTTTTGCAAGAGAAAAATCACACCTTAATTTTGAAAAAAAAAAAAAAAAAGAAAATTCTCCTTGTCTCTTAAATCTTAAGGACTTAAAATGCTCTAAGTAGCTTAAAATCACAGAACATTTTTTTAAAGTCAATTATTTTTCACATGTTTACAATGTAAACATTTGTAGATTCTTAATATGATGTACATTATAGTGCTTTAGTATACACGTGCACATTTCACATAAGCAGTAATCAAAATAACGAACTAACTCAGCATGAAACAACAGAATTTTTCATTCCTCATTATCACTGTAATTCAGTATGAGTAGTGGGAATGTGTGAAATTAATGGAAGAAGATAAGGACAAGAACTTTTAGTCAGTACAATTCAGTATACAGCCTAAACAGACATGACTAGGAGGAAGATTTCACTGTTTGAGTTTTTCATATGAAAATAGAAAGAAATCTGTTCCAAGCATAAAAACTGATTAAATCTATTTTGTGTTTGATATTATTAATCACATTTGGTTTGTGGATAATATATTGCATATAATTTTGACAGTATACCATCCAAACCAAACTGCTGATTTAGATATTGGTTTGTTCTATATATATACACATTATTTATTCTTTATAGGAATGCATATTCATATATTTATACTATTAAGCTTATCTTTGCAGAACATATATATATGCATATAATGCTACTGTATGTACATACATACCATATCTCTCTACACCATCCTATTCCGGTTTATTTTTTTAAGTATTGAAGAGAATGCACAGCCAGATCATGGTAACAAGGCAGGTCTCATAAACAGACATATCTTATGTGGGTTCTGTTATTTTCAGAAGCAGATTTACTTATTCCAGTAAAATAATTGGATCCAAACTGATTACTTATTTGGAATGGACTGAATGGGTATAAACAGTAAAGCCTTTGAAGGAAAACGTTAAGCATTGCTGTCTACTGACTAGGTGAATTATACTGGAGCAGTTTACTGAGACATGTCAAAGATTCATATAGCTGTAGAATTTCATTTTCATGTTTATGTTCACAGGAGACGTAGTCTGGAATTAAAATACTCCATGTGCTGCCTTCTAGACACTGGTAGCACCAGAGAATATGGAATATACACCAAAGTGACATTTTTCTTCAAACAGTCAGCTGCCTCTAGTTCCTAAATGCAGTTTTAGAGATCAAGACCAATAACTGTACCTGATGGGTATTTTAATTATTCTCTTTTGTTCTTATTGAAATTAATGGAAAAATTCTAAAATATTTCCTTTCTTGCCTGCTTGCCTATTTCCTTTATTTGAATGGCATCATGTCTTCATGCAGCAGTACTTCCATTTGATTAATATCTCTCTTGTGACACAGTTTCCCTTAAGCTGCCTTGTATTTTGAACTATTTCTGACACATGGGAATACAAATTTTGCACTTTAGTTTTGCCCAGAAACAAAGCAAAAGGAAATGGTTTTCAAAAATGAAGCATTCAAAACATGGTGTTTCAATATGATCTGGTTATTTAATTTTTGTGAGTTGTTTCACTTTTGTGAGATTTAAGATGCATCTTTCTTCCAGTATTGTGGTATGACTGACAATATAAAATGTGTTTTAAAATCAAACATAACCATATTCCCTTAATAATAATCTAAATCCATATTCCAGTTATAGACCAGCATGGGCTTCCAATTGAGACCCATGCTGTCTCTTGCAGTAGAGGAAGTAAACGGTGTCAAACAATACACATAAATGCTAGAAGGTACTGTCTCATGCAGTGGGTGCTGCAACTGTGGAGCTCCCTGCCAAGGAAAATAGGGGATGCCAACAGTTTAAATGAATTTAAGGGGAGACCAGAGAGATTCATGGAAGACACAACCACTCATGGTTGCCATATAGATAAAAGCTGCATTTAGCTCAGGGGTACCAAGGGGAAGTAATGCACATGCTCGTCCTTGTTTTTTGCCTTTCCTCAGGCATTCTCTTGAGAGGTATTTTAAAGTCAGGTTTCTGGTCTGGTGTGACAAACTGCAGTCATATTTATACTCTCACTGCTGGAGAGAATAGAGATTGCAGAGTATCTCACATGTCTCCATGACATCAGTGGTTGGCACAGACTGAAGCAAAATCCCCTTTTTTTTGTGCTCGTGGTAGGGTGGTAAGAGTCAGATGAGAGTGCTGAGAAGTTAACTGTGGTTCCTGGCAATGTGTGTCTAAGTCCATGTTCCAGGATACAATGAGTTCTCTTATACACCAATGAAAAACTTAATACAAAACTAATCCTCACCTCAATATATAAAAATTAAGGTTCCAAAGTGAACTTATGGGTACATATTACTGTAACTGAAGATCTGCATACGTTTTTTTGACTCTTTTAGAGCTTATATACAAAATGTCTTTTGCTGAATTGACATAACACAGGTTTTTCAAGAAATGTTCTTTCTCAATTTCTAAATTTATAATTGTAGTTTAAATCTGTATGACTGCAATTATAGTGTGGGCTAACTAACATGATACATTGCACTGCAGAAATCATCGTGCATGGCAGTAGTTTCAGTCCCAGCAATTCTTTGGAGAGTGTAAGGATGCATCCCAGAAAAGCATGATGGAAAGTATTGCTTTCTGCCGTATTACCTAAGACTTTATACACATACTATAATAGGATGAATCAGTATTTCTTGGATAATAATCAGTTTTTGTTGTCAGCTTCTAGGCATCAGGAATAGGCTAGATACAACAAAGTTAAATCTGCCTTCAGTAGAAAAGGTGCACTATAAAAATATTAAATGCAGTATACTGTCAGGAAATACTAAATTTTCACAAGAGAAATTCTACTAATGAAATTTGATTTAGTGAAAGTTTAGTGAAAACCACCATGACAGGGGGGTTGCACCAGATGATTTTTAAAGTTCCCTTCTAAACCAAACCATTCTATGATTCTACTAGAATTTGAGAGTTTTTTTAAAGATGCATCACTGTATTCATTAAGAGGAAATTCACTGCACGTAATGTAGCTGTCTACATGTTATAGATGTTTGGCCAGCTAGTTATCCATGATTACTTTCGTAAGAGGAATTAGATGTTTCTAAAAGGTAATGCATCTCATCTACCCTGAGTTGCCTATTATATGAGGAAGTGATTTGGAAAAGCCTTATTGTCCATTGACAATTAAGAAGAAGGAGTGGTCACATTACAGTGGTTGCTTTGTCCCGTGTTCTAAGTATTGTGACAGCAAACCAAAAGTGTAACAGACTATCTCTGTTCACATATAAACGGTGACAGGAGAAAAAGGACAAAGGAAAGCAGAACTATGTCAGTAGTCAAGGAGTCTGTGGTTACGGACAGCATATGGGACATAGCTGCAGGAGAACATCTCTCTCTGTGGTTGAAAGAAGATGGAAATGGCGGAGATCTTTCATGAAAGGAAGGCCCAATAGATGAAAACAGGACAAAGGATGGCTGTTTTGGGGTTGAAGGGTCAGTGGGTTTAACTCATGTAAAAAAGAAAGGAGCAAAAGCTAGACTTTAGAATGTAAAAGATGCAAGTGGGGAATGCAAAAGGTACAGCTATGGGAAAACTGGAAAGTGGTTTGAAAAAAGTCTTAGTGTTTAGTGAAATACCATGTAAATATGATTAATAGTTGGAGAGACAGAAAGAGTTAGGATCAAAAGACTTGGGCTTGATATCAACTGGAAAATTGTCAACATGATTAAGAAACAGATATGAAGTTTACATTAGATGTATATCAACATACATACAACCACACATGCAATTGTAGTCAGAAAAGAGAAGTATAGCTACCTACAAAATAAATATTATGTTGCCTAAATTGTATTATAGTGTTTCCCCCATGGGATGAAGGGTTTTTTCCTTTTCTATTAATCTGAATTGTGGAGAAAACATTTTGGTTTTATCTAGTGTTCTCAGTCAATAGTAGCATTGGGTAGGAAATTAATTCTATATTCTCTGTAGTATTCATTTGTTATTAATGATTGTTTTCCAAACATTATTTATTGCAATGCACCGCTGAACTCTTTATGGGCACTCACTCTCAGAGATCACGTTATTGCTGTCTTGGTGAAAGCATTTTTGTATCCTGTTATTACTGTTACTATGTTATTATTACAAATGCAGACATTTTCTTTAGCTTCTGATTTTGTGTAGATTGATTGGCTGCTTATTAGGTGGCAGATAGACTCCTAGGTTAGAATGAAAAAGTTATGATTATTTCTTAAGGCAAGAATGTCTGAAATCTGATATTGAAGGTTAGAAAAAAAAATAGTAATGGTGATCTGCCAAGCCCATAAACTCTGAACTAAGGAAGATTTAAAATATAGTTGATAAGAACTCATTTAAGACTGTTACAGTCTATCGGTTAACATACCACTTTCTGAAGTGACCTATTATTGAGTGGCATTATAGATGATTGCAAGGGGTCCTATGCGTTAACTGTGTAATTCTGGTTATCCTCTGAAGGAGTGAAATTTCCCTGTTTCACTGGTGGTTCCATGGCAAAAATCCTTTATTTTCAGTGTTCTGTAGGTGGACAAAAGGCAAACTCCATGTAAATAATCATACTTCACCTGTACTATATATGTCATGTTAATTTAGTTGTGTCATTTTTCGCATTTTTTTCAGAGGTTCTTCTTGTTAATGACATTCTCACTAACTCTTGAATACCCAGTTCTTACACAATAAATAACAATTTACTTCAGCTCTCATTCATAGATGCTTTAAATTGTTCTTTATATTTCTTAGATTAAATGAGTCATCAGAACATTTGCAAAAATGCATTACTATGTTTTGTAGTATAGACTGGAGATACATTGCATGAACAGTAAAACAGCCTGTGAAGGTGCCGGGACCAGGGAAGGCTTTAGGCAGTCTTACAGTGTACTCTGCTTTGAGCCCAAAAGATGCTTCCTTTCATTTCAGAAGTGCTTTTTCATTGTCGGGGAAGCTATAACCGGAGGTGAGTCACAGGGAGAGACCACAACAAAATATATAGTAAGGACTGAACAGAAATATTTTATTGTGTCACTCAAGAAGTTGCTTCTACTTTGCAGTGAAAGGCTGTGTATTCTGAATAGGAATCCATTAAGAGGATGTGCATTGGAACACCTAGAGGGACAGAATCACTCAATTTAGCACTAATTTTTTGCACTTTCCCCCTTGAATTATTATTTTTTAACTAGAAACTAGAAGGGAGATAAGAGACATCTTGAACAAAAGGTATAAGGTTGGAAAGGAATTTGTGCACAGAAATAGTAGATGCATTGTGTCTCTGTGCAGGGTTCATGGTCTTTTGACATCACCACAGGTTAAATTTTTGCACCTCTGATCAAGTCATAAAGGAGAATATGGACATGTCACAAATATTTTCTTTTTCCTTCATTTCCTTTCACCCACCGGAATCGGTGGGTTTAAGTATAGCTGCAACTGTATAGCTATGAATGAATAAATCTTAAGGAAGCGCTGCCTCTAAGTTCCAGTATTTAACCCAGCTATGGGGAGTAGTGATTTCTACTGCAGAAAAGGAGGAATGGTTTTATGAGAATTCACTGAGGTTTACTCTTGAACTTTGCACCATTTCCGAGAGAAAAAGCACTGGGGACCTGTCTGTCTCTTTTTAGTTCATTTCTGTCAGGTAAGTAGTGCTGAGTTTGGATATGGATAATGATGATTTGCAAAGTATCACTAGCATTCTGGGTAGAAAGTATATACCAGTTAAGCTCAACAACAGACAGAGAAAAGAAACCAATTTCTCCTAAGATTTAGGCCAAAGAGTTCACATGAAGTGTATTCCTTCAATTTTAAGCTAAAGATACCAGTGCTGCTTTCTGATAAATTAAAAGAGGATTGAAGCATGCAGGAAGTCAATGAGAAAAGGAATGAGCACAGCAACACCATATGGTCTAAAAGCCCGTCTACATCTTTTCCTCTAATGCAGGTTTTCTTCCTACAGCAGAAGCTATAAGTGTATTGGTCACAATCTGCTCCATATTGAGTAAATTAAACATTTCTCTTAATCTGAGATGGCACTTTATACTCTTGTAACTATTTACAATGAACAAAGGGAACTGAAGGCTCTTGTGCACAAAGCGGACATCAGTTTAAAAAAACAAAACAAAGCAAAACAGAAAAAAACCCACAAGAACAAAGGAGGAAAACACAAAACCTACAAAAAACCCCAACAGTGCACACCCATGCATAACCATAATAGATGGGTACAAGTATCTATTATGAATCAAATTGAAGCTGGTGTGGGTTACAGGCATACTAAAAAGCTGTAAACAAAAAAAAAAAAACAAAACACAACCTTAATAAACAGCCACAACTTAAGAGGAGCCTATTGGAACCATGTAACATTTAGTCATCTCAAAGATTTTGATTTATGATCTCAATGAGAGAGTAAACAGCATCTTAATGACAATCACAAATTACGTTAGGTTAGAGGGATTTACCAGTATCCATTGGAAACCTAATGCTACAGAATGATTAGAAACGTGCAGTGAAAGACATTTAGCTCAGAAAAAAAGAAGTTTTTTAAGAGTCCTGGAGAAATTAATCTAAAAGTACACATAGAAAGGGGAAGGTGTTTCCACAGCACGTAACGGTAATATTGGAAAACAGGTACGTACTGGAACTAGATATGAGTCTGTAAAGTCTTATTGCAGAGAGAAAGGTAATCGAAGATTTGGGCCAATTAAGCAAAACCAGATCACCACTTTATTTAGTAGAAAGGAGAAACATTTTGTCTATTTACCATGTGTATTTTCAGCTAACACTTAAGGAAGTTGCCTTCATGGACCCTGGTTCACTTTCTCAAAGATTGCTTTGTCATCCTCAGTGGGGTTGTTCTCTTTCTGGATTGGAGTTTATCCTGCACAAATTTTTATTTTAGCCAAAAGCCTTTACATCAGACCTCATCAACTCTTATCTGATTACTGTGAACACAACTTCTTTGATATTCCCAACTGTAAGCTTTCCTTCAATGTGTAAGAAAAATGAGACTTCATTTCCTGAGCCTGTCACGCTTTCCAGTCTCTTCTGCATTTTTATCACCTTAAAGTCAGTAAGTAACCTCCTCCTTGCCTCCAAAGCCAGTCCTAAGTCTGCCTTATGTGTCTTAACATCTTGTCCCCACTGGAAAAGCCAAGACCTTTATTACTGTCCATGGTCACCAGTTCTAAAATCATTCCTAAGCACATGTCAATTCTTTCCTAACCTACTATAAGGCTCTTGCCTGACTGTTTAATTTCCACTTTACTCATGAAACTGAGAAGGACTTACTGTGTTAAGAGGTGAAGCTGGGAGTTATTTGTCATTTTGTATTACATGACTTTAGCACATAAATTGTACAGTAAACAGTCTTTCAGTCTGTAACTTCTTTCCTATGTCACTTAATCTTTTTATTTTATAATATCTTTGAAGTAATAACTGTGCCATTTGGCTTTTTAGCTTCTGTTTCACTGTGTATAATGTAAAAAAATAGAATGAAAAAATGTAGCAATAATAAAATATGAAAGAAAAATTAAGAAATGTATTCTGCAGGTCTGTAAGTACAGTAGGAGATGAAAACTGATGTATACACTTGGAGCACTGATTACCAGTATGGATAATAGTAATTGTTGTCTGCAGTTGGAATGGAACCTTGGCTAGTACTTTTAATATCTTCTTCTATGATAAAATGTCAGACTTTGAGGCTACCTCTATGGTGTGTGTGAGTAATAACTAATAAAGAAACATGATGACAGCCCACAACTCCTGGAGGGGTTTAACTGCTAGGTAAGAGAACAAATATTTACATTAGTTTAGGATGCATCACTCTTGAGTAATGGGATGAGATTAAGAAAGGCAAAACTCAAGCTGAATTTCGCGTAAAAGCTTCTTGACACCGAGATCTATTAGGCCATGGAATAAGTTCCCTCAGGATATTTAAAACGAGACTAAACTATACATCTATTGGGACAATGCATTGGTAAATATACAGTAGGAAACAATTTCACCTTAGAAGACTGAAGGACTAGACTGTGTAACAAATTTTTGTGTTGTATGAGTCTGTGAGTTTGAATAAAACTGGCAAAAGGAAATACACTTTCTTAAATATCAAGCAGACCAGCGGTAGGAAAAGATAATTGTGGCATAGCTTTGGTAATTTTATAGCTCATTGCTCTGCATGAAGACTGTCAATTTATACTAAACATGAAATTAAGTGGCTCAGTAGTAACCAGCCCACTCCCTTCCAATCTGTTAACCATTACCCAAGCATAAATGACCCCTTGGACCCAAATATTTCTTCCTTCACACCCCTTCTTCCCCCTCATCATCATTTCCAAAGTACAGAATCTGGAAAGGAATTTGACAAATATTTTGCTGATAATAAGTGATGAAGTAGAGAGAACAGGAATGAATGGTAAGGCCTTCTAAAACCACAAATATGTGGACATTTTTATAGGGTCACTTTTCTGTGTATAATTCATTTGAAGCCTACAGGAATAGGTCATATAAATAACAGAATTGTGTACTGACTGTGTTAGAGGTGCAAGAAACTGTACAAATTTAAATTGTTGTCATCCGGCTGGCCAGCTTGCTTTTCATGGCTTGATTCTTGGATTTATGGGAATTATTTGCTGTTCTCGAAGTTGCAGATTAAACAAAATAAACAACCTCACATGCACAAATTAATAGAGTGAAGAATAAGAAAACAGTGCTGGCACTCACAGCACCTTAGAGCAGGCTGGTGCTGTCCAGAGTTCTTTATATAAGGTAGCTGTTGTAAAAGATTTTCTAATATAATTTTAAAAAATCTAAAATCATGTTTCAAATATTATAAATATCCTTGATTAGTCATTCATTTTACATTTTCTATTTTATTGATAGGAAAAACTGAAAAAGCATGCGGAAGGAGCTTATTCAAACCTGCAACTGCAAATGAAAGTATGCTGTGGTGTCACTTGCTGTATCATATTTTATTGCTTGGCCTGTTAAGTTGTAAAATTGTAAGGTGCTGCTGAAGTAATTCAATCAAATAAAGTGAAAGCAATATCGATGAAAATCCCTTTCATTTTTATTGACCCATAAACATTAGAGCGTAAATGCATAAACCGCATCTCAGAAATTGTGGAGATGTTGGTGTCATAATTCTAAATAGCAAAAAATGAACTATAAATCATATACTAGCAGATGAACTTAAAGTCACTTGACCACATTTTTAGGTTATAAAACTAGATTGTATTAATACTTCCTATATCCTCATCCATCTTTTCCTTCTCTCCCTGTATTTGAAACAAATATTTATACTGTCTCTTAGGATCTCATATCCTATCACAGGTATGAAAAGAAGTCTGGGGAAGAGTTAGGAAAATCAAAGCAGTTATTATGAAAATATCTCCTTCTTTTCCTCAGAACAGAAAGGTGACCTATGTATCTCTTCTGTTGCCACAGTACTTTTAGTCCTTTATCAGTATTTTTGTGTATTGTAATAAAGCAATTATATACCTGCATAAGACATGTCTACAATTGAGTTAGGGTATTGAAGCTTATTTTCTTAGTTTCCTTTTTGAAGTATGTTTTGCGTTCTTTCTATCTTGCTTCTTCTGCAGTCTCTCGTTTTAGGAACTTTACTTTTGTTCCTTGGTTTGTTTCCAAAGGTTTTGTTCCTTAGTTTGTTTGTTGTCTTACTCTTTCATCATCTGAAACTGTTGCTGTGTTAGTGTGGATTAAAAAGTTTTAATGGTGCTAATGTGCTCACAACTCTCGGTTTCTTGGTCAGTACTACCTACTTTCCACTGTCTCTTTTAGCCTTTCACCAGTGATCTCTGTCATTACCAACTATGTGGGTGTACAATTTTTGTTATATTCTTCTCTTTACCTGTAGTCATTGGATTTGGCTGTGGGGTTTGTTTTTTTTTGTTGGTGGTGGTTTTTTTTGTTGGTGGTGGTTTTTTTGTTGTTGAGGATGTTTTTTTCTATTTTGTTTTATTCCAGCTTGACGTACAGAATATTAAAAAAATATAAAAATCATCAACAAACCCAAAAAACCTAAATATCCTTGCAGCAGAATCTGGATTCTGGAGATCTTGCCTCCCTTTAAGGTTTCAGATGCAGTAGGCAGTCCCTTTTTTCTGACTCCATTAGTTTTGTTTTTGTAGTGCAGAATGACTGCAAATTATTTTACCTTCCTTCATATTATCTGGTCTCTTCAGGGGCCTGCTTTGTAGAGTACCATGGGATAAAGCCCTGGACAGAAGAAGGGCACAAAAAAGCTGGATAATATTCAAGGATCACTTTCTCAAAGCTCAGGAGTGACCCCAACAATGAGAAAGTCAGGCAAACAAGCCAGGAGGATTGCATGGATGAACAAGGAGTTCCGGGAGAAAATCAAACTCAAAAAGGAAGCCTACAGAGGGTGGAAGCAAGGACAGGTAGCCTAGGAGGAAAGCAGAGAAATTGTCTGAGCAGCCAGGGATCAGGTTAAGAAAGCGAAAGCCCTGACAGAATTGAATCTGGCCAGGGACATGAAGGGCAAAAAGAAAAGCTTGTATAGCTATGTTGGTGACAAAAGGAAGACTAGGGAAAATGTGGGCCCTGTCCGGAAGGAAACAGAAGACCTGGTTACCTAGGACGTGGACAAGGCTGAGGTACTCAATGACTTTTTTGCCTTGGTCTTCACCACCCAAGTCCCAGAAGGCAAAGGCAAGGATGAGGAGAATGAGGAACCTGCCCACTGTAGGGGAAGATCAGGTTCGAGACCACTTAAAGAACCTGAAGATGCACAAGTCCATGGGACTCAAAGAAATCCATCTGCAGTCCTGAGGAAACTGGCAGGTGAAGTTGCCAAGTAACTATCCATCATATTTGAGAAGTCATAGCAATCCACTGAAGTTTCAGCTGACTAGAAAAGTGGAAACATAATCCCCCATTTTTAAAATGGGAAAAATGGAAGATCTGGGGAACTACAGGCCAGTCAGTCTCACCTCTGTGCCCAGCAAGATCATGGAGTATGGAAACCATGCTAAGACACATGGAAAATAAGGAGGTGATTAGTGACAGACAAGATGGCTTCACTAAGGGCAAATCGTGCCTGACAAATTTGGTGGCCTTTTATGACAGGGTTACAGCATTGGTGGATAAGGGGAGAGGAACAGATGCCATCTACCTGTACTTGTGAAAAACATTTGACACTGTCCCACATGATATCCTTGTCTGTAAATTGGAGAGATATGGATTTGACGGCTGGACCGCTTAGTGGATAAGGAATTGGCTGGATGGCCACACTAAAAGAGTTGTGGTCAACAGCTCAAATGTCCAAGTGGCAACCAGTGACCAGTGGGTTGCTCAGGGGTCAGCATTGGGACTGGTGCTGTTTAACATCTTTGTCAGTGACATGGACAGTGGGATTGAGTGCACCCTCAGCAAGTTTGCTGATGACACCAAGCTGTGTGGTGTGGTTGACAGGCTGGAGGGAAGGGATGCCATCCAGAGGGACCTGGACTGGCTTGAGAGGTGGGCCAATGAAAACCTCATTAAATTCCAAGGCCAAGTGCGAGGTGTTGCATGTGGGTCAGGGCAATCCCAAGTGCAAAATACAGGCTGAGCAGACAATGAATTGAGAGCAGCCCTGAGGAGAAGGACTTGGGGATATTGTTTGATGAGAAGCTCAACATGATCTGGCAATGTGCACTCGCAACCCAGAAGGCCAACTGCATCCTGGGCTGCATCAAAAGAAGTGTGGCCAGTCGGTCTAGGGAGGTGATTCTGCCCGTCTACTCTGCTCTGGTGGGACCCCACCTGCAGTATTGCATTCAGCTCTGAGGGCCCCAGCATAAGAAGGACATGGACCTCTTGGAGCACGTTCAGAGGAGGGCCACAAAGATGATCAGAGAGCTGGAGCACCTATGCTATGAAGACAAAGAAGAGGGGCTGAGAGAGTTGGTGTTGTTCAGCCTGGAGAAGAGAAGGCTCCGGGGAGATTGTACAGCAGACTTCCAGTACCTAAATGGGGCCTATAGAAAAGATGGGGAGGGACTCTTTATCAGGGAGTGTAATGATAGGACGAAGGGTAACAGTTTTAAACTGAAAGAGTGTATGTTTAGATTAGATATTAGGAAGAAGTTCTTCACTATGAGGGTGGCGATACACTGAAAGAGGTTTCCCAAAAAGTTGTGTATGCCCCGTCTCTGGAAGTGTTCAGGCTAGAATGGATGAGGCTTTGAGCAATCTGTTGTAGTAGGAGTCATCTCTGTCCATGGCAGAGGGTTTGGAACTATATGATCTTTAAGGTCCCTTCCAACTCTAAACATTCTATGATTCTGTGGTCTGTTAGATGGTACTTTTTCTTAGTCCGTGAGTTGAACTCCTCAAGAATTTGGTTTCCTGCCGCACCTACCCATAGGTTTCCAAACACATAGATGAGCTTTCTCATATTATACCATAGGTGGAAGTACCTGTGGAATGCAGCCTTTTAAGAGGTTCTTTTTCAAGATTACAATGATGTCACTTAGAGGAGGACTCAGACTTTGGAGCCTTGAAGGACCTTACATGCTGTTGTAGTTCTGACATGGTCCAGACACAACAAAGTATTCTTCTAGGTCTCCCTGGCCTAGGCTCATGTGCCCGCATATCATCTTTCAAGAAATTCATCCCTGTCCCCAGGCATATGTATAGAAAGTTATTCCAGTAAACCTTAAAAAGCATATTATCCTTAAACATAAAGTTGGAAAGAAACATCACACAAGGTGATATAGTAGATATAGTCTTGTGTCTAGCATATTCTCAGCAGAAATGTGGAGTTTTCTGAAGGACTTAAATTTTTCCATTGACTTGATAGGCCATCAAGGAATGTTAATCAGTCTGTTGGGAGCAGCTCCTTACAGAGACTAATAAAACCTGGGCTGGCCACCTAAAGCAGGCATCATGAATCTCATCCAAAATTCTAAAACCTAGACCATAGAATCATAGAATAGTTTGGGTTGGAAGGGACCTTTGAGGGTCATCTATCCCAACTCCCCTGCAGTAAGGAGGGTCATCTTCAACTAGATCAGGCTGCGCGCAGCCCTGTCCAACCTGACCTTGAATGTTTTCAGGGATGAGGCATCTACCACCTCTCTGGGATACCTGTGCCAGTGTTTCACCACCCTCACTGTAAAAAAATTACCTCCTTATATCTAGACTAAATGTACCCTCTTTTAATTTAAAACCATTACTCCTTGTCCTATCACAACAGGTCCAGCTAAAAAGTTTGTCGCCATTTTTTCTGTAGGCCCCCTTTAATTGTTGAAAAGCTGCAATAAGGTCTCCTTGGAACCTTCTATTCTCCAGACTGAACAACACCAACTCTCAGCCTTTTTTCATAGGAGAGGTGTTCCAGCCCTTTGACCATTTTTGTGACCCTCCTCTGGACCTGCTCCAGTAGGGTTATGTCTTTCCTTTGCTGAGGGCTCCAGAGCTGGATGCAGTACTGCAGGTGGGGTCTCATGAGAGCAGAGTAGAGGCGCAGAACAGGCACATTATTGGCTTATGCCCAGCTTTTTACCGACCAACATACCCAAGTCCTTCTCGGTAGGGCTTCTTTCAATCCCTTCATCCCCCAGCCTGTACTGATATCAGATCTTGCCCCAACCTGGGTGCAGGACCCCAAACTTAGCCTTGTTGAACCTCATAATTTTCACATGGCCCACTTCTTGAGCTTGTCCAAGTCCCTCTGGGTATCATCCTGTCCCTCAGGACTGTCAACCACACCACTCATCTTGGTGTCAACTGCAACGTTGCTGAGGGCTCATTTGATCCCACTGTCTATGATGAAGATATTTAATAGTACTGGTCCCAGTATGAGCCCCTGGGGGACACCACTCATCACTGATCTCCATACAGACACTGAGCTGTTGACCATTACTCTTTAGATATGACAATTCAGCCAATTCCTCAGCCACTGAACAGTCCACCCATCAAATCTGTATCTCTCCAATTTAGAGAGAAGGATGTTGTGGCTTCAAGCGTGCTGCAGTGTAGCCAGCACATCTCAGAGCAACAGGCTGCAAACCCTCACTAGCAAAAAGTGATCTTTTGATAATTATACTGTCAATGGTTGAATTTAAAAAAAAATCTCAGCAGCCAGTTCTGCCGTTTGTTTAGGACTTGAGGGTATAATCAATATTTTCAGATCAATTAAAATGTTGAACAACCCAAACAGGGAGTCAACATTCCAGTAGTATTCCAGTAAAGTTTTCACATTTTTTATTCTGTCCTTTGAAAAATTGTTTTGCAGTTCATATTTTAAAGTCAGGCAATAGTCCTTCAGTGTTAAATCCACAAAAGGGAGAGAATGCTTTGGGATCAATGCACAAGCCAGGTGACATTTCTTCCAAATTGCTTAAGCTTAAATATAACACATTTTCAGAAAATTTATCAAAGCTTGATTTTATACTTTTGCCCCTCAAATCAGAACATATGTTCACTTAACATAGTAAGTTAATATGTTAATATTATCATCTTAAACATGCAGTGTGGAGACCTGAAAGCTTAAAATGATCTTACTAGAAATATGAGTCTTATAAAATAAGGATAGCCATGCATCACCATTTGTTCAGTACTTGAGGCTATAATTAAGATTTTCAGATCAATTAAAACACCAAACAATGCAAGCAGGCATTCAACATTCAAGCAGCATTCCTACAATTTATTTGTATTTGTTATCCTCCCCTGTCTAAAATGACTCAGTGGTTCATGATGTAAAGCCAGACAATTTGCAGGAGAATTTGTGCCTGCATACATATATTTGCAAAACTCTATCCTCTTTAGATTTGCTTTTCATAGTCTATTCCTCAAATCTCCCAGGTTTACCTGCTCAATAAATCTCCAAAGAATTTGCCCTCTCTTCCCCTTTCTGTATATACTCTACCACATTTATTGATGACGGCATGCTGATATATAGCCTAGAGACCTGGATTTATATGATTTGATTATGGTCTGCATACTAATACATCTGTGGAGCATTTTATTACTTCTCTGTGAAAGACACTATTTATTAAATAAATAAATGTACAGAAAGTTAGATGGAAAATGAAATGTTGTATTTCAGTACTAAAATGAAAGCAGAAATTTGTTTCTTATTTGTTTGCTTCAGTTAACATTTTATGCAATCCCTATTCTTCCCTACTAATCTGTACTTTGACCTCAATTTTCCTTGGGTTTTAAACAGCTGGATTCTTTATTCTTCATTATTTTATACCTGTTTAAATTTTCTATTTTCCTATCAGAATACTGTTTTTAATCATATTTAAGAGCACAATTCTGGCAAAGCCTGGAAATTTGATCATTCCCTTTTTTGCTTTGGTACAGAAACAGGAAATAATCTTAAGGATTATTCACAGCTTTTAACTGGCACCATCAAGTGACATATATTCACTTCAATATCTTGGAGAAATTGGAGATTAGATTTAGACATTTCAAAAAGCATTAAGACTACAATCTCAAATGTAAACTGCAACTGATGTTTGATTTAAATCTGTTGGCAGTGTTAGTTTTCTTTGGTCTTCTCATTTCTTGAAAATAACATCACTATGTCTCTTCCCTGTTTGCAGTCTCAGCCTATTTTTGCCCACTGTTGTTTCTTCTAGCCTTCAGACTCTTTAAGGTTGTCTCTTAGAATACATAACTTTGTCTTGTAGAGCAAAGTCATTACATTCAGATGCTGAGTGCTATACAAAGCTACAACATGCAAACAGCATAATTTTGTAGTACTCTATCAGTGGTACAGTAGATTTACAGTCAAGATCTCAGCACTTTTAATCAAAACCAAATCAGAGAATCATCTTGCTGGGGGACATAATTATTTTTATTCTCCTAATTTTACTTTGTGGGGAAAAAATCCTTCTTTTTATTAGACAATGTCTCTTAGCAAGCGTTCAGCCATGCTGCATATCGAGAAAGGATGAAATAATCAAACCAGGGTTCCTCATTACGTTCATGGCTTTGTAACTGGAAAGCATGCTGTGCTTCTGCTTTCTTCCCAGGTTTGGAATCTCAGTTGGAAAAGAGTTTAACAAGGGGTAAAAGGGTGGAGAGGGAGAACAGGAATTATAACTGCCCAGTTCTCAGCTGTGCCAAGTCTGATAAGATTTGGTTTTCTCAATATTGTGCTATTGAATGAAGACATAGATACAACGACATTTGATTTTGAGTCATTATACTGCATTTTATGCCTACAGACAGAAATGTACTTTTTCCAGCCTTTGCAATTTCTTCCATGACCGAATGTCTCAATATACCACACAAATTGCCTTAGATTTTTCAGCTTTAAAACAAAATCAGGACTACTTGCTGATGACAAAGAAGAAGGTGAGAGCTGCAGCAGCCATTTGATTTGGAGATGAAATTCCAGAGAGCAGCTGCATGACGATGGGAAAATTCATAGAAGTTCAGATGTATACATATTGTAAAACAGTAGAGATGTGGTCATGTGAGACAAGGTCAAGGTTTCATAGGCCAAGCATTCACAAGAGTGAAAGAGGGAGAAAATAAAATCACTTCCTACTCCAATCCAAAAATAAGGAAGGAGGAATATTAACTTTGTGAAGTTGCATAGGACTGTTTTAGGTAGGGAAATTTTTATTTTAAATCTGGACCATATAGAAGTAGAAAACAGAAAATCAAATACATAACTATGGATAAAACTGTAGGACAGCTTGCATGCAACTTTGTGAGTGGATAGCGGAATAATTTTGTACGTTTGGATTTTTTTTTTTTTTCATGATACAGTTATTGCCTCTTGTATGTGCCTAACAGTATGAATTTGTAAAGCTTGGTGTAGAACAAAATTATTCTATTTTTCCAAAAAATGAAAATAAAGTTATTATGAAAGTTGAGCAGTAGATACAATAAGAGACTGAGGATATTGATTTGTCAGTGGAACATGGAATTAGTCTAGCAACAAGTATAAATCAAGACTTGGAGGAACTAACTTTTGAATCACTTTCAAGCCCACTCAATCTTTGATATTTTTAATGAGGCTGACGTTTATGAAAGCTGTCTGCTATATCATGTTTGTACAGTGGATATTTCTCCATTAAAAGTGAGAGTGACATTATCAGGTCAATTCACATACTATCACACAACTACAAGTGAAAACTTCTTTCATTTGATTCTGTAAGTTTAAAAGCCCTGGTAACCTAAAGACCTCCAATGTTGTTATCTACCAATTTCCTGTTTCTTAAAGTGTCATAAAAGTAGATGTTTTTCATAAAAACATAGAATCATGGAATGTCTTGGTTTGGAAGAAGCCTTGAAGATCATCTCGTCCAACCTCTCGGCCGTGGACAGGAATATATTTCACTAGGTCAGGTCACTCAAAGCCCTATCCAACCTGATTTTGAACACTGACAATGATGGGGCATCCGCAACTTCTCCGGGTGACCTGTTCCAGTGTCATTATTAAAAAATGTCTTCTTTATGTCCAACTTGAAATGACCCTCTTTTGGTTTAAAACAATTGCCCCATTTTCTGTCACTACAGGCCTTGGTAAAAAGTCTCCATCTTTCTTGTAAGACCCCTTTATACATTGAAAGGCCACAATGAGGTCTCCCTGGAGCCTTCTCTTCTCCAGGTTGAACACCACCAACTCGCTTAGCCTGTCTTCATAGAAGAGGTGCTCCAGCCCTCTGATCATCTTTGTGGCCCTCCTCTGGACCTACTCAAACAGCTCCATGTTTTTCTTGCACTGGCGACCCCAGAGCTGAACACGTTACTCCTGATGGAGTCTCACAAAACCAGACTAGATAGGGAAAATCAGCTTCCTCGACCTGCTGACCACACTTCTTTTGATGCAGACCAGGATACAGATGGCTTTCTGGGCTGTAAGTGCACCTTGCCAGCTCATGTCCAATTTTGCTTCAAGCAGTATCCCCAAGTTCTTCTCCACAGGGCTTCTCTCAATCAATTCATCCTCCAGTCTATATTGATACTGGGGATTGCCCTGACCCAGGTGCAGGACCTTGCATTGGCTTTGTTGAACTTCATAAGGTTCACATGGGCCTTCTCCTTAAGTCTGTACAAGCCCCTCCAGATGGCACCCCACCCCTCAGGCGTGTCAATGGCACCACTCATCTTGGTGTCAGCTGCAAACTTGCTGACAGTGCGCTTGATCCCACTGTCTATGTCATTGATGAAGACATTAAATAATATTGGTCCCAGTACAGATTCTGGAGGGACACCCCTCATTACTGGTTTACATTTGGACATTGAGTCATGGACTGTTAATGACATGGCCATATTGCCAATTCCTTATCCGTCTAACAGTCTATACATCAAACCCATATGTCTCCAATTTAAAGGCAAGAATGTTGGGGTGGACCACATTAAAGGTCTTGCAGAAGTCCAGGTAGCTCTTCACTTGTCCACTGAGGCAGTCATTCTGTCATAGAAGTCCACTAGATTAGACTGGCATGATTTTGCCCTTGTTGAAGCCACGCTGCCTGTCTCTAACCACCTCTCTGTCTTCCATATGCTTCTACATAACTTCCAGGAGGATCTGTTCTATGATCTTAGTGGACACTGAGGTAAGTCTGACGGTCAGTAGTTCCCAGGGTCTTCCTGATTACCCTCTTCAAAAAATGGATGTGATATTAACTTTCTTACTACCCTTTCAAAAAATGGGTGGGGTGTGATATTCCTGTTTTTTCCAGTCACTGAGGACTTTGACTGACTGCCATGACTTTTCAAATAGGACGGAGAGTGGCTTAGCAAATATGTCTGCCAGCTCCCTCAGGATTCTGGGATGCAAATCTTCGGGTCCTGTGGACTTGTGTATGTTCAAGTTACTCAGTTGGTCTCAAACTTTATCTTCTTTTATGGTGGGAGACACTTTGTTCCCCCAGTCCTGCCTTGAGGTCCAGGGACTTGAGAAATGTGGGAAGAGTGATTCCCAGTGAAAACTGAAGCAAAAAAATTGTTTAGTATGTCAGCCTTCTCCATGCCAGTTGTCACTTGTTCTCCTGTTTTATTTATTGGGGGAGTACACTTTAAACTTCCTTTCGCGACCCATGTACCTGTAGAAGCCCTTATTCTTCTTCCCAATACTTGTCAAAGTCAGTACCAGCTGTGCCTAAGCTTTCCTGATCCCAGCCCTACACATCCACGCAGTGTCCCTATATTCTCAGGACACATGTTCCTGGTTCCACTGCCCATTACATTTCCCTCTTACACTTTAGTTTGAACAGGAGGTCTTTACTTGGCCATACTGATCTTCTGCCATTCTTGCCTAATTTCTTGCACATGGGAACTGAGAGCTCTTGTTCTTTTAATAGAAGTTATTTTGTAATACAGGCAAGATCATTCTTGGTGTGTTTGTTTTGAGCATGTTTGGGTTGTTCTTCAGAAACCAGTAGTGCTGCATTAAGTGCACCGCTCTTACTGTTTTCTATGTGTGAAGGTCAGCTCATACGTCTCAAGCAGTTTTCTAAAATCATTCCGTTAATCTTTGATATTGCTTGCTCATCTAAGATTACCTCTCCAAATGTCATTATTGT
Source organism: Larus michahellis (assembly GCF_964199755.1). Taxonomy (NCBI): domain Eukaryota; kingdom Metazoa; phylum Chordata; class Aves; order Charadriiformes; family Laridae; genus Larus; species Larus michahellis. Next base: position 61,160,082 of record NC_133930.1, read on the forward strand.
GACATATTGGTATATACCATACCATTTATTTTCACCTTTGCTGCAAATAGGGAAAGTTAAGAGTAGGTTTATATGTTTAAAATACAGAAGAATACCTTTTTCTTGTTTGAATTAACAGGGACATTACATTTACTGAGGTATTAAAAAACCAATGCTTTTGGTATGTTCTGAGAAAGGAAAGAGTAATTATTGTAAGAAGTACTTCCTTTTCTGGCAGGCCTAACATGACGCTATCAGAACTTGAGAACATAAGTACCAAATTATTTGTTGTGCAAACAGGATGATAGCACGTTAGAAGTTTGAAGACACTAAATTTGAAGTAGATGTTTCCCAGAGACCAAGATGAAGTCAGAGCTTTTATGAAACAGAGGTGCCCTGTTTTCTTTCCTGAGAAGTGTTGCACAGTGAAACCTTGCATTAGTGATGCACACTTCATTTATGGTCACTGCCACTGCTTATTTCTGCTTTACTTGAGCTGGCATAAGACTGGAAAAGAAGGACAAACAATGAAATAAAGACCATACAGTGACTGAGCTACTTGGAAAATTTAGTAGAGCAAATTCACACATATGAATGCATTTCAGCTGATTTCAATCAGGTGTCCTTTTAACAGCTATGAACAGTGTAAGAACCTATATAGTAAAAAACAAAATTATTCAATATTTCACTGCATTTATTTTTTTCACAAACACTTCCAAGATTGAAAGACAAAACTGAAAGCCCTTAAAAGAACAGAAAAAAATATTTTAGACTGAAAAATTTCATCAGTCACATGAACTAATCTTAATGGATCCACATTTTCCTAGAGTGGAAGGGGAAAACCCAGTTTAAGGAAAGTTTAGACTAGATTCACAATATTTTATTAACCAATTCTCCAAAAACATTTATATTTTTTTTTGTAAATGGATGAGTGGAATAGTTTATTCATCATCATAAACGTGTACAAACTATTTTTTTCAAGATTATTGTTCATTAAAGACACACAATGAAGTGACTAGTTTTGTCTCTAAAGCCTTAAGCCTTAAGCATTTCTTCCTCTTGTGTGCTGTCCATGCAGAAATTACCAGTGTAGGGAACAGGAAAGATAAGTGAAAAGGCAGTAATAAAAAAGTAGCATATATTAATTTCTATAGGAAAAAAAAATAATTAAGAAGATATAATTTCCTTCTTTTTTATTATTGTAATGAGGATGACTGTGACTAAAAATTACAAAAATGATGAAAAGTCCACTGAAAACAGCAGCTCATAAAGCCTTGCCATTTTTATAGTGAGCTGAAAGCAATATATATGTAATTTGCTTCTCTTTAGTTGCTTTCCATTTTTTTTGGAAACACTTTTTAAAACACTGTAAAGCACTTTCTTACTTTAAGTGCACATGAACATTACATGTATAAAAAAATGGCAACTTTGGCATTCAGACTCCATGGTGATGAGTGCTACAAAAATATTTCTAAATAACAAAGTGAATAAGCAAACATAAATCCTTCCTTCCCCCATCTTCCTTTTACACAATTTAAACCTAATCCACATATTAGCACTTTGCCACAATAATTACAAATAGACAGATGAATTCTTTATGGCATCCTTACATAGCAGTGACAGAATGAGTGCCTTAAAATAATAAAGCTGCTCAGAAATGTCAGAGTATTAGAAAACATTTAGCAACAAACGGTTATTAAACTGTCAACATCACAAGAAAACCTCAGAGGTGACTGTATTTCACTTCACTTTCTAATGAGTAGAACCATAACTGTCATTTTAATTAAAAAGCAATCTTACCCAGTGCAAATAACAGAAAATGTTTACTGTGCCAGTTGATCCTCTGACAAGTTAATAATTTCAAATTCATTTACCTACAAAAAGAATGGGAACATTACTTCTCAGGTAATTAAGAGGTTAAAGACCCTGTGCACATCAAACAGCATGAACACATTTCAAGGTCAGGAAAGAGTAAGACCATTAATAACAAATGTATGCTTTTAGATTATGTCCACTTTCATATTGCTACATGACTGGGTTTGGAAGTGGGAAGTAGGAAATTACAGCTGAGGTACTTGTAAACTAGGAGATAATAAATTAAAAAAAAAATTAATTTCAAAATTTTATTTCAAATTTTTTTTTTCAAAGCCATAATGTATTATATAAAAATGAAGATTGTCTCAGGTCTGACATCCTGTTTTCTGGGAAAAATGCTGCAAATAATTAATATCCCAAAATGGGAGGATCAAGAGAATTAGCTCTGCTGATCCAAAATTCTTTGTAAGTTACTGTTAGTATGAGCTCTGTAATGGAAGGTGTAGTTCTATCTAGTATGAAGAAGACCTTATCTTTATTCTCCTTTTAAGCCAATCAGAATGAATAAAAACAAGCTCTAGTTATTAAAATGAAAAATGCATCTGGGTAACAGTGATTTTCCTTCATAAAGTCATATGAATTTAATGGAACTACCAATGCAAAAATATAGACAGACAGACAGACGGATGGATGATTTTGGAAGCTTCAACTCAGAAATATTTTCCATCATGCTAAGATAAAATGTTTTTTTCAAAATTTTAGTTTTTACTATGTTGCTTCAGTTATTTCAGTACTGATTTATAGCTTGTTAGCAGCAGCATATAATTTTATAAAAGTTTCAATGGTTAAAAAGTTTGAGAAGGAAATTAAGCTCTTTCTAAACTAATTAGAAAATTTGCTTTCAATATTTTACCAAGGTCACTGCAGGCCAATAAAAAAGATACCAAAAATAGATGCTACTGTAATAATGCTACTTACCCATATCAATACACATGCTGAACTTACTCCCATTGGTACTCACTGATTATAAAATAATGCAAAAATTATTAAACACATGAATGAAAATACCCATAAAATTTAGGGTCAAGTGAAAAGGAGACCATTATAAAAAATGTAGTGAAATTAACCCAAACATTATTAGATTTGCATAGCTATTTGCACACAGGCGTGTGCACTTAACTGGCACATCTATAGTTACCTAAGAGACCACAGTGCAAACATCTAAACCTAGCGTCACTCAGTAACATTTACGGCTATTACAGCAGCTCTGCAGAACTACAGAACTGCAAGCACATGGGAGAGTGGAATCTGTGCTGTAGTAAACAAAGGTACTTGTAACAGACTGAAAAAGCATAAATCAGAAAGTCAGAGAGAAAAGCCAGATAATTTGGGGGTTTTTTTGACATACGTAAGGTGTCTTTTCCTGTAACAGTTTGAGTCTTTTTAGACATTTTAAGATGAAATTTCTTTGGAAATTATCTGAACAGCACATTGAGCTTTATCTTTCACCAGTTTTCAGTGCCTTGGTCAAGGTTTCTTTGCATATTATTTGAAGAAGGTGTACTGTCATTTGTATGCTACATTTTGGAAGCATCATTCTTTTGGAATGTTGTCTTTTTTTTATTTCTGTAAAGGTCTCAGCGTGTCAAGATCCAAATAGACATACAACAAATCAATGACAAAGATGAGACAAAAGTTTATAAATTAAACTCTGTTTTAGAAAGCTAAAATTTTGTCTTTTTTTATTGCTCTCCTCAAAGCTTATTTCCTTCTCTTGCTTCTTCTTCCTCTATACAAATTATTCTTCCTATGCAGTTGACATCTAGCCTAATTTAAAGATTATATTTAGGTTTTCAACTATTTTTGAATTTATTTCTACAGCCAAAGAACTGGAAGACTGGTGTCAACTTTATAGGCCATCTTAAGGAAAAAATAACTAGTAACTAAGTACAAGTATTTATGAAATAAACAGAAGTTAGGGAAGTTATCTTTGCCTATTGATTTAACTTTATAAATAATGCCACAAAAACACCCAAGTCTCTGCATTGAACAACAACAGAAAGAAAAGATTGTCAAAAGTAGTATCAGAAAGAAGAATATCAATAAGGTTTCAAATCTCTAGTTGATATGTAGTTTGCATGGGAAGCTGTGGATCATACTAAATTACAATCTGTCATTGTTTCCCTACACTGCTGTAAATCATAAGATAACATTGCTACTAGTCTGATTCAGAGCTTCTCAAATGTGTTTCTTCCCCTAAGATGTAGCAGCAATTTCTAAATTCTTATTATTTTACACAAGTTCCAAGCTACATGACAGAGTCTTAATCATAGTAGACTTTACTTTCTCTTAAGTCTCATTGCAATATAGGAGTCCAGACTTGATATTCCACCTTTAAATTACAAGGTATTTTGAAAAAAACCTTCATCTGCAAAGATTTGACACTTTTCATTTAGTACTCACGATTTCTCAACCTTAAACATAGTTGTTGTTTTTATTTCCAAAGTATCCGCCTGATAATTCCACTTAGGTGAAAAATGATCATAATTTATTCCTTAAGAGGCATACAGAAGCAAAGGTCCACAAGGTCTCCTAAACGTCCATAATCAGCTATCAGTGGCAAAACCCAAGAGCTGGTACTGCCCCCACACTCTAGTGCTCTCCCATTCTATAACTGCTTTCATCTCAGAGGATATATGAGCCTTACATGACTTCCCTGTCCTTAGTAACCCCACTGGATTTCTGTTCCTTGAGCTTGCCTGGGCTTCCCTTGAAACTTTGTCCACAGCATTGTTTGTTAGGAATTATTTGGCACTGTGCTTCCTGCCATGCAAAGATGCTTTAGTTTGTGTTCAGCCTGGTTTCACTCCTGGTTCCACTAGCTTCATTTGATATATGTACCGTAAAAGCCAAGACAAGGTGCAATATTTTGTGATGGTGCCCTGCGAGATACCAGAATTTTGTTATTTCTAAGGAATAATGAATTTAAATGACTAATGGATGGAGAAGTAGACTCACCACAGCCTGCTGAGGCCCACTGCAATAGAAATAGACCATAGCACTAATAAAGACAGACTTCATCACCAGACATATTTGTTCACTCCCTAGATCCTTAGTGAACTAAAACCTCTTTGGGGGTACTCATTTAGTCATAATTAAGCTTTAATTGAACACAGCCAAAGCCCTTTGGGAGTTTTTACATTTACTGTAATTGATCCTCAGCATAGCTCTCTATGTCTGTACAATAATGCCTCAATTTCAATTTTTCTGGTGACTCATCCACCTTTCCTTGAACATTGTCTCAGTAAGGCTGCCAGACTGTGAGAAAAGAACAGAGCTGTGTTAGAATTGTACCAAGACTCAGTTTATAAATAAGACAGGAGTGGAGAGACTATAGCAGTGTCAAGGGTTGGAGTACATATAACTCAAGGTATGTGTATCTAGTATGGTCTACTGGCCAGACCTTAAGGTTTTGTCTTAGTAAGGACATTTAGAGCTTTAATAGCAGACTACATAGCAGATCTTATTGGTAAGTATTTTGTGCATAACCTTGAAGTTGTAAAGACACCTGGTGTTCTTCACAGTGTACTGTTTGTGTAAGAAAGGGATATCTGAAAAATATCTACCTTTGAATTAGCTCCAGTATAGCTCCAGTCTGTCACTGTTCTTAAAGAAAAAGCAGGCCAAATAGAATATCTGCCCACAGGCAAAAAATAAATTATTTTTTGTGCACAGATCTTCCTGTGGTGGTATAATTTCTTTTACTGCACCGATGTGAGAGCTTGATCATACTGACTTTGTTTGATTTGTTGTGATGCAGCCCTGTAGTGGTGATAAAAGATACAGTTCTTAGCATTATTCTGCTTTGTATTTTCCTGCATTGCTGACATAACTTTCAACTGAGAAGTGAGGTTAGCTGTGGTGTCAGTATCACAACCTAAAGAATAACAGTGGAAATCCATATATCAAATATTTAATTACTTGTTCAAAATATCCTCTTTATATTACTATGTTTCAGATGCTTTTCTCTGATTTCCTCCTACCACTGGGTGACATATTGCCCCACAAAAGCATCTTGAACTTGTGCAAACTAAGTCCTTCAATTCATTGTGACATGAAAGGCATATTGAATCCTCATATGCAAGGAGAAAAATCTAATTAAACTCTGATAAAGTGTTTGTCACTGACTCCCTGGTTTGGTGGCTTTAAAGGTCAGAATATAGCAAGAGCATGGAGATTAAAATGCTTGTGGATCTCTGAAAGGCTTACCAAATATATATAGTTAAGTAAAACAATGCACTCATCTGGGTCAGAAATTGAATGAGTGGAGAAATTTGTTCCTGGCATTTCTGTTCTATGCCCAGATTCAAGGTGGGTTTTCGTAATACTTCTGCTGCATATTCATGATAAGATCTCACACCTCTGCTTTATGTAATAAATCTATAGTTAGGAAGAGAAAAAAATCTCTGTATTTTGCCCAAAATCTTACAGAATACTATCCCCAAACAGTCTAGGATAGCAAAGTCTATCCTTTTGGCATTCCAGAATGACTTCCAACTAGAAGATATTTCAACACAAGCATGCAAGTTCACACTTCAACACTTGGCCTCAGAAAACAAACATCACTACAAAAACCCAACAAAACTGTTCAGATAGGATGGCACAACAGAGACACACAATAAGAGAAACAGGAGAGAGAGGGAGGTATTTTTTGTCACCACGTGATCTAGTACTAAGGGTCATGACAGCCTGCAACATAGAGTTCAGTAAAGAGGAGAGTCAGTAAAGCAATAAAGGAAATGTAGAGGACAAAGCCAAGAAACAAGTTAAGAGAATAGGAAGGGGAAAGAGTTAATTTTCAAGGCTGCCTAAACATAAAAACTTCTTTAGGATCTTTAAAAGAAGAAAACACATTTCTGACTGTTATTTTTCTTTTTCTGCCACAGATAGGGAGGGCTGCAAGTCATGTATGAAATAATCAAGTATATTTCATTTTTAAGGTTCTGCTGCAAAGTTCTTGCGACGATATTTTACAGTGCTTCTTTCTTTTTCTTAGAAGACTAGACAGTGCAATTTAGATAATAATAACGTTCCCTTTGAAACTGTAACCATCATATATAACCTGGAGTGAGGTACAGCAATATTTATTGTTCTTTTGTCTCTTTTCCTATGCAACACAAGTTGTTTCTAAACTCATTTTTGTATCATGCTAATGAATAAGATTGCAGTAGTTAATAGCAGAGTTGTAAATGCAGCATAATACATAGCTTTATATACACATTGGATTTTTCTTCAAACGCTTTCTTATTTATTTTATGAAAGAGTTTTCCAGGGGGAGAAACTCTGTCAGTTGTACCCAGGAGTGTTCTAGTGTAATTATCTTTCAGTACTTATTATGCCCACATGGAAATCAATGTGCTTTTTAAATATTTTGTTTCCAATCATATTGGTTTTGATTAAAAAACAGAGGATATTCTTCTTTCTCGAATTTCTTCTACTTCTTAGCTTTTGTGTTCTCTGACAGCAAAATGATGTTGTTTTGCTCTCAATAACTCTCCATGTATCTCTTTTCTCATTTACACTTATTATCATTTAAAGTCTTACTGTTTTTCTATATTGGCCAAAATGAACTTCAATATGTTTGTTAAACAATTCGCTTAATGGTCAGGAACCTCTTAAAGTTTCTAAAGAAGAAAAAAGAACCCCAAGAACTTCACAAGATTTAAGTACTTTCTCAAATTCTGATTCACACTGTACTGCTTAGTTTTTTGGCCTTAAAAAAAAAATAAAAATGCATTTTTTCATTAATACCTGGAGTATTGTGACCTGGAGTATTTTTGTGGTTTAACCCCAGCCAGCAACTAGGACCAGGCAGCCACTTGCACAGTTCTCCCCCTTCCCCCTAGAAGGTCCAAGAGAAGAGGGAGAAAAGGAGGAGAAAGGGAAAGAAAATAACTCGTGGGTTGAGCTAAAGACAGTTTAATAGAACAATAACAGAAAAGGAAAATAACAACAACAATAACAACAATGACACAAGTCACTCTCACCACCCAGTGGATTGGTACCTTCCAGAGAAGTAATCACGGATTCCAACCCCCCAGGCCAAGCCTCATTTATATACCAAGCAAGATGTCTATGGTACAGAATATTCCATTTTTCTGTCCGTGCTCCTCTCAGCTTCTATGGGAGGCTGAAAAGAGTCCTTGAAAAATATAAACGTCGCTTAGCAACAACTAAAACAATATGCATTATTGACATTACTTTCACAGCTATCACTAGAAAGAAAAATAACTTTTTCCCAGCTGTAACCAGAACAAGTATGTATCAGCCTTTAGAATAAGCTATGAAGATTTCACTTGGATTAATTATTTGCTTATTTCATAATTGCTATAGAAATTTCCTGGATTCTCAGAACCCAGAAAAGTTCTGCCAACTTCAGGTGTTGGGTATGCATTCATTCATATTCCTCAAACATGAAATCTCGTGAAGACAGCCAGGATCTGTCCCTCTGTCCCTGCAAAATGGCATCAAACTTCTCAGAAACATCAGTTTCTTTCCAATGCTGGAAAAAAGCAGTTCATAAAAATCAGACGTTATAACTCACTTATCACCATAATACCCAACTACCTGTTACGTAATTTAACATGAAATAATCTAAAGTTATACCACATGATTAACCAGTTGTGGCAAACACGGAAAATTTAGAAATTATTTTTTCAGTCAAGTCTCATATATATTCTGCTTGAGAGTAAATACCTGACTAGAATTGTTTAGTGTGAAAAAGAGGAGGAAGGCTAGAATGTACATGAAAATTGAAAAGCTGACAAGTAACCCTACTTATTGGCATTCCTGCATGATGTTTGTTATTTTGTCATACTGTTAGTACACATGTGGAGAGTGTTTCAACAGCTGTTGAGACTTAGTTATCCTGACCCCTCTGCTGCTCTATATCAGTTGTTGGCAGTTTCAGTATGTGCAGCTATTTTTGTCCTCCAAGTACAATGATACACCTGCTATTGTTTTTTTCTGGCACAAGCCTTCAATAGCTAATCATAGAATCATAGAGTCGTGAATGGTTTGGATTGGAAGTGACCTTAAACACCTCTAAGTCCTTCTCCTCAGGGCTGGTCTCAATCCATTTTCTGCCCAGCCTGTCTTTGTGCTTGGGATTGCTCTGATTGCTCTGCCCCCATGTGCAGGACCTGGGGGTGCTGCTCGATGAGAATCTCAACATGATCCAGCAATGTGTATTCATAGCCCAGAAAGCCGCACACATCCTGGACTGCATGAAAGAAGCTTGGCCAGCAGGTCCAAGGAGGTGATTCCGCCCCTCTACTCCGTTCTGGTGAGTCCCCAACTGGAGTACTGTGTCCACCTCTGGGGTGCCAACATAAGAAGGACATGGACCTGTTGGAGCACGTTCAAAGGAGGGTCACAAAGATGATCAGAGAGCTGGAACACCTCTGCTATGAGGACAGGCTGAGAGAGTTGGTGTTGTTCAGCCTGGAGAAGAGAAGGTTCTGAGACACCTTATAGTGGCCTTCCAATACTTAAAGGGGGCCTACGGGAGAGATTAGGAGGGACACTTTATCAAGGAGTGTGGTGATAGGATGAGGGGTAATGATTTTAAATGGAAAAAGGGTAGATTTAGATAAGATATTAGGAAGAAACTCTCTACTGTGAGGGTGATGAGACACTGGCACAGGTTGCCCAGGGAAGTTGTGGATGCCCCATCCCTGGAAGTGTTAAAGGCCAGGCTGGATGGGGCCTTTGAGCAACCTTGTCTACTGGCAGGTGTCCCTATCCTTGGCAGGGGTTTTGGAACTAGATGATCATCCATCTCTGGCAGGACGTTCTCCACCTGGCTCACTTTCTGCATGGAGGTTTGCCATCTATCCCTGCCCCAGGAGAAAGTTTAGGCTCCTCCTGCAATCTGAAGCCTGCGCTGGTAGCTCTCTCTTCAGCAGCTGCATCTGCGTGGAGTCACCAGCCACTGCTGGGGTAGAAGGTGCAGAGTCCCCAGCTGTAGACGAAGCCTTTGCTCACAGATGAGTGCCCACCATTCTGCCTTGAGAGTCAGGTAGGTTGAGTGCCCTTGACCTGTCCAGATGGTCACAGAAGGGTGTCCAGTTGTTGGGTTATGTGTCCTCCAAGTCTCTCACTTGGCCAGTGGAATGGCTGTACTTCAAAGAAGAGCCCTCCCTGAATGCCCTCCCACGTGAACTTCCATGCCAGGCCCTGGGTGCTGTCCCACACCCTTTTTGCCCACTCTTTTGGCAATGCTCCTGGTCCCTCATACTCCCTATAGCTGCCTTTTGTGGGAGTGGGGGGTGGCCACCATTAGTTCTGGCCCCTCCTAGGCCTCGTTAGGGGCTCTTGTGAGACCTGTTGGCTCCTGGCGGGTCTCTGTGCTGCCCTGGGGTTTCCCAGGGTCAGGAAATCCCCCTGTACAGAGCGATCCCCTCCTCCACTGTGGAACACGCTTGCACTGGAGCTGATTGCATTGGTAAGTGAGCCATAGTCTAGCAGCAAAAACCATAACAAGTTATGGCTGATTAAATATGTAAGGAAAGCAAGTCTTTACACAAAACATCTAGATGCCAAACTGAACTTTTGGACAGGGAAGACTTGTATGTGGTGCCTGGGTGAGTGTGTCTGTTACTGAAAACAGTTGTACAGAAAATATGCAAATCTCAGCCTTTGCCATAGCTGCTGCCATTTGTGGGACTAATATAGAATCATTAATAGCTTCTTGGCCTTCGAGGAGCTAGTGTGATGGTGCTCCACTGCCCTGGTCTGCCTTCCTGCTCTGAAACCTCTGTCAAGATGGGTCAGAGGTACAGATCTCCCTAGCCTGACACCCTGCTTAGGTAATCCCTGGCTAGAGTGTAGTCTGAGGGGGATATAGAAATTGTAAGTAGGAGTCTGGCTTGCCTCTGATTTCGCACTGTGCCCCATCTCAATATTTCACTTCATCATAAGGAAGATGAACACTGTTCAGCACTGAAAATCACAACTACCAAAAATGTGAAAATATTTCCTGATTACATTTACCTGGTGCAAGGTGGGAATAAGCTATACAACAGTATTAATCAGCATAATTTTTCCTCCTGGGTGCATCCCTAAGGACTGTTACTACTCTCAACTGCTGATACTGTATTTCTGAAATAGAGAGGTTTATACCTGTATTGTGTTGTACACATGAATTCTAATTTCGAGTATGAGTATGAATAATTTCTTCATTGATCTCACCAAGTTCCCAAGTGTAGAATATTTCCCCTGTTTTGGAGAACATCTTGCATTTCTCACTGCATTTTATCTTTCCTAGCTCTCTGGGAAGCAGCTTGATGAACTAACAGAGCTTTGGCACTGTTTCCTGCCTGGCTGAACTGGAAGACCTGGATTCAGAAAAGTATTGTGCGTTTCTATACAGTGAGAAAGTTTCAACACTCAATATATCTTGCTGCTAAACCACTGAATTGCTTTTTGTGTGCTGTGTAAAGAGCTGTAAGGCTCTATTTCAGGCTCCCATTCCTTGCCTCATCTTCCTGAGGTACTACAATAACACTACTCTTCTCACTGTGTGTTTTAATCTCCCTACATACACCTAAAGATGCCATTGATGTAGCATGGACATTTAAAGTTGGGAGACTGAAATTACTCATGAACAGTCCAATTGGTTCATGATATTTACGTTGCTAGTTTGAGCATTACATGCTAGGTATTAGAACACTATGGAAAAAAGTGCCAAAAAATGGTTTCAACAAAATCAGATGAACTTAGTCATTAGTTTGCCACAAGTATAAAAAAAATCAAGTAGAGAGGGACTAAGTGTGATGACAGAGCTTGAGTGGAACAGATTTGAAGAAAACAAACAAGGAAATGGGAAACGAAACTGAAGAATGAGTGATATTGAAGTGTGAGGAGAAACACTTAGAACTGGGACAAAGTACAACACTCAAAAAAAAAGTTTGCTTGGATTGGTAAGAAGGGAAGGAGAGTACTTAGATAACAAGAAAATACTGGATTGAAAGAGGTAACACAACAGTAAGGGAGTACTAAATAAAATAATTTTTACAATGGAAATGGAAGAATATTAGCAAATTCTAAATATATTATGTGAGAGGATCTGCAGATTACAGTGCTTGATGTCTTGTGTAGTTCAAGATCCTCTCAAGTATTCCAATTTTCAGAATAGAGAGGTAGCTTTACCAATGCTGGAAAGAAGTTAAAAAAAAAAAAAAAAGCAAGGAGAGTATATCAGATATCTCTGTATGGTTTGATATTATTTAATACCCAAGAGGATGTCTACCAGAAGGCAGAGTTAGTGATTGGCCATGGCTGAATATTAACAAGACACTGAGTAGAAATCAACACACAGCATGTTCTGTACTGTGATCATCTCCTAGATGTATAATATAATTAACATATACATATTACTTAAAATTACCTGAAAATAAGCCCAGTAGAATTTATATTGTAAGAACGTAACTTCATCAACTTCCTCATTTTAGAAGACAGTTTTAGTGGTCTTAAAGGATGCTATGGATTTGCTAGAGATTTTTAAGCTACTTCTCCTGTTTTCTTTCTGTCATATTGATGGATTTGGTTTTGATTGCAAAAAAATGTAATTTCTTTTTACAGAATTCAGGAAGGCACAGTTATTGCATGTCTGCTTGCCTGGTATGAAACATGTGCCTTGTACAAGGGAAGACAAAATTATGTCAGAGTCTAAAAGGACAAAAATAACACTAGGTGGTTCAGCCTCCTGTCTAGAGTAAATCAAAGTTGTATTTTGTCCAAGCAGCAATCAGTCTAGCTATCAGATACCGCAAGGTTAGAGGATCTTGACTTTTCTAGTAACTTTTGCCACACAGGTAATGTCAATGGTGAGCTATAGTGGGAAAGCCAGAAGACTGCAACAAAACTCTTTTAATAGTTTTCTATAAGTTTATTTAGTGGAGGTAATTAAAAACAAATGAGTATTTAGTGATTTGGTTTACCACCAGTTTGGGTAAGCTGCAAGGCAAGAGCTCTCTATAAGCTTACATACAAGCAATTATCCTAAAGTGAGACCCTGTCACTTCATTGACTTATGTGAGAGATGAGTTTTGTGCTCTCAGTGACAGAACAGCAGCCTTGTAATTTTATATATATATAGATGTATATTACTGGAGGGAAGGAAGTTTGGAACTCACGAACCCCAAACTTCTAGCAACAAGTTTGATTTCAAAACTAAAACAGAATGTCACAGAATAAATATTTAATGGATCAAATTTAGATTTACCCTCAGGTATAGAGAACCTTGTTCTATGGTTGGAGGATCAGAGGAATTGTCCAGTTGACAGGTAACACAGCAGGGGAGTATGTGTTTGCAAGCTACCTAAAACCAGGCAGAGTATTCGGAAAAAAAAAAACCACCAGAAACTATTGTCATTATGCTAAGGATTTAAATTTGGATTCATAATGAACATAAAAATATTGAAGAAAGTACAAAATCGTCTGGGGAGCAAAGATTTAAATGTAAATGCAAATCAATCTAATATCTTGAGGAAACTTTGCCTGTTAATAAAAAATCGTTTTCAAATAAAAAATATTTATTTGAACAAAGCAATCATATTCATGTTCATTTTACTTTAACCTTTCTGCCTAAAAGCTATTCATACTCAATCACAGGAAAGGAAATCAACAGTTATTTTCCAATAGGGAATCTTATTTGCAAATTCTTGTTTATTTGAGGTGATCACAAATCCATCTGTCATGACAGTGATAGGGAGCATGGCCCACAGAAGACATGGAAAATTCTGCAAGCACAGACTGAATCGTATGCCCATGTGGAGAGAGAAAAATATTTGTTGATGTAACTCAAAGCAATCATCTAGATGGTTTAAAAGTCAGACAGATGTTACAGAGATACATCTCTATGAAAGGAGTGGCTTAATAGGGGACAATGCAACGCTGTTTCTCAGAAAAGGCAGGAAGCAACGACTGACACTTTTCACCTCTTCACCAAGAAAAATGACAGCAGAGCAGTTCATCAGAAACTACCTTATCGGGCCGCTTATTGGAAGCAAGTAGGAGTTTTTTGTACTGGAAAAGTTCTTAACAGGGAATGACAGTTAACTGAGATACACTCCTGAACAGCTTGCTTCTCCTGTCTATTTCAGTGTGATTTCACAGTGTTGACTTCTGATCTTCCTTCTGAAGAATTTGGAGTTGGGGGTGGGGTGGGGAAGGAACTTTTCATTTCACCTAAATGCAGGCTGCAGTCCATTTACTTTCCTGTGAGTACTCCTGACCTGCCAGGTTGCTTCTGCTAGAGGGCGAAATGGTCATAGGAGATATGGGGCAGCCCTGGGATAAAACCCCAGTGGGATATCTAAAGAGTGGGCATTTTGTGACAGCTTTCTTGGAGAAAACAACAGCTTGGATGTCTTTTCTGAAGCTGTCATGGCATTTGCCTCAATAGCTATATCCCAAATTATCATCAGGATCAGGCAGAGCAATGGAGACAAGGTAGATAATTCATAGTTAAAAGTATGTTAGGCAGCTCACCGTGGTGGATTTCAGAACGCTACCTATATTGTTGCATAAACAATTACAATTTAAGCTGCTCTTCCTGACTCCTGCTGCAATAAGTCACATGAGGATTTCTTCATGGCTTGTTTTTAATAGACCCCCAGACAACAGAGACCTAAAGGAGTTGTGTTAGCAACTGAAGAAGTGGCAGCTTTGAAGCTGCTCACAATGAAGGGATCATGCATAAAGCCACTCCCTTTACTTAACTCTGTATATAGGCACCAGTTCCTACCTCCAGAGAGCTTTCCAGAGCACTGCAGTTGAAGTTTGAATGAATGAATAGTTCTTTTTCTGTCTTATAAATGAGAATGATGCTTTAATCAAGACACCTATTTTTTTTTTCAAACTGACATATCACTGCTCTCTAACACCTTTGCAGCAATGCTTAAGAAATCTTTAGTTTTCTAAGATAACCACAGTATCTCTGGTTTCTCTGTCTACTAGTAATCTTTGTGATAAATGGCTTAAGAGCCCTATTGCACTATTACACTTTAAAGCTTTGGAACATTGTTGGTACTCTACCAAGGAAGTTTCCTTTTACTTTGTAGAGAACAGAGGAGAAGTGACTGAGAGTGAATAAAGAGGATTATACACAAGCTTTTTGAAGTTATAAGTACAAAAAAATACATTTTTTTAATCATTCTTATTTGTGATCTGTCATCACTTTAGCAGTTAGGGAGAAATGATTTATTGTAATGTTAAAAAATCTTCATCTATTAATGTGGAAAAGAATTAAGAGAACTCTGATTTCAGGAACTTAAATCTAGTAATAAAAACAATGAAAGTTATTAGAGAACCAGGAAATTAAATCAATTTCATTTTAATTGCCCTTAAAAAATCACTTATGTGTTTTAGGCAGAAGGATTAACAAAGTATATGATTGTGAATAGATTTCACAAAGTAAAGAAGCTCTGTGTTTAATCCAGAAAATGCATTTCACTCCATGGCTTTTTCATCTACCTTGTTTTCTTCTGTTTATCCTACTGTTGGCCTTCACCTCTGGTCAGAAGTATACACAAGGAAGTAACCATATCTTGATTTGATTACAATGGCGCTCTCCATGCTTTAAGAACTGTGATGTTAACTATGTTGCCTGTAATCATTTTCCTGAAACTTATTCAGCTTCCTTCTGCTTTGGGGTTAGGTCTCAAATTTGGTTTGAAATGCATTTCTGTGATGGTGAGGACACATTTCATTGCAGCACCTGACCTCCATCAGTCATCATTACAAACCTAAAGCAGTAAGTTTTTGTTCCTGACATTTCCTACTTTCCCTGTAATTGTCACAGGAAGGGACTCAAGCTGTGCTGTTCCCAGTTCTCATTACAGACTTAGTCATGAGAAGATAAGGCATCAGAATATTTAGTTCCTTATTTACAGCTCAAGCTAGTTTTTGAACAATACAGTGATCTGAATATATATGCAATGACAGTCTAAAGAGCTACACAGCTGTGTGCATTATTTACTTCTGAGAATAAGACACCTAACCCCTCTAATGTCTAACTGCAAATAAAAAATATCGTAAATAACACGATACCTGTCTGGTAAACTGGTTCCTACGTTAAAAGGTAGTTGTGTATTTGTATGTTTAAATGAACAGTCCATTAGCTAGAAAGGAAAACAGAAGGAATGACAAGCTAAAACTCATGGATAATGTAGAGATTAACAGGCTTTATTTCTAGAAACTCTCATCTGCAGGTACTAAATCTAAATTAAATTCTTATTTAATTTTTAAAATTCATGTTACAGAAAAACTCTAGAGCAGAGGAAATATTTTCATTTCCAGAGAAAAACGTGCTGATTTGGATAATTGTTCTGTACAAGAAAGAGGGACCTTTTGTCTTTTGCTCGCTTTATGTGTGGTTTGAAGCTATGTCTAAACTGCACAACTGTGGTGAGAACCACAGTCGTTGTGCACTAATTGTTCAGACCAGGGACCTGGTTGAAATATCTATTCCCTGGCGAATCAAGGAGCAGAGCGGAGGGATCTGTGCAAACTAGGGCTGTGTCTGTAGCCCACAACCTGATCCAAGAAAAACAGTTTCGGGTCCTTTAGGACTCTTCTACATTCTCCACGTACAAGACCCTTTTCTTACTCGCTTCTACTTGGAATCACATCTTTCACTCATCTGTTTCCAACCGTAATAGCTCATCAAACCTCACTGGCTACTGCCAGATTTCTTGTCATGAACTGTGAGTTATGGATAGGGAGATCAGATAATCTCCTTAAACAAAACATTTTTATTTCTAAAAGGAGCAATAAAGCTTCAGAAATCAACGAACACCAGTTTACCTACAGTATAATTTATTCAAAGCTTAACTATTTCTTCTCATTAAAAATTCACGTAAACTATTGAATCCTGCTTTTTTTCTACAGTATCACTTCCTGTTAGAATTCTTTCACTATTCAAGCTTTCAGCCTTGGCAAAACAGCTGGGTAACTTTATCCAAAGCCTGAAATTAGCTTTGTCACAGCTATTAGCTTGGGTGTTGTCCCACTTTACCAGATGCTTTATCTGGATCTATTGTATGGATTCACTTGTTAATTTTCTAACAACCCTGCCAGTAAGCTAAATAAATCATGCAAGAGTAACTGCCCAAATACTCCAATATAACTTTACAGTAACCCAATAACTAGTATATATACAGAGTTAATGAATCCTCGTTTATGTGCATCACGTACCTCAATCTACCCCTGTAGGATTCGTTGTACATAATTGACATGCTCAGCATTTTCATTAGCAAGAAAGATGTCTCACTGGATTTGGATTATCTGACATTAAGCATCGTGAGATTTCGACTGCCCAACAACATCTACTCTCTATAGGTTCCCTCTTTTATCTGCAGAAAATTTTAGTTTCAAAATCTGGTTAACACAATTTAAGTAAACGTCCCAGTTTCTTGTAGCCAGCAATACGTGTCATGCCTGTGCACTTAGGACCACATCCAGATGTCTTGGAGTTCTTAGCCCAGATGAATACGCTTGCAGCAAGGCAGGCAGTGACCAGCTTTCAACAGTCATGCAAAAAAAGGCACAAAAATTTGCATTAGAAACAGAGAATCTTTACCCTTTTGTCACCATGGTCTGTATTTCTGGGATCTGCAATTACAAGCAAACTGAGGCAGCTATATAAAATATTTTATCATCTGAATAAATGCGCTTCTTTACACATAAACACATCAATAGTATTTTAGAATGTTACATTGCATTCATATGTTGGTTTTGTTTTGGTGTTTTTTGTTTGGTTGTTTGGGGTTTTTTGTTTTGTTTTGTTTTGCTTTGGGTTTTTTTAGTGCGGTGTTTTGAGTATCTGCCAAAGAATCCTTTATCTAATCTAAAAGCAACATCATTTCAGAACCAAAATTTTTCATTTTCTTCATGTTAATTTATTCAAAACACTGATCCATCATAGATCTAGTGTCTTGCTCTTGATGGGCCAGATTTGCCATTCATAAACAGTGAAATATGGCACTTCTACAGCAGTATTTCTGGTGTTGTTCAGAATATAACCTTCACAGAATTAGATCAGATAGAAGAATCGTACTAACGATTTTTGACCTTAGTATTTTACAGATATAACTTAACTCTTAAGTTCTCCTATGTACTTCAAACTAATGTAAGGAAGTCAGCAATAATTTATCAGAACTCTTACCACGGAGCTGTCAAATATCCTTTTGCAGGTGTATCATTGGACTGCCCCAAACATGTTAGCTATCTTGGCATTAATTCAAGCTTGTTTTGAACTCATTAGGTGTAGATCTTATATAGAAGATTTAATTATCGGCATGGAAAACACTAGTTGTCCAAACAAGTAAGGCGAATATAATTTTTTAAACCATAATGGGATCAAAATATAAACACTTCATACTGAATAACTATTGTGTCAGCTATATCTATCATACTTTTAAATTAATATAATAACCTTAAGCCACATGACTGGAATTATGCCATTGGAACCTAGGTAAGAAGCACTACTGTCTGAGTCTTCCTTAATATCCCTTAGCAAACAATTTTCAATACATAGGGGTCAAAAAAAAAAAAAAGAGGGGAAAAATGTTTCTGCAGCTGGCCATAGAAGAAATCATATTAGATTTGTTGCAATTTTCAATAGATTTCTACTCATGACAGGACCGTATTTGCATCCAACATTCCTAACTGGTTGCTATAAAAGGAAGTGCAAAATCTTACGGTGTTCTTTAGCCACTAAAAGCTGTTTATCCACATTGAATTTATAAGATGATCCCCTTGGAGCTAACTAAAAATATATTGTTTCTCAGCATGATGCAGTGCCTTTGGATAGGCCTCCTCATGTCCCACACGGCAGGTGTGAAAACATAAATCACCTCCTGCAAATACCAAATAGATTCTCTGTATTCCTCCTCAGTTGCAGAGTCCCATTTAATCACCTCAACTAGTTACTCTGCCTTCATCAGCTGTGTTATCTGAGTTCTGAAAGTTAGCTTTAGGCCTTCCACCTTCCTCCTTGAAATAGCCCTATTTTTCTCTAGGATTCTTTACATTATAACTGAAAGAAAAAGTTCCCCATATGATGTCTGCTAGGGGTTGACTCAAAAATTTCTCAGATTCGTTCTGGCATTTTGGATTTCAGATAACAACAAGCTTATCTCAAATTGTCACATGCTGCTTGTACAAACTTCCCTGGACATAATCAATACCATTTATTAAAAATGATTCCAATAATTTCCAATTATATGTCTCAGGAATGCATCTGACTAGATGATGAGAATTCTTCATTCTCATTTGTTTCTCATCTATGAGCAGTTTGAAATGACTGATTTTCTATTGAAAACAGGCCAGTGACCAGTGAAAACATCTGGGAATACTTTAAGAAAATCTAATTCTCTTAGATTGTTTTACTAATACCCAGTCAATTAGGAAGTGGTGGATCTTTTTCATAATGAAATTCAACAGAATCATCTACAAGCTGGTATAGTCCCAAGCTTAGTTCTTAAAACTAAGTCCAAAGAATTTAATTAATATCAGCTCCCTAAAATAATTAACTCAACCTTAAAAATAAGTGTCTGAAATTGATCAAACCTCCTCAGCTCTTGGAATTCAATGTTAATTTGGTAAAGGACATTTACCATGAATTTGCTAGAGAGGGGTCATAGCAGCATTTCCTTGCATTGTGAGGGTGCTTCTTTGAAATGGCATTCAAAAGAGAAGCACTAATTCTACATTGCAAACAAAATGAACTGTTTATTTCCCATCAACTCCTACTGAATTCATTATCATATTTTAGCGATAAATAACAGTAATTAATATCTGACATTTACTAGCTGCAGAATTCCTTAGAACATTACAAATCTTAGAGCTTCTTAGAATTTTAGAGTCAGAGCTGTACTGGAGGAGGAATTAAATTTCAGTCCATACAAGAAGAAACAGCAGGAAGCATTACAGCAATGAAACCACAAGTTAATCCATGTTCCTTTAGCAGAAACCACTGCTATGAGGCCTTATTCTTCATGGTCAAATCTTTGACTAAAGGCTTTTTCACCAGAGGAGACTGTAAGAGCACAAATATTGATCTGTACAGATGACCCAAAGACCTCTATCATCCTTTTGAGGTCTGTATGATTCCTACGTGCTTTAAGGAAATATCAGGAGTAAGGTACTCTTTTTGGAAAGACAGCTGGAAGGCCACATAAGTAGCAAAGAGAAGGTGGAGGTTTTAGATATATTCTCCCTTCTTCTCCTCAATCCAGACATTATGGAATGGTATTATAGGGTGATACTGTCTGATCCTTTGGATACAGCAATCACTTGTTCTGCAGAACCTCACATTATATTAAGGTTTCATTTACATGTGATTTTAAAAATGACTAAATGCTTGAAGAGGTGGTAAATTTTTATGTGTTTTCAGAGTACAACAGGTTACATTTTGCTGCAACAAATAACCACTTACAAGATGCTTTAATGATGTCCTCAGTGTCAGCTTCAATATATACTACTGATGCCTCTTATTTACTTACCTTCCATAAATCAAATCTGAATTCAGAGCAGTCACTGAAAACTCTAAACTGTCTCTTTGGCAACACTGCTCTTCTTAGTCTAAGAGGACTATGGAATAAGAAAGAGTGAGGTATTTATTATCTCTCCTGTAGGCCTGATCTGTTCTTATTAATTTGAATTTAAAAAATTGACAGGACAAAACTGGCAATGATTGGACTTTAAGACTGCGGTAGGAAGGCAGGGAGGTGAGGAATTTGTCTTCCAAACAAAAGATCTTTTACAAGGGAGAAGTACAATAGCATTGTCCTGAAAATAAGATCATTCAAAACAAGACAAAACAAGACAAAACAGAACAAAACAAAACAAAACAAATCAGTACAAAATAAAGGGGCAAAACCTCTGAATAAACAAACCAAACCAAAACAAGTCTACCAAATGCCCCAAAGCAATGCATCTTCCAGAAACATGGAAATTTTGATTCAGGGAACAATCTCAGAAGATTTATTGTATAAAGTTTGTATGAAATGTCCAAAATACAAATTCTCGTCTGAGATTTATCTGCATTACATTTATCAAGAAATGTGACAATAAGGGAAACATTGCATTTCTCAAACTATCTAAAATTTCAAGAATATGGTAAGTTTTAAGCAGATCAGTACTTAAAAAATCAGTTTTTTGCATTTGAAATGAGGGGAAAAAAAGACAGCCTATTAGGCTGTTAGGGAAGTCAGGGATAAAGTTCATTACCGTCAGTTTTAAGGTGTATTAGAATCAAAATACGTCTGTGCCAGTCAAAAAAAAAAAAAAAGACAAAAAAAAGGACATTCAAAATGCTTTTATGATTTGAAAGGAAAAATCATAGGTGAAGAATTAAATGGATCTACTGAATTAGTCACTTCTGTGGCTAAGCTCTAAGCCTGTAAGTACTACTCCTGTATTAAATGAACAGTTTTCAAAGACAGGATTCCTGTGGGGTTTTGTTTTTGGTTGTTTTTTGTTTTTTTTTCCTTCAACACATCAGAAAAATAACCCTGAAACCGATGGACAGGAAACATTAAGGTGGTTATAAATCAAAGACTGTCATCATCTGCACGTTGTTTGATATAAGTTTTCTTCCAGACCGGTAAGAGTGATTGTGAAGCTATGACATACGGCTGCATGCGTGGTACCTTGCTATGCAGCACGACAGGCAAATCCTCACTGCAGAGGTAGCTCCCTTTTTACGCGCATGGCTCAGAAGGAAGGATAGGGTGAAAGGACTGTGACAAATGGAGTGAAATCAGAAATAACATTTATTCAAATTGTTTGTTGAGGAGTGTCCGGATTATTCTAGGCACCTTAAGAAATCATTAGGTTAAGTATAATTCTGGATGATGAACAAGGATCTGTAAAGGGAAGATTGTTACCAGTAAGCTGTTTCGGACAGAAAATACTCAAAATGAGAGGACTTGAATTGAAGATAAGGTGGAAAAAAAAGAAGAGAATGGCCTAAGTGATTAAGAGGTTGTTATTAGGCAGTAAATTGAAATAAAATCCCAATAATCACATGGACAGTATGTAATGTGAGGGGTGCACTTGTTTTGAGACACAGTGATAAAATATTAAAGAGTGTATCAGTGTCCATAAAGAGATGTGTATAACTGCTGATTTAATTGATGTGCATCTCTGGGCAACTCCAGCTTGGGACAAAAATGTTCCTATCCATGTCCAATTGTTCTTTAAATATAAAACTGTGCTGTGATCCCCCCCCTTCCCCCCCCCCCCCCAGCATTATCTCCTTTACTTATTTCTCTTATAACTTATATAGTTAATATTCTTGTGGTACTGCAGAAGACCTTTGGAGACTATTAGAGTGAGAAATATGCATAATAAGGCTTAAGCCTGATTAATTTTGCTTCTCTTGTCTCAGTCCTTTCAGAGATTGATATGACTGACTAAACAAATTGCTCTGGTAGTTTCATAAATTCTACAATCGAATGACCTCAATTGCTACTCAAAAAAATTCTTTTATTCACTGGGATTATTTAATCTAAAGCCAAAAGAAATAAAAGAGATCCATAGGAATGCTGCTTACAAGTGCATCTGCAACTTTTATTTTCATCTGAATCAGACCCAGACTTGTTCTGTACATCAGGTTTTTACATTGACAACCCAAATAAAAAGGTGTTCCTGGACTGAGTTTTAACCACCAGCAAAGGGGGATTTTATAAAAAAAAAATAAAAAAAAGCAAACACTTGTTGTGAAAATACTTGTCAACTGTTTCCTAAAAGATATTGAAAAAACAGTTTGGTGGATTCTTGTAGCTGTCACCTGTACAATATTTGCACTACTAACAAATTGTTTGATTTATTTGTTGAGGTTTTTTTCCAGTGGTGGGAAAAATCTCAGTAGGAGGTGAGGACAAATTGGATAACTGGATTCAATTTTCTCTATAATAAAGTTCAAATTCGGATCTGAACACAAACTCTGCAAAAAATGATCCAGCCCTGGTGGTCAGACTCCTTCATTTATATTATGCCCTGAGATTTGACCTTTTGTGTTAAAACTGGAGAAATTTTTTGTCTGCCTTTTACTGCATAAGAACATACAAATAAATAATTTTGTAATATTATTTTAAAAAATTCACAGTACATTTAGTGATTAGTATTCCAAAATGTTGTCCAGTTTCAATTTTTTATTCAATCTTTTAATACACCCCATCCCAAGCTGTAACTCTATGAACCCCTAAATTCTATATGTTAGGAAGATCTGTCACCTGTTATTAAAGGGGGATAAAACGATGGTTGCACAATTGTGTCACCTCTAACTGGCAACTCTGTGAAAGCTATAAACCAAACAGAGGCAGAGAATCATCTGCCAGCATCTGCTGCTTCTGTTTCCTAAAACCAGACATCACCTCAGCAATAGGCAGATAATGGACGACAGTTGTGAGACTGTGAGGTTAGACAATAAACTGTAAAGCTGTTTAGTCAAAATATTAGGGACAAGAACTGGACAGTAGGATATACCCTACATATTTTAATATAGTCCTGTTACCATGAGCAATTATATTACAACACTTCTTTTCACCACTATTTCAAAAATTGCCTTGAAGTAACCTTGGCACTGCCTCCGTTTCCCCTGTGAAAGACTGCATGTATATTTAAATTGATATATCTGGTCTAAAGTGTCCTTTTTTTTTTTTAACTTAAGAAGCCCTTTTTTCTTTTTCAGGAGTTCCATATGATATTCTAGATGAGATACATCAGTCAGCAGAATTCCTGATTTGACTTTTGTTTTCTAGGCTTTTCATGTTTTCATTATGCTTATTGTTGTAGTGGCCAATGTATCAATATAGCTTTGTTTTGAAGTTTCTGTTACGCATCAAGATGGGAGTACATTTTTCAGTCCTTAAGATATGTTTTTTCGTAGTATCCCTATCTTCTTAATCACGAAGCTGTCAAAACACAGTTGGTTTTTGTTTTCCAAACTCATTATAAACCAGTAAATAATTTAAATTGTATGTCTCTTACCAGGTGCTTTTTTGATTCTCTTTTTTAAATACACTTTCTAGCTTTTGGTTGTTCCATTTAGTTATTTATTTATTTATGCTCTTCTTTTGCCAGCTGTTAAACATTTTTGACCACTGCTTTATATTATTTTGCAATTCCAGGATTAATATACTCCCCAAAGACAATGTGCTTTCCAGTTGTCTGTGATGTTCTTTTAGTATGTGAGAAGATTTCCATTACAGGTTTTAGCAGTTCGAATACTTGCCATCATGTTTTTTCTTTTTTTTTTTCCTACACCTCAGCTCCCCCCTCCCCCCAGCAATGAATAAACTGCTTTGTTGCTTTTTCTTTCTTTAAACCCAGTGCGTTTCATTACCTGGTAAACATTTGTGACTTATGTATACAAATCTAAGCCAAAATTTGGATTTTATTTTAACTATGCAGTAAATAGTCACCACTTCAGGAACATTGAAAAGGTGGGGTTTTGTCTGAGATCTAAATTTTAAGTATCATATTATTAGTATCAGTTTCTTACATCTATCTTTTTTTTTTTAATCTTTCTCATGCATCTCTTTTCATGCTCTAGTGGCAGAGACTGTAGGGGTTTTTTTGTGTGTATGGTTGGATCTCAAAGGTCCTTTGCAACCATGAAGATTCTATGATTCTATGTACAATAGTCACCTACTTTTTTATTAATAAGTTAATTTTTCAAGTTCTTTTTGAAGGAATCTGTGTTTGATTAAGAGTAGGTAGTAGCTACATCTAGATGACAAGAAGTGCTAGTATTTAATTTTTATCCTTTGAGCAATTTAACTTATTTCTTAAGTTGTTCTTGTTTCATTGGGATGAAATAGAAGTGGATATTGTGTTAGCAATTACAGTAAAATCACGTTGCTGAGAATGTATTTTTTCTGTCTTTTTTCTAACCTTGGTTAGTAATTTTATGTGATCTGTTGAGATTTGGTTGAGAAATTTTGTTTCAGTTTATCAAAGTAATTTGGTACAGGTTCAGATGTTAAAATTTGCTTTTGAAAATTGTTAAGTGAAAACAGGAATCCCATCTTATCCAATTCCACACTGACTCAAACTAGTATATATTCTTGACTTTAGGAGAAAGATCAAACAATGTCAGGTGACTGTATTAAAGTCAAGTGAATGTCTTTCTTGAAATATTTTAATGATGCTGCCCATCTTGCATGAATTTCACTGAGTCCTTTAATTTTGATCTTTAATCTTACATGCCTAGAGGAAAAGTAAATATCTTACTCTTTCTTATTCTTGCTTAGTTTCCCACAAAGTGAATACACATCAAATCTGTGTTTTATGAAACTACCATTCTGTGCTGCTTAGAAATTAAGGTGAGAAAATCAGGCAGTAATGCAATTGCAGTTTTTTTAGGTTTTGGGGGTATTTTTAGGTGTTGGGTTTTTTTCACCTGTTGAGTTTTTCTAAGTTCCTTTTCAGGGCATCCCATTGTGTACATGTATTCCTTTGGGAAGATGTATGAAAAAAAAAAAGGTGTTCTCAGAACTTTGTAGTTGAATGATTAGCTTAATCCTTATGTAGCAGATTATCGAAGCATTTTATTGTGATAGAGACATTTTTCACATAATTCAAATTTTGTGGCTACTTCTCCCATTTTTCATAAAATAAACTAAGCTCCATGAATTAAGTATTCCTTTCAAATCTCTGACTTTGGGCTTTGCGTTTTGGGTTGGTGGTTGTTTTTGTTGTTGATTTTTTGTTTTGTTTTTCAAATATTACTGTTGTTTCAGAAATGAAACAAACAAAAACTGAAAAAAAACCAAATAGAAACTAAGGCTGAACTTAGTTGTTTGTTTTTTTGCTTAGGACACATATTATGTGCCAAATGTAGTTAATCAAAGTTCTCAATGTTATGTTTTCATTCATAAGCAGAGTTCAATACTTTAAATGTAATTTCAGGTTTATACTTGTGACTCGAGATACTGCTTTCTTTTTTTTTTCTGCGTAATACTAAACATACTTTGCTGCACTTGCTACGTAATCTTCAGTAGTTTTAGGAGCCTTTACTAATTGCTTTTCTCTATTTTTCTATTCTAAATTGCTCTGCATGTCAAACCACAAGCTTTTTTTAATACCAAAATAATTCTCACAATTGTTTTAGGTCTTACAGAGTGAGAGATATATGACAGAAATGTGTCTTGCCACTACTTTAGTCCACATCACATTCCACTTGTTAACAGAGCAATCATTTACTTCAAACTGAATTTAAATTGACCATTGTCAATATTCTTAATGACAGACTTTTGCCTTTTGTGGCCATTGTGTAATGTGGCAATCTGCAAACTGCCTTGCTAAAATCAGAGAATTATGATAAGCATCTGAATCTTGGGCTACCTATATTAAATAATACACTTCTAAATGTTTCAGGCCTTTCTCATGGTCATTCATACCACTGACTAAAGTCTCATAAATGCCTCGATCCATTTCTTAAATGGAGATGCTCTTGTGATATACCTTACAGCATTCATATCCTGTGGATACAATTCACTGCCCCTGTGTAAAACAACTCCACCATTCAAAATCAGATGCCCTTTTATTTCTTCTCGCTATTTCCTTTAGGATCTGGGACTGTAATTAATCTGGTCGTGGTACTTTGTCAACTTTTCATAGTTCTCATTTCCTGATTATCTGCTCTTGTGCAATTATGAGGCCTCCATACTGTGTTGACAGGAGCATTTATAACTAATATACTGCTTGAATATCAAGAAGTTTTTTATGTGAAGCATGTGATACTGTGAATGCAGAAAACAAGGCAAACGTTAATAGTGGTTCCAACTTTTCATTGCAAAATACACTTGAGCAGGTAGAAGCCCAGTAAGACTAGACCAGTTGTGGTTAGTATCATAAAGATTTCATTGCAATCCCTTTTCTAAGGGCTTTAGTTTCTTTTTTGCTTTTAAGTACTTCAGAACTTTTTGAGAACTTCCCAGAATTTGTCCCCAAACTGAGTGCAAACCAGTCACTCCTGTAAAATGTTTATTTTCATCTTACCCATAATAACTAGGTGAAATCAAAGCCAAAAATATGCACTTGAAATTTGATGTTCTAATGAAGCAACACTAGCAGCTGACATTTCTCTTAATTGAAGAGATACCCAATGTTCTCTTTTTCATATCAAACTGCCCTCAAATGTCACTAAGGATATGGCTACTTTAGTTCTAATGTATCAGTATGACATTAGAATCATCATTTCCAAAATCTACACTGAGAAATGTCTAATGAGTCAGATCTTATTACACTTTTAAACTCAGTTTCTCTCTGACTTGTGCATTTCATAATACGTAAGATAGAAAATAAAGGTTATACTACAGAGCCGTAACCTGTGCCATTTTATTTACCAATTCAACATAAATATTATTCCCTGAAAAAAACAAAGAAGCAGAAGGATTGCCTGTGGTGAAGAAATATTCTTATTTTTATTTCCCATCATCACTGATCAATATGCTGTATTAGTACATGAAAACATTAAAAGAAATATAAATTTTGGAAAGAAAAGAAAAATATATACCCTAGAGGTAAAATAACATGTAGGAAATCCTGGTATTTTCAGAATAAAATGAACTGTACAAAGTATAATGTAGTTGATGAAAATCATAAAATAAAAAAGAAAGATATAAAAAAAATCTGAACACCCTGTTCCATGAGGGCAAATTAAAAAGTTAAAAATAAAGACTCTCACTGAAGGCAGAATTAGACCTTTTGTTTGTTCATTGTGTGAGATGATTTATACCTAACTAGACGCCTTGTTTCTGTGGCTTGTCTAACTGTTACTGTCTTTTCATTTAATTGTACATTAGAAAAAAGCCTCTCCTCTCTCAGGTCATGATTTAGCTTGACATACAGAATACAGTAAATTTCTGGGTTCTTATAGCTGCCCCTCAAGTATTTATGAGTTAAACGTTTACTAAATATGGAACAGAATTGTTAGCACCCTTTGCCTTAATTTATTTTTTCAATGTCATGCTGCTTGCAATTTTGAATAACTGCTTTTATGTGCTGTGAAGAACAGTAACCGTTGAGTATTGTGGTTTTGTTCAAATCCTATTTGTTGTTATGGTAACAGCATCCCTATTAAGCTTCCTGCTGTAGATCTGCTCTATAAGACATTATTTAAAATATTCAGCAGCAAAAGTAGAAGGATAACATAAATTTAAATAATACTTGGTTTGACTATTACTACTTTACACGCTTAAGATGTTTTAAATAGAAAATATACGTAACAGTTACCAGACAACTCTTCAGTCTTCTGAAATTGAGGTTTGTTTGTAACACATGACAAGTAATGAATTTTATTTTTTTTTAATTGGAATCAAGTTTTTAAGAAATGCTGTCTCTAGCTTCACGTAATTTCATGTGGTCTGGATTATTTCAAACTGTATAAAAGAACAATACCAAGGATGTATGACTGTGTAAAGATGCCAGTGATTCAGTAAAGATGCCTTATGTGTACTGAGGAAGACTTCTTGTTACTTAGGGTAGGCACTACTATTTCTTTGTGGAAATTACTAAGTCTCAGGAATTTGCCATAAATATTCAGCATTTTTTTTTAGGATAAAAGCATACAAATCAACTTATTCTCCTTTTTATTTTTTAATTAAAAAAATAAAATTTGTCAGCTACTCTCTGGGTACTGTATGAGCACGTATCAGTGTCTAGGTCCCCACCTGGAAGAGTTTGCACTCTAAGCATGCAAGAGTAACACGAATGAGGGGATAATTGCAGTGCACAAGCGATA
The DNA here is from genome assembly GCF_964199755.1 of Larus michahellis. Taxonomy (NCBI): domain Eukaryota; kingdom Metazoa; phylum Chordata; class Aves; order Charadriiformes; family Laridae; genus Larus; species Larus michahellis. Next base: position 61,188,700 of record NC_133930.1, read on the forward strand.
GTAGTGAACGATGCTTTCAAAGGTTTTCTGTGTGTGTCTGGAGCGAGAATCAGTTTAGAGTGAGAACCTAAATGAAATCAGCAAGGAAGCAATACACTACATAAAACCAAATGAGAATGGAAACAAGAGAAGGAGCAAGTAGCAGGCTAGGCAATAAATCAGAGTGGAAAGTGTTAAGAAATAGTGAGTTTAGCCCACAACTGGTTACCTGTGAACGCAGAGCAGTGCTCCAGAGAGGATCTGAGGGCAGGGGTCTTAAAATGTAACAAAGAAAGGCTTGGGCAAATAGTAAAGATGGACAGGAACAGCTTAAAAAAAAAAAAAAAAAAAAAAGCTGAAGCTTATAGATCTTCACAGTTCAATTTCTGGTGCTCAGGAAAGGGTTGAACAGACTGCAATAAATACGTGACAGAAAAAAAGCCTTGACTAAGTGCTAGTGGTTTTCTGAATATCCAAGCTCCATACCTTTGTCCTCTGCTCTTGCTAGATGATTTCTGTGTCTAGCTATTTTCTGCAGTCTTCTCTCTGTCTGTGTCCCTCATGCATATACTCCTCTGGGTTCATAATTTATTAACTGTTGGCCAAGTACTGACTTCCATTGCATGCAGCCATTTATTATGTTGATTCATTTACTGTTATCCTAATTCATATTTTTTTTATTTTTTATTTTTTTTTATCAGTCTTGCAAAAGAATATCAAGAGACTACACAAGAGTAAAGAGAACCCCATCAGGAGGAGGTAAATCACATTAATATTCCCTTTAATATCATGGCAGAATTTTAGCCAGAGGCTCCTGGGAACCTTGAATAGTCTCATCTTCTATATTAACACAGCATATGTTTTGTGCCAGTCTGAAAATGAATTGAACAGAGAAATGTATACTACGAATTTCAATATTAAAATATGTTTCTCTCACTTACTAATTAAAATAATATAGCCTGAAAGAAAAATTAAGTAATTACTTGTAAGGTATAATTTTGGGTCAGAGAATATACAAGGATGTGTGTTTTTTCTATATACATTAAAATGTGTGTATCTATTATTGCTTCATTTTACCACATTGAAGAATATGACTATACAAAACAGTGTCAAATAGCAAACACAACAAATTCTTTTCAGGTTTGATCCAAAGGACACTGAATCAAGCAGAATCATTACTTTATCAATAATTATTTGAATAAGGTCCTAAACAGAGTTATATTTCATGATTAATTTTATGTTCACTCTTTCATTTGTCATAAAGAGTTTTGGTGGGAGTTTTACTAACTTATGTTTTGGCTTTTGAACATTTTAAAATCTGCATTAAAATAAAATAATAATTAGACAGCCAATTAGACAATTAGAAAGGGAAAATTATCAGAAATTACTAGTTGAGATAATGTCAATATTAATGATCTTGTATACTTTCATGTCCAAAAGTTGCTAACAGGAGACAAACATCTTGTTGAAATATAAGGAAGGCATGTACTATAATTTGGAATAGTGCCACTGAAGCCTCACAGGTATGATTATACGTAACTTGGTTTCTTCTTGTGGTTTATGTTTCCTGGAGAGTTAGTCTGAGATTGTGAGAAGATTGCTTAGGGGCAACGACTAATTGTAGCCTCCTGCTTCTTTGGGGTCTAGGGTAAACCGTAGTTTCATACCCACTCCACACACTGGATATGACTGATTCATTTAAGAAGTACAGTATCAAAACAGTCTTAGAAATTTAAAGGAACAAAATGCTGAAAATAAATCCCATCCATTTATGTTTGTGCTTACTGAAAAGTTATGTGCTTTTCCCATGTTTAAAACTACAGTTAATTTCACTTTCATTCCTGTTACTAAATTAAGTAATAAAGTAAAATTATAATAGAGGTAAAATTTTTGTATAACTCATGAAGGTAAATTAGGGTTGAATGGAGTGAACTTCATTGCGCTTCATTGCAAGACCACTAATCTAGCTCTATTTATATCTTAGATTAAGATGGGTATTTCCAGGTTTAAAATTATATATGTATTTTTTTTTAAATGAAGACACAGGAAATACTATTTTATAGTACCCAGTTTAAAACTAAGTACAATGACTGGATTTTCTCATAATTGAGCTCTACTGAAAAAGAGTATTTTCCCTTGTGAAATTTAAAGAGAAGCTCAGTATGGATTTTGGTATTATAATTCAGTACTATGCAGTCCAACATCTAATAGCACATTGTTTTGATGCTACACAGTGTTATTCCTGTCAATTGCCTTTGAGGTTTACACAACATCAGATGTTCCAAACTCTTCAACAGAGAAATGCGATTCAGAAAAAAAATCATGTGTAAGAAGGGAAAATGGGCTACAATATGCATTCTAGTGATTTGTTAAGCTTGAATCTTAAAGCCTACACAATTGTTTTTAAAATAACAGCTAAAGGAATTAACTGCCTGTTCTGTCTTTATTCTGATGGACCAAAGAATTTTCATTGGAGATGCCAAGATACTGGCTTCATAAGATTCATATAGAATACTCTAACAATGGTAATTTCATATTTAAATCATGTCACATTCATCTATTTAGCAGAATGTGATGGCAGACATAGTCTAAAAAGTAAGTCTTTAATCAGAAAAATTATATTTGTTCTCTGGTATATGTGCAAACATCATGACCTTCAAAGAAGTTCTACCTACACACAGCCACATCAAGATGTACACACCAAGCTACAGTTTGGCCCATTGTGCTAAAACATGTTATCCTAAAATAAACCATTATGGGGAAATCATTGGTGTAATAAATAATGCACAAAATGTCTCTAGTCCCAGAGCCCATTCTGACTTTTAATATAAGTTCTTAACAAACTGGATTTTATATTCCTGCATTAAAGCCATATAGTATTCTCTTATCACATTAAGTTTCTTTGATATTTGTAAGTAAATGAAGGCATTCTTTCTCTTTCTGTTCCAGTAGAACTAATTGGATTAAATCAAACTAATGAGCTTAATACAGACTAATTAGTGTAGACAAAGCACTAAAGAAAGCGGGAATCTTTTTATTTAAATGATCACAGTGGCCACAGAACTACTTCTTCAAAAGGTCCCTTTTCTGTTAAATCTTGGATTCTAGCCAGAGATACAATATAAGTTAATAACAAGAGAGATCGTTTAAGTGCTGTTATTAAGGAGACTGTGATTGATGGAGTTTGTAGCTGGTAATGTGCTTCCCGTTTGGCTGCTCAGTGAACATCAGCAACAGATCAATATCGCATCTGCATGAGATTACAGGCACTTCTGACAATAGACATGTGGAAAAAAACACCACACTTACCTGTAAATTAACATGGTTGCTATGTTACTGTTTACTGAATTCCCTGATCCTCCTTCCTCCTCCCGCCCTCCAAAAAAAAAGTGACCATATTTAAGAGCTGGTGTGTCACTCTGTCTCCTGTGGCTTCAGTCCAGTTGGACTTTGCCTGCTCTTGTCCCTTCCTCGTATTAAAGAGGGAAGACTTCTGATTTCACTGCAGCAAAGGTAACATTGTGATTGTGTTGGAAAATTCAAGAAATCTCACTACATCTTTGTGACGTCTTAAAACTGCTTTCAGTACATACACTTTTGTGGTTTAGCCTGTGGTAACAAAGTGGGTTAGATGTGTTGAAGACATGTCAAATTATGAAAGCACAATACTGTTGCTACTGGTCTGAATTGGTGAATACAACTACAATGAGCCAGAGAATATCTCTTTGTGTTCCCTTCTCTCTGAAGGCTAACTGATGTACATTGTTTTGCATAGAAACTATTTCAGCAGCTCAGTTAGCAAAGACAGGTTGAAATCATCAAGTATATGTACAGTGGTACACCACTTTATTCAGCTGGGCAAAGAGAACATATACATTCCTTTTGAGGATAAGATCAAGTATCCTCTAGATTGGCCTATTTGAACAGCCTTGCAAGAAGAGATACGAAGACATAAATAGCAAGCACCATGAAAAAGGATTTCTTTTTTATATGTAGTATCTCAAAAAGGATATAGCAAGCATCACTTCCTAAGGTGATAAATTTCTCTTCTACATGTGGCAACACGGCTGGTTTAGGACCCATCCTTTAGCATTATACTCCCTTAAACTGGCTTAAACTTTTGCTCTGTTACTTTGATCTCCATGGGATATTTATTTTGATCTAGTAAGCTCCTCAGTTCCTAGCAAAACAATTAGAATTAAAAAAAAGGGATTATGAAGGTATAAAGCTTAGCAGGAATCTGATTCTTAATATGATCTGGAAGGACATTTCTGGTATAAGATTTACTTATTAAATTTGAATAATTTTAAAACTGAGCTTCCTAAATAACATAATAAGCTCATAAGTAAAATTCTTATTCAAATAGTCAGATTTTGTACATTCTTTGAAAGTTTATTAAAAATGCATCTGAGTTCATTTATAAGGATTTAGTGACCCAGCACTAAATGGGGTCTCATAAAATGTGCTGTGCCCTCTGGAAATGTTAGCTCCAGACTGTGATTTGCAAATTGTGATTTGGGAGAACTTGCTAAAGTGTATGTCCTTGAATTTTTAAAATCTCTGTGCAAAGCTACCTTTATGAAGATCCATCAGTTGGCTAGAGCTGTTTCTTGTATCTCTCCTGGTTAGAATGTTAGAGGAAAAAATAAATTGTCAACATTAAATGTTTTGCATTTAGAAAGTATCTGAAAGTTCTCATGTCTTACTTGACTTCATTGTTAGTCTTAAGTTCATTTTTGAAAGAAAATCCATGGAAAAATACTCCTTTAAAAGGTTTGTTTTCACATACCAATGTATTACATAAACAAGCACATTTTGTTCATCAAATAAGAAGATATTTACAGTTATTTAAAACTTCAGTAAGAAATTAAGGCAGCTATGTATCTTAGCCTGTACAGAATGTTCTTTAACTCCTTGTATTTCCTGAGCATTTTACTTTGTAGGTTCACTAGCTATACTTCTAATTATTAGCAGGTTGCTGGTCAGCTGGAAATGGCACTTTACTTCCAATCCCTACTAAATATTTGCGGTTTCTAATGTGAACAGATCTCCCAGTTAGCAGGTATTTTTTCACTAAATTTTGGACAAAAATGAGAGATTTCACTGCTGGCTTTTTAAAAGTTACCTTAGAAATAAGCTTTTGTTCTTTTTCAAAAGCTTTTCTTCTTTTTCGAAAGCTTTTCATGTTAACAGAGTGATTCACATTGCATTTGCAAGTGACTAAATGTTCCATTTGAGTAGGAAATGTTTATTGCACAAATACTGTATTTTTTGTTGCAGTTTTAAAACAAAGAATCTATGTTCTTCTATTTTAATGGTACTATACACATGCATGAGAATAGACTTGTATTAATAATATTTTGTATTTCTCAAGTACTTTGAACTACTTAAACAAAACGGACTCTTTAATCCTCACAATAATTTCAAAGGTAGGTAAAGTAGCATAGTCTGAATATTTACATGGAAAAATGAAACACAAAACATTTGACGGTATTCTTTTCAGAGGTTACAGAGTAACCTGTTAAAACAGATTTTTTTTTTTAAAGTTGGATTAAGCAGTCCAGTGTAATTAAAGTTCGATTTCTTTTCCCTCCCCTCTTCCTAAAGACTTTTGAACTTTGGTAAGTGGTTTTTAGTACTTGGACATTATTCTATTCTGCAACACTACTGTTTCTGTAGTACCATTTATAGGCTGGTTTGGGATGCTAGTACTATACTGGAAATCATGACGCCCTATAGATGCAAGCACCTGCAGTGAGAAAAATATATGGCTGGTTAAAATAGGTATCTCATCAAATTTACCAGTCTTGCTGTTAAGGAGATCTTACAGTTGAGTGTGTGACTGCAGATTGCATTCATCCACTGTGGTTCAATCAGTGTCTCTGACCCGCACGTCTTCCAGAAAAGACCTAAGATTATACGTGCTTTCTTTCTTTATAGTGTTAGTTCTAGCCTTTTAAATGGTACTTCACAGAGTCTGAGTGCCTTTCTTCTTGGATTGCAATGAACCAGCACCTCCTGGTGCAAAGCAACACCTATGCTAGAACATTTAAGGTGCCCATGGATCCATCATTCTTGTGCTAGTCTGTCCATATTCCTGCATCCTGAAAAATCTGCAGATGGTGAACCATCCAGTCTACCTGGAATTTCAGAAACAGAATTAAAAATGACACTGACACTTCTGCTAGGCAGCCTCACTCTGACACTAGCTTTATTTCCATAAGCAATGCATTAATTAGCATGATGATTAGCAGAGCTGGTCAGTATTCACTTCGTGGTTTTATTAGAAGAAATCATCTTGTTGAAAGGAAACTTTGTGTGAGAACTTGTCACCTGAGCAATTATTTTTAATTGAAGGGAACGGAAAGCTTGTAAGTATTTTCAGAATGAAATGGCTTATTTAAAAATAAATAAATAGATAAAATCCATACCATCTTGCTAAAAAAAAAAAATTTAAAATTCATATTTAAGCTTAATGACTGGAGGTATTGTTTTCAGCACAAAAGAAATCCCAAACTCAAAATGAAAAATAGGAGTGGAAAAAAATAGCATTTTTTGCATGTCAGTGGCCATAACAATTTATTCTTTTAGGTTTTCCTTCCCACATTCAGGAAATTTTTTTAAAATATGAGGTCACCTAAACACCTGTTTAATAGTTATCTACCTTTTTCACAAACAAATGTTGATTCTGTTTTTCAAAGTACATAAAAGCATTTCCCATGCTGATGTTCATCATAAGCAGTGAGACAAAATTCTATGGAAAAATTCTGTTCTATATTAGCTTATATTGGGGACAAAAAGACAAACAGATAGAATACCTCTTAATACTTTGCAAGCTTTTTATTCCTTTTGTCACATTGTAGCATCAACAAAAAAAGGTATTACAAACTGCACTCCAAGAAACCTCTTGGTGTTTTTCTCAACACCAAACAGTGACTTTTCAGTGTTATGTTTCAGCTCACATTTTTTGGCTTTATTTTTATGGCTGCTTACCTTGCATCTTCTCTCAGTTCTTTTCATAAATGGGGCTATGCAGTTTGATGTTGTGACCTTCTAAAGTTTAGGGAGTAACTCAGGAATTGTGCACACTGAGTTAAAAGCAATTCAACTGTAGCCAAGGTTCTGACTTTGAAAATGGGAGCCCAACTAATGACTAGATTTACAATAACATGACATTGTGGTTGCTGAATTTTCAGCAACCTGTATATTATGCAAACAGCCTTCTGTCAGCTCAGGAAACAAGAGGTCTCAGCAAGCAAGAATATGTTGATGCAACCAGAGTTAGAATTAACATTTCAAGGTCTTCCAGAGACAGTATAGCCTCAGCAGCACAGCATCTGAGAAATAACAAATGAAACTTTCAGAATATCGCAAAAGTGGCTCTCAGAGGACAGCTCAAGTCAAATACAAAAAAGAAGATTCCTAGCAGACAGGAAAGGGATGAATGTGTTGCCATCAGTCAAGACAAGATAACAAGGATATCTGGTGGTTTGCTTACTACAGTAGAAACTCTTGCCTCCTTTTTGGAAAGTTAAGAGATTTGGGGAAAAAAACAACCTGTAAATGAGAGAGCATATTAAAACTGCTACTTATTTCTTGGTATTTATTACCCTTCCTAAGCACAGTGGAAACGTTCCAAAAAATATCTGAGAGACGTGTGTGCATTATGACAAGGACACTGACTGTTTCACAGGGGACAAGGACAGTTATTAATGTGATGACTTCAAAGAAAAAATGTCGTACAGATCTGTCCTTCACGCTCCTTTGACTTCAGTGGGCACTGCTAAAGGCACGCATAAACAGAGAAGACCAGAATATTCACAGCATTCATAATTTCTGTCAAGGCTTTTTCCACTTTTGTCCCAGGAATTGCCAATGTTCAACGAATCTATACACACGACTAGGGAAAGCATACCTGATGGTCCTGTTACAACACTATCAACTTTTGCAACAACCCTCTGGCAGTATTTAGAAATTCTTGCTATGTCACTACAGTCACTGTGAGTAATCTGAAGGTTAGTGGTAATATAATACAGATAATGCAAATCATTAATCTTTTTGCTTATGTTTTAGACACATGACTGTTAATTTACCTGTCTGACATAAAGTTTACGTAATGAGGCATTTCTGAATTTCCCAAAACCCAACTATTCTTTATACTTTGGTAATTTATACCATCAAAACCCAAAAGATTAAGACTGTTTGTTGTTGTTGGTTTTGTTTGGGTTTTTTTTTGGTTGGTGTTGCTGTTTGCGTCCCTATCTGACCAATGGTGTCCTCAGATGCAGTTTGGGTCCCTATCTCTGCTATCATGTCCTCAGATGTAGTTTGTACCCTGGTCTCAATCAAGGTATTCTCAGAGGTGGTTTGAGTCCCTGCCTTAACCACAGTCCTTTGAGAGTACTGAACTGTGGCTCAGTTAGCACAGACCAAGCCCTAGTACAGTGCTAGAAGCTGCTGGTATTCATTGTGGTAAGCAAGTAACTGTTCTATGCAGTGGCACGTCAGTTTGCCATGGTTACTTGCCCATTCAGGTGTAAAGTCCCAGGCTACAAGAGGTAATAACCTGCCCAAATCATTCCACACACCCTGCCACCCAGAGATCGACCACTTCAGGGCACATTTCGGTATTGCCTTACTCAAAAGTTGTCCTCACACCAGGACGACACCAGATTCCACAAAACACATAATACGCTAACAATGTTAAGTAGTAGTATTAAACAGCTTATGTAAGGGTGAACAAGGACCTCATGAGCCTGCATGACCCACATCAGTCCCAGGTAGGAAGAGGGAGTTATATTCCCTCATCCTCCCCACAGGATAGCTCCACTAGCACAGTAAGGCTGTCAATGCCAGGGCAGAGCGCATAGCTATTACTTGTACTAACATGTTCCCAAGTGCAGCAAAATAAAGAGATATGCAATGCAGCCAACAAACTCCATGACCAACACAGAAGCTCTCCACTTACTAACTACTCTAGCTATAGCACGCTTAATACAAAACTGCCCTTCTCTCATGCCCCATGTTGGGTGTCAAAAAGGACTGTGGTGGGTTGACCTTGACTGGATGCCAGGTGCCCACCAAGCCCCTCTATCAGCTGATATCCATCCTCCTCAGCAGGATGGAGTGGGGGTAGAAAATAAGATGGAAAAAACCCACATAGGTCAGGATAAAGGCAGTTTAATAAGGCAAAAGTGAAGGCTGTGTGTGGAAGCAAAGGAAAAAAAAAGATTTATTCTCTGGTTCCCATCAGCAGGCAATGTCCAGCCACTTCCTGGGAAGCGGGGCTTCAGTACATGCAGAGGTTGCTCTGGAAGACAAATGTAAATAATGAATGCCCCCACTGCTCCTCCTTTTCATCGCTTTTATGGCTGAGCAGATGTCACATGGTATGGAATATCCCTTTGGTCAGTTTGGGTCAGCTGTCCTGTCTATGTCCCCTCCCAGGATCTTGCCCACCCCCAGCCTACTGGTGATGGCAGGGAGGAATGCTGGAGGGACAGCCTTGATGCTGTGCAAGCACTGCTCAGCAGTAGCCAAAACACTGGTGTATTATCAACACCTTTCTAGCTACCAATACAAAGCACAGCACTATGAGGGCTGCTATGGGGAATATTAACTCCACCTCAGCCAGACCCAATACATTTGGTTGGTGTTTTTGCATGTTTGCTCTTTTTTCCCCAGATGCAACTTTACTATTACTAACATAACATTATAGTATCAGCTTGGTAGAAATGAGTAGAGAGATATGATAACTGAATTGGACAAAATCATAGACTGAGATAGCAATCATAAATCAATAACATCCATTTCATGACTGGTCAATTAATTTCTGGCATAGAAAATGTACATTAATCTTAACCTTAACATCTTTGGATCAGGATTAAAGGGAACGCAGGGGCAGGTGATGCTACAGGAAGGGTCTGCTACAGGCCACCTGACCAGGATGATGGACAGAATGAGGCCCTGTCTAGACAAATAGAAGCAACATTGCATTGACAGGCTCTGGTCCTCATGGGGGACTCCAACCACCCTGATATCTGTTGGAGGAACAACAGAGCAAGGCACAAGCAATCTGGGAAATTCTTGGAATGTGTCAATGACAACTTCTTTCTCCAACTGGTAGAGGAGCCTACAGGGAGACGAGCCATTCTGGACCTTGTCCTTACCAACAAGGGGGAGCTAGTGGGTAATGTCAAGCTTAAGGGTACCCTTGCCTGCATTGATCATGAAATGCTAGAGTTCAAGATCCTTAGGGCTGTGACTAGGGTTAGCAGCAAGCTCACTACCCTGCAAAGGCAGAGACTATGAGAATGAAGAATCATCCACTGTAGGTGAAGATGAAGTACAAGACCATCTAAAGAGCCTGAAGGTACAAAAGTTCATAGAACCTGACGAAATCCATCCACAGGTCCTAAGGGAACTGGTGGATGAAGTTGATAAGCCACTTTCCATTATATTTGAGAAGCCGTGTCAGTCTGGTGAAGTTCCCACTGACTGGAAAGGAGGAAACATAAAGAGAAAAGAGAAAAAAGGAAGACTGAGGGAACTACAGGCTGGTCAGTCTCACCTCTGTGCCTGGCAAGATCATGGAGCAGATCCTCCTGGAAACTCTGCTAAGGCACATGGAAAATAAGAAGGCTACTGGTGACAGCCAACATTGCTTCACTAAAGGTAAATCGTGCCTAACAAATTTGGTGACCTTCTATGACAGGGTTATAGCGTTGGTGACAAATTTGGTGACCTTCTATGACAGTATTACAGTGTTGGTGGATAAGGGGAGAGCAACAGATGCCATCTACCTGGACTTATGCATGGTGTTTGACACCGTCCCGCATGACATGCTTGTCTCTAAATTGGAGGGACACAGATTTGATGGCCAGAACACTTGGTGGATAAGGAATTGTCTGGATGACCACACTCAAAGAGTTGCCACCAATGGCTCCTGTAAACCAGTGCTGAGTGGCGATCCTCAGGGATTGGTACTGGGACCAGTGCGGTTTAACATCTTCGTGAGGGACATAGACAGTGGGATTGAGTGCTCCCTCAGCAAGTTTGCTGACAATACCAAGCTGTGAAGCATGGTCAACATACAGGAAGGAAGAGATACCAAGGGGGACCTGGACAGGCGTTAGAGATGGGCCTGTGCAAACCTCATGAAGTTCAACAAGGCCAAGTACAACATCCTGCATTCGGGTTGGGGCAATCCCAATCGCAAATACAGGCTGGGTGGAGAACGGATTGAGAGCAGCCCCGAGCAGAAGGACTTGGAGGTGTTGCTTGATGAGAAGTTCAACATGAGATCACAATGCACGCTTGCAGCCCAGAAGGCCAAACATATCCTGGGCTGCATGAAAAGAAGTGTGGCCAGCAGGTTCAGGGAGGTGATTCTGCCCCTCTACTCCATTCCGGTGATATCCCACCTGCAATACTGTGTCCAGCTCTGGAGTCTTCAGCATAAGAAGGACATGGATCTGTTGGAGTGCGTCCAGAGGAAGGCCATGAAGATGATTAGAGGGCTGGAGCACCTCTCCTATAAAGACAGGCTGAGAGAGTTGGGGTTGTTCAGTTCGGAGAAGAGAAGGATCTGGGGAGACCTTATAGCTGCCTTCCAGTACTTAAAGGGGACCTACAACGAAACTGGAGAGGGACTTTTTATAAGGGCATATAGTGATAGGACAAGATGTAATGGATTCAAACTGGAAGAGGGTAGATTACATATAAGAAAGAAATTCTTTACTCTGAGGGTGGTGAGACACTTGGTACAGTTTCCCAGAGGAGTTGTAGATCGGGCTTTGAGCAAGCTGGTCTAGTAGAAGGTGTCCCTGCCCAGGGCAGGGAGGTTGGAACTAAACCATCGTTAAGGTCCCTTCCAATGCAAACTGTTCTATTATTCTGTGAATAAAAATATGATTAAATGAGTACATATGTTTTTGAGCATTGGCCTTAGAGTTCCAATGTCTTCAAGCGGCTAGTTGCTAAAGGAAGGTAGAGGGTTTTTTTGTTGTTGTTGTTTGAAGCCATTGTAATGGCTTCAAATTGGAAGAGGGTAGATTTAGATTATATGACAGGAATAAATTTTTCACTATGAGGGTGGTCAGGCACTGGAACAAGTTTCCCAGAGAAGCTGTTGAGGCTCTGTCCCTGAAAGTGTTCAAGGCCAGGCTGGATGGGCTTTGAGAAACCTGGTCTAGTGGGAGGTGTCCCTGCCCATGACAGGGGGTTTGGAAGTAGATGATCTTTAAGGTCCCTTCCAGCTCTAACCATTCTATGATTCTATGATCTCTGATAACAGCAAAATTTATTTAAAATCCCACAAACTCAAATTTCAGCATCATATTATAGATGAATGTATGTTTGGGTTGTACTATTTTTATTGTCTAGAATACACTATTATTAAAGTATATGAACAAAATAAATGAGGAAAAGGCTTCTAAAAAATAATTTTTCTGAGCTGAGAGAAGTACTTAACAAATACACTTCAGTCAGCAAACGGAATTGTCCATATGACCTTATGGACATTGGCTTTATACAAATCGCTACATTCCTCTAGCAACCTTGTGCAAAATTATTTTTTTCTGGTCAGATACACAGAGAGTCTCAGATGATACACTGTGTTATCCAAAGGAAGCGCTCATTCTAAACGGTTAATTTATCCAACCTTCAGGCTGCCGGGTCTTGTCCACATTCAATGTCACCTGACAATGTAAGAGTTAAACCAGTCTTATAACATGATAAAAATACTAATTTAAGGGGAATTACCATGTATTCACAATACAAATGAAAAGAGAATTTTAATCAAATTCATAAAAAAAAAGATGCAATTTTTTTTTCCATAAATGCTTCATTCCATATCTTCTATAATGCAAACGAACCTGGAGATAAATAAAAATATTTTTTATTTTGAGTCCAGTTTTCTGTCTTTTGTCATCTTAAGTGATGCTGTCTATAGAGTGAGCAACTGACTTTTTTCTTTTTTTGCTTTATTTTTATGTGAGTTCTGGATTATAGGTAATTATTTTAAATTAGTAGCTAGTATATATTTTTTTTTAAATATCTGGGATAGATGTTATATGCCGAACAAAGTGTTGTTTGCCTCTACACATAATACTTAATTCACCGATTCACAGTATTTCACTGATTGAATGCAGTTGACTAATACCCTTTAAGTCACAAATAACTACATTACTTTTCTTTTAGACATATCCTCTGGTAACCATGGTTGCTTACAAGTATTTGGTTCTTCAGGCTATTTCTTTTTCCTTTTATTCAACATACCTTGTAGTTTAGCAAAGACACAAAATGAGTAGTGAGAACAGAATATCTTAAGTATCCTTTAACCATTGAATGACACTCATCTGCATTGTCAATAGAATAGTGCAGGACCCATGTTGAGAAGGGTATTTAATTACAGTAAGGTTTATAGATTAGACTTGGGATACAATTTTTTTTTCATAGTAATTTTTCAAAACTGAATAAATGGAATTAAGCTCTGTCGGCCAGCCACTAAACATATCTTAAATGCAAATCTATATTCCACCTTCAAGGACAAATTTACCCTCTTGCCCTATTAATTGTGATCCATAGTATCTTACAGAATAATTACATGCTTATGTAAACAGCTTTTTTCCCTCAGAATCAAGCTGAAAGTCTTTTACCCCTCTTATGTTTTCAGATACAATTGTTACATTGCTCATAATCTCATTTGAATTACATTGGCCTTTAATCTTATGTGGGACTGCAGCTCATGGATTAGAGGGGTACTGCAAGCCATTAGTTGCAGTCCTTAAACATCTTTTGAATTATGGATGAGTGACATTTTGAATTCTGCAGTATGAAATTTAAAACACTGATAGCTATTTAAGTATTAATGACGTATTTAGTCTTTACCAGTCATGTAATGACTGACTAGAGGAGTTAAAGACTCTTAAATGTTATAGAGCTTAGTGATTTAATGACAGTCTGTGATGACTAGAAACCCATGAATGACTCCTTCGTGTCACTTCAACTTGAAGAAAGGTTGCTTTCCTCAAAAACATCTTGGCACTCAATACTGAACCTGAAAAATCATGGGTAAAAATGAAGATAGAAAATGTTTATCTGGTCTTTTTTGCTTCCAATGGGTAGAGACATTGCCTCTACTCTACAGCATTTTCTCATGCTGTGCCTACATATTTTTAATTGTATCAAGAAATAATTTCTTAACTTTTTTCCTTAAGAGACAATTTCACAGGCTAGTGATTCTCAGTGTCAGAAAGATTTTCTTGTTGTTTAACTTAAACATTCCTTTCCCAATTCCATCTCATTACTCCTTTACCTACCCTAGGCAATATACTAATTGACTCTTCTCTCTCTTTGATGTTTATATCCTTCAAATATTCAAGGAGGAAACATTAATTAAGCTTCAAAATGTTCTTAAAACCATTCCTCTGCTTTAAACAGTACTGTGTACTCATAGCAGTGTACTCAGAGTTTACAGGATAAGTATCTAAGAAAGACCAAATAAAATTTAATTCCCCAGAGCATAGTACAACAAAATGTTAGCTGCTTCTGTGACAGTTATCATGCAGCTCTTAGTGACAGCTCAGTTATTTGGAATATGTCCTACCAAGAAAGAAGATGTTTGCTTAAAACCTGAGATTATACAATGCTTCTTTTTCAAATGTTCCCCTAACTCCTTGACTCTCTGAGAAGGAATAGCAATTCACAACTGAACAGGAGAATTCATTCATGGTGAAGTAAAAATATTGAGAAAACCAAAACAACAGCAAGAATATGATAGTAATTTTCAAGGCTAATGCAACAGTTAATAGCAGAAAAAAGGTGTGATCCAGTGACTGGTATTAAAATGTTAAAATTCTAGAAACTGAAGGGATTATTGAAAGATTATCAGGCAGAATAGTGAAATCAGGAACAGTTACAGAAGAGATATGATGAGTTACAAAATAAACCACACATATGATATATGTGCATCACTTATAAAGCACAGCAAATGTGTGCATCATCGGGAATTAAACTAGAAAAATAATACTGCTGAACTAGATGTCTAAAAAAGTATAAAAAAAGTCAAGGGAAAGGCATGTGTGGCATATACAATGTAAGGACTCAAAATATAAAGAACTTTTAAAAAGTTACTGGATGAAAGCAAGCAAAAAAATGTGTACAGGACTGATTAGGGAATATAAAATTGATGACGTCCAAACCAACCTTAAAATAAAATGAAGTAAAATAAAATAAAATAAAGTAACATAAAATAATATAAATTTTTAAAAAGAGAAATCTGTAGGGAACAATGTTTTTTTACCTTTATTTACTATGGCATTGAGTAAATTAGGTAACAGTCTTTCTGATTATTCTCCAAAAGATAAACACACAAGTATAAGAAAAATATTTGTTGTGAAGAGCACTAGAAACATAATTATATCTTTGGGAGTATACAATCAACAAACCGATGACTTAAAGGTTGGTGTTTGTCCTAATACATTCTCTATAGATGAGTTTCCCAGTGAATAGGACATATATCTAAGAGAAAATGAAAGACTGGATGAAATACACAAGTGTGGGGCAGTATACCTTTATGATGGCTAACCTTTAAATATTATCTTTGTAGATTACAAGGATGGGTAAGTGTAATGAATTTAATTTTTATGAACGTGATTTCCTGCAATTTTTGCATCTCTGCTAATAGGCATCATAAAGACATGCAAATAAATAATATATTAGAAAAGAAAGCTTGATTAGATTAGATAACCGACAACTAGAGGCATACACATTGTAAAATTTGCCGCCTCCCACTAAGTCGGCTAAGCCCTGGAAACCCTTACTCCTCCGAAATTACTTATGCAATTGATAGATTGTTATTATTTTTTAATTATATTTTTTTTTCTTAATGCAATCTATACATACATGCTGAGTGAGTAAAAAGAAGACTAATCATTTATAATCTTGAGTAAGGCAGAGCAGGTTATGAAGACAAACTTAATGCTTTACTGAATAAATTTGTGTTTGAGTATGTTGTGTCTGAGGGTCAGAATTTGGATATTTTTTATTTTGTCTGGTGGACTGTTACTGCTTTAAATATTATTTTTTATGGGCCTGTGACAATATCTGTGAATTGCCGAGCTGTCAAATATGATTAAATTACACTGGCAATCAGGAAAGTAAGGGTAAATGAAAAAAAAAATTAGTGTATTCCTTACATGCTGAAGAAGGAAACTTTATATAGTTAGTGAGCTGTTGTATCAAGAAACTAAGTAGAGGTGTCTTCTTTCAGATGACTTCTGACCATCAGAAACTGAAGAAGAGTAAATAGAAGGGGTGTTTCTTTTCTTTTCTCTCCGTAACACAGAAAGAAAAAAAACCAAAACACAAAATCCAACAGCTGTAGCAGGAGCAGGAGGTTAAGTCTGAAATTTGGCCAGATAAACTAGGAAAGCTTATTAAGCTTAACGATATGGAAACCTTAGTAGTAGATGTGGTTATTACCATTCTCTTTGTTGATTTTAACCATTTTTATTTTATTTTATTCTATGCTGGGTTTGATTGGTTTTATTTATTTTTTTCCCAGACTGGTAGTCTATGGCACGGGGTTAAAGAATTGAGACTCACGTTCATTGAGATATAGAAAAAGAAAATGTGTGACAAATTGAAAAGAGACAATTGTGTTGTTAGCCTGTCATGTAGTAAAGTGAAATCCATTTCCACTTGTGCCCAGACAGTATAGGTCTGAACTTCAAGGTGTTAAAATTATGAACACACCTTCTGACGACCCTGCAAAGTAAGTGCAAAACCAGGCTACTATATTCTAACTGTGCTTAAAGAACATTTGTTGGAAAATGTGTAGATTAAAGCTTAGAAATCCTAAACAGCAACTGATATATTTTAAATGCACTGTAGATTATTTTTGTATTGCTAAAGGAAAATAAAAACCACTTACAAAATAATATGTTGCACCAATGTTTCTATTGTCAGATAACATAGCACCAGATGACTGTGAATAAACCATGTGACAAATGGGAAAGACAAAATTTTGCTAACATTTATGAGAACAGAGAATTAATGTGTATCACTTTTAGACTATTGGCAGTACCAGGGGCACCTATCTAACTCTATACAGCTACAATACGCTGTGCTTTTATGAAAGAAGTTTCTCAGGACAGATGCTATAGATATTTTGTGTCAAGAGAATTAATAAGAGACGGCACCAGGAATGGTGCCCTTAACGTTCTTAAAAGTGCCTCCTATTTAATTGTTTCCCTTTTTTAACTATTTGGAAAAAAATAGTCACCCCAAATATACTTACACCCAACAACTATTTCATAAGAAAGACTACTCAAGCTGACAGCTTTAACTCAAGTGGGAGTTTACTGCAGGATACTGTTCTTTTGAACAAGATGAACTTAATCAATTTCAAGGAAGAGAAAAGTGTATGCTAAAAAGTGTATGCTAAAAAGTAACATAAGTGTCACACTGTTGAAACACAGCCCATTGCAGTAATTACAAGCATCTGTCTAATCTGCCTGCCTATTTCCTTTCATGTTTTGCTGTAATGATGTCAGACTGTCCTGTTACTAAAAATCTGCCTGCTTTATAAAAATGGAAAAAAAGAAAATAATTTTTAATCCTGTTGTCATGTAGTTTGACTGAAGAAAGGAAAAGCTATCAACAACACTGAAGTCTTATATGCAATTCCTTAAGAATGCTGTGTGTATGAGCTGCAGGGCCTGACCACTGGATGGTGTTACCTCGTCGTGTTTTATACTTGCTTTAGACTATTCTGTTTTCCCTGTTTATGTATTGAACAAATATTATTTCTTCTCTTTTTGTCTCTTCCAGATTTTGTAATCACAGCTTGACTAGAAAACACGGCAGTTGTTATAGTCTAATTAATTTTTATAATTGCACAATCACTATACAAACAGGCTTGCAAACAGTAGAAGTTACTTCTCAGGTTTAACAACAAGAGCAGGTCCTGAATAAACTAATTTTCTGATAAACACCATTCTTACTCCACTAGATCTTTGAGCAATTCAGATAGATATGCAACATTTTAAAACAAACAAACACAAAGCCCTGTCATTCATTGCATGAGATAAACCCCAGCATTCTTCTGGGAACCTCATCGTAACTTAATGACATGTAGTACCTAGTGCCGGAAATGTAGGTGAACCGAGTAATTGACGTCCTCCGTACAAGAATTTTGGGACCCTAGAGAAACAGACGTAGGTCCGCGTTCACTGCACAGAAGACATTGGCCACCAAGCCAATTAGTGTTGGTTTTACCTCTCATTCCCTGAGTGCAGTATTTCCCCGAGAGTGGTGGTAATGCCACTGAGCTACAAAGCACTTGACAGGCCACTGATGATGGCAGAACTACATAATTTTAATTCTGTTTTATCTACCTGTCTTTTGGGTTATTTCTGTGAGCCGACAGGGTGCAACATGACACTTTCCCTTTTTTTTCTGGAACTACTATTTGTCCCTTTTTATTTGCTAGATTCTTCCATCCGAAAGAAAAGCCACACATACTGAAAGTATATGATTTGTGCTCACCATTAGAAAATCTACCACCACAGTTTAAGTGAGATGTGTGGATATACATGCTTGAGGGCAGATTTCATGACATCTAGTTGTATATTAAAGCTTCATTGTTTCATATTTACCTTTCCACTCTTATACACCTTTTAGTGCATTACACCAGTTAATTTTATAGAGGCAGATTTTTGCGAAGAATGCATTTTACATTACAAAATTCAAAATAACCTAATGTAAAACAATAACTGTTACCCGTGAATTGTTTTCATTCATAATCCATGGGAGCTACTTTCTAACAAACGATCAGTTCCTATTGAGTTCTTAATTTAGGCAGAAATCTTACATTCAATTAAGCCATGTGTTCTGAGGGGATTATTATTCTACATATAAATCCGTTAATTCATGATAACTGCTAGAGCAAAGCATTAAATGATATGTATCATCTTGCCTTTGTCAAAACAAAGCACAAAGGGTTTCTTTCTTTTCCTCTTGAAATAAAAAAGACAAAATCTTAAAGAAAGATTAACAACCATTTTTGAGGGAAAATTAACCTGAATAACACAAGCTCCATCTTACTGAAAGTTTAAAGAGAATGCCAGAACCACGCAAGAAAAAACACAAGTTACACTTGTGACTTGTTATGTTAACACAGGCATTTAAGATAGGCATTCAGAATCTGACCAACCAGAAACAGCAGAAATCTTTTTCACTGAAGCAGATTTAGAGCCTCCACTGTTTTCCTATGTAAGTTCCGGACTTGAGGATGTTCATTTTCAAAAGGTTAAGATCCTTAAAACTTTTCTTCATTGTCTTTGCTGAGAGATTGAAGGGGATATTTTATTGTGTTTTTTTTTCAAACAGTTTTTATGCATTTATTGGTTACTTGAATAATTTGCTGGGCTCTTCTCCCATTTTCCAAAGATCCAACCTGCTTAGAGGTTTGAATATTCCTAAATGTGTTTTACATGTCTATTTAGGTTTGTATTCCCCTCAAACCTGTGACACTTTTGCAGTCTAAAATATCCTACCATAGTTGTGCATGCACAGCCATTTTTTCATATTCACTTTGAATACTATTCTTCTTCTCCTTTCAGAGTAGTAACTTTCTTACTTGCTAAAATTTCTGGTTTTTCATTCAGACCTCTTTTTTCATTGCTTATTGCTTTTTTTCATGAATATTTTGGACATTCACTAGATTAAAGGACCTAAGAAAGAACAGAAGTTTACACATTATCCTGCTGCTTTAGACATCAAAGCCTGCAAAGAAAAAGGATAATGTGTGGCTCCAGGATAAATCAGGGCAAACTGTAAACATTGACTCTTCAAGTATGCAGATATTAGGATTCTGCTAAGTAGAACATGTTTTTCTACTGACTTCATAACATATATGTATCAGCATTATACCCAATAAGAAAAATAAACCTCTCCAACTCTGAGCATGTTCTCTAAATGCATACATTTCTCATCCCCTATGGCCTGATTTATATTATTCACACTCCTTTCTTATATCTGCCAGGAAATAATCATTGGATGCTCACTTCAAAGTATATTAAAAATGAGATAGGAGATCCTATCCTGATATGATGTCCCATTTGTGACATGAATGACTTGACTTCAGAGCAGGAGAACTTCAACTGTGCAACAGAAAACTGTACTAGGAGTTACAGAGAAAGTGAGCTGTGTCTACAACATGTTTTCATAAATTACAGTAACGTACACAGGACTAGCAGAAGCATGGGAAAAGGAGCTTCTTTGCTGATTGTGATCAAAAAGGAAATTTTTTTTTTTTCTAGAAACTAATGGGGCACAAAGGCCTGTGCAAAATCTTATATCCTGATGTAAAATCTTGTGAGAATTATCAATCATATGTATCTGTACAGTCTCACGCAGTATGACTTGGAAATGTTAGTCATCCTCCCCTGCAGCACATAAACCTTATGTAATACTATGTATTTTCATTTATTGATACATCTTGTTGATTTCTTTTTTCATGCATATAAGTGCAAACAACTGATACCTAAAGAAACAGGGGAAAAAGAAATGGAAAAAGCACTTCCAAAGCATAGATATTCCTCCACATGTCAACAGAATCACTTCTGTGAATTTGAAGATGATATTTTTGCTATTTTCTTCAAAGCACTATTTTCTTCAACCTTAGGGGTTATTCTCAAATAAGTAAGTGAGTTCCATGAGAAAATAAAGGATAGAGGATTAAGAAAAACTTCAGCTCCTAGAAACGTGTCTAGCCAACACTAGAGCAAACAGATGGAAAGTCAGGTTGCCCCTTTTCAAACATATTTATGAGTTTTGAAAGTCCTACACTGCAT
The DNA here is from genome assembly GCF_964199755.1 of Larus michahellis. Lineage (NCBI taxonomy): Eukaryota > Metazoa > Chordata > Aves > Charadriiformes > Laridae > Larus > Larus michahellis. The sequence continues at coordinate 61,209,540 of NC_133930.1, forward strand.
CAGAATTAAAACTTCTCTTCAACACAAAAAAAGTAATTTTATCATATGACTGAATCCAAGTGAGAGCCATTCACCTTCCTGGAACTACGTAACCAAATTACATTGTACTGTATCTTAATGGGAATACAACATAGGAAACATTTCTTTTTGTCAGAGATTGGAATTCTGAGAAACAACAGAAAACTTGAAAACATTTTATGTGTGAATATATTGTCCAAATATCTTCTGTTGCTTTTGAAGCAAGCTTTTCAGAGCTAGGACAAATATTTCCATTTGTTAAAGGGTGATCATGCAAGCAATCTCTAGGATGCCTATGGAATTTAAATGATTGTCCATGACAATGGTATTACCCTGCTCTCAAATACAGGTGCTAAGTATCCCCCCAGCATGCTGTTTAATGCCTTTTTAAGCACTGGGCCTTAAAGCCCATTGTGCTTTGGAGTGGATATATTCCGTGGTTACTTAAGAATTATGTTGCTAGCAATTGCTTTTCTTAAGGTTCATAAGGAAGCTGCCTTTGCTACACTAGCCTGTGCCTTAAACTGGAAAAAGGCTAGAGCTCATGGAATTCTAGACTAGCAAAGAGTTGGCAAAACAGGTTTTCCCAAATCTCAGTTTTCTTTGCCTCAGTGGTAATCCTGCCGGCATACTTTTTGGAATGGAATAAAATCACGGGAGAAAGCAGTTTTGTTCTAAGCTCTACTTTAGCCTTTTCTCATCTCTTCTGATTATGAAGACTGCTACAGCACTGCTTAAATTGTGCAGAAAAGAGCATGACACATGTCACGGATACTTCCTCTCTAGCTATATTAAGAGACAAATATTATTTAGAAACTTCCTTCCCTGTATTTGCCTTTTGAGCAGTTACAGAGCATACACAAAGATCCGAAAGATTTGTCTGATGCTTTGATGTCTGGTGTATTAAAAGGAAACTTGTACACAATTTTGTCTGATGTAGTATAATTATTTTTTCCCTTTGTCATAGGTCATTATTTTTTTTACAGGATGACCATACAGATCTGAGCCGTTTGTCAATGAATGAAGGCCCATCAAACGCTTGATTGGAAATAAGAAGGAACTCTATGAAATCTATGTATTTATGGAAGAAAAAGAAAAAAAAAAGATAAAAGGAGAGAAATCAGCTAGTGATTTAAGAAATACAGTTGTCTGCATTGCACTAAAAGGGATATTCAGGACTTCAAACATAGCATATTTTAGCTTATAGTTTAAAATGACCAAACTGCTGTCTTTACTTTTTCTGCTGCTTTCTATAAACTGCTAAATGTTATGAAGTAAATATGTTTAGAGCTATTGCAGCACTTGTTTTGAAAATGCAATTTTCTCTTAATGTTTAAAGATTAGTTTGTGGTTGTTTCTTTTAATTGAAACAATACATTTTAATGTTACAAAGATGCCACCAGTTTATTAAAAAAGGTAATTTCAGCCTGTAACAGGGAGCAGCTACTTTGTGTGCTACGATTCTTCCTGGGATATACAAAAAGAAATACCCAATAGCAAGAGAAAACAGGAGCTGGAAGTGACATTGTTCTTATTATGTTTACAGATTGCATGATTCTGTTTGGAAATGGACCACAATAGCTGTTAGGTTTTTAAAGTCTCCGTTTTCATGATTATTAGATCATTACATTTAGCTTAAACCAATTTAAGTTTGTATTAGCAAGAATTGGTGATCATCTCTCACCTCTGACCTTTAGGTTAATGAGAAGTTCCTCTGTGTAATTGCTATCTTTTAAGATGGCACTGTGCTGTGTAATCTTTATCACTGTAAAATGACATTTAAAGTTTGTTTTACATGAGCGGGTAGAATAATATTATTTCTGCAGTGAGCAATAATTATCTGCCTCCTAGCAGAAAATACATGCTGTGGATAAATTGTGTTCATCTGGTAGCCTTTGTTTGTAAGACAAGTTAATTAAAAGAGGAATGTTGAAAAATATGTCTGCCCACTGAGTGCTGATAGGGTAATATTATTACTTTACAAGAACACATTCGAAAAAAAATTAAGTTGTTTTTGCTCTGAAGATATGGATAAAAATGAAGTAAACATAATGCTTTTACACTGTGAGCATAATAAAAAATGCAGCCATGAAAGGAAACTTCTGTTTGTTCCAATGGAATTAGAAATGCCAAAACCACTGTGTATTCCATTGGTACTTCTATGGGTTAATATAGGCATGAAGTACTGACCCTGACAAATACGTTTTTCACCTTGAAATTCTCTGTATGTGATAATGAATTACACATTAAGTATTATATATGTGTTCTTCCTCTCCTGCTTTAATTAATTCAGCTATAAAAAAGATACTGCAATCACCCCATGAATATTTTACCATTCAGAAAAGTTTTCATTCATTATTTATCTAGCAGGACAACATTCTGTGTGACAATTACTTCAGATTTCAAAGACTGTTTGTATATATAGCTAGCACCCATTGACTTTGATCTGCTATGAATTGACTTTTCCAGAGGTTTGAAAGAAGGATGTTGCAGGAGCCAGTGGTCTTGATTTTGTTTTCCCTGTCTTGTAGAAACTTTACAGAGTATTGGTTGCTTGTTCTGTCATTAGGAAGAGAAGTTAGATTAAGAATTTTGTTTGGGTATGTTCTTTTTTATGTGTTTCTGTACTGGAATAAGGCACAATTCCAACACTAACCAGTAACTGTATTCAGTTTTACTTTCTTCTTTAAAAAAATCATACAGAATAACTAATTTTTTACCAACATTGCTTTTCCAGTCTCAAACGTCAAAAAGTGAATTTTCAACAGAGTATGGAGCGAGGCCTCGTCTAGTACTTTGTCCAAATTTGCAACAGACTGACAAGAGCACATTCACGAAAAAGACTATTCATTTGGCTTATATTTCCCACATATGTTTAATTATGCAACCATTTAAAAACATTTCTTTTTAGATTTCTTAGTTTATTTTCTTATTATTTTTCCAGTTACTAATAAAAATGATACTGTTTGTCATTGACCTGTTTGGTATAATTTTACTTTTCAAATAAATAAATAACAGCACAGATACACAATCTATATAAGTAGCATTTCTTTTACCTGAGGTGGAATTCGCAGTAACAATATAATTGATTGATTTATAGTAACGCTAGATTTACTTCAAAAAAATTAAAACCTAGCCCTGCTATACCTAAGAGATAATTTCTTTGAATTTCTGAAAATAACTATGCAATAAACATATTTGCTCATGTAAGGTATTTTTATAAGCTGTTAACTTCATTTATTTACTCTATAATAAGCTAACCTTTGTATATTCCACCTACTAGGAGAAAGAAAGTTACAAATAGATTCTCATAGCAAAAATATCTATAACTGCTTAGAGAATAGAAGGTAACACTCATATATGCATGTTTTAGGAGGTCAAGTATATTATAAGTGGTGTGACAGAAAGAAGGATGCATATAATAGGATTGAATACAGTGTGGATGGGAAGCAAATAAAAATTACAAATAGTTTGCTTATATAGAGAAATAAATCTAGACTGTTATTGTCAATGCAGTTTACAGTAGTGGTTTAAGGGTTCAATATAACACTTTTATTTCAACAAAATATTTTAGATTTTTTTCTTCTCTGAAATTCTCAATATACATACATCAAAGGTGGAATTTGTTCCCTAAAGATATTTTCTACACCAACAGTTTTTTCAGGTTCTTTAGCTGTCATCTTACTAGGCTATAATGGGTATAATTAAAATATGGGTTATATTTTATATATATATATATATATAATATATATATAATATATATATAAAAATATACATAATATATATATAAAAATATATATAATATATTTATATGAATTTAAATATATTTTTATATATATAATATATATATAAATATATATAAAAATATATATATATAAATATATATATTTTTTAATATATATATATATGGGTATAATTAAAATAATCATTCCAATTCACTCTGTTTCAGCCCTAAGTGGGGGGGGGGGGGGGGGGGGGAAGCGCCTTCCAGCTTATTAGACTGGTCAGCTTCTTTCTGTTTTACTGAATAGTAGATGCACTGCATCACCAAGCATTATTAAAGTTGCTGAGGCACTAGGGTATGCATTAAATCCTTGATTGCCTAAGAGGTGCTGCACAGTGCATTTCCTAACCAAGGGCCTCGAGAAAGGAAATTGTATATCATAGTCCTCCAATTAAAATTATGGAGAAAAGCTATAATACCTTGTAGGTTGGTAAGTGCAGGAATCTGTAATTCTCAGAACAGTTTTGGAATACCATCTCCCTTGTGCATGCACACAAAGCATCCCATAAAATCCTAGGGCTTTTGATTGAAAATTTGAATATATTTGGAAACATACATGGAAAAAAGTTATAAACATTATTTACAAATATATTAGCAGATAGGATTTTTATTTGGGTTAAAATGCAGTTGTACATTTCAAATACCAGAAGGCACACTAATAGCTATCCCTGGAAACACCTGTTCAAATGATAATTGCCTTAATATTACTTGCTATTTAGTGAAGTGCAAAAGCAGCATTATCCTTGAGTAATGGAGTTATTCTGCAGGAAAACCAATTTTCAGATCTCAGTTTATGTCCTTTTTTTTAATTGCAGAGTTAAGCAGTACATTCAAGATTCACCAGAAGGCAAGAAAAAGATCTGTGTCAGGATTAAGTTTGGGCAAGGATTTGAGATTCAGAGCCATAAATCTTATGTACAGTAGTAGATGATCTGAAAATTAAACATATCTTGGCCACACTTTGTAAAGCTTATCTGTGTGCAAGGAAAACATAAACTATGATGAGTTTCAAACACAGCTCAATTATGGTAGATATCACGAAAAGCCAGGGAAGGGCTTAAAACCAAATACATCAAGTTCAGGTAGAGTTTCAGGGAGTCAACTGATTCCTCTGACAAATCCACACAGATACCCAAAATCAAATAAAGCAGACTCAGTGATAGATAATAAAGGCTTAGCCATCCATGCAGCAGCTAATTTGCTACATGTATCCCAGAATAAGATAATCTCTGCTTGCATCTAAGAAGTAGGTAAAACTGTTAAACCACTTGGCAAAGAATAACAAGATAGCAGAAAATTAAATTTTACAAAAATGTATTGGAATTTCAGTGACTGATGAGATATTGAGATACCTAAAGAACTTAGAATAATAATAAGAAAAGAATGTATGTATAGAGATTTTGGTAATGATTGTCCTTCAAAACAGCTACAAATTTTCACTTGAGAGAAGTGGCAGACGCGGTTCACAACAAATAGCACTTAGCCATTGTTCCTGCAGTACAGTACTTATATACAAGCCACAAACCTAGACCATGGAGGAAAAAACCCCAAATGAAATAAACCTTGCATGCTTTCCTTTTCTCTCTCTTTTTTTTTTCTTTTTTTTCCCAGATTAATGTTTTGCTGATATAAAGCATTCATAACACTAGAACTGCAGACTAGCCAGATGCTGTAAAATCCTCAATCATATTGTGTAGAGCTGCTGGATTATTGTTTATCAGAAACTAAATTAATATATTTCTTTGTTACAAAGGTGTACTTTTTGAAATAAATTAAGTTTTCCCATAGCTAAACTGGGTAAGTGAACTATTGCTATACTACAGGTAAACTGGTAGCAAAAAAACCCCTAAAAATATGGCAGTCTTCATTTTCTATGTGTTTCAGTCATAATTAGTTGTATTCACTGAACTGATGAACTGATTCTCAGGTTTCATGACTCTGCTGTATTTTCACCACCACGTGTATGTAACCAGATTTTGTGGGCTGTGAGCAGACAACAGCGTCAATTTTCTTCATCTATTAAAAAAAATAGATAATTGGATTACAAGTTGGTTTTCTTATGTTCCCACCAGCATCCTTAGTTCATTCTTCAATTATTATCTATATGTAAACTTTTATTCACCTTTCAAAACAAGAGGTTTTTATGGTGTCTGTATAAAAATGTGACATGAAGACTATATGGTTACAGACCTACTGAGAAGCCCTCTTTCCTCCCTTCTGATCCTCCCTCCATGTTTTGCTTCTTCTCACTCAGTTAACATACTTTTGTCAAATGCTCATTTCAGTTTTGTTTCACTCCAGCACCACAGGCCCATTTAATGCCCTCTGCTACTCCAGTATCCTAACTTGCTCTTTTTGCTGTCTACTTTTCCTGTCCACTGGAGGAGAAAACATTGTTTCTACCCATTTTGTTTAACAGAAGATAGGAGACTTAGGGGCCTCTGAGTGACTGAGTCAAGAACAGCGGCAATGGAGAAAAATAAGAAGGGTAGCATAAGAGAAAATCAATATAGAGAGAAATGTCCCCTCTCTAATACCATAAAAATCCACAATAGTTTTGTTCATTTCAAAAAGGCAACTGAAGCAACAAGGCAGCTTCTGCTGATACCATTCTACAATAGAAAATCAACATTGATAGCAATGATACATGAGCTTTTTTTTCCCTTTGTTCTTCCCCTCTGTTCAGCTTAGAGCAGGGGGAAGTCAGAGTCTGATCTAACCAGCTACTGGGCCACATTCTCCTCTTAGTTACACAGCTTCAGTTAGCATGGTGGAAGCCAACTGGAGCTAATTCAGAAGCACTGTTGTAACTAAATAGGGAATTTGGACTACATCATTGGTATGAATTTTGGATTATGGCAGATACAGGAGCATTAGGGTAAAGTAAAGGGTGGGAAATGCAGCTGTAGCTGAAAATATCTCATCTTCCGTTCTCCCTGCTAATTACTGCTTCTCAACAGACACTCATTCAATGGTGCGCCCTGCTTTCTCTCGCAAGACTAATGGTAGTGCTATTAGAGCTGCATTGCAAACATCCACAAATTATCTATTCCATAAAGTGACTTTGGTCACATTTGTTTGCTTAAAGGGTGATCACTTAATCACTCACATCCCCTAGTTGCTGTTGGTGTGAGCTCTGAGAAAATTCAGTGCTAATGCCAAAGGCACTCACTGGGTAAACTTAATTCTGAAAGCCAAGGGGTCAAAGCCAAAACAATGAAGCAGCTGTTACTACTGGAACAGCAGAAAGAAAATATGAATCACAATGACTTGAAATGTCTTTCTTCATTAAAATCATATCTGTGTGGTATGTTTTCCTTCTTGAAAACTCTGCATTGTTAAAAGATACATTTATTCTATGTAATACAGTCTTTTGAGCATTTCAGAGGTTCTTTAACCTCCCGTGAGTTGATTTACCCAGTTTAGAGTAATGAAGCTAACAGAAAAAAATGCAATTTTCTATCCAGATGAATAATAGGTAAACTCTTATTTGGGGCACGAATCTACTTCTAGTTATAGCCATAAATGAACTTCAATTTAGGTGGGAGGTCAAGCTTACTCTTGGTACACAAATATGATATCAGACTGCACATAATATCATTGTAAATATGTACTACAAAGTTAGTCATGAAGTGAAACAAGCTTTCCTGAAGAGAACTGTTCTTAGTTTTCATGGACACGTGAATAGTTAGGGGTCTACCCACATTTTCTTGAATGAAATAGGGATTTAGAGTTTAAATTGCTTTCAATAATATTTTCAAACTGTTCTGTGATTTTTTCAAAAAGAGCAAGAAAAACTATGCTAAGCCACGCTTCCTTTTTTTCCATGGTGTTACACTCTGTGCTTTCTGTTTGAATGTATAATGAAATGTTACGTTACCCTATAACACCTGGAACTACTACAAAATATTAGGTAGTGAAGGAAGGGAGGAGAGAAAAGATAGGAAGAAAGTATCCAAAGTCTTATCTATGCATCATTCATGAGGCTTATTTCATTCCAGCATACTTTGTGAAACAATTCTATTTTTTCAGCAGCTAACCCAGACTAATACATCAGTTTCGTTTCATATTTTTAATCTACAGGAATTAATGTATAATTAGAGTGGGATTCCAACTTCATATTATAACTTAATGATTTTGCTTCCTCCTTTCACTTAGCAGTTTTGAGCAAAATTTGCACATGGTTGGATTACATTTCTCTGAAGAGACCTTTTCAGTTTAATACCTGAATTGGTTGCAAAATAGCATGCCTAGACAAATCTTTGCTGCACTCAGCAGCAAAACTCTTGATGACTTCAAAATTATTGAGATTCATCCCCTGGTGAGGGTTTTTTTGTGGTATACTTGAAAATACTTAGGAACCCACTACCCAGTACCTTTGGTTCCTCTCCAGACCTGCTCACGAGGTACTTTCCACACCTGTCCTGGAGTGCAGCATTGACAGCGTGAGCACAACCGGTCTGTTTCAGCACGACACAGGTCAGTTTAAACCACGTCAGAGATAGCAGTGGAGGGGACAGAAACTAACAACAGTGGAGCAAATCAATCACAACCATTTGTCTGACTGTAACCAGCTCACACAGTTGATGACAATACCTCTGCTGAGAGGGCAGCAACTCACAGCTCGGTGACAGTCAGTTCTTAAAAGGCTTAGAATTTAAGTAGTCTGTATGATCTCCTAAAAGGCCACAAATGAGGTTAGGCAGATCTGCAGGGAAAGTAAAATGTTACAGTCAATTCTTATGGTTCAAGCAATACATTTAAATAGAGCAATAAATGAATGCCCACTGTCTCAGCTGGAGCCTCAACTGATGAATTTTGGCATAATAGTAATACATATAATAAAATTCATAGTAATAAAGTGATTTATTCTCCTGAGGATTTTTTTGTTTATTTCCTAGTAACAAATAAACAAACAAACAAATGATTGTGTCTACTTCCTGGTCATCTTTACATCTCACCATCTTTTCTAAGTTTCTTCAGCAGCTACTCCATTGAGCTGGTTCAGCTGAGCATGATGAGAGGCTACCAACAGGTTTGGGCATAGAGGTTCAGCAGAGTAGGTAGACAAGCCTGGTAATTTGTTCCAGATGGTTTGTATTTTCTGAAGCAATAATTCACTGGGTGATGACTTATATTAATAGAGAGGTGTTCTGAAAGCTTGAGGACATCATTCTTTTTTAATCAATACTAAAATTTTACCAGGATTATGCTTGTCTTCAAACTCCAGTAATTGCTTCTTGTCTCCACCACCCTCTTGCTCTAGTCACTCAGTGTTTCTCAGACGTTTCCTCACCTTTGATCCACTCATCTCTGAGTAAATCCTGTTCTCTCTTCGTATACCAAATTTGAAATAAAATACAGTCCTCAAAATCCGAGGCAACCCTACCGTGTGTCCAGATCTCAAGGCAGTTTAAATAATGGTCTTACTCATTGAAGATTTCACAACTTTTCTGGCCTGAGACATCTTTATTCTCATAGGATATAATACAATATTCCAACAGTAAATTAAATTTCCTTCATTTTAGAGGTTATGACGGTTATGATGATTTTGGTGTAATATGAATTACCAACACAATTGCTTGCACAAATGATTGCAAGTATGCAACAAGTGTAGTGATTTTGCCTCAGAAACAGTGGAAGCTAGGTGCTGATCTGCACTTTAAAAATCTCTGATAAGAACTGTGACATTTCTTCATTCAGATTCAGTATTATTATATCATATAAACAGTTACACTGAGAGCACTGATACTGTGCATGCATTGAGATATGTCTAAGTAGCATGGTTGAAGGTAGCAGAGTCTGATTCTGATTTATGTTCTTGAACAGTTGCTTGAATTTAGTAAAACAAATTCAGGCCACTAATTTCTTTTGGAATTAAATCAAAATAACCCACCAGCTGGGCAATGATTTCCATTACTTTTCCAAAAAAATAAGTGCCCAATGTCAATGTTTTTTTCTCTTGCTGAATATTATGTCCAAACCCAAAACCTAGCATTAATTCACATGATAATCAATTAATTTAAAGTCAAACATATGGTCCATTTGCTTTATGTGGCTGAAATAACCCATCACAGGATTAGACATGAAGATTACATTTCTGATTGTTGGACATATAAGAATAAATCAATAAATCCTAAATACTTCCAATACTGCAAAATACTAAAAAAATATATATAAATGAACAGTTCAACTAGTACTTGTCCTTCATGAGTACAAATTTCTAAGATGAACGATTTTTCCATGCTTGAAAAGCAAAATCAAACACTGCCTGTTTATTAAATAAAAGTTTTATATAAGGTCAACATTACTAAGAAGGGATTTTTTTTTTTTTTAGTTTTTTAAAATATTTCATAAAATAAATAGCATTCAGGGCTTGGGCATTTTTATACTTTACTTTAAATAAAGTTAAACTGCTTTAAATTTTTTTATATCTACTTAACTACAGTCAGACATCAATTAGAAATCATATGGATTCTACTTAAAATTGCTGATAGTTCAGATCATGTTCTTCCTAATTATTTCTTGTATATTTCTCTGTAAGGTGAGATATGCCTACACAGGACAAAAAACTACTGGCACAGAATATGGATGTGTGAAGCGTGGAGTTGCAAAACAGCGTGTAAAAGAGAAAATGCTGGAGATGCAACAACTTCAGAGGCACCTGCTTCAGTCTCCTGATTCTTCAAGTGTAAAATTAACCTCGTGATCTATATATCTCTTGCAATTTCTCTGAAATGTATAATCTATGTTACAACTGTATTACCGCCTTCTTAGGGGTTGCAAATGGAGATCATTAGTAGCTTAAGACATTTGAAAAATTTGCTTAAATTCTGAACTAGTGAAGCAGCAACAAGTTCTTTTTTATTAATCTAACAGGTAGGAGAAAAAAGTCCCAATCTTTCTCACCTTGGAAAACACTGAACAAATTAATCTTTTGCAAGAAGCCATCTCAAAGAATAAAATGTATCTTTCTTTTGCTAGGACTAGCAGAGACAAACTCTTACAAATGAATGTATTTGTCTATTACTATTATTTCTTGCTCTTGCCTAACTGCAGAACAAGAAGCTAAAACAGAGATAAAAGACAGGTTATTGTTTCTTACTTTTTTAACACCAGACACAAGCTAAAGATATTTAATCACAACAGCTTCCACTGGCCAACTTTGCAGAAATGAATGCAAAGTCCTGCACTGCTGGACTCTGTCAACAGAGCAGACAATCAGACACAAGTCTTCTCAGCCTCATCTTCTTCATCTGATTCAACTACATATGTTTCATTCTTTCCCATATTCATTACATCTGTGTTGTCTCTTAATTTTGTTATGATATTTTCCTCTGTTTTTCAGTCTAATAATACGTCAACTTTGTCCTTTGCTGCTTTTATAACCACACACATTAGATAAAAAAAAGTCATGAATAAATTGTTTTGCCAGTCTTCATCACAGACATGTTAGTGCTATCAAACCATTTTCTGTCTTCAGGTCACACATCTGTCTGAAAGCTATAGCTTCTGTATAGCTTTTGTAGGTAAGCTAACATATTGACACGGAAGTGGGTCTTTGATCTGAGAGCTTTAGAAGTAGATGAGCCTCTAATAATAACTGAGAAAGCATTATGTAAGCATAACTGGCATTATTTATTGCTATGCCAAATAATAAATGTAACTTTCTGAGATTCTTTCATGAGAATGATCAAGATCTTGCCTGACCTTGCACCAAACTAGACTCATACTTTATTTTTTAGCAACTTGCTTTTTTACCTTTGGCATCCATTTCAAAGATTCAGCTTTATTTGCTGGTCCCCACTGCTTCTATTAATTTGCACCTTATATGTGTCGATATATATTCTGAGGAATTCAGATCTCGTGATCTTGAGGCATATGAAAGGTAAACCTAGAAGTTAGACCAGATGAAGGAAATCCAAGGCTCTAGTCACAGTACAGCTGTACAGACATGCACTACTGTCACTCCAATTTATGATCCATCTTGTGATAGTACTCTTTTGGTACTCTCCAGCCACAGACACAGAAGATTATCCAATATGGGATACCATTAAGTCCCTCCTCCCTGTTGAGGAAGTTGAGAATGTTGAAGACCCTTCTTATTCCTCTGAATACATATTTCACTAGGAGGAATGTATTCCCCTGGTTAGATGGGTAGGCTTGCTTTTGCTAAGCCACTGTGATATTCACATACTTTTTTGTGTGTCTGTGTAAACTCTGCCAGATACTTCTCATCTGTTGTATGTCTGTTTTATTTACAAGCTTTATCTTTACAAATATATATAAAGTAAAAACACTGATTCTGATATTTCACTTGGGGAGGAATAAAGACCTAGTGTAATATGTCTTCACGGGCCTTCATTAAGCAAGTGATGGCAAAAAGTGCCCATACATACAGCTGTCTATTTAGATGGGTTGTGTATTTCAGTTTTTAAGGCTACATATTTCATGAAGAAGGCAAATTGTAATCTGATGTGTAAGGACAGATATTAAATCCCTGAAGTGAATAGGTAAACTCTACATGTATAAAGACTTCTGGATCATAGCTGATATTGTCTAAAGAGTAAAATAATGCTGTTGTTCTTATTGCTTGAGCATCATCAGTGTGATTCTCATTGTTCCTCAGAATAAAATAATTGAAGCAATTTATCCTCAAGACATATGCTATATAACTCTATCCATTATTGTTGTATTGAAGTATAGTAAATAAGGCTTTGAGCTAGTTTCAACAGCATGGTCCAGTACATAGGGGAATGAGAAAAAATATGATACTTCTTTGTCTGAGACTAGGGATCCCATTCTGCCCAGAAACACTTTTTGGCTTATATGTTTACCCTGTAAACCAAAATGTTCAACTAAGATCAGGCTGGCTAGACCATATAATGTAAAGCAGATGACTTATGTAAACCACCTTTTCTTTACTGCATGATTTTATCTTAGTGGAAGGGATTGAATTACCACTTCAGCTATGTAGGGATATTTGGGTATGCAGCCTAGAATTTGACGCATTAACAAGGGAGTTACTTCACTAGTTTATTGCTTTTAAACCACAGCTGGAAGCTGGAACGATACATTATCTTTTACACTCAATAAAATTCAAAAAGGACAGAAAACCAATTTTGTCATTACTGTTATTTTATTTTTATCTGGCCCTTTTTTAGTTCTATCAGACCTGAATCAATTTGCCCACGATGGTTGTGGGTGAAAAGAACAAAGAAGTTTGATGACAAAGGGGGAAGAGCCAAATGGATGAGGAGGTGAGATGGCGTGATAGAGCAGCAACTTGAGAAAATGGGAAAAATCATTAGGATGTGGAAACTGTATGTGCACTCAGGGATATGAGCAGGATTGACTGGGTGAGAGGAGGAAGGTAGGACAGAAGAGGCAATAGGTGGGTAATAGAGGGCAATAAATTGTTTCCATTTTAATGGGTTGTGAGGAGAATGGAGGCTCAAGTGAAATAGCAATCTGGAGAATCAAGTGCAGCTGTCAATATGATGAGTTTTAGGAATACAAAATATATTGCTTGTTACCATGGGTATTGTTGTTTGAAGCCTGTGCACTTTGCACAGAATCTTTCATATGAACTATAAATGCAGATGCCATGTTGAAAAAGTACATACTGAAGTTCACATGAGCACATACGGAGGTACTGTTAAAAGCACATGCTATACTTACATTAAGAATTTATCATTTTCACTTGATCATCCAAAACCTGTTGCAGAACTGAGTTTTGACACAAGACATAAAGCCTTAATAGACTCCTTCACTAATGGCAAGGTGGTTGGTTATTGGTGTTAATCTTTGATGTGAACAGCTCAAATAGCATCTCTATAAGTACTGACATCAACATATCTGTAGGATCAAAGAGTAGCATCATAGATAAGAATTTCGCTGCAGAATGAAACCAAAGAAAGCTGTTAGACCTAGAAGTTATTGAAATCTCCCAATACATCAAGAAATAAGGAAGGTGAAACACTGAGTCACGTCAGTCTTCAGTGAAAGAGGCTAGCTGAGAATATGCTGGCACTGTTGGCGTGCAGAAAACTGTGATGAGAAAAACTTCTCAGGGACACAGAAGGTTGAAGTATGATAATTACTCTGTTTTGTTGCTATTTGAGTCATGTAAATGGAAGCAATGGAAGCAGAGGTATAGTGTATAGCGACACTTGAGTCACACTATGAGAAAGCGGCAATTAAAAGAAAAATATTTCTATTTACAGGTGATTTGAAAGAGAAACATGGATATATTTACAAACCTATTCTCAGTATTTCTGTGGATTTATTTTACTATTAAAGCTACTTATGGGTTCAGATTTTTTGCAAGTAGTTTTTTCACAAACTAGCTTCTCTTCTGCAAAGTCATGTTCCTGTATTTTTGAATTAGTAACATATATTCTTGGAAGAGAAACACAATTTTTTTTTTTTTTTTTTTTTTTTTTTTTTTTTTTACTGCAAGAACAATTGGCTGAAGAAAGCCATCTTTCCTACTTGAAAAACAGATAGTCTTGGTAGCTAGCAAACATTGGTCTTGGAAGCCAAACCAAACTTCCGAATATGAATAACTGAATTGCAACTAAAATCTGCATCAACAACTCAGTGAAAAAGTGAAACTTTTCCATAAGTAAAACAATTTAACTAGTATGCAAGGAGATTATATTTTTGTTTGTTTGAATTGGAAATTTTTCTACTGTGAAAATGACCTTAAAATTATAAGGCCTTTCTCTCTTTTTCTCCTTCTTTCTCTCTTTCAGTCTGTCTTTTTCTTATTCTTCCCTTCTCTTCTCCCTCCTTTCCTTTTCATGTTTCCTTAATGTCACTGCTTAGCCAAGTGGCTCAGGATGTTCCCACTGAAAATGGTGTTTTGGGCTGAAAGAGTTGAGGGTGAATGCAGCACAAAGAGGAAGAGAAACTGCCATGAGAATGTTTGAGTTCCTCCTCTTGAAAACAGATGGAAGAATGAAGCAGCAGCTTGAAGAGCTGCAACACTAGGGGTAAAGAAGGGATAAGCAATTGCAGTTTACCTGGCAAGAAAGCAGTGATTCTTGTATATCGAACCCCTATGTATTGTTGCTCCTCCAGTCTCTATGGTAACAATAACACTGACAGAAGAGAAACACTGAGGAAAGGCTGATGGAAACAAAGCACACTTGTGTTTTCTGAAATGGCTGGGTACGCCTAGTACAGAGGTGAAAAGTGCCACAGCTGAACAAGGACACTAAGCAAAGAAGCACCATAGTAATCAGTACTGTGAAGGGCAGAATTATTAATAGAAAATGCCATCTGTTTTCTGTCTCATTGTCATACCTTAAACTCCTACTATACCACTGATACGATGGACAAGGACTACTCTGAGTAATTTTCTACAATTTATGTAAAGTTCAAATTACTTAACTTGAAGGTAGGCGAATTGAAAACCTTTTGACTGAAAGACCAGAACGGGGGCTACTAATGAAGCACTTCTTCACCAATACATAGTAGCCTGAATAACAAAAAAATAAAAGCAACAGCTAGTGAAATACAGTATGTACTTTATTTTCTATAGCAGATACAAGGCTCTTGTAAAAAGAAACAAAAATGTTCTTTCGTCCTTCAACTTTAAATGTCTGTATGTCTCTATTGAATGTTTCTTGTTTTCATTGCTGAGTTCCATGGAAGCCTAGCGATCCTGGAAATGCATTAGTATCATTTTTATCACCAATGCTAAGACCTCCCCTCGAGCCCTGTACACTTCTACTATTGAAGAATAAAAACAATACCTTTGTCTACAGTCCAGTCCTCAGGGGCTGAAACCTCTCAGGTGTGATTTGGGGTGTATATGAGAGTTCTAAGAGTTTGTCGTCACTGCAGATTTGCTCTTAGATGCTGCACTGTATAAAGCAGCCATGCATAATTAGAAAACAAGGCTTTGCGCAGGACACATGGATTTCATGTTACCCACACGTTGTCAGTATAACAATAAGAACAATTAAACAATCTGTTCATTTATTGCTGGCATGATGCTTAAATTGAAACACTCCCCCTCCACACACCTTTATAGATCATTCTGTTACAGCAGAAATCCACAAAAATAGGGAATAGTCCTCAAATTTTACTGACAGATCTAGTGTCCTGGTTCCGGCGGGGATAGGGTTAATTTTTCCTGGTATTCCATGCCATGTGAGCCATGCCCACCCTGAGCTGCCAGGGGAGGGGGCGGGAAGTTGCCGCTTGGAGCGGGCCGGGGCGTCCCGGGTCCGGTCGGTGAGCGGCGAGGAGCGGCGGTTCCGTAATCGTGTTTGTATATGCCTCTGTCCGTGTTACTGTTGTTGTTTGCCTGTTCCCTTTGCTGTCCTGTTAAACTGCCTTTGTCTCAACCCAAGAGTCTTGCCTTTTTCTTCTGATTCTTCCTGTATCGGGAAGGCCCGAGCGAGCGGCACGTGGCTCTTTGTTGCCGTCTGAGGCCAAACCACGACATCTAGCTAGTACATATCACATCAATTCTTGAAGAAAGGGAAAAAAGATAATAAAAACGAGAAAAGAAAAAGAAGTTAAAAGAAAAAAAGGATATAAACATATGAAAAGTCTCTAAAAAGTAAGTAATAGAAAACATAGAATTTAAATATGGTCCTCTGTTCAGAAACAGTTATCAACAGATCATTCAAGTGGCTGCATATGTTATGAAAGCTTTCAATACTTTATCCAATAGATTTTAGTTGGCTGCTATAAAATGAAACCCATTGTGCTAACAATGTAGTTAAAAAGGGCTAACATAAACATGCTTATTATTTCTCCTGACAGACATTTCAATTGATTACTATACCATTATAAGCCAACCAGTTTTTGTTTCCAAAACGATATTTACATTATATGCTTATTGGACTGTCCATTATATTCCAAAATTTTGTGTATTAAACATGACTTATCTATTTTGGGGTAATAAATCATAATTGAGCTTTATATACTTTTTTGATTGAAAATATGTGTGTGCAACACCTACTTGGAACACAGCCACCTTCAGTAATGAAAGAGAGTAGCTACTGTGCTGTCAGCTTAACAGAGGCATCAGTAAATACTTTTTTTTTTCGTAGTATGTATAGATATGTCATTGTTACAAATAGGAAAAAAAATTGCTGTCTTTAACTTTTTCTTATGAATTAAATTGGTTTAAAATCCAATTTTCTGTCTAGGTAGAATCTCTCTCGTCCAGATAATTCACTTGATTCTTTCACCTTCTTTTATTGTTTTTCTGCATGTGATGATCATAGAATCATAGAATCATAGAATGGTTTGGGTTGGAAGGGACCTTAAAGATCATCTCATTCCAACGCCCCTGCCCTGGGCAGGGACCTCCCAATAGACCAGGTTACTCAAAGCCCTACCCAACCTGGCTTTGAACACTTGATATAGTCAATTCACTGAGAAAATTCACCAGATTGCAAAAATTTTCATTTTTTTCTCCAGAATGGTGTACTTAATTAGAATTTCTCCAGCTGTGAGATGGATAAACAGAAATAACTTCTCTACAATAGAGTCATAGTATTAAGTGATGTGACAATACAGATAAGAAATCATATTTTACATATGAGTGTCTATAAGAAAAGGTAAATACCAATTTAGGACTTTGTCATATAGGATAATTTCTTATAGCACACTAACATATCTGCTAGAAGTAATGGGATTATCTGGTGAATAGAGATTTATCCATAAAGGACCTGAAGTCATAAAGACATGAACCTAAGACTGAAATTGCCTTAACTCCACAAGTACTGTGCTTTGGCCATGGGGTGGTTCTTCGGGTGCCCAGAGCTGCATTTCCATTCATTTATAAATCTGCTACCATCCTGGATAGAGTAAACATCAGAAATTCACTTGTACATAAGTGAGGCCACAATCCAGAAATCCAGATCATGCAGATCCACCACAGTGGTTTTGTTCACCATAACATATTTTAATTTAAATGGTGATTGACTAAAATACAGAAAAAGCCTGAAACTACAAAGAATCAATATTATTTTTTCACACGTGGTTTATAGTGATAAACCTAGGCTAGAGGCAAACCTTGTCCTGATCAATCTGGATTTTCTCCACAGGGACATGCATCTAAAAGAAAAGAGAGCATGGACCCTATTTATAGACTGCAGCAGTGTATTTAGGGAGTTCTATCTTAAAGGAGGGTTTGAACTCCCTTCCATAATGGAGAAAATTGCACAAATTTTTTGGATTAGAGGGGGTTCTTAGGAAATTAGACTTAAAATAAAGGAAGAGGTGTGGCAGAAAACAGCTCCTCATTTATCATTCATAAGTTAAAAGAAAGGAATGAAAACTTAATTTCTTGAGGGAAATAATCTGTATGGCTATTTTCTTAAGTGCTCAGAGTGTTCTTTATTGTGGACAGGGGCTATTGCCTGAATCATAGTTAGATTTCCATTTCAGCTTAACTCTCTGATTTCCTAATGGTTCTAGAGACCTGTATGCTGCATATACATCCTTGACATAAACTTTGGTGCTAAGGTCCTTAAAAAAGGCTATTAGCATATCAATATGGTCTTCCATACATTCATTTGATCAATCTCACACCACTCTACTTAGAATGTGTCTGAGTGTGCTCGAGTGTACTCAGTGAGGACAGTGAACACTGGTCTAACACAGATATTCTTCTGGGATGCATCTACATTGCCCAGTGGCCCCCTGTTTTGCTTTCAGGTCTCCTGTTTATTCACATGACATGTATGTTGGTTTATCTAGGGGTGTATCTGGATGAAATTAAGTACTTAACTCTGAGATTAAACTGAGGAATTGTTATCGGGATAATTTGATCTGCCCCTTACAGACATTAATAACATTATGTATTATAGTCACAAGGTCATTAAACTCCTTCCTCCATCCAAACCAGTATGCTGTCATCTACACTGTGTGCTGGGAACGGCATCTGACCCATACTGTCCTTGAAAGCAGTCCACAACATTGCGTGGCACGGACCAAAAGCCAAGCAAGGGAATATTGTGGTTGCAGCACTTCAAAACGTGTTCTGGTCCCCCATAGTTTCTTATATAGATATTTAGGTTAGAAAAGACCTCTAAGATCATCAAGTCCAACTGTTAACGTAGTACTGCCAGAACCATAACTAAAACACGTCCCAGGCACAACATCTACAAGTCTTTTAATACCTTCAGGAATGGTGACTCCACCACTTCCCTGGGCAACTTGAGGCTGTTTCCTCTTGTCCTATAGCTTGTTACTTGGGAAAAGAGACTGACACCTACCTTGCTACAACCTCCTTTCAGGAAGTTGTAGAGAGCAATAAGGTCTCCCCTCAGCCTCCTTTTCTGTAGATTAAACAACTCCAGTTCACTTAGCTGCCCCTTACTGGACTTGTTCTCCAGACCCCTCACCAGCTTCCTTGCCCTTATTTGGACACAGTCCAGAATTTCAATGTGGTTTTTTGTAGCGAGGGACCCAAAATTGAACTCAGTATTTGAGGTACAGCCTCACCAGTGCTGAGTACAGGGTGACAATTGCTTCCTTAGTCCTGCTGGCCACACTATTCCTGATACAAGACAGGGTGCCGTTGGCCTTCTTGGCCACCTGGGCACACCGTCGGCTCATATTCAGCCTGCTGGGCAGCTTTCCAGCCACTCTGCACCAAGACTGTA
Organism: Larus michahellis; assembly: GCF_964199755.1. Taxonomy (NCBI): domain Eukaryota; kingdom Metazoa; phylum Chordata; class Aves; order Charadriiformes; family Laridae; genus Larus; species Larus michahellis. The sequence goes on from NC_133930.1 coordinate 61,228,980, forward strand.
GCACTGCATGGGGTTTTTGTGATCCAAGTGCAGGACCCAGCACTTGGCCTTGTTGAATCTCATACAGTGGCCTTCGTGCATTGATCCAGCCTGGACAGATTCCTCCATAGAGCCTTTCTACCCTCAAGCAGATCAACATTCCCACCCAACTTGGTGTCATCTGTAAACTTACTGAGGGTGCACTTCATCCCCTCATCCAGATCATTGATAAAGATATTAAACAGAACTGGCCAAAGTACCGAGTCCTGGCTAAAACCCTTGCGATTGGCCACCAACTGGATTTAACTCCATTCACCACAACTCTTTGGACCTGATATGGGAGAACCAGGGGACAACATATGAATGCAGTAGGAAATTTGCAGCAAACAGAATGTGGTAGAGATGGAGCCACACTGGAGACATAGAACAGAAGAGAATCATAGAATCTTCATGGTTGGAATTTTGAGATCATTGAGTCCAACCATACACACACACACACAAAAAAACCCCCCACAAACAACCCCCCCACACACACAATCTCTGCCACTAGAGCATTCCCTGAAGTGCCAAATCTAGAGGTTTCTTAAATAACTCTAGGGATGGTGACTCAACCACCTCCCTGCGCAGGCTGTTCCAGTGCCTGACCACTCTTTCAGTAAAGTAATTCTTCCTAACATCTAACCTAAACCTCCCCTGCTGCAACTTCAGACCATTTCCTCTGGTCCTGTCATTATTCACCTGGGGGAAGAGGCCTTTATGGGCAAAAATATGAGTTTGTATCATGCAGTCATATCCTAAAATGTGTGTCTTTAGCAGTGTAACCTATGTTATCTGCCTATGGACTGACTACAGAAATTATGAATCAGGACAAATTGACTCACACTTCTTGTATTTCAGTATCATGAAAGGACAACAGAGTCCTTTCCTACAAAAGTTGCTCATTTTTGTTCCTCTTCTGATCAAGTTGCTACCCGAACCTCTTCTCACACAGACCCCTAATCTAATCCTCAGTAGTATACTGTCGGAAAAGCTCCCCTACACAATACATCCTGAAATATCATAAAAGGACCTAAGAAAAATAGGCCAATCACACTAATATATTTCCAAAAACTTGAATATTGTCCCACTGAGATGTGTGCTTTCACTGTTAAGCAAAATTCACTATGAACCTTTTCCTAATGAAAATAACTGCTGTATGCTGAGTGAACTGTGGAAACAATATATTACTTCTCTCATCTCAGATACTCTTTACTGACACAGCCACAACATCCAGTTCCTAGAATTTATCTCAATAAACAATTTATTATATTCATGTTTTTCAAGAAATATTTATAAAGGATGAAAATAAATGGGCTTCCTTGTTCATTTCATCAAACATGCTTACATATGCAATGGTTAAATGTAATGATCAGCTGTTCCAGCCAGCTTGAAAACTTTTTAAAATTAGTTTTAGGTTTTCTCTTAAAATGCTGGGGTGCAGAGAGAAAGAAACCATTAAAGCATATTCTTTTTCTCCCTCTGGACTTGAGGAGTCTACAGAGCGATGACTCAGAACAACAAACAAACTGAAAAGCAGCCAGACTGTCATGACTGCCATTCTATTGTTGTAAATTTGATCCCCCTTGGAATACTATTTTTAAGGACTGGAAAGACAACTAAATTCCGCTCTCAGTTACTGTGCAGCAACTCCAACTTTATTCAGTTTCTTCACAACAGTGAGGACATATTTTATTCCTGAGGAGAAGTTTGTTTACAGAGCTTATAGGCAATACTACAGAAAAAAATACAACATACGCAGCAGGTCTAAATTGCTGTTCCTGCTTTGCCGCAGTGGGTGTAGAAAGTAGGGGGAACAGCTGCAATCACAAAACTAAGAGCATTTTTTTTAACAATGCATGTCAGCAGCTAAAAGAAATTGTGAGAGCTAATTATGTTTTTTCTTTACATTTGATATGACATTTATGGAATATGTGAGTTACATAAATACACAGTTGATTGCTCCCTTCCTTTCTTTTACTGCACATAAATTCAATTTACTAAAGACCCTGTCCTTTATCCCCTTTACATATATACTTTGCACAGTGTATTGTGCTGCTAAATGGAGGATTAATTACTGCATAGCAAACGTGTAGAGATTACACTCCACTTCATGAGAGTTCTGGGGCTTCCATTTGCGGCAATGCTCAAGAACCAAAGGGAGGTCTATCTAGCTATCAGGCTGCTGCAAGATTTAAACACTTACATACTTTCACAGAAAAAATTATTATTATATCTATTTGGAAGAGTATAAGTACTTTGGAAGAGAGGGTTAAAATTAGGTTTTTATACAATAAGTTTTAATACAATATAATATATAAACAAAATAAGTTTTTATATAAAATTAATGTTTTTATAAATTTGAGAAATTCTCTGAGAAAATCCTTTGGGTGACAATAAGTGCTTATTTTATACTCATAAATGCATATGAAGCAGCATCAAATTAGCCTGGAGAGTAACTGACTATAACAGTCTTGCAAAAAGCTCCCTGGAAGCTACAACAGAGGAAATCATCGACATAGACCATGTTATGGTGGGGGGGGTGGAGGTGGGTGTGGAACTAAAAAACAAAAAAAACCCAGCCACAATAGTTTGTGTGCACTAAAGGAAAACATGACTGCAGCATGAATAACATAATCTTTTTCTATTCAGTGTATACTAGTTAAAGAAACGTATCTTGCTTAAAAGGGTATGTCCTTTATAAAAAAACATGTTAATGAAGACAATCCAGTGAAGAGAAACAAGAACGATTAGAGGTTCACTAAAAATTATATGAGGAAAAAAAAATTGATCTCCAAGACTATACTGAAGGTCCAACTGTAGCTAAATAACTTCAGATTTCCTTAGCCAGACACTAACAAAAATGATCTTTTAAGATCTTTAATGCAAATTGGTCTGATGCTAAGATATGCCTAATTTCCATCCAGTGCTCCTGGCAAAGTGTCAAGACCTTTAATAGAATCTAGTTATGAATAAAGACAAATCTGTTTGAAGAATGAAATAATTTTAATTGGAAAAGAAATTGCTTTGAAGAACTAACTATGACATTTCTCTCACTTTCCGGGGCAAGTAAATAGTCCTCACAACATCCAAGCAGTCCAAAGCATTGGATTCTTATTTGAATCCTCTTTAAGCACAGTTAAATGAGGAGACTTATTCTATGCTGGAACAGTTTGTGAAGAAATGCAGTCCATGGGAAGGACCCATGTTGGAAAAATTCATGAAAGACTCTATCCCATGGGAGACACCCCACGCTGGAGCAGGGGAAGAGTGTGAGGAGGAAGGAGCATCAGAGACAAAGTGTGTTTTGCTAGTGATGGCAACTGGTGAGTGATCTCCCTGTCCTTATCTTTAGTCATGAGTTTTTTGTCATGTTTTTTCTTCCGTGTCCAGCTGAGGAGGGGGAGTTGATAGAGCAGCTTGGTGGGCACCAGCCAAGGTCAACCCGCCCCACTGCCCTAGTAACTTTTTCTTATCCACAAAGTTATGCTGATGTACAGATTGCTCTAGTCCCCTCATTAAAGACAGTATTATATTCTGCTTTCTCTAGCTGACATTTACCCTGTATATTCTGCTAAAGAATATCCTGTAGCTAAAGAGGATGTGACATGGAGTGGCAAGGTTTTTTAAATACCATGGAAGAGCTTTAGGGGTGAGATATCTCTCTAGTTTTTACATCTTTAATTGCGTTGAGAGTTTGTGGTACTGGGTTGTTTGCTCCAATAGGTAGGTCATGTAGGAGTGATACACCTGCTCTGTCATCTACTGCATCAAAAATTGCAGATGGGTTTGGCAGTATTATCTCAATCTCTGTCCATGGTCACTTTCAGTATTAGTAGATCAATCTATGAGCTCTGCCCTGGTCTGATGCTGACAATGCAAGGTCCAGTTGCTGCCTGATATAATAGTTTCTCGATATAATAGTTGGTTAGTACATCCTTAGAGCCTTCATCCATGGAGCGTAGTTGGAGACATCTTCAAAGCTGATTGGTCAAAGGAGAATTGGATGACCTACTACATTTTTCAATTTTAGATTCTCAAGATGAGTGCTTAGAAAGCTACTTCTACTGTCAGTTGCCTCTAAGCAGTCAGATAGAGCTGTCAGGAAGCTGAAAACAAAAAAGGAGCCTGCATGACTTCTTCGGGGTTTTTTGTGAACTTTATATATAAATTTGGATTAGGTTATCTTCATATGCAGAGTACCAAATACAGATATACACATACGACATCTAAAATCCATTCCTATTTCCTTTGAAACCTCTTAGACACAGGCCAGTATGTTTATAGTCTTACATTTTAAATATAGAAGTAGATAAATTGTTTTTTACGGTTTGGCAGTAGACAGTCCAGGCAACAGAGAATTTTTGGATCTTTCCTCCCCCCCCATAGGAAGAATTTTGCTTCAGTTTAAAATGCATGAAGCAGCTCTTTTATCTCTGTCTTTTTTTTTTCTTCTTTTTTTTTTCCTTGTACTTTTGAACGGCTGGTGTGTGGGGAAAGAGTAAAATTAATTTAGAGCCAGAAAGTTTTGATTTTTGAGAAGTGGGGCTCTAGGTTGTCCTCCTTACTTCCTAGCCAAGAAAGCCAGACATCTGCAATAACTTTCACTCCAGATGAACGTAGCATAGACCCTAACTTTCTAGAGGAGAATAACTCTGTTCCCTGAACAATAAAAGCAGCCAAGGTTAGACTTGGAGGTGCTCAGGGATGTGTGTGTGTGTATATATATATATATTTTTATATATATGTACATATATATATATATTTATATACACATATATATGTGTGTATATATATATACATAAAACAGTGTCTCAGTTGAAAAACAGTGAGAAAACAGATCATGTCATTGTATTTAAATGCACTGCACACAAGTTGCACCTGAATTGGCCAAAGGACTAGGTTTTTTTCCATATGAGGAAACTAACTTATGGCATCTGAATTAAGAAATTATTTTTGCTGTAACGTTGCTACTGAGTCAAAGGCAGAAAAAACTATTCTTGAATCACTCTAATGTAATCTGATTAGGAAAAGAAGAGAAAGGTGAAAGGCGAAATGGAGAAAGGTGAAATTCAGCACATGGGCTTTTAGATCCAAGAAATACTGCTAACTGTGTTACTAGGAATTCACCTTAAAAAAAAAAAAAAAAGGCAATTAATGGCTTCTAAATGTTAGTTTTATGAATATTTCGTTTTGTTATTGTCCTTGGGAGCCGAACACATTAAAAGAAATGAAGATAATACATAGTTGTACCTTAGACCGGAGCAGTTCCAGTGTCATATCTTATAAAAAAGAGCCTCATTAAAATTGACAAGGAGGAAAAAAACAGTTTTTAACTAAAGTGAGTAAGTAGAGGTAATTTTACTGTTTTACCTTTTTTCCCCACATAAAGTACTGTGTGTCAGAGTCCTTTGTAAAAAGGTGCAGTGGATAACGGAATACTGGAAATAGCGAGATTCAAAATTAGTGTTAGAGGAGTGCTCACACAAGCACTCTTAATGTTACAATGATTTCCTGGTGTTTGGGCACACATACTGGTAAGAAAACATGTTGGAAAGAGAAGACTTCTTAGTCATTATCACAAGAACAATCTAAATGTGTACGTAAACATCAATAATAGACTTAATTTCTGAATTGCCTTATTTCAGTTCTGCCGCATGCTGCTTTTAACTCTGCAGTGATATAAATTGATTATAGAACAGGACAAGGAAACAAGCTGTCAAGGTGGCTAGTAAATGATCTGGACTGGTTAGTATGTGCTTTGAATACATGGCTTTAAACAGTGAGGGAAAAGTGGCTTTATTTTCAAAGAATTTAAAATCCCTTTGTCTGCCAATAAATTTGCACACACAACTTTATCCTTACAGAGATATTTCTAGTGACACCAATTTCTTTAAGGACATTCTGTCGAGTAGTACTAGCATTACACATCCCTCGAGATTACAGTCACGTACTTCTTTATGTGAAAATATTTAAATTTTTAGAGTTCTTTATTTGTTGCATTTTACAGGATTGCACTTTACACCTCTTGAGAGGCTGTAGAATAGAGGATGCAAAAAGGAATTTAAGATATAAAGCACATTTTTTAGACAACAAGGGAGGTGCAATACAAGGGTTGCAATACTATGTAGCCAAGACCTCTTCTGAGGAAAACTAGATTGTCTTCTCCCCTACATGGCCATCTGAGGCCTGTAAAAACTTACTCACAAAGACCTTAGACACCCTTGGCATTAATGGAGAAAAATGTTCCATGGTGAATATAACGCCTTATGCTTCTTGAAAATATTTTCGATACACCAGAACTATTTCAAGAAAGACGAAAGATAACCTTAGTAAGAAAAAGATATGTACATTTTACTATGTTCCTGTCAAGGTAAGAAGGAAGGACTGAACTACTCAGATTACCACTAGGGTGGAGTAGTAGTACAGCCTCCTTCTGTGACAGCTATATTTATTTAACAAGGAAAAAAAAAGGTTTAAAAGATGGGTAACAATTTTTTAACAGAGCATTTGCTCAGCATCTTCTCTGCTTCAGCTGTCATCTTGAGGCAGCTAAGTTTCTTTATTTGAGTATTAGGAAATCAGGACCTAATAGAAATGTACAGCTTTCAAAAGTTCGTCATGAGTGTGCCTGCCTTATATAGGACAGCAATTTTTCTAACTAAATTTGCTAATGACCTCCTTCTCCTTCACACAACAGATTTAACTACAAATGACTAAGTGCTATACAGAGAAGATAAACATATGAAGAATATCCAAGGGCAGTTCCGCTTGTTTTGAATAACAATATCAAAACAGTTGATAAGATGCTAAATGAATATTGTTTCCAAGATGGTTTGCTGCTATCTCTAATGTGCTGCACCCTCTTCACAGAGAAAAATCAACTTTTTTAGATCCAATCTATATTCTGCAGAATTTCCTTCTAGAAGTCAGGATTGTGTACAATCAAATTAATCGAAGTAGATGAAAGAAGAATGATTGGATTGTGACTGTCCTGAGGATGCTGGCATCAAAAATATGAAGTTACTATACCAAGGTCTGCAAAAAGTCATAAAACTGCAGCAGTTATAAAAATGGAAGGGACACATGAAAGGTACAGCATTATTTGTGTACAGAGAAGAGGTCTGGGAATTATCGCTGGTCTCTAGTAGAGAAAAAGACTCATCCTTCACTTGTGAATGAGATGGCTGTTATAATTGATGGTACCTTCTGAAATGGCTTTGATCATTAGGGTTCCAGTGGCTGAATTAAAATAAAATGAAGGATGCATATTCTGATACTAAAGCAGCGAAAATGTATTCTTTCTCAGTGACACATAAAACAGATCATTTTACAAGGAAGTGCTTTACTGAAAGTGTTTCAGCTTTGTAGTTCCCTGGGAAAATTAAGAGTAATGTAAAAATTGGACAAGATGAAACTAGGTGTTTCATTCCAGATATTGACTGCATAAGTCACTTTCAATAAATCTACTGCTTATTGGACTTAAGGCAGCGCTTTGTTGACATTATGAAGGCTGAACAAAATGTTCTGTTTAGTAAAATAGCCTTCTAGTACAAGAAACTGAAGCTTATTCTAAAGACATATTTGGGTGTGTTTTCCAGTATGCAAGGAAAAGAAGTGTGAATTGGGTATAACAGAGTGGCTGCCAATACAATCTGATCATAAAGCCACTTTTGTCAGGCCACCGTAGAAATAAAACTTGGAATAAAGCAGCAATACACAAGCTCTTATGTCAGCTGTTGGGGATGATCCTTTTCAAAAAAATGTAGTTGCTCAAAACCTCAGAGTCTCATCTTAACTAATCATTTCAATTCCTACAGGTGAGGAAAACCAAGAATAATTTCTATGTCAAGAAGCAGAATACCATAATAACTTAAGTTTGCATTAAAAACCAAGGTGGGACTTTACCCCAGAGGTGTTTTCAGTCAAGTCTTGCCCCACAGGAGACATGGTAATCAAAGTTTGCTGGATGAGACCTAGGTCTAACTCCATTCTTTTCCCTGGGAAACCTGCTAGTGGGCTAATCAAGCAATAACTGGCTGCTTCCCCAGTCAGTTTGTTATAGGAACATTTGCCTTGCACACTTCATGGGAGCTGCTGAACTTTGGAAGCCAATGGAGTTCCCTTTTTTCCCTTTCCATAACTTGCCAGAAAAACTGTCCAGCAAATATTGACAGCCTGCCCTGAAGGGAGTAGGCTTGTATATTAGTTGACTGCTTCTGCATTTCTGCTTCTGCTCTTTGTTCCGGCTCCTGAATACTGAATACTACCTGAATAGCTGACAGATACTAATTTGCTGACATGGAAATTTTTTCTGCTATCATAATGTATTTAGACTTGATTGCAGACTCATCTATGTGAGAAGTATGAGAGGTCAGCAGATTTTGTTCTAGGCTAGCAACCACTTTAGCTGAGGTTAATACTTAAACATTTAGAGTGGAGGCAGTTTAGGAGAGGGCATCTCAATCTACCACATTGATACCCACCATCAATGCACCTGCAGATCAAGGGAAGGAATTACCTTGTAGATGAGCTTCTGAGTCTGTGCTTTACAAACTGTCTAGACAAGTTTTTCAGACAAGAAACACATTTTTAAATAGTTTAGAGTGGATTGTCCATATCACTATCTATTACCATAACAATTCCTTAGCAAAAGAGAGGAGATGCTGATTATTGTTGCTCTGCATCTTTTCTCAGCTCTGTTTTTAGGACTTTTCCAATAACAATATAGCACATGCTAAAAATCTTTAGGCTGTTCAGAATCAGCGCTAAGAACACCCTGCATAGGACACCATCTGAACAAGGAGTGCACAGTCTCCCGAATGACATGTGAGAATTGGCTTCATCTAGATTCTGGCTCAATATTCCACAAATTGTCCCCCTGACAGTTAGGATATGTTCCAAGACTCCATTAAATGTTGTGATCACATTATTTGCTGATTTGTATTTTTTTTTAGCTGCTTTTATTATTTTTTTTTTAGTATAATAATCAGTATTATCATCAGATTTTCCATTTAAATGGAAAGAACAAGCTATTACCCACCACCAAAAATCTTCAAATCATCATATGGAAATGACAACCTAACTTTTGCTTTACAGGATATAATGACTCTCAAGTGACTTTTTTGCTTAACAAAATATTAAATGAGATACTGCTGCTGCTATTTTAATCTTGTCTGATTTTATTTCATTAACCTGTTACAATGACATCACATAAATAGTTATTTATCATCTAAAATATTAATTAATCTATGACTCTACAACAGATAAAATTCTGATTCCCTAGAGCACATTATACCAACAAAGAACTGACATTAGTGAGACTCAGTCGCCTGCTTAGAGTTAAGATATCTTTGAGGAATATTGATGGAATTCGATATCCTTTTAGAGATGGTGGCATATCTGAGTGAACTGCTTAACACAGATATGATGTCTGCCATCTGCCTTTTAGACCTGTTTTTTAAATAGTGCTCCGTTTGACCTTGTGCTTGCAGCCAGGTCAAACATCAGTCAGAGTACTCTTCATAAGGCTTTAGTTTCTGTGTCCTACATAAGTTCGTTGTGTACACTCGCTCCATAATGTGTAAAGAAAGCTGGGAATCTGCTGTACCTCCCAGATATAAATAGGTATTTCAGCGTAATTCCATGACATATTGGACTCAGTGAAAAACCAATTTCAGGCTTCCAGCTTGTTCCAAATCCAACCCACAGTTTTGCAACCCTTTGGCTGCTTGTTCAATGACACTGTAAACCAGACAAGTTAAATGAATAAAAGGAACACTTCAAAATGGCAGAGGGAAGTGTAAATCTCATTCAACATGTACGATAAAGTACACAGTTTTGAAAGCATTGCTTTGTAAACAATAAACCTTTGATGAAACTGACTTTGGCCTGTGAAAATAATGTTTCACTATTATTGATTCACGGTCATAGTTAGGATTGCAAAGCTATTAATAGGAGATATTCATTTTAATCTGATCTGTGAAGGAAAAATAAGAAGAATTAATTACTAAGTGGACAAAGAAAGTGTAAACTTACTCTGTCACTACCTTAAATTAAACACTAAATGAAACAAGGTACTTTGCTTTTAACTATGCCTTTTTCTGATTAGCTGATCACAGGGAAAAATAAATATTACAAATGTATAAATCTCAGTAACTATTTCTGACTAACTAAGGTGTCTGTAAGAAAAAGGTCAAAGTAAACAGGTCTATTTATTATGCAAAGTACACAAGAGTTTAAGGATTTTTACTTATTTATAATTTATTTACTGCCACAGCCCATCATTAAAGACATAGATTATGATTTTGTGGCCTTTTTTCTTTCCTCCTCTTGACATACAGAGAGAAAGTGAAAGAACAGAGAAAATGAAAGAGTACAAAGTTATTAAAGAAACTGATTCCAAAATACACCTTGTCTTGAATAAATTATACCAGTAAGTGAGAGAGTGAATTTTTGAGGAGGTTCCTGTGTGAGTGAAAAAATGAACTAACTGATTCTGTTGAAAATGTTTCTAAAGTGCGATATTAATCATACAACGAGTCAGAACACTTTGGGTTGAAAGGGACCTTAAAGATCCCTTTAGATCCCTTAAAGATCTAGTTCCAACCCCTCTGCCATGGATGGGAAAACCTTTCACTAGACTAGGTTACTCAAAGCCTCATCCAACCTGGCCTTGAACAGTTCCAAGGAGGAGGCGTACACAGCTTCTCCAGGCAACCTGTTCCAAGTGTCCCAAAACCCTCAAAGTAAAGAATTTCTTCCTAATCTAAATGTACCCCCTTTGAGTTTAAAATGATCACCCCTTGTCCGATAGCTACATTACCTGATAAAGACTCCCTCCCCATCTTTCCTGTAGGCCCCCTTTAAGTATTGGAAGACTGCTATAAGGTCTCCTCAGAAGCTTCTCTTTTACAGGCTGAACAACCCCAGCTCTCTCCACCTTTCTTAATACAGGAGGTAGTCCAGCCCCTCAATCATTTTTACATCCATCCTCTGGACTTGCTCTGACAGGTCCGTGTCTTTCTTATGCTGGGGTACCCAGAGCTGGACACAGAACTCCATGTGGGGTCCTACCAGAGTGGAGTAGAGGGGTAGAATTCCTCTGCCTCCCCCACAACCTGGTGGCCGTGCTTCTTTTGATACAGCCCAGAATACAGTTGGCTTTCTGGCCTGAGGGCACACATTGCTTGCTCATATTTATTTTTTCATCCACCAATACTCTCAAGTCCTTCTCTTCGGGGCTGCTCTCCTGTCATCAACCAGCCAGTATCCATGTCTGGGATTGCCCCAACCCCTGGTGCAGGACTTTGCACTTGGCTTTGGTGAACTTCATGCGGTTCACATGGGCCCACTTCTCAAGCCTCTCCAGGTCCCTCTGGATGGCATCCCTTCCCTCTAGAGTATCAACCATGCTACTAAGCTTGGTGTCACTGCAAACTTGCAGAGGGTGTACTCAATCCATGTTAATGTCACCAACAAAGATGTTAAATAATACCAGTCCCAATATGGACCCCTGAGGGACACCACTTGTCACTGGTCTCCACTGGTCTTCACCTGGACGTCAAGATGTTGACCACAACTCTTTGAGCGCGAACATCCAGCTAATTCTTTTTCCAGTGAGTGGTCCAACTGTCAAATCCATGTCTCTCCAATTTACAGACAAGGACATCTTGTGAGACAGTAGTCAATAATTTGCAGAAGTTGAAATAGATGATATCAGTGGCTCTTCCCTTTTCCACCAATGCTGTAACACTCTCACAGAAAGCCACCGAGTTTCTCAGGCACTATTTGCCCTTAGTGAAGCCATGTTGGCTGTCACCTGTTACCTCTCTCTTTTCTATATGCCTTAGCATTATTTCCAGGAGGAACTGTTACATGATGTTGCTGGGCACAGATGTGAGACTGACCAGCGTATAGTTCCCTGGGTCTTCCTTTTTTCCCTTTTTGAATATGGGGGTTATGTTTCCCCTTTTCCAGTCACTGGGAACTTCACCACCCTGCCATGACTTTTCAAATATGATGCCTTTATTATTATTATCAGTATCCCAAAGACCATTTTATCTTTATGACCTGGACATGTTTGTATGGGTTCTATAAGTGGCTCAGTCATCTGTGCCAATTTGTGGACTGACAATTGTAGATTTACAGCTTTATGTGCTGGCATCATTAATGCTCTGCAAAGAAAAAAAAATGGAAAGGAAAAGAAAAAGTGGTAGCAGAACTGCTACTTGTTACATTAGTGACAGTCAAATTTATGTAGAAGGTGCATGTAGTACTTCAGGTTTCTAGCATTTGATAGTGTTCAAATAATTATTTGGGTGTTAGAATATTCTAATGAAGAAATACAGATTTTTGACAGATTTTACCATGTTATAAGAGTTCCGTCACTAGCTCATTTGCTTTGCATCAGTGCAAAGATCGCTGGATGGATGAGAAAGGATGAGTACCTAAAGGGTCACATCAAATGTCTACTCAATCCAGTACACTATCTCCAACATGAGCAATGGATACATGTCAGGGGCACAATAAACACAGTGAACTATACACAGTATTTCTTCTTTTAGTAAGGAGTGTGGCTAGTCATATACCTCTCAATGAATAACTACCTCTTTCTGTCTGTTTTAAACTTGTCTTTTTTTAGTTCTGTTTGATGGTAACTAGTTCTCACAGCGGGAAAGACCATGACTCTTCAATAAACCTAAATGTCCTGCTTATATTTTTGTAAATGTGTATTGTTAGAACTCAAGTTTTGGGGTTTTTTTTGACCGCTTCCTTTTTTTCTTTTATTTTTTTCAGAAGGAAGACTCTTAGCTTACTTGCAAGTTTTACTTACTGAAACACCAGTTGTTCTGTATTTTATCAACTTTATTGCCTAGAAAACTAATCTTTTCCAGGCTACTTTATCTATGCTTTTTGAAACGAAGACACCAAAACTGCATTCCATAATGAAGGTGTGGAGAAACCATGATTTACACAGCTGCGTAATGATAGTGTGGCTTGCACTCTATTGCTTTCCTTATGAATCTTGTTTGATTTGCTTCTCTCACCTAGTAATACAGCTGTGCTATATACTAGATTAATGAGCCAGTTGATGTCATAAACACCCCTTATAATTTTCACTCAGGGCTTGTTTATTCATTTAATTCCAGCTCAATTAACTGATAGGGGATGTTCCATTGGAAAGATGTGGGAACTTAAGTAAGCATGGATGTCCCTAAATCACAGAACTATGGCCTTACACAGTGTCTGGTCAATATAAAATGCAACACAAAGAAGTTAAACCTTAATTAACTTTTGAATCAGGCTTAAATCACAAATATTTCTCAGTCTAAAGAGGAACTAAAAAAGATTAGTATGTTACTCACCTGTGGAAATGGCAAATTTATCTATTTTCATGAATTAATAAAAATGATAAATTTTATCAGAGAAACAGACTAAAATTCCCCCCTGTTGTCCAGGTTTGGTTCTTAGAAATCTTCTGGGAAACTGCTAGATCTTTCTAAAAGTTAGGTTTATATAAAAAGTTAAGAACTCAATGTTACTCTTGTGACCAGTTCCTGAAAGCAGATGAACTTGTATAGAACCTTCCATAGCAAAGGAGTTGTTTAGCTGAAGAGACCAGTAAGAAATTAAACTGATGTTTGCATTTCTGTATGCTCCATTAAAAGTGTCAAATAATAGGATTTCGAATGCAAATAAAGATAAATTTTCAGTGGAAAAGGCTATGGCTCCTTAAAGACCTTTGAGCTGATAAAATACTAGAAAAATATGAAAATCCTCTAAGCTATTCAAGTTTTGTATTTAAAGTTGGATCATAGCAGTTAACAATGAAAGACAGCAAGATTCTTATGAGTTGGGCATCTCAGAATATTGCAGTATCAGGACAAGACCACACAAATCTAGCACTCCGTTAATATTATTATTAGTATTACCCTTAATATGAGTTCGTTTTATTTAATCTACGTTAATATTATTATTAGTATTACCCTTAATATGAATTAGTTTTATTTAATTTAGTATTCAAATTACAGAAGAGTTCAAGCTGTGTTAAGCACTACAGAAGTACATAACTCTTCTGATCTTACATATTTGTAGCTGAATGATATAAGAAAATGTAAAAAGCCATTTTAAAATTGAAAACAAACCAAAAAAGGACGGATACTTATTTCTTAGATTGCACCAAAAAGTACTCAGAAGCGCATTGGTATTCTTTAGTGCTCCATGAGTTATGCTTAGAAGATATTCAGCTGGGCGCCTACCCAGCCACATCTTTCATCCTCTAACAGTTCTTACTCAACCAACAATCACTACACAAGTAAAGACAACAACTGACACAAGAACAAGCTTAAGTCTTGCTTCTGAGAACTACCCTTTGGGTTTATGGTTGAATATACTTGTACTTAACCTCCTAAATAATTTGGCTATGCCATCTGAATTTACTACTGAAATGTATTTAGACGCTGCAAGGCCTAAATGACTTTGGAATCTATGGATTTTTTTAATTTTTTTTTTTCAGAATGGAAATTTATAAGGGAGAGGTGCCAGACTTTGGATTTGCAATGTTCAGTAGGAACTGCTCATAACACCCTCCACATGGTTCTCCATTATACCCTAAACCTTCAGTTACAACTGCTACTGTTGATTTTAAGGCGAAAAATATCCTTGATAGTATCTTGACGAAGAAACAAACAAATCTCTGAAATTTCCATCCTGAAATTTTTATCCATCCAAGGAATCCTTATTAAGCACCACTGAAAACTGAAATCTTTTTGAATTAGGATGTAGGGATTTACATGTTAGTGATGAGTTGTTTAGCACTTCAAAACATTAAAGGTGAAAGAAAGAATTCAAAAATTCTTATCCTTATGGTATATGGAACTTAGGAAAATATGACTCTTAGGTTAATGATTATGCTTGTGCAGACAGAAAAAACAGAATATGGAAGAGTATGGAAGGAAGACATGGAGAAAGAATAAGTCTTTATGCAACAACAGTTGCATAAAAGCATATGATTGCCCTCCTATGTGAATTTTTCAAGATATAAAAGAAAAATAGCACTGTTTATGACTCTTAATTGAACATATGTACTGAGTACTAACTCAAGCCTTATTCATGAATGCTGTTACAGAATCACAGAATCACAGAACGGTAGGGTTGGAAGGGACCTCTGGAGATCATCTAGTCCAACCCCCCTACCAGAGCAGGGTCACCTACAGCAGGTTGCACAGGAATGCGTCCAGGCGGGTTTTGAATGTCTCCAGAGTTGGAGACTCCACCACCTCTCTGGGCAGCCTGTGACAGTGCTCTGCCACCCTCCAAGAAGCTCCGCCTTATGTTTACATGGAACTTCCTATGCTCACGTTTGTGCCCATTACCTCTTGTCCTGTTGCCGGGCACCACTGAAAAGAGCCTGGCCCCATCCTCCTGACACCCACACTTTAAGTATTTATAAGCATTGATAAGGTCCCCCCTCAGTCGTCTTTTTTCCAGACTGAAGAGACCCAAATCCCTCAACCTTTCTTCATAAGAGAGGTGTTCCAGTCCCCTAATCATCTTGGTAGCCCTTTGCTGCACCCTCTCCAGCAGTTCCCTGTCCTTCTTGAACCGGGGAGCCCAGAACTGGACACAGTACTCCAGGTGTGGCCTCACCAAGGCAGAGTAGAGGGGGAGGATGACCTCCCTCGACCTGCTGGCCACGCTGTTCTTGATGCACCCCAGGATGCCATTGGCCTTCTTGGCCACGAGGGCACATTGTTGGCTCATGGTCATCCTGTTGTCCACCAGGACCCCCAGGTCTCTTTCCACAGAGCTGCTCTCCAGCAGGTCAGCCCCCAACCTCTACTGGTGCATGGGGTTATTCCTCCCCAGGTGCAGCACCTTACACTTGCCCTTATTGAATTTCATAAAGTTTCTCTCTGCCCCACTCTCCAGCCTGTCCAGGTCTCTCTGTATGGCGGCACAGACACCTGGTGTGTCAGCCACCCCTCCCAGCTTTGTGTCATCAGCAAACTTGCTGAGGGTGCACTCTATGCCTTCATCCAGGTCATTGATGAATATATTGAAGAGGACTGGACCCAGTACTGACCCCTGAGGAACACCACTCGTCACTGACCTCCAGCTAGACTCTGTGCCCCTAATCACTACCCTCTGAGCTGTGTCTTTCAGCCAGTTATTTATCCACCTTACTGTCCATTCATCTAACCCACTCTTCCTAAACTTCCCTATGAGGATTCTGTGTGACACTGTGCCAAAGACCTTGCTGTCTTCCTCATATTCAATCTAAATTGATCCTCTTTTAGTTTAAAACCATTGTCCCTTGTCCTGTCACTACAGGCCCTGGTAAAAAGTCTTCCTCGATCTTTTTACAAGCCTCCTATTTATTTTGAAAGTCTGTAATAAGGTCTCACCAGACCTTATTACACCTCACGAGACCTCTCTTCTCCAGGCTGAACAACTCCAGGTCTCTCAGCCTGTCCTCATAGGAAAACTGTCCCAGTCCTCTAATCATTTTTGTTGCCCTCCTCTGGACCCAGTCTAACCTGTCCATGTCTTGTACTGGGGACCCCATAGCTGGAACCAGTACTCCAGATGGGTTCTGACAATTGTGAGTAGAGGGGTAGAATCACCCCCCTTGACCTGCTGGCCACGCTTCTCTTGATGAAGCCCAGGATACAGTTGGCTTTCCAGGCTATGAGTGTACATTACCAGGTCACATTGAGCTTTTCATCATCCAACATTCCCAAGTCCTTCTCCTCAGGGCTGCTCTCAATCCATTCTCTGCCCAGCCTGTGTTTCTGCTTGGGATTGCCATGACCCAGCTGCAGGACTTTGCACTTGGCCTTGTTGAACTTCATAAGGTTCATATAGGCCCACTCTACAAGCCTTTCAAGGTCCCTCTGGATGGCATCCTGTCCAATTAGTATATTATTTTTGGAGATTTTTTCTCTAAAACCTTTTTTAGTGGCCATTTTAGTAGAGAGAATAGAAATGCAGGTGAACTGGTGAATATTTGTTACATGTTGCTGGGAATGGTTTTCTCTTTAAATAAACATGCAACACACAAAATATCTGAGTCAGCCAAACAGTACATGGAAATAAAAATAACTCAAAAGAAAGAAAAAAGTGGTGCTTTCCCATGATAGATGGGAACTTTTCGTTTTCTAGGGGATTTTAAATTGGCACAAATATTCAGTGGTGGTTTTTATAAAATTAAGAGATTTTACTAACTTTAATTATCGTAGAATATTTTATCCAAACTTTAACATACCAGGAAATTGCAACAATTAGTATTACTTCTAGGGAGATGACATCCTTTACTGTTATATGATCCATGAATAATAGGAAACTTCTTCCAAATTATGTCTTCTTCTCTTTAATGTAAACAGCAGAGATTTAGATTATTGACCAACAGCAATTGTGTTGGCTATTTGTTAGAGGCAAAAGTTTTGTTTATTCATTTTGATAGTTACAGTCATGGAAAGAACAGTTTTTTATTAATTCATATTTCTATGGAGGTTAAAGAAAAACTGCTCTGCTACAGACTTAAATTTTATTTGAGAAGAAATTGTGCTGACAAACTCTAGCTTAACTTCTCAGGTCATACTATTCAATTCCAGAAACTTTATAGTAGATTGATATAACATCAATTTTTAACAGCAGCCGTCAGGGTTTGGCTCGCTATTGTTGGTAGGATATAAAGATGTCCACACATCTGGAGCTGCAACAGGTCCTAAATGTCCTCATTTGTGAAATACGAGCACCAGGCCTGACACAAAAATATTGTTTTCATAGTCATAATGTAACAACAGCAGTAGAGGATGATTTTTTCCATATAGTGCTGCAGTAATTGTAACTTTAATTGCTGTAGAAAAAAATCTTAACATTAAATGTTCCTAAGATTAACATTTAAAAAATTGGTAAGTAAATTATTACTGTGTCTGAATTATGGATTTTGTGTGGGATTTGCAAAGAAATAAGGAGAGCACAGCTGGAATCAATGTGGTGTATACATAACTAGACAGAAAAGCCAAAAAGGAACCGATGAGAGGGTGGGAGTAAATCTGGAATGTGCAAACACAGGTGTAAGTACATGTTGTATAAGGCACGCCAGTTGTTGGATAAAGGCAGACTACAGTTGATTGGAGAACAAATAAATTCTAATTAAAGTGGAATAGCAGAAATAATTAAAAATATTTAAGAAAACTGTGAATAAAATTTTTATTGTGGATTAATGTGAATAAAATTACTGAGACCCTATTTGATAAAACTGTTAATGAAGATCCTGTCTTATGTTAGGAAATTTCATATATGTTAGCTTTAATTTCCTGAAAGTACTGCGCCTTTTGTTTGTCATTTGTTAATATTATCTGTTGTTATTAATCAACTTGACTCATGTCAGAAAAATTAAAATGCTAAAATATATCACTTAAATTAATAAAAACCCAACCCTTTAGAAAGTGACCTGAAATATTTTAGGTATGTCTTTAGGACCCACTTGTAAATTAAAGCAATCTTTAAAGAGTATTTACAATTTGAAGAAAATTAGATCAGATGGTCTAGTAATCTGTAGTTTGGAATGAATAGTCTGAGTTTTCCTACTTACTTTTTCAAGCACAATTATGAGCAGCATGAAAGAACTCCAGTTATTTCAATTTTCATTGTAAATTGGCAAGAAATAAAATGAAAAATAATGAGACAAAATAGAAAAATAAATTTACATTTCCAATTCAGTAAGATCTCTCCCCTTATATTCTGCGAAAGGAAGAAGGACGTTGCTGAATGCAAGGAGAGTGCAGTACTTACGCAGCAATTTACCACATTTTTTAGAACCTACGTCTGTAAATAAACAAACAAGCACAAAGCCCCATCTGCCTACACAAACAAATAACATGATGTTTATACTTCTGAGCATTACTCACAGAGAATAAACTAGATTTAGATTTCAAAATAGTTGACAAGCAAAGAAAGAGATGTTGAGAAAAAGAATATTTAAATTTACTTCAGATAATATAGAGATCTCAAATCCAGAACTGATATTGAAGAACATCTGAAAACTTTATTTCATTTAAGTGACAATTCAATGAAATTGTAACTATTTATGACTAATATTTTTACAATGAATAAATTATTTGAAAGACCTTTTGCAAACTTATAGTTTGTTCATGACCCAATTTTTTATCTTTAAACTAAAACTTACTTGAAAAATTAAAACAAAGAAAAAAAAATTATTTTGTAAGTTCAAAAAATTAAAATTTTTATAAAGCTTTTCCTTTATGAACAATCTCATTTTATAAGACACATAAGTAATCTTCTTCCCCTCTTCTCTCAGTTATCTGTGGAAATTGTCAGAATTTCAACTGTTTTATTTAGTCTGAGAAAGGAAAACCTGTTCCTATCTTGGGGAGGAATCCTGCCTAGCTCTGCTTTCCTAGATCTGTTAACTGAAGCCTAATTATCAGGATATTGGTGGATCAAGTTTCCAGTTTGGAAAACCAAAATGTTTATTTTGCACTGGCAGAAATGCAGAATTCACATTAAGTATATATAGAAGTAAAAAATGGCACAAGACAATCACTCACATCCCTTAACTTTTGTTGTTCATCATATGCATCCCAGAATAGACAGAGTTTATCTGTTTGCCCCAGGCTACCCAATATATTTATTTAATCCCCAGGGTTACTTATAGCCTTTTCTACACAGTATTTTTAAAGATTTTGTGCTTCGCTTTTTCAAGCCAGTGTGCTGTGCGTGATAACGAAAAAATAGTTAGGAATATGAAAGGAAAAAACCTCCTCATTAATTATCTTTATCTCAAATGTTTTACCAAAGTTGGTTTTGTGTCATCTGAACCTTCAGAAACAACTGTGGTATTAATGAAAACATATAAGAACAGTCAGAGTTAGTGTAAATTTAATGAACCCTTCCTCATCTGAATGTGGTACTGAATCTTGTTCAGTCCACAGTAGGGCCCCGGTTCTTGCTCTTGCACCTCACCATGGCTCAGAGAGGTGGGTGGATGGCACAGCCGCTCACCTTTCAGGTGGCATGGGAAGGCAATGGGCACACTGGCACCTTCTGATTCAGAGTTCTCCACTGAGTTACAGCTTAGCTCTGTAAATGAAAATTTAAGCCTTTCTTCAGGGTTAATTGCCCCAAGGACAAAGCTATCTGGCTTCAGATGGCACTTTCCTAGGGCCTGAGCAAGCTTGCTCTATGTATGTCCTCTCTGCAGCCTCAGCCCTTCAAGTCTGCAAGGGCTTATAGCAGCTTTCTCACTGGCCTGTCCTGCAGCCATGTTACCTTAGGGGCTCAGGCCCATGTATTGGGTCAGTTTATAGAAATTTAATCTTTTCTGGACATGCTTCAAATTACAGGCTAGAGACAAAGAATAAATCAGAAGCGCCAAGAATTTATGACCCAGGGTGAAATGTTGTGGTACTAGTCTTCTGGCAAGGTTTAGCTCCCACAGAAAACTGCGAGACTCTCTTATGGAAGTCTTTTGGAAAGGTGGGTCAGCCCAATAGAGATGGTTATCTGATGAGAAAACTGTGACAAGAGATGATGTATGCTCTCTTTCTAAATAAATTACCTGGCTATGCTATTTTTTTTCTAAAATAAACCAGAAAATGTGTATTTTCTCTGTATGATAATCGCTAATGAATAATTCTAATTTCCCCTCCAGCTTTATGATGATTACTGAAGGACTTTTACTAAACTGATACAACTGCTACCTTGTCATGTGTTGTTAAAAAAATTCAGTGGTGGAGGGGAATATAAATAGGAATACAGAGATTTCTGAAAATTAGTAAGTTACCAAGTCTCCAAAACTATAAAATTTTCCATTTCACTGGATTATAATAATAATTTATAATTATAGTTCAATGTTATTAAATGGAGTAATCTAGGGATTACTTTGTTAATGGCACTTAGTAATGGAACTCTTGAATTCAGCGTATTTTACTGAGAAAAAAAGGACTATATATGTGTCCAACATACAAAGCATAATCTATGCTTTAAAGCATGTGAAAGGTAGCAGTAACTTTACTGAAAAAAAATAATTTTCTGGAATTCTTATTTTTGATAAGGCTTCATTTCACTTTTTAGGCAAAATAGCTGTCCCTCTCCACACAAAATAAGGACAACATCTTATTCAAGTTTTGGAGCTGTCTTATATTAAGTACTTGTGTTTATGAAGCACTATGCTATATTTATAGGTATTTATGACCTTTTTGTGCTATCTTCCCTTGCCACTCTCAAAGCCTTCCTTGAAATGAAGCTTAGGGATGACGTTTTGATGAGTGATAGAATTTTGATCCTGTGCTCACCTTTGATGACAGCAGATCTGAACTGAGATTAAAAGAATGAGTATCTCGTAGATTATGATGCTAATTGTCATAAAAGTCCACTTATTTATGGGAATTTATAATTGAGTTTTTAAGTAACTGTGTAAATAGAAGCTAAGTGTCACATTTTGTGCTTTGGCTTGCTTTAGTTTATTACTTCACAGGAATTATTTACTATGGCTGGTATGAGTATTTATTGTTTTACCTTGATTTCATCAACTTCATGCAGCCCTTTGCATTTCACACTATCTATATATACCTAAACTTAGAATCTGGTGAGGACACCTGTAAGCTTTCACTCTACAGCAGCTCTGTGATGAACCCTCAGTTTAACTCCTTCTCAAGAGATGTCTATTTCTTGAAGAAAAGAAGTAGTAATTAATACATCCTGACTCTTTTGATATTATTGGTACAAGTGTAGCTCTTCTGAAGAATAACTAGGTACTGCTTCGGTTTTCCTAACAAATTCTTCTGCTTTTCCGAGTTGTTTTTATATTAGATGTGTTGAACAGTGGCAATATCTTGCCTTAGAGGGATTTGCCATGTTATATATCTATTGACATTCTGGAGGTTTTTTCAGTCATGTAGATCAGACATGGCATACTGGATTAAGCTAAGATCAATCACTGCCAATACACACAAGTTCCTTGACTAAATCTCAGTGAAATCTATTAACTCCTATAAAATATCCAAGTACTCAATATTCTAATGAGAAAAATTGAAAGGAGATAAAATTTCATGGTGAACTGAATCACATTATATGTTAAAGAAGCAGCATTTTGTATTGTGAAACACAAATGTGATTACACGTTCTACTCCTGTTCATCTAAAAGAGTTCTTTGGGAAACACTGGTTTCTTGATAATACCTTATTATTGCTGACTTTTATTAAGTCCTGCCCTCAAGCCCTTTCAGCATCTTAGAATCATAAACTCATAGAATAATTCACGTTGGAAGGGACCTTTAGGGTCATCTAGTTCAACTCCCCTGCAGTAAGCAGGGACATCTTCAACTAGGTCAGGTTGCTCAGAGCCCCATCCAACCTGACCTTGAATGTTTCCAGGGATAGGGCATTTACCACCTCTCTGAAAAACCTGTTCCAGTGTTTTACCACCCTCATCATAAAAAATTTCTTCCTTATGTCCAATCTATATTTACCTTCTTTTAGTTTAAAACCATTACTCCTTGTCCTATTACTACGGGCCATTTGAAAATGTCTGTCCCCATCTTTCTTATGCAAGCGCACATTGCTCACTCATGTCCGGCTTTTCACCCACCAGTACTCCCAAATCCTTCTCTACAGGGCTGCTCTCCAATCCCTTCATCCCGCACCCTGTATTGATACTGGGTGTTGCCCCAACCCAGGTGTAGACCTTGCACTTGGCCTTGTTGACCCTCATGAGGTTCACATGGGCCCACTTCTCGATCTTGTCCAGGTTATTCTGAATGGCATCCCATCCTTCAGGCATGTCAGCTGCACCACTCAGCTTGGTGTGATCTGCAAACTTGCTGACGGTGCACTCAATCCCACTATCTATGCCATTGATCAATATATTAAATAGTACTGGTCCCAATACAGACCCCTGAGGGACACCACTTGTCACTGATCTCCATCTGGATACTGAGCCATTGACCACTACTCTCTGGATGTGACGATCCATCCAATTCCTTATCTACCAAATAGTTCATCCATCAAATGTATATTTTTCCAATTAAGAGAGCAGGTTATTGTGGGGGACCATGTCAAAGGCCTTACAGAAGTCCAGATAGATGATATCCGTAGCTCTTCCCTTGTCCACTGATACAGTCACTCCATCATAGAAGGCCACTAGATTGGTCAGGCAAGACTTGACCTTGGTGAATCCATGCTGGCTGTCTGGAATCACCTCCTTGTCCTCCATGTGCCTTAGCACAGCTTCTAGGAGGATGTGTTCCATGATCTTCACAGGCACAGAGGTGAGGCTGACATGTTGATTGTTCCCAGGGTTCTCCTTTCTACCCTTTTCACTATAGTCCTTTTACTGCAATGCATCTGTCAATTGTTCACCCAACATATTATGTACTTGTCTAGCTGTGTACTGGACAGTTTATTCAGAAGGATACTGTGAGAGACAGTGTCAAAAAACTTGCTAAAATCCAAAACTACCACATCTGCTGGCTTCCTTTGGTCAACTAGATGCATGACTTTGTCATAAAAGGAAATTAAATTAGTTAAGCAGGACTTTCCCCTCATGAACCTGCTGGCTATTACCAATGACTGCATTGTCTTTCAAGTGTTTTTCAGTAACTCCCAGAATAACCTCCATAATGTTACCAGACACTGAAGTGAGACTGACAGGCCTGTAATTACTAGGGTCTTCCTTCTCACTCTTCTGAAAATCTGGGACAGAATTTGCCATCTTCCAGTCACCTGGGACCTCTAAAGACTCCCAAGACCATTGAAAAGTAATGGAGAGAGGTCCCACGATGACATTGGCCATCTCTTTCCTATCGGGAAAGAATCCCATCAGGCCCCATAGATTTATACACTTCCACCTGGAGCAGCAAGTTTTGAAGAAGTTCAGGGTTGGCTGAGAGTTTATCATCCTCCCAGTCGCGGTCTTCCAACACAGGGCTCAGAGGGTCCTAGGGCCTGTCATCAGTGTTGAATACAGAGATAAAGAAGGCATTAAACATCTCTGCTTTTTCTACATCCCTGTTTGTGAGGTGACTAAGCTCATCAAGCAATGGACCAATGTTATCTCTGATTCTCCTTTTGCTATTAATGTGTTTAAAATAACCCTTTTTTTTTGTACTTCACAGTGCTGTCCAGGTTGAACGCTAATCTAGCTTTGGCTGCAAGATTTTCTCCTTTCAGTGGTGAACAGTGTCTCTGTAGTCCTCCTCCTGTTTGTGTCAGATATATGATATTCCCAGTTAATGCCTGTGAAGCTAAAATCACCCATAAGGAGAAGGGCAGTTGATCTAGAGATATCCCTTAATTCCTTCTACCACAATTCATCAATGTCGTCATCCTGGATGAGCGGTTGATAGCAGATTCCCACAACAATATCTACTTTAATTGCTTTCCCCATCATCCTTTCCCAGAGGCTTTCAATCGTGTTGTCGCCAACTGCAAGCACCATACAATCCAACCCCTCCATTCCATACAGTGCCACCCCTCTGTCTTGCCTGCCCTGCCTATCTGTCCTGCAGAGCCTGTAACTGCCCATCATGGAATGCCAGTCACAGGACTCATCTCAGGAGGTTTCACTTATGCCAGTGGTGGTGTAGCTGTGGGAGTGGGACAAAGCTTCTAGCTCCTCTTGTTTATTCCTCCTGCTGCACGCATTAGTATAAGGACATTTCAAATGTGCTCTAGTGCACTCAGGACATTGTGGAGCAGACTGAAGGACCTTGCTAGCACACTGTCCCTCAAACACTGGCATGACACCCCCAGGCTTATCTCTAGTGAGCCTGATTTTATCCCTTTCCAATTTCAAATCTAGTTAAAAGATCTTTCAATGAGCCCTGGAAATTCCAGTGCAAAGATCCTTTTCCCCCTTTGAAACAGGTGTTCTCTGTCTGTCACCAGCAGGCTTGCTGTTGTGTAGACCCACCCATGATCAAAAACCCCCTAAATTCTGCTGGTGTCACCAGTCATGGAGCCAGGTATTGATCTGCTGGGTTTTCCCATTTCTTCCCTCATCATTCCCTGCAACTGGAAGGATGGAGAACACCACTTATGTTCTTGACTTTTTAGTGAAACTTAGTAAGAGACTACAAATTTTTATCAGTTTGATGCCAAATTAATAATTTCATGATTTGATTTTAATTACTGAACTGAATCCCTCATGTTAAATTCAATGTTAAGTATGTCAATGGATTTTGATTAAGAAGGTTAAGAATTTAAAGAGCTTCTTTATGTAGGTGGCTTCCCACTGAGTTTACATGGAGTTGTGAACGAGAGTTTATCCTTTGCAGTAACACCACTTATCAAGGCTGCCTGGCATGTCAAGGAAGATTCACCAAATTATATTTTCTTTCAAGCATATAGTTCACATCTCCTTCCCAGACAGCATCTACCTGGATATTATGAAACTATTAAAATTTGACAGCACCTTTCACATGCCTGTGTACTTGTAGTAGATTAAAAAGTAATGGTGGTGAGGTTCTTCAGTAGTATCCAGAAAATCAGTGTCTGTTTAAAAGGCAAAACATGAAGAAAATTAGAGGCAATCGTAAATGTTGTTATTACTGATCATTTAAATACAGCTGTAAATGTAAACAGCACTACATGGTAAAAAAGTTTTTATTCTATATGAAATCTCTACTCTGTGAATAAAGTTAGGATCAAGTCTAATTCTTTCTAATAAATTAAACAGGTTCTGTCATTTGGTACTGTTGAGTAGCTTTTTTGTTGTCTATTGAAAACACCACAGCTTGAGCTTTTAGCTTTTTGGATCAATGTATTAAGCATTATCTTTATTGCTAATTGCAAATATAACTTTCTGAATCAGCTTATTCCTTCCAGATAGCTCGATAGTACCTAGGAAAGATTTCTCCATAAGCAATTATTTTGCACTGATCATTAAGGAGACTGGATTCCAGCTATTACATACATCAGTTGTTTGTGGGGTTTTACACAAATTTATTACCATTCACTTCCAAAATCAGTGGTTCTATGTAAGAGGTCCTTGGAAAAGATGTTTCTGTAGTAGAGATCTGGCATGGTGTCAAAAGTGAAATACTACGGATTAGGCATCTCTCTCTATAAAAATTCACTTATGAAAACTTCTGGTGATTTTTCTAGCAAAGAGGTAATCTTTTTCAGTTTTAGTAACAGTGATTATTCAGTAACCAAGTAGTGAAGAATAATTTTGTTCAAATTTATATGTATAGAATTGATTTACATATGGAACAGATCATTCAAATCTCCAAAACTGAGAAGGAAGTGACAGCCATCTAGAGAAGGTGACACAGGACTCCAGAAATGAAATGACGTAGTTTTATATAACTTTAGCCAACTGGGATGGCACTGGGCATTTTGGTAGAACACAATGGAGTTCAGAAGGATTTCTCAGTGATTTTTTATTCTTTCAGTGAATTGTTAATATATTGATTGTAATTTTGTTTGGAATTCCTCTTCATGCAGACTCTTGTTAATAACTCAATTAGTGAATGGTTATTTTATTTTTCTTGTAGTTTTGATAAATTTCACATAAAAACCTGGTTTACTGTTATTGATGCTGGTACAAGTTGGAAGTAACTTAGCTGGTATTATCAGAATTACCCTAATGCACATGACAATGTACCAGTAGTGTGCTTATCCACTGAGTAAAACCTCTCAGGGAATATTTTTTCAACTAACATAATGAAAAAAAATTAAAAAATTAACAGGATTAGTTACCAATAGAGAACAGTGCCTTTTCAGTTGCTGGAATTTTTATATCTTTTCAGAATTACTCATACCTTGAAATAGTGTTTCTTCAAATAACTCACTCATCTTTGAGACTGATTCTTTTTAATCACTTTCAGATCAGTACTTCTGAAGTGTGTACACCGAGTGAACTATGGAAGTCTGTGTTCCTTAAATAGATAATAAAGAGCACATAATTATTAAAATAATTTAACTTTAATAATTATACAAAGCATATTAAAAAGCAATGGGCGGGCATGTCAATATGAAAAGGAGGACACATTTTATAATTCTATGTATGAACAATGATATTGCATTGTGTAAAGCGATATATGGAAGAATTAATATATATCAAAAATAAAACAAATAAAAACCCCACAACACCTTGAACAATAAAACATTTGGAGGCAGTTAAAAAAGAAGTGATAGGTAAAGAGATGTCCCAAATGTTCTTAGTCTTAGTTAGTTTGGTGAAGATTGAAAAGTAAGCCTTTGTGCATTTTTCCTCAGATTTCAAACACACCTAAAGAAATTGCTCTTCCTGAACAGGAACTTCAACAGCAGAACCATTAATTTTTATTCATTTTGGTTAGATAGACTGACAGCACAAGCTGTATTTTCCCTCTGTAAGAGTGACCAAATCCCTTGCTCTCATCTGTGAGACAAGTGCTATGGCTACTGAATGACAGAATAGACAACCTACTTTTTCAAGGCTGTGACATTAGAAATACTCCATTCATTTGACGAGGGAGAAAGGAAACACAGTGGAACAAGATCGTGTAATGTATTGTTTGTTGAGATCAGTAATACAGTTATCTGCTAAGGGCCAGGATGCCATCCAGGGTGCCATCCAGGACTCTTGCTTGGTTTGGTTCTAGTTATTACTTTCAAGACTATCAGTGCTTTGCTGCCAAACTAGATGCTAATGTAAAATGCACCAATATTTTTGCAAAGCTTAGGACACACTGCTCCTTGTCCATCCATCAAAGAAAGTAGGAAACCTACACTATGTACATATAATCTTTTCTGGTCCCTCTCTCTGGGACAGTGACTCATATTTTGGCCAAATGGCTACTGAGTATCCTAATCAATCAACTAGTGGCATGAACCAAGATGTGAATTCTCTCTAGGCATCTTTCCTTTCTCGATGTGGTCTCAGTGGGTATATGAAAATGGGCATTGATATTTATAGTTATGTCTGTGTTTGACCTTAATTGACCTCTATTTTGCAGGCATCCTTGTCCTTCAGATTAGTGTCAGTTTTGATCAAGGAACACCTTGTCAAATATAAACCTCAAGGGAAGGAGCTTGTAGAATATAACTTGGATTAAATCTCTTCTGCGTTTAGGCGAAAGGAAGAAGATCCACTGTAAGTGGATCGAGGCAGTAGTGTGAATACTCTGAAACAAAATATAGAATCATAGAATTGTCTAGGTTGGAAAGAACGTTTCAGATCATCTAGTCCAACCATCAACATAACTCTGACAAAAATCATCACGAAACCATATCGTTGGTGGTCTCCTAGGGCAAATTTTTAATGGAACACCTATGAATTTTAGTGCTTCAAGATCTGTATAGCAATCTAGTGGAGTAGAGATTTTGGAGAGTGGTTAATGGTTTGTGATAAAATGATCCAGTTTAGAGTCACCTTGTTGACATCCTGCTTTAAATTACATATCAAAGGTTCTAGAGCCTTCTTTCACCTTACTCTGTACGACACAGACGAAAGTGAATAATAATTGTACTCTACATGAACTTTACAAACTCAGAGTTAGGCTTAAGCTAGCTAGTCCTCATTTGAGGACTGCAGAACACCGGCTCGGTATGCTACCTGTTTCTATATGGCTCCTGGTAAGTTCACAGTGATGGCGAAATATGTTCATCTTTCTGAAATGTGACTTGAATCTATGGTCTCAGGTGAACCTTGTCTGCTTTGTCAGTCGGGGTCAAACCTGCACAATTCTGTGAAGGCAACAGAACAAGAAAACCAGCAAGAGTCATTAAATTTCCCAATACAGTGGGCAATCAAGGACTATTATGGTCCCTGATAATAGTTTAGAATAACCTCAGAGTGGCTCTCAATTCCTCATCAACTGCTAGGGTCATTTCCCAATCAGTGTGTGAGTTAGCAGTGTCCTTTTAACATGGCCATTGTCCTGCTAGGGTCAGTTTTACTCCATCTAAGGACTCTCCTGTGTTCCCTCAGTTGCAGTTTAAGCCAATAAGAAAGTATCTTTTGGCTGTCAGACTAGTAAAAAGGGATTACAGAAGAATGAAAATCAAGATTCAGATTTGTTTCAGATAGTGATGAGGTGAGCACACAAGATGAGAGGCAATAACAACAAACAATATGAGAGACAGAAAGGGAATCTTAAAAAGCCTGTGAGCACTGCGTCTGCCAGGTTTATGAAATTAAAGCATTTGGAAGGGAATGATATCGCATAGTGTGTTATGACTGCTGCTAGCATGGCTTAGTCCAGTGTCACAAGGGAGATATTTGGGAAGGTATCTGTTTCTGAACAGATTTTTTTTAAATGGTGTGTTATTATGAAAAAAAAGCAGCAATACTGTTAGTGAGATAGTACTATTAGTAATATCAGCAAAATCATTGTCCTCTGCCCAGCTTCCCATAACAGAAATTGCAAACCTCTGCTATACAGGTGTAACACATCTAGCGCTGTGTATATGGCTATATATATTTGGAGCCCGTTCCATAATACCAGCACCTCAGGCTGGGTAGATCAGATAGCTGTGTTCACAGTGAAGGTAGGTATGCCACAATATGACTCCAAAGAAGGGGAATGCTATGGGTTCCCTTTCTCTTCTTACTCCTACTTAGATTCCTTGCAAAAGACCTTTTTTTTAATTATTATTATTTTTTTTTCCTAGAGCAGTATGCTTCTTTAATCTAAAAAATAGCTCTTCTGAATTTGTCAAACTAGACCAAGGAAAGCACCTTTAGCTGATGCTGCATGCCATAGAAACTTACATGCACATAGCCAAGAAACTGAACACAAGAATTTTCAAAGTGTCATTGTCAAATTGATATCCACCTAGTTATTTAAAGGATACAAGCAGATGGCTTCAGCTTCTGTCCTGGCACCTCTGTTTTGTTGTCAGTTTTCCTATGTTTTCCCATTTTTGACCATGCTATAAAAATCACAGCTTGACCCATGGATTTCAAAATGGTCTGTATGAGCTGCAGGGGTGCACATCTCACAACGTAACTTTACCTCAGTAAATTCAAATTAATCCTAATGACAGAGGGAAGAGATGAAATTTAAGTCTCCTGTACATGGAATACATCTGTGCCTTGACCCTAGGCAAAGTAGGTGTTGAGGGATATTAGTTGTTTAGTATAAATAAGTAAATGAATGACTTTATCTAGTACCCCAAAGAGAGAAGGATCAGATATGTTCAGGCTCATGTTCTACAAGCTCAACACATTTCGTGGCTGGTTTGCTTTAAAACTCAAACTTCTGGAAATGCAAGGAACAAGAGCCAAATGGGCTTCAATTCCATTCCAAATGTCCATCTGCTGCTGCAAAACCTGCATGAATTGTTACATAGCAACCTGTATTTCGTCCTGTAGTTGGAATCCCTGGGTTACTGTTGTTTGCTCTGTGAGTGTGTTGTCCTTGATAGAGACACAGTAAATCCTGTTGTGATGCCAAACCTTTGCCCAGTAAATGTTAGAGCTCATTGTACAATGTGCTTAGATAAATGGTATTTTGCAGATGGTTATGACATAGAAAATGTGGTTGTACCTGAATATAACATCTCTTTCCTCCTCCCCATGCTTGACTCAATATGAGCCACTGATTAGCATCTACCTTTTCATTTGCAATGTTTAATGTATGAAATGATAGCTCAGGAAACTACAGCTTTGGTTAAAAAAAGATCTGAAATGCTAAGTTGGGTATGTGATAAGTGGAAATATTTCAGTTTATGGTACATGGAGACACTATTTTTAAGTGGAAAGATATGTTGTTGGAATGGATTTTGCAATAACCATAATGTAATGCAGAGTAATGGTTGATTATATCCTTTAACATAGATATTTTTCTAAACAGCTATTATGATAGTATGGAACCCGATATTAATACCTGGTTTCAATAGCAAAAAAATATAGAGCTTTGTTTGCAATAATCATACTCATCTTGCATTTTTTTGCCTTTTCATTTTGCTATTTTTCACAACCAGTAAACATTATACATTTAAAGATGTATTCGTTTTTCTCATTTATGAATTAAAATAATGAACAGAGAAAGATTATTAAAGCCGCTTGTTAATGCAGAGAAGCTAAATGATGGCATCATTGCGTACTAGAGTTTTTCAGACTTACAATTTCATCTGGAAATGGGGAAGGGCTGCTCTTGCTCTCACTCCTCCTTGCTCTCTCTCTCTATGAGAATTCAATATTATTTAATGGAATTTGTCTTTCTTTGTAAATTATTCTACTCTGACAAACAAGGTGATTTTCAAACAAAGAGATTGCATATCAACTGTGGCTCATTCTTACTGAGAAATATTCATCTGTCACTGATACCCAGTGTCCTAATTTAAAAATTTTAGGGAAGCAGTCAGAATTAAGTTCTGCCTCTCACAAAGTTACTTGTTCTGTGAGTTCCAACGTTCTTTCTCAGAAACACTAATTTTTAGTTTAGACTCAGAAATTATTAACTTAGATAATACTTGTCTTTCATTTTAATGTTTTTCTCTGACAGTTGTATTCATGTTTTGATATTATCCCTAAATATGATTTATATATATAATGCTAATGTTACTAATTTATTTATTGATATAATACAATTATGATTCTGCAAATATAAGTGAATTTTACATATTCCTATGAAACATGTTGACTTCGAGGAAACTATTTTTAGAAGAAAAGTGTTTAGTGAAAATGTGGTTTCCAGCTCCTACTTTATACCAACGACTTTTAAATATTTATATTTTTTACTACTAGCAGGACCTCTGGCTTTCCTTACTTCTAAAATATTTTTAAATTATATTGCCCTCGAGCAGTAGAAATTTTAACTTTCTAAATTTTATATTTCTAAACTTTGCAACATGGAAGGATCACCAAATTGCAATCTTCTCTAACAAAACAGCAGCATATTTATATTCATGTATCATTAATTTTCATTTGAAATGTGATTTGATTTTTTTGCTTAGATAGTTAAAAACTACAACTGAAATATTCTTTAATGGAACTTTCTTTTCAGAACGGATATATTCGGTAAACAATGGTAGCATAAATATGTTCCCTTTGTATTGTCATAACATTATATCTTTGTATGTGTCCAAAGACCACTTTAGTATAAGAGACAAAGCTCTGAGAAGATATATGAGAGAGATATCTATGGGTCTAATAAACTAGTAATTTTTTTAAAGAAGATGAATGGATAATATTCTTTTCCTGTTTCAAAAACTATAAAAAGTATGACATTGGGATAGACAAATGACATAATTTTTTATGAAAGGAGTAATTGAATACAGAAAACACTGCTACTTTGTTACACTGGTATATATGAGAAGGCCAAAGAAATAAGAGGGGTAAACCAGGCATGAGGTTAATTTGTGCAACATGGGCTCTCTGGTACCTGTCAAACACTGTGACTCTTCTATATCAAGGCTTCCTAATCCAATGATTGACAGAAAGATGCAACAGAGGAAATTCATGTCATTCATGTCATGTCAATTTCATTTTCTTTTCCTAGATATCCACTACCAATAATTTATTGGAATCATGATCTGGATGGGTATTTCAAGTGAAAACTATTAAAAATCTTAGGATTTAAAAATTGAAAAGAGGTTACAATAAAAGAAATAGCTGGTTAAATAACATTTAAATCAGACAGGAATTTTAACCAATTTATATATTTGTTTTAACTTTTTTTCTTTTTTAATTAAGCGCTAGTTAAACTTGAACATCTTCCCCAAGCAGAGAAGCCATCAGGAAAGCCCTTTTTAGGGAGGCAATTACCAATTAGAGTTATCTGTGCATGGAGGGGAAAAATTAATCTTTAAGAAAAATATTTTCTTTTCAGTGAAGACAAAATAAAACTAACAAACACCAAAGCCTGAGGGTGTTCTGATTTGATCTGAGAAAGAAATTTCATTTCAATGAAGTCATGGCATGAGAAACTAAGACGGAAAAAATTTTGCAGAATTGAGAGTAGAAAGAATATTTTTTAAGGTCCAATTTAATTAGATTTTTTTTTCCCTGTAATAGCCAGTGAATGATGGTAACACAGAGCTTTATTAATCTTTCCTTTATATTACAGTATGATAAATAAGTCGTCTGCAGAGTATCCCCCAAAACCAACCAACCAACCAACCAACCAACCAAAAAAAACCTTGTAAGACCAAACTTCCCTGGGGGTGACATTTCCAGTTCTTTTGAAACTGGGGAAAGGAGTGAAAGAGTATGGCTTACAATGCAACACTCTTGACATCTTTAAAGAAGCAGAAGAGAATGTATCTCAGTCTATAGTAGAACACTTCAGTATAAAAACAGTATACAGAGTTATCATTCATTTAATATATCTGACAACCACACCTGCATATATATGGGCTCAGTAGTTAACCAAGCAATGCATTCTATGCTTTTTTTTTTTTATAATTATTCTGAATAACTGTAATTTTTGATTTCTTGAGTAGATAGTATATAAAAGATGTAATGAAGGGGGTTAGCTAAAATTATATCAATCAATCTCTATCTAAAATGTGAATCAAAAGCAGATGAATGTTTTCCTTTAAGTTAAAAGAAATGTTTTACTATTCCTTTTCTTATTCTTTATTTTATGTTTCTGGATTGCAGGTGAAAGAAAGAATGTCCAAACACTGAGAATTTAAGCGCTATTCAAAGTAGTCTGGGGAAATATTACTGGAAAAATCTTTTTATTTTACATTAATTTTTAGTTTTACATTTAATTTTTATTTTACATTTATTTTTTACATGACTTTTAGGACCACAAAGTTCAGATAAAGTGTAGGGTGAAATTAGTCTTTATATACTTTCTGTTTTATTGTCAGGTTCAAATTCAAGTCCTTAATTTTTTATGTTCATCTTTGACAACCCTAAGCTGCAAATCCCAGCATTTCCTGTTGAACAACACCTACAACACCCAACAATGTGAATTTTTGGATTTAAGTTCTGGGCAAGGTATCACTTCACTCTGAAGAAATGAGTGAGCCTCACTGGTGCGAGTTACAAATGCTGAACCCAAAGCAAACACTAGTTGACTAGTTAGGTTACTGCTTTGTAAGATAGTGCAATGTTTTACATTTCTAACAAGTTTTCAAACAAAACAGTCAATTCATTTATTAATGAGTTGTACTTGTATGGAATTTGGGAAGAATGCTTTTTCATTATTCTGGTGTAATAAAAACTTAGTATCGGATTTACTAAGATAATTATAAGTGAAAAAAGCAATAACTGCTCCAAATCAATGGCTTATTTATGCTTTGTTGAAAAAGTCAAAAGGTTAATGAGTTCAGAACAGTCTGGGCTTTCGAGAGGGACTTTTTTCCACAAGTCTTTACTACAAAAAATTACTGGACGCAGTTAAAAAGGACAGAAAGGTCAAAGCCGTCGCTTAAGTGAGAGCCATATGCCTCTGATATTTATGATGCTTTTATTTAGGAAGATTAGTTCTGAGAACTTTCTTAAAACTGTCAAACAATTAATACCTACCTGTGGTCTGAATATGAAAATTGCTATGTAAGTTATCTTTATGAATGCAAATAGTATCAGAATCTTATCACTGAGGAACTATATTGTACTTGTAAATAGGGCCAAAAAGTTTATGTGGATCAAGGTACAGCTGAATGCTTTCCTAAGCAACTGTCCTTATTCCATAAACAAGAAAAGAAAAAAAAAAAAAAACAGAAAAAAAAATAATCAGAAAGGTAAAAATTTGTAGCTGCTCATATCACATTTAAAAGCAGTAGGAGAATGTCAAAGTAACTCTTGAGACTAAATGTTTCTAAATATATGTCAGCAAAGAAGATATAGCTGGAAGTGTTCCTTTGCAAGTGCTATTCATAGTTTGGGAATTTCAGTATCCAACTCAGAGCTGTTTGATTCTACCTATAGATAGGAAAGCAAGCCATAGTATTTCTCCTAGGCAACTAGTTCACTTAATGCCAGTCAGAGAGCTATTTTTCTATTTCTGTAGCCAAATATAGCATTATTAGACTAATGAGCTTTACCAATACAATTTGTCAACACCCTAGGCAGTTCTTTTAGGTAGCAATTTCCCCTCCCTGAAGGTTTCGTGGAATTCAAGAAATGGAGTTAGTACAGTACATTTTTGCCTCTCAAATATCAGTGCTCCATCAACCTGGCAACCACTAGGAACTGGCAGAAGGGATCCATATTAGTGTCACACAATAATTTTTGCTTTCGGGGATGGAAAAGAGGATTTTTGTTGTCCTTATTTTGTATTTTATTTAAATGTTTGAATAGAAATGACAAAAGATTGACTAAAAAGAGTGCTTTCTGAATAAAGCAAGGATGTAATAATTTTCTTGGCACCTCATTTTGAGATGCTAGTGCTCATTTGGTGCCTTTTCACCATTCCTTTTTCAATGACCATTAAGACAAATGAACTAAATCAAATACACTGTCTAAAGGTCACTACCCTTGCATCTCAGCTGGTTTACACCTCATGCTGTCTGGCTACATACTATCAACTGGCAAAGCTGCTGACTGACCTCAGGTACAGATTTTTGAAAAGGCAAGTGTCCAGCACCGTTTGCATGTCTTTGGTTCAGTGATCTGTTCCTGTGGTGATTTCCACATGGTGTGTAAGAAGGAAGGTCACATTATTTTTCACCAACTGCTTTAATAGTCTAAATGTGTGGGTTGAAAATTATATTGTAAGTTAATGGTATCCATATTAGAGAAAAAAAAAAAAAAAGTGTTTCAAGAGTGAGGTGGGCTAAAGATCCCTCACTGCACTAAAGGTTACCGCCTAGAGGAAACTGGAAAACAATGCTTCGACGACAGCGTTAAGTTTTGTAACAGACAGCCAAATACGCCATTCATCAGCATACAATTCAACATCAAACGCATGGATGAGTAATCATATTCTATCTCTGGAGCACGAACAAGCTGAAATGCCCATGTAGGACTCCAAATTATTTATTTTTTCTTTCATTCCACTTTCAAAGGAACTGGGGTGTCCAACACCTTACTGCTTCTATAGATTTAGAATACATCCATTTCTGTGTTACCCTTAAACGTGTTACCCTTAAACACTTAGGAAAAAATGAATAACCTCAAAAAATGAAAATAGAGCAAATGAAATTGATACATCATAAAGCAAAACCTATCTTAACTGAAATAAAATATAGCACAAGGATAACTTTAATCATGACAATTCATCAGAAAAATTACAGAAAAATCCCTCTAACTGTCATCCTTACTTCATAAAAGTACATGGTAATCTGTTTACAAACAGATGTACAGATTTCATTGAGTTAACGGTAATTTTAAAAAGAACGACATCTGGGGAAATGATGCAGGCATAGCCCATCAGCAGCCGCTTTACCGTCTGACAGACGTGTTAGTCCTAAGCTGCCAGTTGTCCACAGAACCTGCCAAGAAGCCAGATGTTACCATGGGTTAACAGGCACCAGAAATTGCTACCCTAAGTAACAAACAACTTAGCATAATATTCTACTGATTTAATAAATAAAAAAATAAATAAATTCTTCTTATATTTGAAAACTAAGGATTTTATTAAGAAGCTCAATAACTAGTAGGAGTTGTAGTTCTAAATTTTAGCTGAAATTAAGAGTTTCATGAGACTTTCAAAGAGCTCTGTCTGGTACTCTTCCTTCCAAAACATGCAGCCTATCTTGATTTTATGGCTCAATTTTAATTTAATTTATTGATTTAGGGATTGTATTGATAACTTTTTTAATTAAGGTTTCAAGAGTTTGGAAAATTAGAAGTAAATCATAGCGAATTTGGTAAGTATTCAGAAGTATTCAGAGGAATGTC
Source organism: Larus michahellis (assembly GCF_964199755.1). Classification (NCBI taxonomy): domain Eukaryota; kingdom Metazoa; phylum Chordata; class Aves; order Charadriiformes; family Laridae; genus Larus; species Larus michahellis. The sequence goes on from NC_133930.1 coordinate 61,265,754, forward strand.
AATGAAAGGCTGGCTTTATTAATATCTAGTTCTATAAATTAACACAGAGAACCTATGTATAGCATATGTGTGTTTATATTGTGTATATATATGTAGGCTTATACACATTCAAAGACTATAAAGGCAATTCAGAACAGCTCTTTTAATAAGTAATATGTTATCAATACTCAATAATTACTTCATTGAGGTACATTTTACCTACAGGGAACATGTGGCATAGATTATTTATGGCCAGGACTAGGTCTGCTAAAGAGCCATTACTTCCTTACATTGTCCAAGAAAATTCTGTAATCTTCCTCTTGCACTGTGGTGTCTAACTGCTGTCAACGAAACACACTGAACAGCACTAAATGGGGCTGGGAATAAAATTATTCTCTAGATTTCAAGACCTGATGGGACATTCTCCTAGTTTAGCAAGGAATTCAGGAGAAGTGTTGGTTTGTTTGGTTTTTTTTAATCCAATTCACAAACAGCTGTTTTATCTGCTAAAGAGCTATGGCATTTAAAATTACTCCTGCTCCAATGTCTGTCTTCTCTTTTTGTCTCCTTCCAGGTCCACAGGGACATCCTGTGGGGTTGTCATGAGGAGAAAGAGGAGAGCACTGGAATTTGGTGGATCAGCCATAGGCTGGATCATTACCTAGCAACTGTATTTTCAGGGTCTTCTCAGGTTCATGGCTCTCTGATATATTGAAAGCACTCTGGTCTCCCATAAAAACTTCATTTTGTAATAAGTAGAGGTAGAAATTGTTTTCTAAAAGAAGACACAGATTCTGACCAGACCTGGACTGTAGGGGGGAACCCAGGCACAGGCAGAAAGGGTTTATCAAGCCAACCATGCTTGATGCTAGCTAGATTAGGAGCATTCACTTCCTATTTCTAGACACTAGTGATAAAGCAGTCTCTGTCAGCCACTGACAGTGGCAGACCTGATCAAAGATGAGTTGCTGAGTGATGTCGTGCCAAATACAATAAAAAGAAATTCTGTTTGGCAGATTTCTTAATCAGGTTGCCCACTTCTACATGTAAGCAGAAGGCACACATTTTTTTAGCTGCATCTTGGGAAAAATGATACTGATGATAAAGATGGGGATATAATGTACTGCATAGAACCGATCTATATTTTTTATATAATGTTTTTTATTTATGTACTATTTTTATATATTTTATTTATATAATGTAATCTTTGATCAAGAGGTAGGAAGGGGATGTGAGAATGCACTGGCATGGAAATCTTGCATGGAAAGCAGTTTGTATTTTTGTTGTTGTTGGACCAGTCATCAGTACATACAAGAGGGATATTCAAAAACATCTCTTCTCTTGTTTGTGGACCACAGAAAACAGTGGGTGCAGGTGGAACTGTTAAGCCCTTCCTCCAGTGAAGGAATAGAGAGCTTTCTGTTCCTGGAATGGGAAACAAACCAACAAACTTTTTCATATGGTCAGCAGTATATTACTTTTTCCTTTATTAATGGATAATAATAATTATTATCATGCTAAGATGCTTACACAACTACTCTGAGGACAACAAGAACGTGTGGCTGACGACACTTAAAATTTTTCCTGTTTCTGACGTAGTAGATGATAACAATGCCTGATTACCACAGAGGGAAAAAAAAATCCACAGAATTCAAAGCTCAGGAAGAAATGTTAACATTCTGTGATGCTGGTGTGTTTTTTCACATCAGGCAAAAATGTGGAAAGTACTGCACACTACAGAGCACTCACACGCCTAATATAAATGGGGAAGAGCCCTCCCACTATACTGGATCATGCTGGAGGTTCTGCATGGTGCTGCACCTTGCCTTGCTCTTCTAGGGTGCTAAGAGTCCAGCTAGGAGCCTGGAGAGTGCAGGAGATTACAGCCAGTTTCTTTTAAATCCTCTTGGTCATGTCCGATCACAGTAAGGGGTATCATAAGGAATAAAGTAGGCAAAGTAGCTGAGGAAAACATACCTTGAGGAAGTGTTTCATTTCTAGCCAAAGAAAATGATTTTGCAGCCATAGATCAATGTCCTTTGATAAGAAGTTCTTCCATTTAGATTCAGGTAAAAGAGAACACTTATGACCTTGAAAGTACTGCTTTCATCCAATAAAGGTAACAAGTGCCCCTTTCCAGTCTCTCAAGCTTCAATGAATTTTTCAGTGCATGTTGAATAGGAGATTTTCACCCTGGATGAGCTAGATCTTGTTTAACACAGGTGTTCCTCTAGTTACGTTCAATAGAAATTTTTGAGCATGGCCCATGAACGCTGCTTGTTGTTGGCATCATACTTTGTGTGTGTTGCCGACTGTGTGCCAATTGTTATAGCAGTTCACACAAGCATCCACTTGACCGGATAGCCACATGCTGAACGTGGCACCCAAGGAAGTAAATTCTGGGACAGATTCTCTCCTGTGCTGAAATACGCTTTAGGCACTCTCTTCTGTGTCACTGGAACATGATCATTCTTTGATATTCCATGTCCACTGTGAACGTCAAATCATAAGGCAGAGGAGCTGAGGGGATCATTTTTTTTTTTGTGAAGAGAGATGTATTCAACTCTGCCTTTTCTCCCTTGTGCAGAATAACTAATGTTGCAGTTTTAATGCACACTCTGTGGCAGCTGAGGCCTCCTGGTGTGATAGAATTCACAGCTGATCAAGAAGACAGATTCCAGCCTGTGCATGCCTTCTCCAGGATCCCTTCTGTATTAAAGCCACAGAATAATCACAAGGATAACAAGGTTGTATGTTGTTTTGGTTCGGTTTGGTTTGGTTTTAAAGTGAGTTGTTTCACATATAACTGCTCACCTAATACTTCATCCAGAACAGACGCTGAACTACACTGAAGTCTGAGAGGACTGGTCATTTTTTAATCACCTGTCCTCTGCCTGACTGCTGTGTCATACCTGACTGATTTTATCCTACAAGTAACCTATTCTGCTGGTCCATTAGGGTTCAGAGACTTAGTCCTCTTTCTCTTTCCTTAGTTTTGAAGGAAAAGCATACTAGTGCACCCTTCCCAGATCCTGATTCAGTTTGTTAAAAGGAGTGGAAGTATTACGAGAAAGTCTTTCAAATTTCTGGATGAAAGAAGGCCTGGTTACAGGCCTGGGGCTAACTACTGCCTTCACAGACTTTAGGAGGAATGAAAAACATAAATCTAGTCTGACTTTAAACTACTTATTAATAGCAAATAGATTTGAAATTTTGTGAATATCCAATATGATGATACTTTAGCCTGAGTTTCAAATATGCATTTTTTTTAAGGTCTGGAAAATAGATAATTCATATATGAGTTTGTTCAAAGAAATCAGGCACTGATGAAGATTTCCTTGTAGCCAGTTTAGTAGACTTTTCTACAAGCAAAAGGTTCTCTGATTAAGGTTCTTACCTGACAGCTGACATCTGCAACCAGCAGTTCCATGGAGTGTTATCTCATTCCTTGGTATTCAGGCGTAGAGCTATCTCACTTGCTGCATCCCATCAATGAAAAACCTCAAGGAAAATTTGACTTGAGAACATTCTTTTATTTGTTTTCTTCACTTTTGTTCAGCTATAAAAATCTGTATTTTTATTTTTTTTTTTTTTCGGAACAAGTACCTGACCCTGAGTACATAGAGCCTTTCCAGGCCAAAATCCTGCAAAAAGGTAAAATTACCAGTCTTTATTGGTAAGCCAAGGTAGACTTTTTGATTATATTTGTGGTAAGCAGACCTCACTTCACTAGCAGGAATATCTCCCATGGTGGTACATCATGTCCTGCAAATAGAATTTCTTCCTATTTATGAATTTCAAGGCCTTGCAGTAGGAGAAAAGAAGTGTTTTTCTACCTATATGGTAAGTTGGGCAACCCTACCATGATCAAGTATCAGAATAAATACTGGACAATGACATGCAAGGGAGATATCTTTTTTACGGCAACCACTCCAGTAGATATGTTCAGACTTCCCCAGCTAGTGTCAGCTGTGGTTTGTGAAAGTTCAGGTATCTATGGCTATTTATTTCTTCAAACGTATTTGCGTCATGGTTCTGGTCTGCAGCTGAGGCATTAGTTCCACAGGGACATTCCTCCTGAAATTCCACCCCTGCAGATTGTCTCCATTTGTCACTACGAGATCAGGTTGTCTCACTATTATGTTACAGTGTGTTCCTGTTTTCCGCATATGTAGTGATCTCTAACTTCATATGACCCCAGAGGGAGTCAGTGTTTCATTCCTGGGCTACCACCATCATGTATGAGAAAGTCACAGAAATTAAAATTGGAATTAAATAAAAATAAATAAAAAAAATATAGTAACAACAACAACAATAATAATCATCATCATCATCATCATCATCCAGGTCATTTATGGCAGCTACACAAACAGCATGTCCAAGAACCTTCAGAGATAGGTGCATACTTGGTAGCAAAAAAAATGACAGACCTGCAGACCTGTAGATCATCATTGCAATCTGTTGGTGACTGCAGAGAGAACAGAGTGATACCTACTTTCTTAGCTTTCGAGAACAAGAATGTTTTCCTCCCACAAATGACTTAAAGAGCTCAATTTGAACATGCAAGCTTGCATGACCTACTGTCTTCACTTAGATATTTGGATTCATAATAGTTGCTTGGTTTTGTGGGGCTGTTAGAATGTGAATCAGTCGTGGTCTGTATTTCCAACTCAGTAGATGATAAGTAGTCATGCCACAGCCTCACTTGGGGCTTGTGGAAGACTCCTGGCCTTTCAAAACACTTTTCTAGTTTTGCCAATAACACTCAATTTCTCAGCTGGATCTACTGCCAGTAGAAGAGAAATGGCAGTCAATAAGGTATGAGAAAGACAGTATAAAGAGAGGAATCTGTTTTGTTCTCAGCACCATCCTTCATGTAACTGGATTCTACAACCATTTCTTCATCATTCTGCAAAAGTATGTTTCATACCTTCTTGTGGTCCTTCAGTGATTTTTCATTCTTTGTACAATAACTTAGAACACACCCATTTCTTTTAAAACACATCTGTAATTTTATTTTCCTTTTAATGATCATTTCTATTAGGTCTATGTTGATTCTATTGGCATGATTTTCATCTGAGTAGCTCTTTAAGATTTATGAAGTTTGGTCAATTTTACAAAGTATTTTTAAAAATTCTACTAAGTTCCTTTTGAGTCAATATGTGCCTATTCTGGCTGCCTGAAGGGGGAGCTTCTGTATTTTGCCAGTTTGGTGGATCCCATATGCTTTCAGTTTCCTTATCTAGTGTTTTCTCTCTGGTGATTCTGATGTGAAACAGATTAATGTTTCTCTGTTAATATTGATTTTTATGGCCTTTTAAGCTTCTCCATAGGTAATGTGATGAGCATTTCATCTGCCTCCATTTCTGTGGTTTGTACAGAAGCCCAAAACAATTCAGTGGTCTGCTCAGTGTCAGTTTCTATGTTTGTCTATATTCATGCTTTGAAGGTTTGTGATTGTTTAGCTCGCATATGCAAAAGAAGTGCTCAGCATTTTCACACATGGTAAACATTTTCCCCTCTGCTGGGTTGCTTTCACTCTGTGCCATTCTATATCTGCATAGCTCTTATTTTCTGCCGTGCTTATTACTTTTGCTTGTCTCCGACTTCATCTGAGGTCCCATCTCTCTCTCATGTTGTGTAAAATAACCTAGTTTGGGAGGTGCGGTGGTTCCCTTCTGGCTACTCGTTTGCCAACATTGTGCTGAAAACTATGGCATGCTCATTTTATAGTGTGTTTTCATTAGTTGTCTGGAATCCTGTGCATCCCTACTATTCTCATCGACTTTACTTGTGCCTGACTGTACTTAGTTAATAGTTGAGACTTTTCACCTCTTTATGAAGCTTATTGTACTTATGTGTACTTCTTTTGGTTCTAGCTGATCCGTACTCATTATTTAATGTGACTGTGTACTGGTTACTATGCTTTTCATTTTGTCTGACAAAAAATAAAATCAGCAAGAACAGTAATTTTAAAGTTTTTGACTTTCATTTATACATTTGGTGATTCATACTTTCATCACAACTTACACATACGTCAACTTTGCAACTGTTGACTCACAGAAACAAGATTTTCTCCAAATACATGTGTTTCTCTGAAAGAAAACAATTGTGTTGTTCCATAATGTGCCTTAAACGATTCTGATTTATCTCATTCAGATATTTGCCCCATTAGGGCTTACTGAAGTCAGGCAAAAAAGCAATAAAGATTTTTTGTTACACATTCTAAAGGTGTGTGTCTCAGCTTTGCAATGGGCGTCCACAGAAAACGGCTTCCAGACATCTCAGCTGGAAACGGTCACCTGTCCTTTCAGATGTAGTGTTACAGGGCTCTTGGGCTGCATGGTGTCTTTGACTGAGCTTGTAATAGTCAGATGTCAAAGTAACTACATTGCATTTGCATGTCCTATTAGTTACAGAAATTGGTGGGTCTTATCCCTTTCAGCACAATGAAACACCTCTGTTCCTGTTCAACCTTTGACTTAAACAAGATCTGGGACAGTAGGTAATTTCTTTGCCTCCCCATACCTGGAGTATATCCGATATATACATTAGTATAGCCATTAGAGTTGCTGACCATCTGCCTTCCTCAGATCTTACGAACTATTTCACCACCAGCTTTGTCCATCTGGCATAATTTTTGGAAACATTTTCAGCTTAGGAGTCCATTTCCATTTTAAGTAGCTGCCAAGTCAGTATCCTAACATTAAGCTTTGGCTCCACAAAGCATAATAAAATGAGCAGGAGTTTCTCAAATATAGCTCCAGATGAGGTTCCTCTAACACAACAGCTTTATTGAAGTGCTAGCTGAATCCTTATCTCCCAACACAATCTTACATCCTGCTATCAATGGTCTTACTGTGATAGAGTCATTGAGGGGGATTTAAAGGTGAGCTGTTAGAAAGTGTTTTCTAGCATACTCAAGATGTCCTTAAACTTTAGTGTAGACAAAACAGCTTATTTTAAGATATGTTAGCTGGTTGAGCTGCATCAAAAGGAGATGCAGTGTGCAGTGTAGCTACAAATAAATCCCATGTAAGCATTTAATTTGTTAGTGTCAAAGCATAAGTTAGCTGAGTTTGTGCTACTGTTTGAGTTAGGAAGATGATAAGGTTTGGACATTTAATAGTATAGATTTTGTTGAAAGAAGATGGGTAATAGCAAGATAAGTGACAGTGCAAATGCAGAGATTTCATTGTGGGTTTTATTCATCTAGAGTCGACTGAAGTTAAATGGGGTTTAACTTGCAAAGAGGCCAAACATTATGGGAGTGTCTGGTGGAAGCAAATTAAGCAGAGATTTGGCCAACTAGAAACTGCCAGAATTGAGGGAAGACACCACAGATATCGCGAGTTTAGTGAGGAAAGCTACTGGTTGCTTCACAGTGAGGGATAGTTAGAGTTCCATTAATTCTATTCTATTAAAAAGTCAAATTGCAAAATAAAATTTATTTAATTTTTGAGTCTATGAAATATTTTGTTACATTCAAACACTTTGTGCAACTTCAGGACTTAATTTGTGCATGCTGAACAAGTTTGATTGTAACTGATGCTGAATGTTATTCGGTATTTCAATTTCAAGAAGCCTATTTCAGTGCCCCAACAATCCTCTGTTCTCTTGCAAGGCAGCCTAAGTTTCTCCTTCCACAATCACTGTTATGGTCCCACTACCTACCTAATTCATATGTGCTCCAGCTTTTTCAATCAGTGAAGTGCCTTTGTCCTGGTACTAGGCAACCCCTTTCTCTGCATCTCCTCTCTTAGTGCATTCTGTCAGGATTGCTTACTCTTCTGTATCTCTTTGTAGTTGAAAGACTGAAAACGCAGCGTAGATACTGTTCTTTTTTGGTTCTAGAATTAAAAACTAGAGGTGACTACAGGAACTATAAATATTTCATTTGTATTTTGGTGTGTCTAATGACAGAATTACTGTGGAGAACTGATCTTCCAAATGCCAATAATTCTGTAATGAGCATGTATGCATAGTGAGTATAGTACTTGGATAGCTGACAGTTTGACAAAATATGACTCATTTCTCATTTTTGTTCTCTTTCACTTTGCAGATTCCAAATCAGAAATCTAAGCTGGACAGAACTGACCCCCAGAAAGAGGGAAATATTAACTTCCTTGACCTTGTCTAAGAAAGTTAATAGTGATAGAGGCTCAACAGTCCTTTGAATTTATTTGAAGGGAATGCCTCTTTACGTAGATGTTATTTGCAAGGAGACATTTCTTTTCCCTTTGCTGTTATTTGTTCTCTCCTGATGTGCTGGAATGTTAAATATTTTCAATGTAAGTAATATTTGGAAATATGCAAACATACAACATCTGACTGTGATGTTCTGGGCTTTAGACCCCAACATCCCCAAGTGAGTGGTTTATATTATTGTCTCTTTCTTTCTGATGATAGTCAGATTCTGTATCTCTCTCTCATGTTCTACATAATGTTTTTAATTTTGTGGAAGCATTATGTGGGTTAAAAATAGGATAAACTGAAAAAGAAACATATTTTCTGCCACAGGAGATACAGGGAAAAAGCACTACGATAAATTTTCTGTATCACATTTTCAGTAAGTCCACAGCTTTGAGATAACATGGGTAATTATGAAGCAAATCACCCAGCCCAGGTTGCATGGAAAATTAAAGACATTCTAGACTATTATCCACTGTTTTCTTTCATGCACATTTATATTTTGACACCCCATACATGATTATAAGGAGAAGATGTCATTCTGGATCAGACCACTGGCACAGCCCTGTCAAGCAGAGCACAGCATAGTCATCTGAGCACAGCATATCTTTCCTGTTAGACCACTGTCCTTTTTCTAATTTTTAGGCTGAGCCTCAAGATAATTTTACCAACCTAAGTACAGCCTTGAAAAGCTCACAGTTATTAGTTGTTCTATCACATTCTTTCTCTCCACACTTATTTCTCATCTAATGGTCCTTTGGTGCTGGGCATCACTCATATTCCCCTTTGGAGGAGGTAATATTTTCCTTTGCCTATATATGCCTCTTGTGGAATTATCAGTCTGATTCTTTATGCACCTCAGAAAAACAAAGGTGCATGAATAATGACACATACCCACACACAGCCTATTTGCAGTTTTCTTGGGCTCGACAATTTTCTTGGCTGTCCCGCTATCCTCACGTGATGAGGAGTGTCTGTGCAATTTTGGAAATACTATGTGAAATGTCTAACTCTGAAGTTTTAAGTGAGCTGAAAATACCTGTTTTGGGAAATGGGATTTTAAAAACAAAGGAAGAGCTACATATTTACTTGGATAGTGAAGAGATGACACTTTGGGCAGAATTTACTTGTTCTTTTCTCCAAATGCACCCTTCCCTTTGCATTTCAAATTGACATCTGTCACACTAAAAGAGCAAGAAGTTAAAATGATTGTTTATGATGCAAGAAAGGAAATCAAGATGACTTACTAATCAATATTCACACCTGAAAAAGGGTATAAAGACCAAATATAAATAAACTATTTCACCAAAACCCCCCCAAAAAACCCAACAAAAAAAATCGCCTTCAGAAGGAAAGGACCTTTCAGAAGCAGTGGCAAATGAAAAATGATGAAGCAAAAATACTCTGCTCTAAGTTTAGTAACACCAACAAACACAGATTAACTCATCCAGCTTTAACACCTTTAACTGAGGTAACAAAATTAAGAATTTACTTAGCATAAGCCCCTTATATTGGTGAAAAAAAAATAAAATCACAGTGTCTTTAAAGAATTGGATCACTTGCAGGAGGGTAAAATCCACGTGTTTTGTCTTAAAAAGAATGTCTAAATCCGTGTCCTAAAGCTCTCAGAATTCTCGTAACTGGACTATACGGTCTTTTTTTTTTAATTCCAGAAGCTGTTCTTTCTCTCCACATAGTGCAGCTAGGGAAACAGTTTTTAGTTCCCTACTTTGCAAGACTCTTCTTTCACCTTTCTGCCCCCCAAACTCATAATAGAAATATACAATCATGGATCACGTTCACTTTCATTCTACAATTGCTATACATATAGTCAGAGCTTTTCTCCTATTCAATGTCCAGGACAAGGCTGCATAAGCTTGATAAGAAAGGGTCGTCTTGTTTCTCAAAATGGCTTTAGTGATCTATGAGGCTAAAGCTCCACATTGCGGAAGAGGTCAGAGAGTCAAAAGATTCTGTAATCCTGACACTTTCTGGTGCATTTCACATTAATATTGGTAGAATCTTTTGCAACAAAACATTACTATGGAAGATTTATTTTGATCCAAAATCCCATAGTTCTCATAACTTCCGACAAGCACCAAAAATGAGGAGTGAAAACAAACCAAACAAAAATCCAGGCATGAATAGAGCTTTCTGGCAGGGCAATGCATCACCGGAGGGCTCCCCAGCATGCTAATCAATGAAACACCAAGCATCTTGGTGCTCTTCAACTGTGCTGGCCACCACTGGGAGTAATTTACTAGAGGTAACTGAAGGGAAAAAATGTATCCTACACTCATAAGCAGAAGAAGTTTATCTGACTTGGGAGTATTGCTGAAAAGGCTGGTCTTAGCCTCCTTTTCTATCTCTTGCCATACATCCTGACCTGTCTCTTTTGATTTAGTTCTGATGGTTGTGGTTGAACTAGGGCTATGTTCTGAGGACTGGTGGGTGAGTGGGACATAGGGACTAAGAGCACATAACTAGGATTGAGAAAGACTAGGCTACATTTTTGGCAGCAGTGTCAACCTAAATATTCTTAAACAACATGTCCAAAATACAGACAAAGTAAACTTGCAGACACCTTTACTTCACTTGTTGGATGTGAATATACACATTTTCCAACAATTTTAATTATTTCTGTGTTAATGAATTCTTATAGAGCCCATTTGTGTTTTCAGATTTTCTTCGTTGTATTTGAGTTTCTTAGTCAGAAATAACTGATGCTGAGAGTCATGGAAATACAATATAGAAGAAAGGCATTCAATTGGATCTCAAGAGAGTATTGCTCTGGCTCTTAGACCATTCTCAAACATCTGTGAGTAGACTGCTTCTAGTCTTCTAGTCTTGTACCCTAATTCTCTTTTTCAGAAAAAAGAAAAAAAGATTAAAATTACATATAGATTTCAATCCCTCAACTGTTGTGGTTATAAAATCCATGCACTTTTCTGAACTATTTAATCCTCTAGTGGTGGAGTTTATAAGGTTATTTAGAAAGGCTAGAAAATGTGCATCCTATCAGATGTCTGCAAGAGTAGAAAGCATAGCTATTGAGGTATAATTTGGAGGGCCCAAAAAGAGTTTCAAGCATGCTCACCCTCAGGCTCAAATTTAATCCAGGGGTTACTAGGCTGACTAATTGGGGCACTCTAGTGAAGGGATGATCTTACTGAGTTGAACGTAATGTCAAGTACTCCCTACACAGATTTGCAGGTCAGGGAGACTGAGCTTTACCAAGTTCTACCTCTTACACACTTAATTTAACTCTACAAGGCTATAAGGATGTAGATTTGACTGCAGTTACCTGCAAGCAGAGTTCAAGAATTTTGGGGGCATGAACTAGTTTGGAGATGCTGATATAAAACAGTAAAATCAAAACGTGTTTTGAATGTGGGCTGGGATTCTGGCCTCCCTGAAATAAGTGGACTGGCCTTAAGAAATTATAGCTGATCCTTTCATTTTCCGTCTTTCTTGTTTCACTGAGGATCAAAATAACAAGACACTAGTAAGAATTATCTTGGTCTGATTTCCTTTTCTGAAATAAAAAGAGGGTGTTCAGGGCATTCAATAAAAGAATTAGCTTTTGTTAGTTATGGTGAATTTGTGTGGAAGAGTAACATTTAAAATCTGTTTTTATTTTAAATAATGTCCCTAATGGTTTGCTAAGTTCAGGTTAGAAATTATCATTTACAGACCACAGTTGCTGAAACTCCAATGGCAGGAACAGCAAAAAATCAAAGTTAATTTGTAACTGAAAATTTCTACTACCAAAAGGGATTAGTCTTTTAAGTATCTTAACATCTTTGAAGATTAATCCCCTTGAGTAGTTTTGTTGTTTTAAGTCATTTTAGAGCATTAAAAAGAAGAGAGGGTTATTGTTATCAGGGCATGTTATAAATTTATTATTTATAAATTACAATCTCTGTCCTATACTGGTGGTCTCATGCCTGGATGAAGTTTGGTGATTGCTCAGTACTTATAGATACACAGCCTATCATTCAGCTGCAGTAGCATTTAGTCCACTTGGTAAACCCGGTTAGCTATTTAATTGATTGCTGAAATATCAGCTATCATACACTACTGATTAAGAGAAATACACCAAGAGGATAAGTTCCTTTGTTTTATTACCATGGTGATTTAATCAGGACTGAGTGGTAGCGCCCCAGAAGGAACAGAACCCTTAGTATCCTTTACACAAGTTTTGAACAGAACAGCAACTAATTTCTGTTGATTAACTAGAAAAATTGCATTCAGAAAAAAATTAAAGGAGGTATAAAATTAAGAGAATAATTTATCCTGAAAGACCAGTCAGATATGGGTAGGCGGGATCTCCAACTGTGTTCAAAGTAGGCCTATTATTCTGTTTTCATTATTATTTTTGCCATCCCCATTCTGGCAGAGAAACCAGCTGCATTAAAGTACTTGAGCTTACAAGTATTTGAAGAACAAAAAAACCCAAACAAGCAAACAAAAAAACCCCAAAAAAACAAAAAAACCAAACCAGGGAAAAGCAAAGTTGTTAAAGCAAAAAATTGGAAGGAAGAAATATAACAATGTAGGGATATTATAAGAATTTATGGGTTTGTATTATTTCTATTCAAGGAAAGAGTAGAAACTTCAGAAAATCCTTGTGCAATTGGACAGTCAAAGTGGGACAGGTGCCTTGTGCAAATCTAAACTCCTTGAACAAATTTAATTTACATGCTTAATTTGCCAATTTTACTCAAGAAGGCCTGTTTTTTAAATGCATTTGTAGTAGTAATTGTTGAAAATGCAGACATGAAATTACATGCACAGGTAAAGCAGACTTTTAATTAAAATCTGACCTTTAAAATTACACAAGGAATAAAATGGGAAAAAATCCTGTCCTGACAGAGAAATGGAGCAGATATTCCAACAGGCATTCCTCTTGCCTAACATCTATGATTCTATATGCTTTCTTGTTCTCTTTTTTACACAGTGTCTCAAACCTGCTCAAAAAAACCAAACCAAACCAAACCAAACCAAACCAAACCGAAGAAGGGGGGAAGGTTCTTAAACGTAACTACTGTAGTTGACTAAAGAGATAAAGCTTACCTACAGCTTTGAACTTAAAAGTCCACCTGATTGTAATTACCACTATGCCAGCAGTCAGTGTAAAAGTCAGTGTAACTGTATGCAGTTAGATTGTCATATCTGCACAGCTACACAAACAACCGTTTAGAGAGAGGCTAAACTTTCTTAAATTAATCCCTTCCCAATTTAATTCTTATTATTCTTAAAATGAAAAAAAAAAAATAATGGAGCTCAGACTATTGAACAAGTTCATTTCTAGACAGGTAGTAAAAAAAAAAACCCACTTTCTTAATGGCTGTCCTCTTCACAAGTGTTCTTGTGTTGCTCTCAAATTTCCTCTCAGATACATTGCAATACCATTCTTTTCTGCTTATGGACAAACCTGAAAGCAATTGGTTATTGAGGAGCCATATCTCTCTAGGCTAGTCTTGAGAATAATGTCACCTGCTGAGTAACAGGTGTCCTGAAAAGGGGACAGAACACAATTCCTCACAGCTGTGCCTAGTAGGAGGATGGGATAAAATACTGGTAAACCAAAGTAGAGGAGGTTCCAAATGGAGAAAAGGGGGTGGTGGAAATCATTATAAGGATTATTAAGTGGTGGCACAGGTTGGGCAGAGAGGCTCCGATCATCTCTTCATACTTGAAGGATTTCAAGCCCCAGGTCTATGAAGCCCTGAGCAAACTGATCTAAGCTCAGAACTGACCACGTTGTGAGTAGAGGTTGCAATAGAGACCTTCTGGTGTCTCTTCTGGTCTGAATGGTCTGGGGATTATTCTGTGTACTGATGATATGTCAGAGCATCGACTTTACCACTTCTATGAGAGTTACACTGAGATGTTGGTCAGTAACCGTGGTGAATGGGAGTGGAGGTTGGGCGAAACGAGATAAAAGCTTGTGTAGATACAGTCTAAGGTAAAAACAAATGCAAGAAACTTCTCAAGTGCAGATGAAGGCTCTCAACTTCAACATAAAAGAAGTTTGCTGCTGATGTTTTCACTGATCCCTAATTGCTCCCATCTCTGTTCTAGTAAGCTAATTTATACTGTTTGTTCAGGAGGTCACCCTACACTACCTCAGGCTAAAAGATCAAACATACAGGCTAAGGATAGATTACACCGTGGTAGAGAGATCTACACGCACAGTGTTTCGGTGAGAGGATATAAACTAAATTAGTCATAAATTTTTAGGGAGTAATAGAAATTAGGGGATAGAGTTGCTAGTCGAGGGTGGTGTTTCCCTCCCCCTCCTCCAATTTATTAACTTGCCTTGAATAGAAATGTCTCTGCTGCAACCGACAAATGACACAGTTGGGAAAAGAGACAAGTAGAAAAGTGCATATTCTATTTGATAAAACATTTGAAGTCTTTAAAGTCTCCAGCACCTTTCAGCCTACCAACATGTTTTCTATCTGATAATAATTTGTTCCAAGTCGAATTACCATGGTTGGCTGCACCCTATCACACCTTTGGATTAAGAAAGTGGAGTTTAGAAGTATTTGTGAAGTATTTCTTGATTATTCACAAGTTAGCTCCTGATTGAAGTAGGCTTGCAGCAAAACACCAAGTTCACCTCTGCATGTAGCAAAAGCTCTGAACCATGCTTCAGGAAACTGACCTTCAGAGATTATTATGACCTTCAAACTGTTGCTACATCTCACTGAAGTGAGTTTTTTGCAGAATTTGATGATAAGCCTGTGGATTACTGGGTGATACTATGTCAACACCTTTGATAAGCACTCATGAAAGAGATATATCTGAAGAAATAATTTCAAAAACTAGCACTTCAGAGCAACAACAACAAACAGTTCTTCAGTGGGCATCAGTTCTCATTGTCAGCATACATCTTCTTATTTATGGGGATATTTATAGAACAATAAAAAGGAGTAATGCTTGATATTTATGAACAGTTACAGGAAACTGCTTGCAACAATAAACTTTCTGTATTACTACTATTTACATATTATTATTGTTAACTGTTGTTATTAATAGCAGTATTAATGCAGTAGTCCTTCTACTATTTGCATATTATTATTGTTACTGTTGTTATTAATAGCAGTATTAATGCAGCAGTCCTTCAGGACAACAGTTAAAAACAAAGCATTAATTGTACTGGGAACTGCGCAAATACAGGATAGGAATAAAAATCAGTCCCTGCCTCCTAATAAAATACCGTTATGCTTAAGGATATTTCAGTAACTTTGGCATGACTTGTGGAAGAATCATAATCAGTGTTAAAAGTGGGGTTTCAGGAGAGTTTATAGAAATTATTAGAATCATCACAACGGAGAGAGGGGAAAAAAATTCTTGGTGTGTGGGCTGGTCTCACGGAAGAGTCAGAGACCTCTCTCATCTGATCTAGTAGTTAGCTTCTTGAGATGTAATCAATAAATTTAGGTATGTAAAATATTTAATGAGTACAGATGGATTAGCGGTCAATACTCTACTATTTACTATACTTAAAGTTAGTATGGGTTACAAAGATTATTGCTTAAGTTTACCAAATGTATCTTAAATGTTATATTCATGCAAAAAATACCACTTACCAACCCACTGATATCTCGTATCAGGTAAGGGATCTCTCAGCCTCGAGGGGTAACCTCGAGAAGCACCACTATTCAAGGGGAGATCACTGCTGCACAGCCAGCTGCTATGGAGAGAGAGCTCAACGGGCCCTGATGGATGCAGATATATATAGTGTAAAGCGGTTGAACTGTAGTCAGATTTTCTGCTGTGTTAATGCAGTTTCATCCACCTATCAGCCTAGTCTCCAGCCAAACTGAGTTTTTTGGGGGTTTGGTGCTGAGTTCTCACTGATAGCCTCACACAACAGGATTGACTTCGGTTAGGTCTACTTGCTGAGAATCTTACTGGACAGAAGTTAAGTTAGTTCAAATGGGAGGAGTGCATCCATCACAGCTGGGTTTTGCCCATTTTGACCATTCATTGTGCTGCCAAAGGGTAAAAGGATATTTTTTTCTTCAAAATATGCAGAACTGTTTAAAGATGAAAATTCTAAGCGTTTGAATTATGCAAGTAGCTTGAAGGACAACAGAAAATATTACAGCTGGAGCTGCTGCATTAGGGATCACTAAGGTACACAGGCATCTTCATTAAAAAGTCTCTGTACAGCCAAAAATCTAAAAAAAAAATCAAAGAAACTGAAATTATTTGGTGTTTACTTGTATTGTTTAACATAAATGAACTAAAATCCACATTTCTTCTAACAGTATTAAAAATGAAAAATTAAAATCTTTCAAACTTTATTTCTTAGAGCTCTCCTGGCAGTTAAGTTACTGGTAGAAAAAGAACCTGCCTTTAAAAAAAATTGTGTTTATATATTCTGAAAGTTCTGAACAAATTATGAATATTAAAAAAAAAATCAGTAATATCCATCTGGACTGGATGTACTGATAATAATTGAAAGACAAATTTGTATTATGTCATAATCTATTGTAATGGTTGCGTGGACTGGCCACCAAAACGAACGACAGATGCTAACTTCTCTCCCAAGTGAGAGAAGAATGAGAGAGACTCATGAGTTGAAAAGAAACTAAACTACTTTAATGAAATATTAATAATAATGAAATAATAATAAGACAATATTTAAAAATAAAATAGGGAAATATATACAATATATACAGAACCAGTATCAAGCTCCCAGGGTGATGATCGCATCACTGGCCAGCACTGGGAAAGTCTCAAACTGGATTCAGTGAAGAATGGGAACTGGATTCTGGATGTGGATTCAGGAACGCACGGATTGGGATCAAAGGCAATTGAACAGAGTCCTCCTTGGACACCGGCCATTGAAGAAAACGGCTAACCCCTTTGATCCCACAGCTTTTATACTGAGCATGATGCAGATGGGATGCAATACCCCTTGGGTCAGTTTTCGGTCACCTGTCCTGTCTGCGCTTCCCCGCAAATGTGAGCCCTTCTACTCTTTTCCACATCTGACCCTCCAAGTTAGTTCACATCAAAGTGAGCTGACGTTGGTTGTTCCAGCAATAAGTATAAGCAGGAGCCTCTCTGCATACCATTCCTTGGTATTCAAGATAAACATCAGACCTTATCTACTAGAAGCAGATACTGTCTGAAAAATATGCCATTAATTTCAGAAAGTTAAAAAAGACTTAACAGAAAATTGGTTCTGTTTTACCTCGAACCAGGATGCCTATACTCATGCCTCAGGGCTTACATGGGAATTACATAGCATTTTCTCATCTTGTTCTTGACAATAATTGGGGTAAAAACAAGGACTGTGGTGATTCATAGGTCATCATTAAGAAGTTTTGTAGTGCTTAATGTGGAGAGAGATAGCTAAAGCCATTGAGAATTTAAGAAGTATCTTCAGCTGTACAGTGAAGACCAGAGCTCCTCACTGACTGTGAAATACATCTGGCTGCTAAAATATAACAATATGTGATCTACAGGAATATTAAGGAAATAAAATTATATTTTTAGAAGTATGGCTTAGGATATGAAGCAGTTGTATCACCTCATACTATCCATTAGGACTATTTAAGTATGGAATTGGCAACACTGATTATATGTAAACTGAAACCTGTGATCCTTCCCTTCATTTTGATTTTTAAAAAAGCCTAGGTTTATTCACCAAACACTTTTGCTCCACCACTAAAATATCAAAATTTGAATAAAATATTATATTAAACAATCTAGAATTAACATCCTATGTTTTAAAAGTAACAGCTGCACCATGTTATTTTTCTAAAGTGACCAGACCCTTTGATATGAAGACTTTGTAAATCAAATTCTTGAACATTGTACATTTCAGTTTCTGAAGGTATTCTAAACACTTCTGGAATTACTCCAGTTTTGCTACTGATTTGGCACTGCCCATTTGAAACTTTAATTTAATGAAGAGTATTTGCCTTCCAGTAATCAGAAAGTTAATGTTGCATTGATTGAAGACTTGAGACATGATGCTCAGTGTCTTTCTCACAGTTTTAATTTCTTGCTTGGGCTTACTTTCTACATATTACAGGTGATTTGCCAGCATTTACACTGGATGATTTCAATGTATTTTTAGAATGATCAATATGTTCTGAAATAATTTCTCTTGTGGCTTTTTCAGATTTGACATATATTCTTCCACCTTTTTCAGCCTCCCTTACTTTATTCCTCTCCATGGCTTACTTAGCATATTTCTATTCCATTAAGCACTGCCAAATTTACTGCTTTTAATTCCATCCCTTTTGATTTTCTTCACAGGCTATTATTCCTTCCCTACTTTGTGGCATGTGACAGAAAGCTCTTTCCATATATTTTCTTAATGCAAGCAATCCACATTCTAAAAAATACCTACTGTATGATCATTATCAGTTTACCTGCGAGCATGCAATATTTTTTATCTATTGCAATCTACTAGTATGCTAATGGTAGATGGTGTCCTAAGTGTTATTTTCTCTTTCAAACAACTTCTGCTTCCTTAATTTGTCTTATTGACAAATAGGAGAGCTGATACCTAATCAGCTGTTTTAAAGTGTTAAATACCTCTACATTGCTAAATTGGATGTTCGATTATCTTTTGTCTGTGATTTAAAGTAATTTTTTATATAATATGTAGCACAGCATATTGCTACTTCCCAGTTTTCTGAATTTTAAAATAAAATACGTGGAGTCTTATTTCTCTTTTATTTTGTTTTTAGATGACAAAAAACCATGACATACTACCTAAAGACAGAACTACAGCACTTAAAGTTAAATGCCTCTTTTATTTTACTTAGTCATATTTTCCATGTGGATTTAAAGATTTCATCACAAGGCAAAAAAAAAAGTGCAATAGACTTTCAAAACTTAGTTGTGATGAAGATAAATCATGAAATGGCTATCCTTACAGCAACTCCTTTTCAACAGCTGCTCAGATGGCGCATTATTTTTGTAGTTTGAAATCTACTGAAATACGATATTCAACAAAAGCGTATTTTAATAGAATTCATTTGGACCCTTGTCCAAATGTATGTACGCACATTGGGAAACAATGAAGAACACACAATTGTAGTTAAAGTAAAGTAAATGAACACTTCTTATTAGGTAAACATGTAGGTACATGTATATTTTTTTAATTACACAACATAAAAAAACAGAATTTAGAGTATGGATTACCTCGACTTCTTTTGGTTTCTTTAAATGTCTATTTTTAAAACCCATATCAAACACAGTCTTTCTTATTTACTTATCTGTTCCACTCTCTCTAAATGCATTTCCCCTGTACTCAAAGTATATGACTATATAACTGTATGTACTAAGTCTTGTTCCTACTGTTGTGATTCATAGATAGATTTTTTAAAATATTTATTTTTACACCTACCTCAAAACCTTTTATTCAGTAGTACTGTTGCTTCTTCTGCCAAAATATAGGAAACACCAGCTTGCTTATTGACATTGGTGATAAATCCATACTCTCATAATTTATTACCCACAGGCTAGATTTACCCAAAAAGACTGAAAATTATTGCTGGAACTGTGCTGTCTCTTGCTATGTACACCCACCTTTCATGTAGGAAAGCTCTGCTTTTCTCACTGGTATCAAACAAAACAATAACAAAGAGGAAAAGGCTTTCTTTGGTCCTTAAATTTTCATGCTTCGTAGTGTATCAGTTTGTGACCTGTTAGGTCAAAAATTGAAGATGAAGTATTTCAGGGGGGTGAGAAACACCAAAATGTTCTAATAGCTTTTGAATGCTACCCACTTTACTGTTGCCTATGTGCTTCGTTATTCATTATTGAACACTATTCATTTATGTATTGTAAGACTTCATAAGCTCTTTCTCCCCCTCCTCTCTCAAATGTAACTGCAGGTATACCAAAGGGGCTTCTGTTCTGTGCCTTTTATTACTTATGGAGTGAATTTCAAATTGAGCAAGTATTATCTGCTTTATGTAAGTGTACTAAGTATAGGTATGCTAACTGTGGTGTCAAAAATTAATCACAAACTTGTTATATTCAGTGCTTCCTGACTCTATATATAAAGAGAACCATTTGAACTTTCACTGCAGAGCAACTTTTCGGTTCAGAAGCATAAATCATTATATAATCTCAATAATTTAAGACCCCAAAGAAACAGTTCATTGAGTGTATCACATTACTTCTGAGAAAACAATCATACTGTCTGGAATACACTTTTTTACCTTTTCTTTAGCCTAAAGCTTAAGCAAATCGTTAGTCGTTCAGTGACACAGCAATCAAACTGATGCCCACCTACTTGATTCCAGAGCATGTAATTTATGTAATCATCTTCACCAACAATCTTCAATTTATGCTATATTGTCTTAGCTGTGTTCTTCCTAATTCTTTCCAAAGAGCTTTCACCCTTGTAGTTATGTCTTAAGATTTTCTGTTATCTGAAGAAATAGTATCCTCAAGCTTACTGTAAGCCTTTCTTCATAGCGTATGAGTGTCACAGTCTTAACACATTCCCCTAATAGCTCAGACACAAATGAGACACGTTATATTGTGTTTTTCTCAAGACAATCTTACATAAGACAATTTGCCTGTATTAAATGAGTAACTGAACACTACCACATTTTGAGCCATTTTTCTTTGCTATATAAATGCCAAGACTAAAAATAAATTATACTACAAATCACCCTTCTCTCAAACTATTCCAGTATTATTATTCTTGTTCCCCTGATATCTGCTGTCACAGCAGCCTTTGTCGTGCAGGACAGGATCACTGGGAGGCCAGATATACAAGGACAGAAAAGGGTGTTCACAGCTCCAGAAGCAGTGCCATGGTGGCAGCACCATGCCCTAACACCATGCACCCTCTTTGAATTGGAAGCCAGCCCCCAGGCAAGTGGAAAGTGTGTATACAACTGGTACATGGTAAATATCTGGAGGGAAAAGAGCTCAGCCCAGCCACCAGGAGCAGGCGTGTCACAGGTTCCCCGAGGCTCTAGATTTTGAGTAGGAAGCATTGAAGGACACAGGAAATGAGGGAGAGGTTGGGACTGGTGTAGACTAGACATGAAAAGTAATCTGTGATGCAAATATGGCATTGGCTTTGAGAACTAGCTCAAAGCAGCTCCATCCTTCTAATAGTGTAGCTACCTGAGATGCAGGAATAGCTTCTTGTCTAAAGAATTATGTAAGTCTTAATAGTATGGGTTAAGGAAGTTGTTATCCCACATTCCCCTTTCTGTTTCAGGATAACTGGCTTTTCTCTAGGTTCTGTAGTGTAAGGATATCTCCACATATGGTGATGAGATACATTTAGTATTATTAGAAATTAATAAGTGTATAGATTATTTTCAAAGGAAATATAAGCCTTACATTCATATACTTACAGATGTATTTCTAGCACCTGCAGACACAAGTAGTGAAATTGTGACAATCAGGTGGCAGGAAAAAAGGCGGCACTTACTTTTTTGTTCTCACAGTTTAACTAGTGAGAGTGGCTGCCCATCGCTGAGAATACTGTGTGCTGGGCTCATTTGTTTGTAATTTAAATAGAGTAATTTTTCTGTGGTTAAGATTGAAGCCTGTAGTCACTCCTTTTCTTGTAATTATTCATAATGATGACACACATCCTGAATGTAGATGCAGGTCATGTTCTTACCAGTGACAGGACATGTATAGCATCCTGGAGCTCTGACTTTGGGATCTCCTCAACACCTCCCCAACTCTGCATATGGGGTGTATGACACCCCTTATACTTAAAGCAAAATTCAACGGTCAGTGGTATAAAGAACGCTTTGATGCATTCTAAGATTCTCCTCTAGTTTCAGGATGGATATAATCCCCTTTCCTCTTTAGGAAAGTAAGAATAGCTGTTGTAACTAACTGCAGTTATCTGTTGCTGCAAGCTCCTTCTCTCAAAAATTTTGTGCTGTACTGGTATTTGAGAACAACTATGTTGAATATTATTTTTAACTACGTAATTTATTTTTTTTTTCATAACTTCTTGTGTGCTTACTGATATACTTATAATGCTCCTTACAAAGAGTGTGATTTCAGATCTCCCATCTGTTGCTATATGAACAAGTCATTTAAGCGCATTGTATGACCTCATGTTACTGAAGGCTCAATTCCTGTTTCCTATGGCTCTGTTTTCTGTTGGCAGTCTGGACAGCATGACAACAATGCAATCAGGTGTGTAATACAAATGTAATGCATATTGGAGAAAAAGAAGCTTTTGCTTAAGAATGTGACCTGCCTGTAGTCAGGTGCTGTTCTTTACTCTTTGAAGATTTTGTTCATGTTGCCAAAAAATCTGAAAGACTTTTCTTGCAATTAGAGTGAAAGTCAAACTGTTCATGCTTTGCAAGGGTCATGGCTATGTTATTGACCCGCAGTTAACAATAAGACCTTTTCTCTGGGCTACTGAGGCAATGGCAGACTCTCCAGCTGACTGACTTGATTGCCTTGGAATTAGGATCCTGCCATGCTCCGAGGCTCAAATAAATTTAGTACCACACTAAGCAAAAGTGATGCCAGACTTGAAAAAGGCTGATCGTTAGAGAGGTTTAGAGGTAAAACTGTCAACTTAATTTTTAAAACATTTAGATATTGTTATCCCATTTTAAGAGGCTATCTAAGCTACATCTACACTGTGCCATGATTCACAGGAATTTTCCTTCTTGTCATCCGTTGGATTATGCATTGGGTACCCCTGAATGCCAGGCTGTGCGCAGTACATCAGCCTGGCGCTAGCCAGGTTATTGTAATCATGATGATGAGCTGCTTAGGGTATCATCTGGTACTTCCTAATCTTTGTGTGCAGGTCCTGTGCACAGATATACAGTGTGCTGAGTTTGAAATCCACAGAGTACAATATCCACCCTTCAGTTACACCAGGGCAGCAGGAATGTGACACCCAGAAGTGCAGTGCAACAGACAACTGCTCACCATGCTTGATTCCAAGGCCTGTCTTAGGCTTGGTGTCTGCGCCAATTTTGGAGAAATACTTAAGGATTTCTTCCTTAAGGAACCAGTGAGGGATCTCCCCCCACCTTTCTCTTAATTTGATAAATGCCATATTTTCTATCCTGTGAATAACACTCATCACCTGAGCTGGCACCTTTTGGTTTTGTAGTTGCTGTTTGGTGGATTTAATTTTCTATTATGCTTCCCTCTTTGGCTGGCTAGGGAAGGCAGCCACTGTTTGTAATGAGAGGGAGAGATCAAATTCTTGATGCTTATAAAAGATGTTGAGCTACTGGGAATCCTAAATTGCAGCAGAACCTCTCAGTGATTACATTCATCTTACTTGGAAAATTTTGCTAGGTAAAAAGTTGTCATTTTCATTTAAATAGACAATTCATTTTAATCAACAAACATTTGGTAAACATATTTCAAATGTACAAATATACACCTATGTTTTCACATAAGTGAACTAAAGATAATTTACTTCACCATATCTGTTAGTCCACCTAGAACCTACTTCGAATTATTCTAAATAGTTAAACATTTAGAAAATTTGTTTCTATATTTACCACATTAACTGCCAGAGTATATGTTTGCTTTTACTAAACATTTTCTTAGTAGTGACTATCTCACAAACACCAGAACAAGAGTGTTCTGTGACCAGAGGTCACTTTTCTTCAGGGTGAAGAGGTCCTTTCTTCAGGGTATATAAACTTCCTAAAAGGAAAGTATGTGTTTGTCCAACAAAACAGATTCCATATTAAAGGATGGTTTGCAATGGAATGGGTTAATATTCAAAATAACATCTTTAAAGTTTTCTATTGCAGTCATAAAAGCAAACAATGAAAACTACATGTTTTAAATAAATTCTTGAGTTGCTCCTTCAAGTAAGTTAAGAGGTGGGCTTTTAAAAGTATTAAAGGTTACCTACGTCGCCTTGCTGTTCATATAAATCCTTTCCCATGTGAGATAAAAAATACAGTTCATAATGTAATCATTCTCAGTTACCTCCAAAGTTAAGCTTTTTTACAGATCATTGTCAACTTTAAGGATCCCATAAGTCTAATTGAGGTTATTAAAATATAATTGTAGAAAACAGTTTGGAAGAATGAGTGTACTCCAAAGAGTCATTGTTTTAATACCACTAGTGAATTCTACCCTGCAGTGAAAAAAATTATTTTGGTAAAATTGTTACTTGGTAAAAAGGATGCATGAAATAAATCAGCAAGTCTGATTATCTAAAATAGATGAAACTTGAAAACTGAAATTTATAGATTTAGCTCTGCTAGTGTCTTCTAACCCTTCTGCTTCATTCAGCATAAAAAACAATAACATTGTGAAAAATTCTTGTGTTGAATTTCAATGTTTAAAATTTTTATTTTTTATTTTTTTTAGAAATAATTGTTCTATAATAGTGCAAATCTCATTTTTCTCTCCTTTAAAAGTACATCTTTTTTATGATAATTTGCCTTGGAATCTGGAGTCTCTTTGCATAAGTTTCTTTTCCTGAATTTCAAATAAATGTAAGAGTGAGATTTAATTTATTAATTCCATGCCTCTCTGGTTTAACGCCAGGGTGTTCCAGATGGATTTTTCTGAAGATTTAAACTGTTTAGGAACTTGGTGTCTGAGTCCACAGTGAGTGAAACCCTCAGGATTATATGATTACAGATATGGCCTACAAATGGGAAAACTCCTGATTAGTGCTGAGTCACTACACAGAAAAAAACTCACGAAACCCAACCAAACAAAAACCAAACCCAAACCAATAAAGCTATGGTAATTACGAATGAAAGCAACAATCTCAGATATTTTCATATACTGTTTTTGTGGTGTTAACTTTTCTGTTCTCTTCTTATTTTTGTACTGAATATGAAATCAAACTGCATTTGAATAGGAGGGAGATTGCAACTTCATTTGCCAGGTAAGGGAGCACAATAATCCACATTTCTGTATGAAGATTAAGTATTGTAAATTGCTATAATGCTTGGAACAAAATGTGAATAATGAATTGAAGTAGAGATTTTTCTCTTGGCGTTTAATAATTAATTCTGAATTGTAAAAAGAGTTATTTCTTCTGATGAAATACATGGGGCTATGCTATGGTAGTACTCTTGATTTATTATCCTTGCCCTACAGATTTACCAGAAAAATCTTTTACCTTGATATAGGTATAAATTGCATTGGATACTGGGAAGGCTCGGGTTAGAAAGCGAAATGGAACAGCACTGAGACTTCCTTCTGAAGGGAATTTACAATGACAGCACCAAAACTCTTGTCTGTGTCCTCTAAGCAATACTTGCACGTTGATGTGAATAAAATTCCTTCAGAGTTCATAACATTCAAAAAATATGCATTATTCATAAAAGCTTCTACATCTTATTATTTTTGTTTCTACTATGCAGGACATTTCTGAAGTTGAGTGTGGGTGAGGAAGTGAGGTTTAGCTAGATAAGAGTAAGAATACTGTTTTTTGCAGTAATCATACAGATATTTTAGTGACCTGCAGTACGCACATTCAATGGACAGCAGAAAAAGAGGCATTCACAAGAAGATGATGTAGGTGTGCTTTAGCCAATATCATGGACAGTGTAGGCAAATCTGAGATACAGGACCACAATCAAATACAACCCTTAACACAGCTGCTGTGAGTGACTGAACTCCTAGGCGTGGAATGTAGCTCACTGATTCACTCATTCCACTGCTATAACAGAAGAAGGTTCAGAAGAGATGGCCAAGTGTGATGTGCCCATGAAGGTCAGGGAATGATGCTCGGTGCGACTGACCGCAGCTGTTGCAAAGAAACTGACTTTATCTCAACAGAAAAGGGACTGAAGAGTGGCCTTTCAGGTAAACAGTTATGTGTTACTTACATCTCTATTGTATTATGCAATATATTTTTTTTGTATTACTCTGCTAAATCAGAAATCCCATGTAGCATCAACTGTTTTAAATAAGGATATTAAACGTTACACCCTCCATTGCTGGAGTATCTACAAGACCCTGGTCAGAAAGTATCGGAGTCTGACATCTGTTTATAGCATATCTACTAAAACATACTACATCTGAATTTCCATCCTACCCCTCTTGGGTTTATTTGCCTTTTTTTTTTGTTCTTTTGTTGTTTTGTTTCCCAGTTTCCTTCTGATTTTTGAGGGAAAGATCAAGTTAATACCTGCCAAATATCAAATGATGGCAGAATTCAACCTGAATGGCTTTTTTGACTTTTACCAGTTTTCCTCCAAGCAGTCCAACAAACATGGAGTTTTTGTCTGCAGAAACCTCTTTTGAAAGTAAAACAAAACAAGCAGTCATAGAATCATAGAATTGTTGAGGTTGGAAGGGACCTTTAAGATCATCGAGTCCAACCTTTAGCCTACCCTGACAAGAGCCACTTCTAAACCATGTCCCTCAGTGCCCCATCTCCTCACTCCATCAGCTCACTCCTTCCCCCTTTCTCCAACTCGCCCTCATTTTGAAAGAATCTCTTGAAAGGCTGAGGAGGTTCCCGCTGACTGGAAGCTAGACAACATTATTCCAATTTACAAGGAGGGCATGAGGGAAGACTCAGGAAACTACAGACCTGTTAGTCTAACCTCAGTTCCTGGAAAAATTATGAAGATCATCATACTGGGTGCTATTGAAAGACATTTAAAGGGCAATGCAATCATCAGGCACAGTCACCATGGGTTCACAAAGGGAAAGTTCTATCTAATCCATGTGATACCTTTCTACGACAAGGTTACCCCCCTAGTGGGTGAAGGGAAGGCAGTGGATGCAGCTTTTCTGGATTTTAGTAAAGCTTCTGGATCAGTTGCCCAACTGTGAGATGAGCAGGTACATGGTGAATTGGGTGATGAACTGGACGAATGGCAGAGCTCAAAGAGTTGTAGTGAATGGGGCCACATCTGGCTGTCAGCCAGCCACCAGCGCTGTTCCTAAGGGCTCAGCTCTAGGGCCAGTTCTGTTCAATATTTTTATCAGTGATCTGGAGGCAGGAGTTGAATGCAACATTAGCAAGTTTGCTGATGATACTAAACTGGGAGGTACAGTTGGCTGTCTTGAGGGACAAAAGGCTTTGCAGAGGGATCTAGATAGACTGGAGCATCAGGCAATGATCAATGGCATAAAATTTCATAAAAACAAATGTCGGACCCTGCACTTGGGACAGTACAATGCTGAACACAAGTATAAACTGAGAGAGGAGTAGCTGGAGAGCAGTCCTGTAGAAAGGGATCTGGGGGTGCTGATTGATGGTAAGGTCAATCAAGATGAGTCAGCAGTGTGCCCTGGCAGCCAAGGTGGGCAAACCTCTGCATCCTGGGGTGCATCTAACACAGCATAGTCAGCTGGTCAAAAGAGGGGATTAACCCACTGTATTTAGTGATGGTGCGGCCTTACCTTGAGAATTGCGTGGGCAGTTCTGGGCTCCACAATTTTAAAAGGGTGTGAAGGTACTTGAATGCATCCAGAGGAGGGAAACCTAGCTGGTGGAAGGGCTGGAAGGCATGTCCTGTGAGGAGCCACTGAGGCCTTTCTTTTTTTCTAGTTTGGAGAAAAGAAGGCTGATGGGTGACCTCATTGTTCTCTACAGCTTCTTGAGGAGGGGAAGTAGAGAGGGAGGTGCTGAGCTCTTCTCCTTGGGATCCATGAAGGGATGCTTGAGAATGGCAGAAAGCTGCACCAGGGGAGGTTCAGACCTGACACTAGGAAACATTTCTTTGCTGAGGGGGTGGTCAAACACTGGAACAGGCTTCCTAGAGAAGTGGTCGATATTTAACACTGACAAGCCTGTCAGTGTTTAAGAGGCATTTGCACAATGTCCTTAATAACATGCTTTAACTTTTTTTCAGCTCTGAAGTCATGAAGTGGTTGGAATAGGTGATTGTTGTAGGTCCCTTCCAACTGAAATCTATTCTATTCTATTCTATTCTATTCTATTCTATTCTATTCTATTCCTATTCTATATATTATTATTTTTAATAATATCTTTACTTTTTTTGCTGATTAAAACTCAAATGCAACAGCTTGTCTACCGTAGCAGAGAAAGTATTAAAGAAGAAAAAAAATAGTAATTTGTGCTCTGACTCACCAATAAACCCCTACCCTGGAAGGAATCTCAGAGGAGACGGGCAGATGTGATGTGCCCTTGAAGCTCAGTGAACATAACACAGTGTGTCTGACCAGAGCTGTTGCAAAGAAGCTGACATTATCTCAACATACAGGGGACCTGAGGGTGACCTTTTTTTAGGTAAACACCTATCAACAGCTGAGTGGATCAGTGGTGCTGTAAATAGTTTTCCCTGAGTTAATTAAGTGAGTGTGAATGTCTCCCTGAGTAAACCAGACCAGTATGGGGGTGAGTGAATAGGTGGCTCAGCCCAACACAGAGTATAAAACCCAGAAAACTAGCAAAAGATTTCCAAAGAGAGCAATGGCCTCGAGCTAGTTTTAACCCACGTATGCCTTCCTGGCAACTGGGGACACCCAGAGTTGTGATGGTGAGTGTGCTATAGAGACCAGTAATGGCAGTCACATTGGTATTGTGACTGAACAGTATATTGCAATTGCTATATTTTGCTGAGTGTAGGTTACTTTTTTCTTGTTTCCTGTACATTTTGCACCACTCTGCTAAATCCAAAATCCCACGTAACATCAACTATCTTCAAATAAAAAAAAATTGATATCAGTGGTTACACTCTCCACATGTGAAATATCTACTAGAACGTGATCAGAGAGCATTGGACTCTGACAACTGCTTAGCTAAATGCTT
Source organism: Larus michahellis (assembly GCF_964199755.1). NCBI lineage: Eukaryota > Metazoa > Chordata > Aves > Charadriiformes > Laridae > Larus > Larus michahellis. Next base: position 61,294,642 of record NC_133930.1, read on the forward strand.
ATCCAGTGAGATATGCCTTATCTTCATATCAACCCTATTGCTAGCATCTGTATGTATTTTTTAAAAAATTAAACACCCTCAGCAGTACCATTTATTTGTGCTTTTTTTTCCAGCTTCAGGCAATCTGAACAACATGATGGAAGACGAACTTCAGTGCTGCTTAATGTAACATATTCTGGTTCACATGGATAATCTGAAGCACTCATTCATACTGTTTATCTTTTATGGTAAGTAATTAAATGGAAGTGCTCAAAGCAGTGTTTTGGTGGACATCCCAATGAGCATGTTACTCAGTATGGTCAAAGCTATATTTAAAAACAGACAAAACAAAACAAAAAAAACCCCAAGATTTGGAGTGTTAGTGGAGTATTATGATTTTATTATTCAGCCCTATAAAATCCTTATCTGGACTGTTTGTCTGCTTATGTCACTGTCTCAGAGGCATTCAGCAGCTGTACAGTAGGTACACATAATTATTACATTGAAACTTGTCTGTTGTATTGTACAGTGTTCTTCATGTCCCCATTGTACACAAATGAAGTGGTGCTATCCTTGGTCAAGTACTTATACACACATATATACACAAACAGTTATGCACATTATGCTTTTTAAACTACAAAAGCAATGAAACAACATTTTCCTCTTGTATACTCCTTAAAAATTGATTGATGAGATTCCTCTAAATGCGAGGAACTTTACTGCCTAATTTATGGGAAACCTGGGAAAGGGACGCTGGTCTGTGTGTTAGAGAGATGAATAGAGCTGCCTGCCTTGTGCACTGGTGAACTATATGCAAGGTTACTGCCAGTCGAACCTGTACATTGAAGAACTGTGGTCTCACTGGCAATGACAATGAAAGGTTTCCTCTCACTTAATTTTTTTTTTTTAAACTGGATCAGTTTCTTGATCATGGTTGATGGCCACATAGAAAGTTATGGCAGAACAATCAGACCTTATGGAAAATTGCTTTACCCAGTTGGATCTTCACTTTGATTTCACACTGGTGTTCAGTCCAGTATATCCGATATTAAATGATCATAGAATCATAGAATGGTTTGTGGTGGAAGGGTCATTTAAAGACCATCTGGTCAAATCCCCCTGTAATGAGCAGGGACATCTTCTAGATCAGATTGCTCAAAATCCCATCCAACCTGACCTTGAATGTTTCCAGGGATGGGGCATCTACCACCTTTCTGGGAAACCTGTTCCAGAGTTTCAGCACCCTCATTGCAGAAAATTTCTTCCTTACATCTAGTCTGAATCTATCCTCTTTTAGTTTAAAATCATTACCTCTTGTCCTATCATTACCCCGTGTCCTATCATATGATGCCCAGTCTCTTTAAGTGTGGCCTACAACATTCATATTTATTTCATGAAGACTAGACTGTCAGCTTTCAAAATCACAGTTTCAGGTGTATTGTTCTTTGAAATGTAAAAATACATGAACGCAAACAGATTTTTTTAAACAAAAGTTTATCTTGAAACAAAATTAAGATGGAGGTCTCAATATCTGTTGTATTTGTTTAAGATCTTATATAAATGCTAATTTATATTAAGCATCTGCTGGACAGAATTTAACACTAAGATGTTATATGCCTTTCACACGCTTTCATCACAGGGTCTGAAACACTTTTAAATTAAATCATCCTCAGAAAGAATCTGTTTCAGTTTCACTAGGTAGTTGTTAAAGACTTAACTTGTGCTGAATGTAAGGGAAAAATGCTTCATATATTTCTAGTGTCCCTGTATGGCTTTAAAGGAAGTTTAATGAAGATATTGGGAGTTATTTTTGACTGTTCTTTTTCTGATTAATCTCAGATTGCAGCAAATTGTATAAATTAGTATTTCTTTTTATATATTCTGATATAAAAAATAGAAAATCTTGCTTTCTTGGCATTAGATCAAGAGGAATAAACACCCTCAAGGTTTTGAAATGCTGTTCAGCGCAAGTGTGTTGAATTCAAAATGTGATCTGTGATGGATTTTCCTTTATTACCACTACAAAATCTTAATGTTGCCATGTGAATCTCTGGGATACATGTGATTATATATTTTGTTGTTGTGTATGCAGATAGTTTTTCGAGTACAAAGCAGGTAACCCATTATAGTGGGTGGTAAGAAAGAAGATTGTTCTTTGAGCTCTGTTGCATATAGAAAAATTAGTTCAATACTATATTCTTTTAAGTGCACCATAGCCTAGGACAGTTCCTCTTATCCTCTGCTGATGTAAAGACAGGAATGAGATCACACACTTTGATGTTGCTAAAAAATACAGGCCTATGAAATAGCCAGTGTTCCCTTACAGTCTATTAGTGTTTATGGTCCTATGTAGGCTGTGTATACACTTTTACTTTATTTCCCCCTACTTTTGTAAAGAGGGCTAAGCAGAACCTTACACTATGGAACCATACGATAAATTCATCCAATTAATGTAACTAAAAAAATTAAGTACATAACTAAAGAGACTAATTGTTGTGTTTCAAAGAAATTAAAAATATAAAATACGGACAGGACAAAAACCTTTGTTACACTCTCTTATTTTATTTTTATTGTTTTAAGGTTCTTTGGTGACTCTGTGTTAAATGACTGTTCAGATCACACATAGCGCCTGTTTCTTTCCTGACTTCTCTGTTTCATTGATCTGATTATATACTCTTCCCTGAATTTTATTTCCTCTTTCTGACATTATTTTTCATTTTTCTTCAAGATATATCATCTTCTCCACTTCACATGCTTGAGAAAGCTATAAATACATACATTTTTTAAATTTTTACTGACACTGTCAAGCATCCTTTTGTACACAAACTTGCCCAGAATGTGTGGCACTTTATTTTTTTTTTCAAACAAGCCTCAGGAAGTGAGGCAAAATTTCAATACAGCTGTACCTGACATGGAAATTCAATACTTCTTCTCAACAGTATTTTGCACTTTTGTTACGTACAGAACTCAATATAATTTCTGTCTTTTAAAGTAGTATTTTCATAAAGGAAAGTTATGCATAATGGACGTTCTCCTTTTGTATTTTAGTCTGTTTTTTTTACAGAAAAAAGAATGGGAGATGTAAAATAAAAATTGCTACCCAAGGATTTCATATTGATCAGAGAATGAAGCCTTTAGTTGTTCTTTCTGCACAATTGTCAAAGGGCTGTACCATTTATTCTTGGGTGTAAGACATTTTTGGTTTGGTGGAGTAAAATAGGTAACTTACTTAATACCTGTGGAACACTGCATCGAAGCAGTGTGCACTAGCCAATACATTCAAATCACACTTTGCTACTCACAAATGCATTGAATTTTCTTTGTTACTAATGAATAAAATGGTCATGCTTTCATTAAACTTGAAAAATGGGTTTACATTTTTCACATGCATATGCATGGACATATGAGCACATATACACTATGTGTAGAGAAAGCTAATAACAGAAATGTCTACAATTTTATTTATCATATATATAGCTTATGTAAAACTTTAAGGGAAACATGCAGCCTTTGACATAACTAAGTTTTTCTCTGATTTTTTTTCCTGCCAGCTCCTAATTTATTCCTTTTGAAAATTACTTTCATTGTTCTCTGTTGATCTTATTGTAGCTGTAAACTTTAAGTGTCATCTAGGTTTTCTTGTTCAATCAGAAATCATATTTTATATGTTAATTTTACCCTTCATTGTTTGCTCTGTGGTTTGTTTTTAATCATCATCTTTTACAGAGGCTCGCAGAGGATTCTAGAAACCGTCATCCCTTTGTGGTTCTACAATGTAATGAACAATATTTGTAACACAATATTTTCCTTAAATCCACAGATATTATTGTTGTATGTATTTTCAAAGACTACTAGAGTGCCTTCATGTAACTGAATTAAATATAGTTTAATTAACTTAAAGTAAATTAAATTACTCATTAGCACTAATAACTTTAAGCTTTAGAATGCATTTGAATTGGGAAAAGGATTTGAATACCTGGCTTAACAGCTCTAGTGTGGTACGAAATTAATTAGCATTACACATATCTTAGCTTCTTTCAAGACATGCACAGATGGGATAACAAAACTAGAAAGATAAGGAGCTCTGAAAATCTCTTTTTTAATTTACTAATTAAAGAAGGTATTTGCTATTGTGAGCAACTGAACTAAAACAAGATTATCTATTGAAGAAAAAAATGCACCAACCTTACGGAAGTATTAAGGACTGAATCATAAGTTATCTGACAACGTTATGTTACTTGAGGTCATATTATTTTAATTGTAATAAAAGTAGAAGAAGAAAGGGCAGTGTTCTTAATCTTAGTGAAAGTCTTTTTTTTTTCCAAAGTGATTAAATTATGTGATTAAAATGAAAAAGAAGAAAGAAATGTAGGAAAAGTAGATTTCTTTCTAACTTGACCTATTTCCTTAAGATAGAATTGCACCTTTCTTTTTGTTAAAGTCATTATCAGGCTTATTTTTAAGCTCTCTTTTGAAAATAATGATTTCTAAATTCATAGACTCTTGACCACTGTGTTAATTTATGCTCTCTTTTTACTTTATTTTTTAACAGCATGATGAAGAAATTCCTGATGATTCCGAAGCACAGTTATATCAGATGTCATAAGTAGAGAGGAGCTGAACTGCCCTATGACGTTATTCAGCTAATCGTGACAAAATACAAACAGAAACCTATAGCAACTCAATAAAATCTGTTTGCTTTCGGAGGATTTTTTTTATCTTGTTTTTAATAACGAGGCAAGTTACTAAAAACAGCCAAAGATAGTTCAGATTGCCTAAGAGAGACTCAAGGAAAAACTGCTGTTATTGCTGAAAGTATAAAACTGCAGGGCTATCAAAACCAGTAAGTAACATATCAGGCTGGGCCAGCGTTGTCTGAGGGTACCACCCATGACAGCTGGAGCAACACGGTAAAGCACACCTGTTTTTCTAAAAATGTAAGTGTCAGGCCTGCAGAAGAGTGAGAACCAGCACCTGTTTACCACTGCATAACATCACGGTTTACCAGATGATTTTCTACTTAATAGTATAAGAATACTTCCACTCAAACCAATGAAATTCTCCTATGATAGCTAATCTTTATCTAGACCTACAGTATATATTTTGACATATAGAGAAATATTAAGACAATGGAATTACAAATAAGCATATTGGTTTGGGTAATACGTGTACTGGCAAAACTGAAATGGAATCTTTATTGGCTAATGTGAAGAAGCAAGCTAATGATGGTTTTTGGAGAGCACATAGGGGATCATTTTGGATAGGAGATCACTTTGTCAAACAAAGTACAGATTTGGAAGAAAGGAATCTTGGGCATATCAAAGGTGAATAGAAGAGGAAGAAGGATTGAGTAAGAGCACATTATCTCATCACAAGCAGCATAAAAATTGTCGTCAGTAATCAGAGTAACGCTGTGCACTGGTTTTCAACACAGTCAATTTGAGGAAGACTTGTCTCTGTTTTCATATGGAGCGAGATGGTAAATAGTTACATTAAACACTGAAGTTACCAGATCAAAGGCAAGACGATATTAAGCAGTCACAGGAAGCACACCAGAGTAAAGGCTGTAGCATCAAGGTCTAAAATTTAGACTTAAGACTTTGGCCCTTCACTAATAGTAAACGACTTCTAAGAAAACCCAAAATCTTCCAGATCTACATTAGACATGGCACCACTCTCAGGTAAAAGAGTGGATCAATTACTCATTGCCTTTGATAAGAAAATTGGGATTAGACTTCCTGAACTCAGCCTTCTGTCATTGTTGCTCTTGCTACTTAGAATGATGCTATTTACCTCTGCTCAGTAGAAAAGAGCAGGTTTGAATTTGCAGGATTGGAAGTGAAAGTTCATCTTGTTTCTTCCAGCACATCATCTCTGAGCGAATAAAGCAACAAAACTGTACCGAAGAACAGTGATTCTCAGTTTAGTGCACAGCAATCCATACCTCAGAACTTACTCTATATTACTGTAACAGATACAGTGAACTGCTGTTCATTAACATATTTTGTTTATTCCTTCTGTATGAACTAATCCACAAACTCAAAGCTAACTAATGTCAGCATGATCTCAATTTCAAAAACAAATTCTTTAAAAAGCTTTGACACCTAAGTTAAATAAAAATCAGTTTCTGCAACAAAAATTAGCTGGGATAAATGGCACTCATTTGGAGTCTGATGGAGATGTAGTAGAAATAATGAGATTAATCAGTTGTGAATTAAATTGGGTTTTGTCCACACTCATTTTTCTGATCTACCAGAATGAGCAGTAGATTCCATGATGATTATAAAATCAATATTGCATTTTATATGTTATTTCCTATAATATTTTTTAATTTAAATAAATAAATAAATAAAAGCACTGAAAATTGTATTTATTTCTTAGGAAAAAACAGAAAGAGAATCCAGGAATACAATAGCTGCAACTTCCTATAGATCAAAATGACTAAGTTAAAAATAGAGAAAGCTAAATAAATAGCTCTTTTTAAATAGAGTTAAATACAACATCCTGAACATACGAAGAACACGAGCACACTTGCATAGTTCACGAATGGGGCAAATATGTTCATGTTTCTGCTTTTGTTCTTCCAAATTTTTTTTATGTCAATGTATGACATGGGGATAGCGTATATCAGACTTGAATTTTGGAGTGAAGAAGAGTATATTGGGGGACTTTGGGATATAAAAATGCAAAGAGCTCTTAAGGATTTCATGTTGGTTGTAAAATATGATTACTAACTGTGTAACAGTGCCAGAATGCTTATGCTATATCCTTACAAAAAAAAAACACAGCATGCAACAGGATACTTCATAAAGTTAAATCTGAATGACACTACAGAAAGATAATGAATATCACATGTGGAAAATCTAATTTTAAAAAGAAAACTTGGAGGAAAGAAGAGCGTAAAGGCTATACAATACTAAGCTAAAAAAGACACATCCCACTGAAAGATGAAGAGATTATGATAACTTTGTTGATACCAGAGCACTCTGAATTGTTTTGTTACGTCTTTATATGGATCACATTCATAGAAACACAAGGAAGGGAAATCTCAATATTGTTTGGTTTTACTGCTAATTTAAGATAATGGATGTTAGTAAATACAGAAAAAAAGGGTTAAAGGAAGACCAATAATATAGAAAGCCATGAATGCTAGTGTCTGAGTCTTCATCTGAGTCACAGAGTTAGGGATAAAAAACCACCAAAACCTTTTCTCCTTTTTGATATACCTAAGCTGGTAAAACCTCTTCTGTGTACACGTATATGCTGCCAGTAAAAAGTGTGTCTGTCAGTTTGGCTTATGTCATCAGGTGGTGAAACTAAGGGAAAAAAAATTAATTCTGTTGCATGTGCTTTTAGAGACACTGTGTCAGCATAGTTAAATCAGCAGAGCTAACCCGATAGAAGAACTATACTGTGCTGGAGTAAGGGCACGAAAGAGCAAGAGGTGATCTAAACCAAAACGCTTTGTAATGTAAGAGAAGAGGGGAATAAAAGGTGGAGTGGAAGGAAGAGAAAAAGGTAATTACAGATTTACAATATCTAGGGAGTACACCTACAGACAGGCAGATTCTGTTGTCATTGTCATATCACTGCTGACCAACTGCTCTGTGAGTTCCACCAAACTGTGTGAACCAAGGTGAAGCACTAAGCTGTGCAATTCAGCACAGGACAACCTTGACTACAGTGTCAAAAAGAAAAAAGACATGAACCTCTGGTTGAAAGACAGAGATTACCTGAATTTACGACAAAGGAAAAATAAAAACTGAAGTGTTAATATCTACCATTAGGAATTTGGGAAGCAAAGGCAGACAGTACTACATTGAACAAATGCCCATCTTTATATTGCAGACAGCAACAGACAGAAAGGATGCTGAGGATGCTCAGAGCACACGGCAAAATCACGCAGCCCGGGGGAAACTGTGGGAACAAATGGGTCAAATTTGAGAGCTGAGATAAAAATGTGGTGTGAATAGTCAACAGAAAATCTGTAGTTTGCCTGTGATCCTGCACAGTTCCCAGGAGAGGAGCATGACAAGAAAGCTGTTTCTTGTGAGAGAGTAAAGGAACTTGGCCTGAGGCTTCCCCAGAAAGAGCATGGCCCACATACAGCTTTGTTTCTGCTGCATCTCAGGAGAAAGCACACACGTATACCTTACAAATAAATGAATAATGCTATGAAAATATTCTTATTCTGAATAACTAATTTCTTACTAAATGAAAATAATTTTAGAAAGCTTTGAATCTCATTTTTTCCTGGCCTAAAAATATCAATACACTGGGCATACTAACTATTTCCACGTTGGTTTTCTTCCTTAGGAAACAAATATTATGATAGACACTAAATTCCACTCAGAGTATTCTTCACATTGTTTTACAAAATATCCTTCTTTGTTCACAAAGCTTTAACAATTAAAGATAAGCTGGAACCTCCTAATTATTTCATTTTTTTAAAGCCTTACTGGTGGCTGCTGCTCATGACACACAACAACCAGTACCCAGAAAAAAAGGCAAGAGCCTCTTCAGCTTAGGGAGCACTCCTAGAAATATTTTACTCCAGAGGGCTTTCTTCTTCCAGCGTCTCTGGCTGACAGACTTAAATAGCACGCTGCTTATTCCGGTTTTGAAATGCAGCCTATTCTTTTCCTCTTGATTCACCTTTCTCTCTCCGCTTCCTATCACTGTGTCCCCTGTAGACAGCATGCTGGCCTGTAGACCCAACCAAAATGTGATCCCATGGTTTAGTGTAAAGTATGCAGCCAAACACCTTAATACAGTTGGATTTGGTGTTGAAACAGAGAGGAACTTGATTATGCCACTTTTCTACAAACTTTATCTTCTCTCATGTTGGACACAGCTAGTTCCAGCTGGCTCCAGTGGACACAGTGCAAGACACAGCTGAGCTTCTCACCCAAACTGGTGGCACCTTAGTGAAAATGTATCTAAGAAAGAGCAAAAAATGATGCCTGGCAGTGAGGAGTGAGTAAAAAAGTGTGAGAACACCACTGTGAACACTAAGGTCAGAGAAGAAGGAGAGGGAGGATACGGTCCGTGGTGAAGCACAGATTCCTGACAGGAATGGCAGCTAATGCCAGAGAAGAGACTGAGGGGGAGCAGTGAAGATAAACTACCACTAAATCATGACTGTGAGGCCACCTGGCACCTCCGTTGCCTCACTGAAGGGACTCAGTGTGGTGGATGGACATTTCAGACAGGGAGGGAGAGGATTCTGGAGTGAAGGAGTGGAGCAGAGCCTGGGAAAGGCTGGGGGGAATGTGTTTTCTACAGATGTGCAAATATTTCACTCTTCTTGGTTTTGTTTTTCAATACCTGAATCAATACTCAAATATTCATATTTAATTAATAATAATTTAAGTTAAATTCCCTTAGATGAATCAGTTTTGTCGGTGACAGCAATTCGTAAGAAATCTCCCTGTCTACCCAAACACACAGGCTTTCTCACTCCTCCCTATTTTCTCCCCTCCTCCTGCTGGAGGGGGAAGGGGAGTCAGTGACTGTCATTGTGGGTGCTTGGCTGTCAGCCGAGGCCAACCCAACACATTGTTGTATTTTAATTTGCTAGCTTGAAGTTGACGGTGCTACAGGAGAAGTGAGGAGAACCCAAAAGAATATAAATGATGAAACAAGCAGACAAAACCTCTCCTTCCTTGAATATGTTAAAAGAAAAAGCCATAATGAATACTGTCAGTTTTGGCAGAACAGAGTTTAGAAAGTTTAAAAGAGAAAAGAAAAAAGAAAAACCAAATCCTAAGGCAGAGGTTAAAATCAATATTCATAGACTTTACAGTAGTAATTCATTATCATAATAACTCTTCAGAAATCTAGGAGCAAAAGGCTTTGCTCAGAACCGTGCAATGTACCATAACTGTTATTTTTCTGAAGGGGCAAAAACTGCTGCGCAACAGCACCCACAAGAGAGGACTGAGAATATGGGAGAGAAACAACTCTGCATACACGAAGGCTGGTGAAAAAGGAGGGGGAGAAGGTGCTGCAAGCGCCAGAGCAGACGCTCTCCTGTAGCCTCTGGTAAAGACCATAGTCAAGTAGGTTGTCCTCCTGCAGCCCATGGAGGTCCACAGGGGAGTAGATATTCACCCTGAAGCCCATGGACGATCCACACTGGAGCAAGTGGATATGCCCTGTGACTCCATGGAGAGCCTACAGTGGAGCAGGCTCCTGGCAGGATCTGTGACCCCATGAGAAGACGTGCCCACAGAGCGTTTTTCTGGCAGGAACAGTGATGCCATGGGGAACCCAGGCTGGAGCAGTCCATTCTGAAGGACTGTACCCCATGGAAAGGACCCATGCTGGAGCAGCTTGTGAAGAGTGGCAGTCTGTGACAAGGACCCATGTTGGAGCACTTTGTGAAGGACTGTCTCCCTTGGGGGGGACCCCATGCTGTTGCAGGGGAAGAGCGTGAGGAGGAAGGAACAGCAGAGACAACACATAATTAACTGAGCAGAACCCGAATTCCCCATCCCCCTGTGCTGCTTGGGCAGGGGGGCAGTTAGAGAAAATCAGGAGTGAAGTTGAGCCTGGGAACAAGGGAGGAATGGGACAAAAGTATTTTGAGATTTGTTTTAACTTCTCATTTTCCTACTCTGACTTTTGATTGACAATAAATTTGATCAATTTCCCCAAGTGGAGTCTGTTTCACCTGTGATGGTAATCGCTGAGTGATCTCCCTGTCCTTATCTCGACCCACAAGCCTTTTGTAGTTTTTCCATTCCCCTGTCCAGCTCAGGATGTGGAGTGATTGGTGGGCACCTAGTAGCTAGCCAACTTCAACCCACCACAGCAGGCTACTGGAATTTTTATCTGACAGATGAATCTGGCAGTAAAGCAAGCTACAGCATAAAAAGAGCAGGTAGTTACTTAAAAACATGAGAGCCCCTTAACATGTGAAGTCATCTAGGTATTCCTCACTGGTGAAAGCTATTTCCCTTCCAAAGCTTTGCAGCAGAACCATCCCACCATGGATTTTTTATTTATGCTGGGATGGAATTCCATTTGTTTGAAGCTCTCTTTCAGCTCGCTGTATTTCTGACATCTGTCATTTTCTGTTTCTGTGCCTTTCCTTGTTTAGGCCAAAATGTTGTGTTTTCCTTTATCATCTTGCATAGTATAGGGTGGCTTTTTATGTGAAAGTACTATATAATTTGTGTGATCTGAACTTGTTTTCTTGTGTAACTCTGCCACTTTACTTCATAACTTCATTTCAAATTCCAGCTGCAGAGATCTCAGTTCTTCCTCACCTATTATTTTATTTTCTCCCTCTGTTACTACTTATCTCTAGTTCTGCTATTAATGTTGCAAAGTCCTTGCAAATAGTTTCCATGGAAAAATAATGTAAAGTTGTATTGCATTTGGAATGCTGTATTACTGAGACAACAAAACTATCTCATTTAGGAAAGCACTTGGTTAGCAATTTTAAATAATTGCCATTTGAAAATCTCTGGTTTTGCCTTATGTGAAAGTGTAAATGGGGATGCTGAGCTTACTCTCTCTACACCGTTTATTATTTTGTATAGCCTTCTCATATCTGCATTAATTTCTTGTGTATCTAAATTAAATATCTACAATCCTTTCAATCTTTCATACATAGAAGTAACTTCAAGCCTCCAAAAAGCGTTACTTGTTTTGAAGCATCTTTTTTTTCACTATGGCATCCTTGAACATAGGTGGTCGAAAGAAACTAAATTTTCTAGTGAAAGAATAACAGCTATCTCACAGCATTAAACTTTTCAATGTTATTTTTCATCATACTTTCCATTTGATCGTTAATTACCAGTATACTTTAAGATCCTTGGAAAGTAAAGGTAACATGCTGAAGTGCACTGCTGATTTGTTTTGTTTTGTTCAATAAAGCATACAGTTTCTTTTATAAATAAAATATAGCAAAAATAAATATGTTGTGGGAGGAAATTCCACAATAATCAAAAGTTTTTCCTGCATGACAATCACTAATTAGCTGGGAGAAAATATACAAAAATTGATGTCAGGCCTATTGTACTGCTACAGCAAAAAATAGTTGAAAGAAAAATCAGATACTAAAATGTGAACAGTTTCAAACTGAAACTTGACTTTGCATTTCAAAATTAATTGTTATTTTTAATTGCTAGCTGTAAAGTAATTATTACTTGATGATATAATTCTTAAGTAATTAACACTTGGGTGTGTCAACTGAAATATTTGCTTCAGTGAACAGGAAAAAAAAGTTTTTATTCAAAACATTAATCATTTATGTATATTTTGTTTCTAGTATTACAAAAAAATGGAAAAAAAAATCGATGTAATGACGAATATTTTTCAAAGTTCAGCTTAGATTTCCTTACAAAATAGGAAAAAGTGTTCAGCAAAGAGAAATATAACCATTTGCATTTAGCAAAGTACTTGTACTGTGCTCATATGGCAAAGTTTTGGTATCAAAGCGGGAAGTGTTTGTACAAATGACTTCTCTGAGAAGACACCAGGAACTGCCCCCATGTCAGACACAGCCAGTTTCAGCCAGCTCCAAGACAGACCTGCTGCTGCCTAAAGCTGAGCCCAACAATGCTGGTGGCACCTCTATGATAATGTATTTAAGAAAGGGTAAAAACTCAGTGCAAATGCTGGGAGAAAGAAGAGGAAACTGTAAAATAAATAACCTTGCAGACATCAAGAGAGAAGCAGTGAAATATTTATTGATATAAACCAGTAATTTAAAAAAGTTTGATAGTAAATGCAACAGTGTTTTACGAGATTCGATGGCAAGGTGTACTTGGTTATTTACTTCATAGAGGACAGGGTCTGACAGAACTGCTAGGGAAACCCTCCCGTTGAGTCATGAGGTTCAGAAAGGATCCCCTTTCTTTCTAAACCCCTTCTCAGAGAGAAGTCTAGGTGCAGCTGGATCCAGTCCTAGTCCCAGACTTGGTGAACAGTTTATGTCTAAAGGATTATATATGCACAATCAATCCTTTATATCACTTATCTAAGATTTCAAAGTTAGCGTGGTATTAGTCACTTACTGAGAATCTGTTGTGGCAAGGAATCTCTAGACCTTGAGGAGTAACCTTTGGAGGTGTCTGTGCTCAAGGGGAGATCCTGTTGTGCAGGAGAGCTCAAAGGGCTCTTGGGCTGCCCACTATTTATAGAGTAAGATAATTGACCTATAGTCACGTTTGCATCGCAACAAAATGGCTAGTTCCCCATTCCAGACAGTGTTTGGCTGTGTTGCCAGCCATCCCCCAAAGTCCAGGTGCAATCCATTGTAACTCACACTGATAGTCATAGCTTGAGCAGGAGCTGGGAAGGTGGGAGAAGGGTCACAAGGTCAACCCAGTGCAATCCTTTGCTCTTCCTTGCTTTGTGGCAGAGGACAGTGGTAATCCACTACCACACTTTTACCAACACTGTCTAATTGAAACGGCGGCTGCTCTTTTCATTATCGTAATGACTTGTTACAATCTCTTCAGTATACAAATTTGTTAAATGTCTAGTCAGTGCTGAACTCATTGTAAGAAATACTCTAAGAGTCATTCAGCAGGTGCGTTCAGGTAACTTGTTTCAAATGATGCATTTCTCTAGCACTTGGCTTTTTTAAAAGGAAAACATCCAGCAAATGAAGACATCACTGACTTTAATTCAGAGCTTATGGACTGGTTTGGAGGTCCGTAGTTCTGTCTTTATTCAGAGTTATTAGTTCTGACTGTGTTTACCCATTTTTTTTTAATTTTTTTTTTTACACTTAGGTATGGCTAATGTGCATTTCAGGCCTGAAGTTCCAAAACTCAGTGTGCCATTTAGATGAGACCAGAAACTGTGTCAATTTCTGTGACATCTGTCAGTGCAAAGACATCACTGTCCAGAAATGGAATTATCAGAACTCACTCCCTGCCTGTATCAGTATAAAGACAATTGTCTGTTTTTTCTCAGGTAGAAGTACCTTAAGGTTGCACTTGTCCATAGGCTGCTTTTGAGTCTGTAAATACAAGTCTTTTATTAGTGTTGCCAGAGAGTCAAGGAGGTGATCTTTCACCTCTATTCAGTACTGGTGTGTCTAGTGTGTCCAGTGCTGCGCTCCACAGTGCAAGAGAAATATGACATACTGAAGAGAGTCCTCCAAAGGGACACTAAGATGATGAAGGGACTGGAGCATTTGTCCTAAGAGTAAAAGCTGAGAGAGTGGGGACTTTTCTAGGCTAAAAAGCCTAGAAAAGGGAAGGCTCAGGACAATCTTAACCATGTATATAAATACCTGAAAGGAGGGTACAAAGAAGATGGAGCCAGGGTCTTTCCAGTGGTGCCCATTGACAGGACTAGATGCAACGGGCATGAACTGGAACACAGGAGGCTCCACCTGCACATCAGTGTCCTGGTTCCAGTGGGGATAGGGTTAATTCTCCCTGGTATTGCATGCCATGTGAGCCATGCCCACCCTGAGCTGCCGGGGGAGGGGGCAGGAAGTCTCCGATTGGAGCGGGCTGGGGTGTACTGGCTCCTGCTTCGATTGGGGAGCAGCAGTTCCGTAATCGTGTTTGTATATTCCTCTATCGGCGTTATTGTTGGTTTGTTTTTTTTTTCTCATTCCCTTTGCTGTTCTGTTAAACTGCCTTTGTCTCAACCCAAGAGTTTTGCCTTTTTCTTCTGATTCTTCCTGTATTGGGAAGGCCTGAGCGAGTGGCACGTGGTTCTTTGTTGCCGTCTGAGGCCAAACCACGACAAACAGAAAACACCTTTTCACTGTGAGGGTGACTGAGCACTGGCACAGGTTGCCCAGAGGGGTTGTGGAGTGTTCATCCGTGGAGATATTCAAAAGCAGTCTGGACATTGCCCTGGTCAATAGGCTTGAGGTGTCCCTGGGCAATAGGCTTGAGCAGGGGGGTTGGACCAGTTGACATACAGAGGTCCCTTCCAACCTCAACCACTCTGTGATTCTGTGGCTGTTATGTTCAAGACAAAAGTTCTGTGCTGTCTTATTAACTGACGGAAAATTAAGATAAGGAGCTGCTATAGTAGTCCTTGGGCTTAAAAAAGTTGAATGTTGTAGAGTAAATAGAGCTAAATTTAAAATACTAAGAATAACAATTTATTATAAAGTATCTTAGTTGGAAAACTATACATCTACAGAATCTACTTTTCCTATGGGCTTTGACAAATAATGTCTCTAGAAATGCAATGAATAGCTCTGTATTAGGAAATTTGGAAGGCATGACTATGATTCCATAATTGAACTCACTTCCAAATAGTTAATGGTGAATACACTGGTGTTTCCCTACAAATAGGTAAGTTTATTTCTGTTATCCACTCCACTCAGGATAAATATCACCAGGGTAGGCTTAGGGTATTTTCAAGCCTCATTTTGTAAACTTATTATAACGGTAGTGCGTGAAGAAATCTAAATCTGAAGCATCACTGGGTCTGTGATTGAAAAACTGATTCACAAATTTATCTATACCTTGTTAAATGAGCAAGACTAGTCATAGGAAGCACAAAGGAGGAAATGAGGTGAAACAAAGCTGCATGACTGAATAGGCCTGTAAAACTCCTTTTTCTGTTCAAAGAAAGTCAGCTATACAATGTGATTTGCCATTCTGTACTTTTAACCTTAATAATTTTTCTGATACAAATGGGACATACAGAATTTAAGGATTACACATTCAGAATTTTCAATTTCCACAAATGTCTAGCTGTGACACTGGATGAATAGTGTAGCCAATTCAACTACTATTCTCAAACTTCTTGAGTCAAATTAATCTGAAGACATGCATATATGTACAATGCAAAATTAGTTCAAGGTTGCATAAGTATAAATCTGAGTAAATCATGTGCATTTACCTTTCAGAAAGTGAATTTATTTAAGAAAAAAAAAAATAACATCCCGAAGATTTTATAAGCTGCAGTCAGAGATCACAAACGAAAGAATGCTCTGCTTTTTTGGTTTTTTTTTAACAATTTGAAAGCCTGGAATTTGTTTTAAATATCTGCAGAGGCAAATAGCTTACTTTGAAGAGGTTACACACTTTGCAGGTTGTTGAGTGTTCCAGCCAGCCACTGCTTTTAAGTTTTAACTGGTTATCATAAAGTAGTATCAATAATAATGCTGTAAAAAATCAATAATAATGCTGTAAAAAAAAATTAAAAAATCAGGCATTCTTGTCTTCTAAGCATTATTCATTCATGTTCACAAATATTAAATGCCATTATTCAGAGTCATCCACTGATTACAGAGATTCAAAAGAAAATTTATCATACGTTCATACTAGGAAGACATAATACTCAGAACTTCCCCACTTTCCTTCAAAATCGGTAGGTTCCTTGCACCTCTGTTTTTTAAAATGTGAAAAGGGTTCATGAGTACTATGCCACCAGTGATTTTTTTAAATCATATATGTTAGAAGAGGAATTCTGAAAAAGTAATTTTGAAAGGCATAAATGACAGGAAGTTTCTGAGAACTAAAATAAGATGAAAACTAGGCTGCATCACAAGAAACATTGCATGCATTATACAACATTCAATAGGTTTTCTTCTCCTTCATTTGATGTACCTGAGTCTATAAAGACATTTTTATTAATGTAAGGGAGGTGATCTGTGGGATTAGTATTGTACTCAGCAAAAGAACATTTCATTTTGTCTGCCTGCTGATGTCTGTGACCCATGTGAGGTACTCATTGCTATTATCATATATTTCATGTCAGGAATAAAGTGATTTGTTCTATTTCCAGTTATATCATATTATTAATGAATAGATGCAAAATGTTCATGGAAGCACTCATTTATCTAAGTACAGCATTTCTCTTTTTCTCTTTCTAATCCACTTGATCAAACCTTACTATTTACAGTCTGTGGGAATATTTTAGAATAATAACCAAGTTCAGGCATGTGCACTGAGTGTTATTTTAGACATTTTATGTCTCTTTCTGAATTCCCATAATCCTCTTAAATTATTTTGGGTTAAACTTCCTTCTGAAAGGCAGTGAAACAAATGTAAATCTTTGCTATTTATTTGTTTATTCATTTATTCACTTATTAGAGAGAGTACAAGTATAGCATGTCCAGTACTTCTGTATTATTATAGAATCATAGAATCATAGGGTTGGAAGGGACCTCTGGAGATCATCTAGTCCAACCCCCCTGCCAGAGCAGGGTCACCTACAGCAGGTTGCACAGGAACGTGTCCAGGCGGGTTTTGAATGTCTCCAGAGTTGGAGACTCCACCACCTCTCTGGGCAGCCTGTTCCAGTGCTCCGCCACCCTCAAATTAGAGAAGTTCCTCCTCATGTTTAGGTGGAACTTCCTATGCTCAAGTTTGTGCCCGTTACCTCTTGTCCTGTCCCCGGGCACCACTGAAAAGAGCCTGGCCCCATCCTCCTGACACCCACACTTTAAGTATTTATAAGCATTGATAAGGTCCCCCCTCAGTCGTCTTTTTTCCAGACTGAAGAGACCCAAATCCCTCAGCCTTTCTTCATAAGAGAGGTGTTCCAGTCCCCTAATCATCTTGGTAGCCCTTTGCTGCACCCTCTCCAGCAGTTCCCTGTCCTTCTTGAACCGGGGAGCCCAGAACTGGACACAGTACTCCAGGTGTGGCCTCACCAAGGTGGAGTAGAAGGGGAGGATGACTTCCCCCTCTATTCTGCCAGTGTACCCTGTCCTGACCAAGATAAAGTACATCCTTCCTTTTAGATTGAACTGTAACTCACTATCATTGTGTGCTCACTCTTTTGATTGTTCTGGGCAGATACAGTCAAGTGAAAACGAGCTCCCAGGATGACAATCACGTCACCGGCAGGCACTGTGAAAGTCCCATACTAGACTCAGCAACAGGTGGGAACTGGATTCCGGATCTGGCTTCAGGAATACATGGATCAGGATCAAAGGCAGATGAAGAGACAGAGTCCTCCTTGGACATCTGTCATTGAAGAAAAGAGGGCTGATCCTTTGATCCCTCTTCCTTTATACTGAGCATGATGCAGATGGGATAGAATATCCTGTTGGGCAGTTTTGGGTCACCTGTCCTGTCTGCTCCTCCCTGCTGGTGCAACCCCTCTACGCTCTTCTGCTTCCAACCCTCCCATGGGGCATATAAAAAGGTTAGCTGACCTTTGTTGTTATAGCAGTAAGTGTAAGCAAAAGCCTCTCTGCATATCACTCCTTAGCATAAACTATAAACAATCAGGTCTTATCACTCTGGAAGTGGACTACTGTCTTAAAAATATGCTGTTAATTTCAGAGAGCTCAGTTAGTTAGAAGAGGCTTAGTTTAAAAGTAAAATTATTTAACAGAAAATTGGTTCTGTTTTACCTCAAACCAGGACAATGGCTTTCCTGCTGTTTGCCCCCCATACTATAGCTTTCTGGCTATTCCTTTGTGCTGCAAAAAACAGACTGCACAGCAGCAAATCACTGCCAAATTTACATTAAAAACAAAAACAAAGACAACCTCTATATTTAGGTAGGAAAAGGAAGAGAAGATGCTATAAAAATATTAAAATATATTTTAAGAAAACAGGTTTGTTGTAGTTTGGAAGCATGCCTCCCACCAATACCAAAGGAAACATAGAAGTGTTAATGTACTGCCATCTTTTCTTCTGCCAAAGAAGTTGAAAAGGAAAAAAAACCCAACATGTTCTAAAAGAGCTATAAGGTAAGAAAGTTCAAATGAGCCGGTCAGAGAAGCAGGGCAATAAATGTTTTAATTTGGCAGGAAAAAATAATAACTTTGAAAACAAGTTGGATTACAGAGAGAGTCTTTCAGCAGAACACTGGAAGAATGTTCAAAGCCTGAGGACATCCTCTGAAATCTTCTGCAAAATATTGGTACTGCAGAAGAATACCTTGTACTGATGTATATCTGCAAAGAGGAAATATTTTCTTACACATATATTCAAAAAAATAGTGTGGAGTTATGAATAATTTCAAACATGAATAAAATGAATTCTTGCTGACCTCAGATGATTTTTGGTAAGCAGGAAAATTCTTGTGATAGTAGATAATTTTGGTAGATAATTTCGGTAGATAATTTCTCTGTATCACAAACTATCATTCCTAAGAGCACTGAGACCTCACAGTGAGTTTGAGTCCCACAAGACAGGTGTGTCAGACACCTAAAATTGGGGCATATACATTGCAGAATGTAGAACAGTGGAATAAACATGATTACCAAGATCAGATATAGTGACTAAAGAAGAATGAGGTTGGACTGTACCTGAGGCAGAGATAAGAGTGGAAAATTACAGTATTAACTACATAGACACATGGACTATAGAAACTGTATAATCTTAAAGGGCTTGATTGCTCAAAAAGAATGTAAGAAAGTGTCTCTGAGAAAAGATAAGTAAATATCAAAGCAAAAATAGAACCTGTGCTTGTCTAATGCGTAGAATTATTCAGATATTGAAGAACAGACTGGGTACTTTTAAAAAGGAATGTAGAATGGAGAGGAGAAAGTATGAAAATGAAGTACCAGAAGTAAATAGCTAGAAGTGTAAATGTGAGATTATTGAGAAATTGGTGTAAACCTGAAAAGAATTATTGATGAAAAGACCAATGTTTAGAGAGGTGGACGGTTTGAAAGTGGTTAATGAGTAGCTGACGGAAATGCAACAGAATTTCAACATGTTTCAAAAACCTCTATTGAAATATGTAGTCTAGACAGAGCTAGTTATTGCAGCCTTTAGTCGCCAGCAGCATGAAGACATAATACAGTTGTTTAGAGGAGCAGCTCAGGGCTAAGGATAGCTTGCTTTATGCTGTATTGCAAACAGGTGAAGGAAATTGTTGCTCCCACATCATAATTATGAAAGGAATGCTATCACAAATATTAAGTCAGTATAACCCTTTGCTTCCAGTAACTTCTCAGGAAGTTGTAAATCAAATTCATATCTATAGTATGTTCACTACAGAACTAAGTACTGTGGGAACCAAACCAGCCTGACTTTACTGAGAACAAGTAGGGGGTAGGAAATTCAGGTCTAAATTCTGGAGGTGGTAAGAATTGAACACAGCTGTTAACCACTATAAATCAATGGGAGATTTAGACTAAAATATATGTCTTGGCGGCATGTATCAGGCCTCAGTGTTAATAGGCTTAAGCATGACATGATATACAGACCAAAATATCTTAAGAAATTATTTATTTTTTTGTGGGTTGCAGGGAGTGCAACTAAGTAGTGAATGAGGTAAAACAATAAAAAGGGCACTATAAAGTTAATATGACTGTATGTCTACAGTCTTTGTATCGGAACCATATCATACACACAAACCAAGAAAAGCATCCTTCTGGAAAATGGTCAGCTTTTAGAAGCTGGCCTTTCAGTACAAGATGTCAACAAAACCTTTTCTACAGGAAAAAATACCACAGATCTATCAAGTGAAATACATAGCTGCAAGAGGAAGACAACAGCATGGAGAAAGTACAGGGTGAAGTTCCAAAATGAAAGGAGGAACAATAAAGTGCTAGGAGGTTGAGGAGTTCAGGAAAGGATTGATCTCTTCAAAAAGCCTTTTTTGAGACTTGAAAAAAATAAGAAAGCTTAAAAAAAAATCTTCAAAAATGAAAGTGAATGCCTTCAGGTATTCATCCGTATGTATACATATAAATATCCAGAGGTGAAGAAGGCATTTTGCAACTGATAGTGCAAATTCCATAGCTGCTACGGAACTGTCTCATATGCCTGTTTGGGGAGTAGAAAATGGGAAAATTCTGGACAATTTTTCTACTCTCTTTCCCTTGAGATTTAATAATAAACTAAGCAAATTACTCAGACTGTCAGTTGGGAACTTGGATGAAAGTACTAACATATTTTTCTGGAAAGATTAACAAAGTGAGCATAAGGAAAATCCTGGGATATCAATGGGAGGATGGAGGGTGTTAGAAAGTATTTCAAAAATAGCTTGCTGACCCTACTGTTGGGCAGACGGTGACAGGAAATGAAGTTTTAATGACACACAGTGTAGTGATAGATTTAGTTAATTTTCAGGCCTGGCTAGAAATGCCTCTGGCTGTTATAGTCCTAGTCAATCATGCAATTTGTTATTATCAAAAAGATTGGAATGATGATTCTGTCAAAAGATGTCCCAGAGAATGCCATAACTGTATGCAGCAAATAGGAAGAGATTTGACAACTCAGTGGTGGTATTATGTGTTTACACAGCCTGTGTAAAGTTAGAGGGCTAATTCGAAAGCAATCCAGATTCCCCCCAGAGACAACCTCAGCAATTGCAGAAGTGTTAATTGACTTGGAGGAACAGGAAGTAATTCAAGAATACAATTCAATAACACACCAACATAGTAGATTACAAAAGGCAAATGTCTTATAGAGATTGGCAATGACTGTTATGTTTAAACATAGTAACTCCTGTCTGCTCTGGTGGTGGCATCCTACTTAGAGACAGAAGTAGCTATTGGAAGTAGGATGAAGCTGTTTTCTATAATAAACATATCCAGTGGATTTTCAGCTGCCTCCTAGCATGAGGAGAATCAGTGTAAGTTTGCTTTAAACATTAGGGAATTTGCGTATGCAGTTTCTTGCAGCAGTAGAGAAAGATTTTGTATAACACTTCTCATGATTACTAATACCTCAGACATTTTTCAGAAGTGTCAAAATATTAGCCTTAATTGTAGTCGATTTTCAACTCTGATTAATTGCAGTCTGTTTGTCTAAATTTACCAGGGAGTTTCAAATTAATGCCGTACTATCCTTCCCTCCAATGTCTACTACTATTTTGTAATATCACTCATTCCTGCCAAACTTCTGTTTTCTTGACTGAGATAGCTGTATTATAGCAAAGGCAAAAAGAGTACTAGAGATCCTTTAAATTTCCTCATAAGGGTTTTATGAGCTTTAGTTAATATTTGTAGAGTACTTTGAAATCTTTAGGTGCCTTGGTACCAGAAGATATGTTTTTAATTACAATGAAGATTATTAAACGATCCCAAACCCATGAGATTTTGGGGATGTTACAGTGGAATACAGCAATAGTTCCCCATACAGTAACTCTTTATGGGAAGTTTTAGAAAAAAACCCCAAAACTCTAGTGTGCTTTGCAAAACTGTGATTCATTTAGCTACATTTTTTTTAACAATCTGATAGTGCAAGAGATGATTAAGCTGACATACAGGTGTTGAGAAAAAAACATAGCACCAAGTTGCCTGCTAACATGTTATATAGCCAATGGCACCTGTGTGTATCAGTACAGTATTTGGTCATAAAGGCACACTTTTACTCGTACTAGAGACTTTGAGCATCTTTTCCTTTCCTTTATCCCCATTATGGAAAATTATTGTACTTGGTCAGTATGGGAATGATAAAACATGATAAGCAAGTTTAGGTCCTCATTCAAATATTTTACATCTCCTGCCAAATTTGCTTTTAAAATTTATAATTGATTTTGAGGGTTTTGGTTTTTTGTTTTGCTTTGGTTTGGTTATTTTTTTTTCTGAGGGACAGAAATTGGAAATCAATGTTGTAAATTAAAAACTCTGTTTTAATAAATAGGATAAGAAAACAGTTTTAACTCCCAAGTTATACTATACTAGTCACATTTTAATTAAGCTTTCTTTATAGTGTCTTCTACATATTTTGGAAGGGAGTTAAGTGGCATTCCCTAAAGACTCTCGTGTTTCAGCCCTATTAAAAATGCATCTAGAAAGCACAAATTTTTTGGAAAATAACTCCTCTTAATTTTAGTTAGTGTATTTTACATTGAAAGTTTTGTATATAGGATGTAATAGATTTACAAAAATTGCAGACTTGCAACTGAATGCCATTAAACATTAAAAATTTTAATTTTATTTTTACAGGTATGGGAAAATTGTTGTAAAGTGATGAGGGGTGGAGTGTATGTAAATTGTCCATCTTTCTTGCTGTTGTGATGGTGTTATTTTGACCTTTTCATATGGAATTCTTATTGTGATGTAAGAGAATTTTGTGAATTTTGTGGGAAGGACACACGTTGGAGCAGTTTGTGAAGACCTGTTTCCCATGGGAGGCACTCCACACTGGAGAAGGGAAATAGCACGAGGACGAAGGAATGGCAGAGATGATGAAGTGTTATGAATTAATGACAACCCCCGTTCCCCATCCCCTTGAATCCAGTTGGGGAGGGAGAGGTTGAAGAGTCATGAGTGAACTTGAACCTGGAAAGAAGGGTGTTGGGAAGGTGGTTTTATTTTTGGTTTTGTTTCTCATTACTCTATTTTTAATTGGTGATAAACCAATCTTCCCAAGTCTTGTCTGTTTTGGCTGTGAGAGTAGTTGGTGAGAAATCTCACTGTTCTTATCTTGACCTGCAAGCTTTTTCACCATCACCAGTTTCATGGCTGTTGCCTGCTGCATTATTTTGGCAAATTCTCAAAAAGTTTGTGACAAGAAAGTACTTCGCTTCTCTTCTGTTGCCATCTTTCCATCTGTTTTTAGGTACAGTAAAACTTTGCTTTTCTTGCCAACTCTATTGCTTTAAAATCATAGAATCATAGAATTGTTTAGATTGGAAGGTACCTTAAAGATCATCTAGTTCCAACTCCCTGCCATGGGCAGGGACACCTTCCACTTGTCCAAGTTGCTCAAACGCCCATCCAGCCTGGCCTTGAACACTTCCAGGGATGGGGCATCTGGAACTTCCCTGGGAACTTGTTCCAGTCTTTCACCACCCTCATTGTAAAGAATTTCTTCCTAATATCTAATCTAAGTCTACCCTCCTTCAGTTTGAAACCATTACCCCTCGTCCTATCTTTACACTCCCTGATAAAGAGTCCCTCCCCATCATTCCTGTAAGCCCCCTTCAGGTACTGGAAGGCTGCTATAAGATCTCCCCTGAGCCTTCTCTTCTCCAGCCTGAACAACTCCAAATCTCTCTGCCTGTCTTCATAAGAGAGGTGCTCCAGCTCTCTGATCATCTTTGTGATCCTCCTGTGGACTTGCTCCCATGGGTCCATGTCTTTCTTGTGCTGAGGGCTTCAGAGCTGGATGTAGTAGTCCAAGTGGGGTCTCATGCGAGCAGCGTAGAGGGGCAGAATCACCTCCCTTGACCTGCTGGCCACACTTTTGATGCAGCTCAGGCTACGGTTGGCCTTCTGGGTCATCTGTTAATGATCTTCATATGTTTTCTCACCACATCCAGCTTTCTCCTTCTGTGTCTCAGCCATGGAGTTAAAAGCTTCTCACTCAACCTCGAGCAAAGTGGGCTATGTTAGTGCAGCCCGCCACTATCACCAAGGGAAACAGGTCACTTGGCTTCCCATAGAGCTTAAAAGCAGTGGGTTTGGGCTGATAGAGGGGATCTTTTGTAGAAAGAAGAGAGGAAGTGACAGGGACAGTGTCAACATATTTCTTCTCTCCAGTTGCTTGCACCATAAACACAAGTTTAAACTTGCAGGCACGGCGTATGATGCTACTGCTTTATAATTGGTATGAAGCTGGAAGCATCTTCCCTAAATTAGTCCTCCTATCTAACTCTGAACACTTCCAGCCTCTTGGGATAGTGCCATCTCCCAGAATAGCAAAGATAGATATAAAAGAATTTAAAGGGCCTGAAATACCATTTGATAGTTCAGCGTTTAAGCAAGAAAGGTTTTTCCTTTTGCCCATCAGGTGCTGCAAAAGAGGTACAGGTTTCATATGAAACTACGGAATATATCTTCCTTATGAAGTTCCACAATGACAATGAAGTAAAACATGATGGACAAAACCCATTTTCATTTCTCTTCCATGAAACAGCAAGCTTCCTTTTAACAGAATAAATACATTTTTTCATATATGTAAATGTAAAATTGCATAAAGGAAAAATAGCATGGCTTATAAGAAAAAAAAAATCCAGCTGCATTAAAAGGATCAAAAATATATCACAAATTAAATTTTCAGAATGATAGTCATACAGCTAGAAATAACATTTAAAAACATATTCATAAAGAATAATAGGTCAGCAAAAGTCTACTATTTTTATATGCAGTGTATGGATTATTCTGCCACATTTATTTGCTGTAAGGGATTGATTTCTCATGGCAAGTACTGTATATTTGTCATTTAAAAATTGAATAATGTGAACATATCTGGTGAAAAATATACAGATGCTTCCATATTTGAGCCAATACCATTTGGGAAACGGCATTAAGTCTTTAAGTAAAATCTAGCCAGGCAACGCTTATTTACAGTGTATTTACAATGAAACATTCATCATTCCCTAGCTATTTTCTATTTGAGACTCTTTGTGTTATAAGAAAGGGAAATAAACTTTCACTTTAAACTCTATTAGATAGCTTGTGTAATGTAGTTATTCAAAAAGAATTAAGAGAAGCTTTGTACCTACTAGAATGGGAAAATAAGATCAATATTTTCATCTCTTCTTCTATTTAATAAGCAATTCATTGACTTTGCAGGAATTACAGCAGACAAGAAATCATAGGTATACTTTTAGCATTCTCAAAGGCACGTGTCAGGAAGGAAACATAAAAATTTGTAATTGCTTTTATTTTTTTATTTTATGATTACAACAAGATAAGGTGCCCTATAATTTGTCCAGAAAATAAAAAAAAATAAAAATAAAATGATTAAAAAAATTAAAATCATATGAATACTAGCTATTAAGTTTTGGGTTTTCTTCATTAAATATTTTGAGGCAATTTCTGTTTCTAGTTTTGTCAAATGGTTAATTTACTTTTCCTTTTTAATCTATTACATGATGAAAATCCCCTCTTTCATAGACACGGGCATCTTTCAAAGTGGTTTCAGTTATCAAGATACAATTGATGGTGTATGATTAACACATATCTGATTTATTTGTAATTATAATTTTTTTCTTAGATTAAAAGAAAAAATCTTTTAAAATAATTTTAATGATGGACAGAGATATTGATATATTGATATTATCTTCAGACTTTACTGTGAAAGTATGGAAGAGATGAAAAATAATTAAGAGCTCATAAAGAATACAATGTTTTGAAATTTTTAAATCCACTTTGAAGTATCTTTAACTTGAATGCACTTCCAAGTGATACTTACTAATGAAATCACAAATACTTTTGTACCAGCAAGATAGCTTTGCTCCTTACAAAGTATTTATCAATTATATCTTTGAAAAATGTCACACAGATGAGAGCTTAGTCTCATAATGCAGCTCTAGGACCTTGCAGTTCTATGTAGAAATTGCTTCTATACTTTGGTGATATAGTGTCTACTGAAATGTTGAGTTACTTGCATCTGACAAGATGTTTGAAGCAGCAAACCTGATTTGGATAGGGTAAAGACTACTTAGTTTAACCCTCATTTCCATATCCTTTTGTAGGACCCTATTGTGTTTTAAGTCTAGACTTAAATAATTTAAGCAAATGCTAAGTAACAAAATTCAGTTGCCAAAATCAGGCTTTCTTCTGCAGTCCCTAACTGGCAATTACTACGTATTTCAATAGTGCATGATTTTTCAGAAATTTCATTAGTACACCATTGATTGCTCATTTTTCAGCTCTCAAAACAATTTAACATAGTCTCTTTCATGCAGAGAATAACATATTCATATTATTTGATTTTTGATGAAACCAAATGACCCTTTAAATTTGCAATAGGGTTCTTTAATTTTGCATGAGTTTCTTTACTGCTGTTCATTTAATTCTCTGTTTCC
The DNA here is from genome assembly GCF_964199755.1 of Larus michahellis. NCBI lineage: Eukaryota > Metazoa > Chordata > Aves > Charadriiformes > Laridae > Larus > Larus michahellis. The sequence goes on from NC_133930.1 coordinate 61,321,237, forward strand.
ATTAACCATCTGCAAGCGTTTGACTCTATGACAATTATTCAGCTGTGCCACATCATGACTGACATATTTTATAAATGTTTAAAAGAAAAAGAGAGCAAGAAAGGGAGGAAAAAGACCCACATTCAAACAAAAAAGTCACAGTTCAGAATCCTGTATTTTCCATACAGCTGAGACATCTGAATAGTAATTATTGGCCTGATTGTATATCCAACCTAATTGCATTTTGTCTTCCTTTCTGACAAACGCTTCATGATGATGATGATTACTCCCATTAAAAGATGTTCACTCCATTGGTATTTCCCCACACTGATAGCCAGAGGGCCCTGCAGATAAAAGCCTATGCAGGCAAAAAATGCTTTTTTCTGTTTCGATTAATTCAGCTATGATTTTTCAAGTGAGAAAGAATCCCCATGTATTCAAGTGAGAAAGAATCCTAGTTCAGATGTCTATCATCTCCCAGCTTTCCCTCCACGTGGGGGGAATTGAGCTAGTGTTCATTAGAAAGCACTTTAATTAACAAACATAACTGAGAGGCCAAGCCAGGGTAATCAGTGCTGATTAACTAGGCCATCTCTCTGGACAAGTTAAGAAAGTTGCCTTTTCCCCTATTTTTAAAAAGCCTTCCATTCAAAAGAATCTCAGTGATTGTTTGAATGGTTTGGATTACTAAAATATTTATCCATAATAATTTATTCTTAATTTTTACATGTTTATTGATGAGTTAGGTAGAAACATTAGGCAAGTCCTGTAGCACAAGGAAGAGAATTAACCTGTTTTCATCCATCTCTATATTTAACAGGAGTCCATTGAGTTAGATTTCCACTGCAAGCTTAAGTACGCAACTGGAAACAAATGACTGCAAAAATAGAAGGCTTTTATGCCTTTGGCATTTTTGTCTGGGTTTTAAAATTGTGATCAAAGCTCTGACAGAAGCTTGAAACTCACACTGTCTTGAAGGACATGTGCAATTGAATATTATAAGAAATAAATAATATCTAAGAGAAAGAATAAAGAAAAAAAAACAAAGACAAATACTTTTGCATGTTCCTTTTGATGAGTATTTTTGGTTTGGCATAAATCGATATAAAAAATAAGAATGTTTTCTGAAGACTCATTTTCATAATTCCTTGCAGGAGCTTGGATGAATTTCTTCAAAGTCCAAAGAAAAATCAGGCACAGAGCAGCCTTTTTCATTCTCCAGAGTCCCCAGTTGAAACCGGAGGCCATGCCAAAGATAATAGATCAAAACTCTTTGCTCCCTTTACCAGGGGAGAAAAGAGAAAACTTTGGGGACTTTTTTAGTGTTGGGCAAAGTACATTAAAGAAAATTAAATGGACTTTGGATGTTGTCCAAACTGAAGACATGGAAAGATGAAGAAAGTTCTGCATAGTCAATTCTGGCCATTTTCTATTGCATAACTATTCATTAATTTTTCTCTCAGATTAAATTTGAAAAGTACTGATAATTCACCTTACAGTTTCCCTGTGAAGAAAAACAAAAGCTGTACAAAGAGAGTATAACTTTTCTTCAGGACTATAGTACTACCTGAAAATTCAAATCTCATGATTCTTGGAAATGTCACCCTTCCTACAGGAAACATGGAGTTGTGCCGGTCCCAGTGAGTCCCTGTAATCAAAGTATCTGACTAATTTCTTCCTGTGCTGCAAGTTCTTTAGAGACAAAGCACTGGAACATATCTGCACTTAGTATCAAGATTTCCCAGAAGGCTGAGGAATCTAAGCAAAGTTTTCAGTTTTTTTGGCTTTTTATTAAAAAAAACCCACATAAAACTTATGGCAATTTTTTCATACTTTAATCAACAGATTTGATCTTCCCTCCCCCTTCTTAATTCTCTACTCCAGTGAGGTTTTTCTAATTTAAAATTTCTCTTCTAGCTTTTTAAATGCTGATTTCTTTATTTTAGAATGAAAATTATAATGAAATCTCTTTGCACAATATAACTAGGAAGGAGTGCAATTCTGAATTATATCTTCAAATCATTTCAGTGTTATTAGTTTTATCCTCCCTAGTGGGAGAAATACGGTTTCACTGTCTGACAGTTTACATTGTCCTATGTTACAAATCTGATACATACTCTTGGAGCTCATGTCAAAAGACAACTAAGTACTATATTTGATGTGGCATGACTTAATGTGTATTTCATGCAGATAAAAATTTAAGTCACCAAGTGTATTCTACTGGTTACTTTTGTTTAGCTGATGCTCATTTACTTATATAAAAAGCCTTTTCCAAGGGATCTATACAATATCATTCCATGATTTTATATAGGGAATAGCTTTTAGTTTTCTGTAATTACCCGATTGTATCATAGTCTTTACCTGAAAGATATAAAAGATTATAATTTGGACTATCTCAATAGGCTGTCTGCCAGTGATTCCTTCTTTAGAACAAGATAGGCTATAAAAATAGCTGTAAGACCAGCACTCTTCATTTGTAAATTACTTATCTGCACATTTCGTTTCCTTTTTGAATGAAATATTCTAAAGAGCTGTCAACCTGAATGTCTTATAGGAATTATAATGTGACAGTAAATTGCTAGTTCAAAGGTTGTAAATTTTGATAGGTAACTCAAAGGCAAACTCTAAGCCTATACAGTATATATACAACAGCATCTGACTTCACTTTTTTCATGGACATTATAATATTTTTGAAGAATTTTAACTATGAAAATTAATACAACTTAATGTGGGATGCTTACTTAAATCTAGGAGACAGATTAACTTCTGAGGTTAATTGTCAGAAAAAAAAGTTCCAACTCCAGCTTTACTTCTCTTCTCATGTATTCCTTCTCTTCAATGTAATTATGCTTAGTCTTTAAATAGTTGTCCTTTGCCTTAGTTTTCTTAGTTTTTAAAAATTTTCACAACTGGAAGAATGAACTTTTTGCCCTTCTTTTCAAATTTCCAAGTTTGCAATGCTTGCAATTAGGGCTGAAGAACAAAAGCTGTTAGTCAACAGCAATTGTATGAAGCAAACTTTTTACTGGATCTGTGTAAATTTAAAAAAAGGTAAAGTATTCTATAATCAAAATATTTTATGTTATTTGGAAAGAGGATTTTCTCTTAAGGCTGCCTATATAAATTATTTACTAAACTGTAAAAAAGCTTTGAAATTGCTTGTACTGATCTCAGCACATCTAAAAGTGTGCTGATGAAGGTTTCAAAAAAATTTTAAACAGATAGGTTGCTCTGCATCGATGTTTTCTAGAAGGTGGCAAAACTTTATATGTGCCACCTCAATGTTGCTGACTCATACTAACTTATTGTCTTTATTGATAAAGGCATTTTAATTTCAGGGCATGTCTGAAGAAAGGCTCACCTTAATTTTCCAAAAATTGAGGGCATGAAAGTCCTGACGTAGGTCCTACATCAAAACATACAATGTTATATATATCACAGTAACAAGACATTTGCCTCAAGGACAAAGAAGCTATCATTTATATCAATATTAACTCAATGGATGCATGTTACAAAGTTAATCAAATCATGTTGGGAAAGCCACTCACTAATTGCTGCAACAACTAGAAAGAAATTGCAAATTCCAATCCTCAGTTTTGTTCAGAGCACAACAGAGAGTTTATCATAGGATAGTATGATTTTTCTCTAGACCATTCAAGTTCTATTTTTAATTTTCAATAAATTTGTGTTTGGCTTGGAAAGGACATTCAAAGATCATTGAGTCCAAACGCACTGACATGGGCAAGAAAAATATTCCACTAGATCAGATTGCTCAAAGCCCTGTTCAACCTGTCCTTGAACACTGCCAATGATGGTGTACCCACATCTTATCCAGACAACCTGTTCCATTGTCTCACAACCTTCATCATAAAAAAATTTCTTCTTTATACCCAATCTAAATCTACTTTCTTTTAGTTTAAAACCATTGCCCCTTGTCCTGTCCTGTATTGCAGGCATTGGTGAAAACTCTTTCTCCACCTTTCTCGTAAGACCCCTTTATATATGGAACGTCTGTAATAAGGCGTCCCCAGAGATTTCTCTTCTGCAGGCTGAACAACCCCAGCTGTCTCAGTGTCTCTCCACAGGAGAGGTGCTCCAGACCTCTGATCATTTTAGTGGCCCTCCTCTGGACTCACTCCAACAGGTCTGTGTCTTGCTTGTGCTGGGGACCCCAGAGCTGGATGCAGTACTCCAGGTGGGGTCTCACCAGAGAGAGGGGCAGAATCACCTCCCTCGCCCTGCTGACCATGCTTCTTTTGACGCAGAGCAGGATATGATTCCTTCTCCATGTCGATTGCCACTTCTTCTCCCATCTTATTTATTGGGTGATACATTTTCTTTAATCTTCATTTGCTGGTCAGTGTGCCTGTAGAATCCCATATTATTCTTCTCATTACTTACCAAATTCAACTCCAACTGTGCTTTAGCTTTCCTGATCACATCCCCACATATTCAAGCAGCATCCTTATATTCTCCCCAGGATAGAATTCCCTGTTTCCACTGCCTATTTCTGTCTTACGCTTCAAATTGACCAGGAGGTCCTTACTCAGCCATGCTGGTCTATTGCCTTCCTTGCCTTATTTCTTACTTACGGGAATAGAGAAATCTTGCTGTCTAACAATAATGTCATTAAAGATCTGCCAGCTCTGTTCAGCTGCTTAATCCCTGCGGGAAGTTCACCAGTGGTCCCATCCACTAATTCCATAAACTTCCTAAATTATCTAATCATCTATACTAAAATTCCAGTTCACTCTCCTAAAATTATCTCTTACTGCAGACTATTCTTCAACAGTTATTGTGGATGACTAGATGAGAACTTATGTGTAGCACTTCTAAGTTCACCATGAATACACAGAGAAAGAGACACAGTCACCAAACAATTACCAAAGCCTTAGTTTTGAATGGAAACTGTGATATAGATAAGTACATATGTATGTTTGGTGCTCGTAGTATACTTTGCAATTTTGGGCTTCATCAAGTTAATAAAACAAATAAGAACATCACCTGCCTCGAACTGTTTTAGGAGTTACTTTCTGGGCTAGGAAAGAAAGCATTAAGGATGAGCAAAACATGACAACATTCGTTAAGTAAATAATTTTTCTTGTTTTATGGGTTTTCACTTGCACTGAATAGGTTTCCCCATTTCCACCAATGTTCCTTTTTAAGTAAAGGAAATTAGTTTAATGAAAATGTGAATGTGTCAATGAAAGGTGTCATTCATTTCTTATTAAAATCAACATCATTTTTACATGTTGGTTTTGTTTGGGTTTTTTTTTGTTTGTTTTATTTTTGGTTTTGGTTTTTTTTACAGTGCTGCTCAGTTTAACATCTATGAAGGTAATGTAACTGAACTGAAGTGCTACCAATTTGTGCCAAAAAGCAAATTTGGCTCTAGGTGCACAGTGCACTACATTTGGATAATATCATATATGAAAAGAAACAGTTTGGGAAAGTATGAAGTAGGAAATAACTGAGTTTCACGTTAAAATAATTCATCTTACTCATTAGTTTTATCGAAATTCAAAGAATCATAGAATGGTTTAGGTTGGAAGGGACCTTAAAGATCATCTAGTTCCAAATCCCCTGCCATGGGCAGGGACACCTCCCACTAGACCAGGCTGCTGAAAGCCCCATCCAGCCTGGCCTTGAACACTTCCAGGAATGGGGCATTCACAGCTTCCCTGGACAACCTGTTCCAGTGTCTCACCACCCTCATAGTGAAAAATTTCATCCTAATATCTAATCTAAATTTATCCTCTTACAGCTGAAGTCATTACCCCTCATCCTATCACTACATGCCCTTGTAAAAAGTCTCTGTCTGTTCCTGTAACTTGTTCCATATTAGGTTTATATAATCCACCATTTACCTGTAGATGTTTCTGTGCTTTAAAAAGTAAGGTTTGCAGTACAAGCAAATGAAAATTATCTCTTATAAACAGGTTGCTTACTGCTGCTATCAAGAAGACAAGCTGCTTTGCTTCTGTTTCCTAAGCTAAGAATAGGAAAAAGGCTGATGGTTTGGAAAAAGTCATTAACTTTGCTCATAAAGGACTAAAAAAAAATGAAAAATTACCAAAATAATTAAAACAAAAACCTCAACGTGTTGGAATACAAGAAGCTTCACTGAATCTCTGTGGAGGTCAAAGCATAAGGAGAAAACAAACCAGAAAAGAACAAAGCAGATAATGTTAAAATTCAAAACTTAGTTGCAACCTTAGGATAGAATTAGGTGTGATGCTGAGAATAAAGAAATCTAAAAAATGACTTGAAGAAATAAAAAGGTAAAAATCTGAGAACCCAAGGGAGACTTTATGGGTTAATGAGACTCATGTTAGAGCCTATGACAAACAATGTAGTCATACATGAAGGGAATGGCTAGCAAGTAGTTGTGTGAATGTCATATTAAGTGTTTAAATGGAAAAGAGGAATGATTGACTTTGACATACATATTTCCTGCTTGGCCTGCAAGTCATGAACACTTTGGGAGTAGAAAGGTTAAGTCTACTTCCATCATACCATCATGATAGTTTTGCATTATCCCTATTTACTGAACAGAAAAACATCAGTTCATCTGGGAATGAGTCCTCATGGAAGGCTATGTTGCTGGATCTCCCACTGAACCCCAGCAACTTCTCCTGCATTACCAGTGGCTGAGGCTGCTCCGTCATTTTTGTTACTGACCCACGCATAGTGTTGTGCCCAGTTACCAGCAGAGCATTACGGGCTTCCTTGCAGCCCAGCTTAAAGCCACATGAAACTCTGGGAAGAAGTTTTACAGTCTTTGGTCTGAAAAAAGCTGAGATGCAGGAGTCCACTTGCTCCCTTAACTACATAACTACTTGTCTTGGAAATAATCTTTCTTGTGAAGAAGTTAGCAAGCAGCAGTTGGAAATAAGCTGTTTGTCATGTAGGAGCCTTGAGGCAAGAGTCAAAAAACCAACCAAACAGAAGATACCAGATGATGAAAGGAAAAAAAATTGACCGAAGTAAGCAAAACTGCTGAATTCTGCAGCTTCATTCTTTTCAGTGATGATTGATAAAATATCACCTCTGTTTTAGTATTATATTTCCTTATTAACTGAAGTCTGGATTTGCTAAAACCTTGGGACATGCTGCTACAAGAATGGTTGTTTGTGAGACTGAATAGAGAGGGTGGAGAGTAATGTGTAAAGGACCATATACCGGTACCTTTTTGCAGTATGCATTTATAGCACATTCCATGTAATTTGCTGTGAAGACAGCTGAATTTGGTAATTGTGAAAGGAAGAATGAAAGAAAATGACAGGAAAAAAAAATCAGAATAAGAAGTGGAGCCTGAGAAAGAATCAGAAGAATACAAGCTCATGTGGGTGGTATTCCTACTTAGGATTACTTTCAGTAGAAAAGCAGAAAAATATGTTTGCCTAGGTTAGCCAAAATCAAGTGTTTGTTGTTGCTTTTTTGTTTTCGTTTTTTTTTTTTTTTCCCCAGAGCATATTACACTTAGGTAATAAACAATATGCAGTATTAACGATCTAATAAAGCCTACTATCATGATATGAAACTCTCTGATACTTCTTCACATCTTTCTTGCCAAACATTCATAGTTTTATTGCCTAAATACTCATTAAATTCACTATCATTAGAACTGTATTATATTTTTCAACAGCCAAACTCATCCTTTAACTTAACCATAGAATTCTTGCAACGGACAATATTTTGTCCACACTAAATATTCTTTTAAGCATCATCTATCTTATTCAGATAAGAACTGGAGATATTTGGAAAAAAAATTACTTACTCTCTAATAAAAGAGACGACAGACAAGACTGAGACATAACCAGGGAATACAGCAGCATGTTCGCTACAGCTGTCCATCCCTTACCACACTTTGCATAGACCTTGGTGTCAGCAGTAGGTGACTGCATTCCTATATGACTACATAAGAATGTAACACCTTTTTCAGTTTTTACTTTGGGGACTGTTTTCCTGCTAAACTTAAGGAATAACTTAAAACTGTTTCTGGTGAGAATTTTGGGTTGTGGCTTAGAAATATAGTATATTAAGATGCAGAGACTTAAATTCAATTTTATCACATGCAATCACATTTGGAGATTTAGTGCATAACACTGGAGTGACATTAAGTTCTTTTCTCATCACACACAATCATATTATGCAATATTATTCATAAAGGATTGAAGCTCAATCTTAAAATTCATACTAGTTTTACTTCCTTTATTCCAGTGGGAAGTCTGTTTCTCAAGTACATGGCTCTGATGACTGCAAACTTTCATCTAATACCCAGGCTAATTTTATTAATAATCATGTTATATCCATTTGTTCCTTTGCCAACATTATCTTTTAGTATATATAGTCTGGCAAGATCTATTAAGAAAGAATAATGAGCTACAGTATCTGAATCTTTCTTTCCTCTTCTTGAATCAATAAATGGTGTAGCCTGTTTTATATTTGCCAGTCATGTAATTCCTCCACCCCTACCTCCCACATGAGAAATTTATTACAGTTTTTTACTGTTTAATCTGTGAATTCATCTGGTGATTCCTAAAGAACTATGCTATGGAGTTATGTCTAGCCCTTCGAGTTTGAATGCACTTGTGTCTTGCAGTTTGGCTCACCTTGTGGAGATACTTATTATTTTTCATTAGAAGTATTGCCTTTATCTTACTGTTCAACATCACTGGCATTATTGAAAATGAAACATGTCCTTATTTAAGAAATGTTGGTGTTTTTATCTTTTTTTCTCCCCCGTTTTCGTTCTTCTTATAGTTGAAGATCAGCTAAAAGATTACCTCTGCTAAGGTTTTAGTTTTACTTCTGGCAAATCTCCCTTTAACCCAAAAGTTGAATTTCAGCTTTCTTTCTTTCATGACTAGTCTTTTCCCTTGTCTTACATACGAAACTTCTCTTACATTGTTTATTCTTAATATCTTCTGTGAGGTGTTAATTTCAATAGCTGAACGTATAGCTGACTTAATTCATTATTTTGACTAGTTAGCTTTTTAATTTGTTAAAATAAATCCTTTTGAAATAAAATAAAATAAAAAAACAAAACCAAAACCAAAATAAAACATAAATTACAGTTGGTTTTGTTTGTTTCTTTGCAATTGATCTACCTGTTCAATTTAAATTAAATCAATTCAAGGTCTTTTGGACTAAATTTGTTTTCTACCACCAGTCATTTGTAACTATCTGAAGAAGAAAAAATTTCTAATTATGTATCTAAGAAATTGGTAGTATCCCATTAATTTTTAATTTCAGGTAAAAAGAGAATTATGTCTTTTTACCTTAGAAGATGTTCAACAAATATATCTGTCAGCTTTTGTAACCGAGATTACCTGATCTTTACTGTAATAAGTAACATTTGCTTTGCAAGCAATATGCTCTCTCCATAATGAAAGAGTTTTAATTGTCCTTGGTTATATCACGGCTGTGGTTTAACCCCAGCTGGCAACCAAGCACCACACAGCCACTTGCTCACTCACCTGCATGAAGGGATGGGGGGAGAGAATCAGAAGAGTACAGGTAAGAAAACTCGTGGGTTGAGATAAAGACAGTTTAATAAGTAAAGCAAAAGCCATGCACACAAGTAAAGCAAAACATAAGCCAAAACATAACATTATACCAGCTGCTAGTAAGAAACTTAGCTCTACCCCAGCTGAAACCAGGACAGTTATACAAATTTCTTCTTAATTCCACATCTGATGCATAGGTGTGTAGTTAACTCAGTGCCTATCACATTCTTTCCTGAAATCTTTTCATCTAAATAAATTACACTAATTTTGAATTTATCTATGTTATACCTTCTTTGTCAAAAGTCTAATACACATTACCATATACCAACACACTACTCATATTAATGATGTGATAATATGGTGGTGTGTTACCTGAACACTTGCTCTGAACATTTTACACGTTTTTATTTCTGCTCTGAACTTAGATGTGTGCTAGTGTTTAAACATATTTTTAGATTAGTAATACTCTTGTAATGTTCCCAGTTTCATAACACTCAGTATAAACAGTGATTCTAATCTGGTTTATATTTCAATACCTATGGACTTCAAGGGAAATACACTTTCTATCAAAGTAAGATCATTTCTGCCTCTTTTCCCAGTATAGAAATGAGTTTATTCCCACGGAGAAAACATCCTGCAATCGGCATGGATATTTCTTGCCTCTAAATGATAGTTTTCTACTTCCTTTTCATTACTTTCTAAATAAGATGACACTGGCATCTCAAGAAAGAATAAAGATGTTATTGCAATTGATTACTTTTTAGTTGAAGTTTGCATGTGTACACATATAAATTGCAAAATAGATTGTTCTCAAATCATGAGCAACTACTGCAAAGTTCTTAGATGACATCTGTAAGTTTTAGAATTTAGGGCTCCCTACTCTGGTTGCCTCTTCTTTGGGTCAGACTCTGAAGTTTTTTTGTTTTACAATATACTCATGATTAGAAGAGGTAAGTGCCTGGTGGAGCAAAACATTCATACATAGGCTTGAAACATATGCGTGGAACTACTAAAAAAAGCAGTGTGAATGTACAGAGGTTTAAAATTAAGAACAAACTAAACTGTCTTGCAGAACTGGGCTATACACTCTGTAGAAATACTAAATTACTTTAAACTTAATTAAATAAAATATTCTGTTGTCTTTTTCAGTTCAGAAGCACTAAAAATAGAAAGTGAACATGCATACATGTACAAGTGAATAGCATTCCGGGTTCAAAATATTTATTTTTCTAAACTAGGGGGTTTCAAATAATCTCTGTAATTTAGTATGTGCTAGATAATCCTACCTAACACTTACGTTTTATATTTCTAAAAGAAAGTCATTTGGAACAAAAAATTCCACTGTGCCTCTCTTGTTAGAGTGTGAGATGAAATATATGAGTCTTCAGAATGCTGTTTTTGTCTATATGTTTTGTATATAAAGCGAGAGAAGGAAATAGCACAGATTTCAATAACTTTGAAAACCAATCTTCCACTGTCTGAACAAACTGTCAGGCTAATAGGCATTGAATAAACATGTTTACCTGTGATTTTACAAAGGAAAAGGTATCATTTTAAAGGAAAATGAGGATGCATGAGTCACGAAAATGATTATTACTGTTCAAACACTGTCATAGGAATGGTTCATCAAGCTGGCAAGTTATTTTCTGCCTTCCAGATTGAAGGATGTGATTTTCTATTAAGAACAGCAAAGACTACATCATATTTAGAGAAGTGTCATGGCCAAAAATCAATCAGGACATTTAGACTAATCTTACTATTTTGAAGTAAGTATATATACAGGTTGTTTTCTTGCATGTCAAAAAGATATTGCCTGCTTCATAGCACAGCATCCAAAGGTAGAATTAACGATTTCAAAATTCCTGTGCTGTACTCTCCATTGTTATATAGATGGCACTTGCTTGCTATACGACCTTAGTAAACTACACGAACCATGCTGTCCCTGTGTACTAGTATAATGAAATTAGCACTTGCAGCCAAGAGTTACCATGGTTGGGGTTTTTTTGTTCTCCAGACTGATTACATGTTACCCATTATAAGATCCTAAAGAAAAAAATAAATCAAAAATTTACAAAAGATATCTGAGGTCTTAGTTGTAGCAGCAACAGATACACTATAATTAGGTTGTGGGTACATTCCTATGCCTCCTGAGATTTACTTTAAAAGTAAAAACATCACCAAAGGTTTCTGTAGAAACTTATGCAGAAGGGCTTCTTTGAGTTTGGAAGACCTAGAGACAAAATAGAGACAAAAGGAATAAAAGATTTTTTTCAGTTTTTCTTTGCATTTGATTATCAGCCTCTGGAAGAATCTGAGGACTGTTTTTAAAAAGTATTCTAGTTTCTATAGTTCAGGTACATTATTACGAAAATTGAGTCTAAACTTTGTGTTAATACACTAGATTTTTACCGGAGATTGTAAGGTCTTTGGAAGACATCTCAAAGAAGTGTGTGAAAGTGGTAGGTGCATAAGACCCAACAATAAAAAACATCCCATATAGTGTCATTGTATAAATTCTTCCCCCCTACGTATTTCACTTAACATTCTTTTATTAGAAAAGTCTTGTGTACCTTTCTTAATCCTTAAGGCATTTTGGTCACAGAACTAGTATAGTTCAATCTTTTCTCTTAAAGTTCAGCTGGATGGAGTGCATAGTCATGTTTGGGTTCGTTGGTTAGTTGTTTTTTTGTTTTGTTTTGTTTTTGAAAGTAAGACCCAAATGGTTAGAATACTTTTTGTTTTCCTACTTTGTTGTACCATTTTTTTCCTCCTACTGGAAAAATCAAAACCTAAACCCACAAAATCTTAGTGTTTAAACACAACTAGGTTATTTGTAAATTAAAGGAATTAACAAAAAAGTTCTCTTTTCATTTCTTACTAAAATGTTTGGGTTTTTTTTTTTCTGAATAATAAGTCATTAACTTTATCTCACAGAGATATTGCAATCAATTAGGTAATTTAATTATAAATCAGATTGTGAGTTCATAAAGTTATATCTTTATAAGCCTGGTCACGTTAATTAAATAAGATACTATAACACCAGATCTACTAGACTCATTTTCAGGTATTCTTTTATTGGAGGCATAGGGAAAAAAGCATGCTACATATTTGCCCCAAAGGATGTAGCGTGTAAGTGTATTTTGAACTTTTTTCAAACACTCACAGATGGCTGGTAGCTCTTAGAAACAAAATGTCTCCCAGTGCTCCATCCTGTGTGTTTCCAATTTGTACTTTTGCCTGCTGAGAGGTAGAGTTAAGAGGTCAGTCTTTGGAACAGTGTCAGAGTATGGCATGTGTGCATGTGCATGCATGCACATAGACACAAACACACCTTTTGACACCTAAAAGAATTATAGCCTTAACTTCAGCCAGGTTAGCTGTAGTATCTAACGTGCTTGTCTGTAAATGAAGGTTAAGACTGTATTCTTATGGGTCACTAACTCATATAGTTGTATTTCTAAGCTACTTCTGTATGTAAATTTACCATTATGATAAAGTGGACAATAAAGAAAAGAGTTTGCTGCACAGAGAGGACTGAGTCCATGAGTTCAAAAGGAACACACAAGTTCAAACATTGGTGTTAGTCCTCACCTAAACATTTTAAAGGAAGCAAACAGCACATTTTTCAGATCTATTTTTTGATTATAAAAGAAATCACAAAAGAAGAAAAAAACCCACTAATATTTCTGGAAGCTTTACTGAAACATCACAATTAAGGTATGTTTTCTGTTTTTAAAATGAAATATTATTGGCATTAGTCACAACTATGCACTCTGCCCTATCATTCTATAAAATAAATATGTAAATGTAAAGAAAACTGCCATTTTATTAATAGTAACAAACAGTGGCCATGGACAACTTTTAAAAAACATTTTTACACAAACCCATATTACAATTTATAAGTATGCTATTTATTTTTACTCAGTTAAGCGTAATGCTAAGAATTATAAGGCTTCTTACAAATTTCAATGAACTTATTGTATTTCTATCAATTTAGTTTGTTGAAAGGAAGAATCAGCCTACAAAAGATCAATGTAAATTATCAAAAGTTAAATTTCCACAACATAAAGTACTGAATATTATTCTATATGTTTCTGTGTCCACCCCAAATTACATTATGTTTTCTGGGTGATAGAATATAGACAACTAGCCTGATTTTTTTGCCCCTGCATTTTTTTAATTGCAGTTTGGATCTAAAATATTTGAAATAAATGGTGACTTTTTTAAAATAAATGGAGCTAAGATCTTGTCCTAAATACAACCTGGAAGTATTACTAGATCACAGAATCACAGAATCACAGAATCTTCCTGGTTGGAAAGGACCCTTAAGATCATCAAGTCCAACCAAACAACCTACAATCTCTGCCACTAGAGCATGCCCTGAAGTGCCAAATCTAGAAGTTTCTTAAACACCTCTAGGGATGGTGACTTGACCACCTCCCTGCGCAGGCTGTTCCAGTGCCTCACCACTCTTTCAGTAAAGTAATTCTTCCTAATATCTAACCTAAACTTCCCCTGACGCAACTTCAGACCATTTCCTCTGGTCCCGTCATTATTCACCTGGGAGAAGAGGCCGACACCCACCTCTCTACAACCTCCTTTCAGGTAGTTGTAGAGGGCAATGAGGTCTCCCCTCAGCCGCCTCTTCTCCAAGCTAAACATGCCCAGCTCCCTCAGCCTCTCCTCGTATGACCTGGTCTCCAGACCCCTCACCAGCCTGGTAGCTCTCCTCTGGACACACTCCAGCACTTCAATGTCCCTCTTGTACAGAGGGGCCCAGAACTGAGCACAGTACTCGAGGTGAGGCCTCACCAGTGCTCCTGCTGGCCACGCTATTCCTGATACAAGCCAGAATGCTGTTGGCCTTCTTGGCCACCTGGGCACACTGCTGCCTCATGTGAAGCTGGCCGTCCACCAGCACCCCCAGGTCCTTTTCTGCCGGGCAGCTTTCCAGCCACTCTTCCCCAAGCCTGTAGCGTTGCTTGGGGTTGTTGTGACCGAAATGCAGGACCTGGCACTTGGCCTTATTAAACCTCATACAGTTGGCCTTGGCCCATCGATCCAGCCTGTCCAAGTCCCTCTGTAGAGCCTTCCTACCCTCAAGCAGATCAATACTCCCACCTAGTTTGGTGTCATCTGCAAACTTACTGAGGGTGCACTCAATCCCCTCATCCAGATCATCGATAAAGATATGAAACAAAACTGGCCCCAAAACTGAGCCCTGAGGGACACCACTGGTGACCGGCCACCAAGAGGATTTCACCCCATTAATCACAACTCTCTGGGCACGGCCATCCAGCCAGTTTTTAACCCAGCAAAGACTACACTTGTCTATGCCATGATTCGCCAGCTTCTCCAGGAGAATGCTGTGGGGGACAGTGTCAAAGGCCTTACCAAAGTCCAGATACACAACGTCCACAGCCTTCCCCGCGTCCAGAAGGCGGGTCACATGGTCATAGAAAGAGATCAGGTTAGTTAAGCAGGATCTCCCTTTCCTAAACACATGCTGGCTGGCCCTGATCCCTTGGCTGTGCTGCACTTGCCGTGAGAGCTCACTCAAGATGATCCTCTCCGTGATCTTTCCTGGTACCGAGGTCAGGCTGACAGGCCTGTAGTTCCCCGGATACTCCTTCCAACCCTAATCTAAATTTTACTTCCAACTATGACTGGGTTAAAAAAAAGTTATGATCTTGGTAAAGGAATCTTTTGGGTGTATTCTACAGTCCTAATATTCTGGGACTTCACTATATAAAACTTAAATAAAACCTATAGGCCTAATCTGTCTGCACAAATACCACTATGAAGTAGCAACATCCAAGGAGTTTGCAGAAATCCACTCACTAGTTTAATTCCAAGACTTTATTCAGGTTCATTCTGGAGCAGATCCAACTGGTATGTTCTGTAATTGAGCTTTGAGGATACTGTGAGATTTAGACCGTCTCCCTAGGGTGTCTCTTATATGAGTGGGCCTGGAGATCCTGTTGCTGGCTCAGTGGCTTCCCGTGGTGTTACAGGTGGCCAGTCCTGGGCACGCAGTACAGATGAGACTCCTTCCCAGAAAACTGGTGACATTCACTGCCACATTGACAGAGGGAGTTTGTAGACATGATAGGGGGAGAAAATGTTAAGAAATTATGCCTTACGCCTCCAATTGATTGCTTCTTCATCCCATTCCTGTGCCTGCTTTCTCTACTGTTTAAATCCTCTCTAAGTTGTCTTTTGCTATATAACTTTGCATTTGGCTATATCAGACTGCATTTTGTCTGATTGAGCTCAACTCATAAGCATACATCTTCATGAGAGAAATTCATTAATATGGTGGACATTGTTTGTGAAGGCCAGGTACACCTCCTGAAGTTCTGGCACTCTACATGTATGGTGAAAACATGAATTTCTGATAACTATTCATGATCACTTCAGTAAATACACTACTTTTAATTCAGTGTACACACATTCACGTATACATCACCATACATACATATGCATATGCAAATACATATACATATAAGTATTTTATGTAAAATTATTCATCAAAATATTCTTTCTACTGTTATGATTAAAACTTGAATGTTTTTTCCCAAGCAAGACATTAAGTGGTAGTAATGAGTCCATGAAATCACTCATTCATTCATTCATTTATTCTTCCAATGTTTATTAGTAGATGTTAAGATGCTTATCCCAGACGACAGAACTGAGATATTGAGGTCAAGGCCAGGCTTGATGAGGCTCTGAGCAATCTGATCTAGTTAAAGGTGTCCCTGCTTACTGCAGGGGGTTTGGACTACACCTTTAAAGGTCCCTTCCAACCCAACACATTCTGATTCTATGGTTCTATGAAATGATGTTGATTTCTTCAAGGTCATCCACCAGAATTCCATGCAGCTGAAAAAGTAGATGCATTTCCTTCCTTAACCAAAATATTTGTGAAAGTTATTAGTTACTTAGAGTTTTACAATAGCGTAGATCCCTGTCCTTGATGGAAATACATTCTTTGCCTTTTTGTATAATTAGATTTGTAATAATTTTTATATAGTAAAAATCCCATTAATTCATGGTTATATAAGGATTATCTTCCTGTTACATCCTTCAGTCTTGTTAAAAATCGAAAACAGAACAAGAACAAAATAATTAAAAAAAAAAAAAAAAAAGGAAAACGTGCCATAAATCTATCCGGCTATAAATTTACTTGGCTTGTTCTCTTCTTGCCACATCCAACATGATTTTATTTGCCATTTAAGTAAAGAAATTGTACAGGTCAAGTTCTGTTTCCCCCTATAATCCCCCCATTCCCTCCAAACTTTGTGATGGTTATGTTGTTCTGGAAGCTGGGCTAAATATTCATGTGACTCCACACTACTCTACTTTTTGGGTTCTGAAATATTAAAAAAATGTACCATAGAGGTCTTATTTTCAATATATTTTGGTACTTCATGTGATCATCCCATCTTAACTCTTTACCCTGTTGCAGACCTACTTGTAGCTCTTTCCTTCTTAAAAGGTGTATTTTCCAGTACTTTTTTCCCTTTCAAATCTTTCTCTCTGTTGCAATCTGATGAGTACACTCTGTTTTGGAGTTTAAACACAAGCATATAAGTTTTGAGAAGCTTTAATTGTTCATCTGACTTTGTTAACTCTCACAAACTGTTTGATGCAGCTCTATAACATTGTTCAGTGTAATGAAGGACAAACCAATGGCCAAGAGGAATCACATTCCCGCGAGTCATGGAATGCATCACTGTGATTTAGTTTAGCTGCTAATTGTTAACAAAAAAAAGGTATTGATTGGAAAAGTTGCTGATATAGTGCTGACCTCTGTGATTGTCAGCTTTTAACCCAATCTATGTGTCTGATCATTCTATTGAATTCTAATGTACTAGCTATGACAAATCAAAATTTATTTTGTTTAATAAAATATTGCCAGATAGTAAGTGTCAGTTAGGAAATTAGTTTTAATTTCCCTTTGTGGCTAATTAACTGTTAGCATCTCAGCTCTCTTTATGTATATAATTAATGTTTCTAATCAAATATTTTTTTTCATTTTCTCTGCAGCTGATACTATGGGCTGTGAAGATATTTTTACCTTAGTCATCAAATATTACTCTTGCCTTTCATGGACAGCTTTAACAAAATCTATTGCTTGCTGCATTGTACTCATGAGATTTCAATATGCAAATTGTTTGAAGGAAGAAAAGATCATGGAAGTGTTTCAGTTCTTCAGATTTTTAGTTTTTTTTCTGATTGAAGAAAACTAGCCAACTTCAGTTGTACACATTCCACGCCATCACCAAGCTCAGTAAAAATAACCAAGTGTAAAAGTCAAAGATATGAAAAGGATTTATCTCTCTCATTCTTCAGAATACAGTCAGAAGCCTTCTGTCTTGGTTAAGCAAATAAACAAATGCTTGCTCCACAGTGATTTAAGCTTAATACATCATAGTGCCATATAGGTTTATTTGGTTAGACGTTCTAGAAACAAGAATGTCATTAATAAAGAAAACAAGAATTCCATCCTGATTTATTTGATTATTTTGCATTGCATTGTATGCCTTTCCTAAAATGGGTTTTGCTAAAGCAGATTCTTTTTCATAACCAACTCTAAAGAGTGTTCCAAAACCACTGTGTTGCCATTGCATTAGGACAGAAAAAATCCATAGAGATAGGAACAATTTTCAGATTCGGGGTTAAGACATTTATCTTACATATATATAAAGTCTCCCATCTCCATGGATACCAAAATCTCCTGCTAAGACCAGAATTTATCTGTGGAGAGCAACAGCATGGTCTAATTGCTGATATCTTTATCTTCACTGAATAGCCCCTTCCGCCAAAGTAATTGCCTTGCCAATAATGAGGCTGCTTGTGTAACAAATAGTTTCTCCTTATGAAAAAAAAGCTATTAGAATATTGCAGAATCTAACTAAACATTTTATCCATCAGAAATTGCAGAGGAACTTACACATGATGTTAACATTGAAAGTGGAGTCTGGAAAGAATGCTAAAATCTAGCACTGATTTTATAGTAAATTCCAGGACATTGTGATGGTTAAATGTGTCCCCTAAGACTTTATTTTGTATAGTCACTTATTTAAAAATGAATGTGTTTATTTTTTAAAGAGAGCAACTGTGTACAAACTATCTAAGGAGTACCAGTCTTGTGAAAAAAGTGTTTTCTACAGGTACTTGCAACATTGTCATATGTGAAATTGCATACAAATAAATACATGGCTAAGAGGTCTGTGGATTTTTTTTCTGGTTTTGCTTTAGCCCTGTCAATGATCACTTGACTCTATCAAGTTCCTTTTCATAGACAGACCTCTAGAATCACAAAATCTATGAATTATCAACTTACAGCAAATAAAACAGCACATAACAGGTAGGATTCACTTTCTGAATTAAGTTTGCCAGTATTTTCCTCAACTGGAAATTTTTGAAGACTATTCAGCAGCTTTAATGTATGGACTTCTGATGAGAATACTGAGTTTATAGTGGAAAATTCAGGGAAATTACTGGAAAATCATGCTTATTCTTCATGAAACAAGCTGCAGATTCATTCCTTCAAATTCTGCCCTTAACTTGTGTAGCAAACACTTCTACTCATTTTCCTGAAGTAGGAGGGATTGTAAAACAGCCAGTTAATAAGCACATGTAGTCTTTCAACATATTCAGACATATTTATTATTCCTTTTAGTTCTTTTTAGTTTTTAAGCAGAAGTCAACAAAAAGAAAGAAAAAAAGTTTGGGTTTTTTTTATGTTTCTGTATCAAGATGCTAAATTAAGCACTTTCAGTAGAAACATGATATCAAATACTTTAATACACACAAACCTTCTATGCTGCCTAAGAATTAAAGAGCTGCACATTGACAAATGTCATCAGAAAATGACAAGCTCAGCTCTTACATGGAATTTGTCCCACGTTGCATTATTTGAATAATCCCATATAAAAATGCATGTAACCCGACAGCTTCCTTTTGGCAAGACTTCTACATAAGCTGGAGTATCATGTTTATTCCATGAAGTATCGTGCGTAAGTGCTACCAATTCAACTGGGCAAAAAGCCACTTGATTCATATTGCAACGCAGAAAAAAAGCCAATGTATTTTGCTAATGCTGTCTACTTGAATTAATCCATCTTCCTTTGGGAAGCCTATCGTCACAAAAAATGAAGCAATGCAAGTCTGGATTTACATGTTTTCTGGATATCCCTAGAATACCAGGAGACTGAGCATTTGGGAAGAAGTTTGCTTTCAGCTTGTCCAATGAGTGGATGATTTCAGGTTTTGTTGCCACAGAGATCATACAGATGTAACAGGGAGACACAATTTGAAAGCTGCAGGCTTATGCTAGAAGTGTAGTTTCCAGAAACCTTTATTGATTCTGCATTTATATTCTTTAATTAAAGGATGCTGGAAATTCAGGTCAGGTTTCCAGACACTGTTATGTCATTATCCCATTCAAGTGCTTTGTTCATCATAGGCTTCCCTGCAAATAACTGAAAGTAAATAACAGGTTTCCAAGGCAAAAATCTAACAGAAAAAGCAAATAAACAAGCAAAACCCCAACGTAACCACCTTTGAAAAACATAAAAGAGCAGGAAAAAGCACAAGTACATGTGTTTTTCCTTTGCAGTTAACCTTTAAAACTGTACTGAATTTCTACTGCCTTTGCTTAGCTGCTACAAGGGATGATTTCTTACACAAATAGATGCAATCATTTTCATATTCATTTTTCATGATAAAAATACATTTTTCACCCATTTAAAATAAAATAATAATAAGTAAGAGGTCATACACTCTACACTATATTTTGCACAGTATAGTGTAGACATTAATATTACATAGTTCCTTTATTTTAGGTTTCTCAAAGTCATTTACTGACAGAGTACATATACTTTTAAATCCAGGTCTAGGAATGAATCATTGCTTAGCCGGAAGCTTTTCTAAGATCTCCTTTTATAAATCTTGCCAAAATATATTCCCACATCCACTGTAAAATGCCTGGAGATTCGGGAAAAAGGACTGGGTCAATATTGCATTGCTTATCCTTTTGTTAATCGTGTAGTCTAATCATATTTGTGCCTATTTCTTGGACCTTCTTATAAGCTTGACTTTTATTTGACCTTTACTCTCAGGACTGTAGGGAAAAGTTGACTGTAAATAGAGATGAGAACCACTACATTGAAAAAAAAGTCGTAAAAATATAAGATAGGCATCACATAGTGACAATATCTTTGTAGATACTAGAGTGTTCAGGAAATGTTGACGCTGTTTAAAACATACATATATTTTACTGCAAATCTAAAAAATTAGGAAGGCATTTACCTTACACTTAAAGAAATTAATACAGTGGTCTTTTCTGCAAAAAAAATTAAAATCTTAAAATCAATTATAAAATAGCGACTTAAACACTGCACACTAAGTAAAAAAAAAAAAGGAGGTAAATAGACTATTCATACATGATATATCTACATGGTACATTGCTTCAGCAACACCTACCTTTGTGAAGACTACACGTGTAAAATGGCTTTCGATTGTTGAATATATACATATAAAACACCATAAAAACATCTTTTAAATTAAATATTTTGAAATTCACATTTGCATCTTTATCCATGAGGTATTCCATAGACATAGTCAAAAATAATCCTGGACTAAATTAGTTTTTCATAGAAAACAAAGTGTTCTCTCTTTCACTCTTCACTTTCCTCTTTCCTTTCAAAGCTATTGACAAACTCTATGCCGATAGTCTAGAAGAGTCTTAAAAGCCCCCTTGATACTGTTCACCTACAGAAATAGTGAGCAGAAATTAGCTTCATAATTGAGCTCCCATTTTCCATCACTGATCACTAGGAATACTGAGAGCTGCTACAAGAAACAGACAGGACAGTTCAGTAAGTCCATTAGCCATTATTCTTTGAGACAACCACATATATTTTTTGCAGAGACATGACTGCAGTCAGAAGCACATAGAGAAGGTTGACTTCACATTGTACTTTGAAACAACATAATCTATTCTGTATTTGTTAAAAAATACTGTTTAATCTGATGTAAGTGAAAATACATTCTAGTAATTTAAGATAACACTGAGATATTTTTATGTATTTCGGAATAAATTTCCTAATTGCCATCAGGTTAATTTTAAAAAGAAATTATGCAAAAATATGCAACATAAATTTGTGTCATTAACTTACATATTTACTGTAAACAATAAATTAAAAACAAGCTTTGACTGTTGCAAATTTTGTTTGCAGCTCAATACTGACATCTACAATTTGTCAGGTTTCCCGTTTAATAAAAAAATATTTTATGACAGATGTAGTTCTGGGCCTTTATATAATCTGCTGTAAAATTAAACTTCTGGCTTTGGTAGGAAAAGCTGATGTAGCAAAAAATATCCGCACAGGTTGAAAAGACAGGGCAAATTATCACTATCTCAAACCACAATCCATACCAAGTGATATAAATATGAAATATTTGGGATAATATTTTAAAGCTAGTATTTTCATCCCAGTTGAAATCCATTTCAACCAGCATTTTATCAGAAGACTGAACTGAAGCAGAATCCCATCATAGCCCCTTGCCTTCAGAGCAAATGAAGAATGCAGGCTTTTCCAGAAACAAATTGAGCCTTTCTTAAAACATGTATCAGATATACAGATAAGTTCTCCAATACTTTTAGAGATTGGATCAGATCAGATCTCTGATATTTTTCAGACTATAATCCTGACTGTACTGGTCGTTTCCAGGCTAAATGTATTAATGCTTGGATCATACTGGTTTTCTCCTCTGTTATCATTGTCCTTAATTAAATAATCTGGCATTAATAGTACTGCATATAATTAGATTATTCCTGTGGCAAATCAGTGTTCTATTTTATTCTTTTTTCCGCATTCATCTCACGTTTCATTTTACTTCCATGTGTTTGATTATTTATTCCTTCAAAATATTATTTAGTGCTTTTCTTAATTGTCTGAGGTTCCATGTATTCTCCAGTTCTTAAGTGTACTAACAGAGTTCTTTAAATCTATTGAATTATTCAATTACAAAGTTTGGTATAATGTTGGGTCCTCTATTGAAGTTTCTATTCAAATCCTGTCTCTCTGAATCTGAGGGCAATATATGAAAAAGTGGTATGTTTATGCAGTCTTTTACTGACATGCATCCTAGCTTCTAAATTCTTAACTCAGGAAATCAAAGGAAGTCTCACCAGTGTTGTCAAATGCTTATTTGTGTACATTTTGCCATAATGCCAGAAAGATCTGACTGTCTGATTTCCCTCCATGTATTAAGAGTTTCTTACACTAGCTGCCTATGCTTCTTTTGAACACAATGTATTAGCAGCAGTTTTTCTCTAATTAGAAAGCCAAGTGGGAATTTTGTCTTAACACGTATGAGAAAGAGTGTACGGACTGTATGTTCTCAGGGTACAATAAATAACATAAAGCATACTTGAGAATAACTCCTTACCTCCAGGTTGCAAACAACAATCACTCAAAATAGTTGTGTGCTCTGACCAAGGTGAGTTTACTTTGATAGAATGGCAATGATTAACTTGCTTTCTGTCATACCTATGTCATATGAATATTCCCTTAAGAGGTGTCAAGCTGTAAATCTTGCGAAATTTTGCAGAATTTTGTTCTAAAAATCCATGGAATAATACTTGCATGTAATGGAAATAAATATTAAAATGGAAGATGGTGTCCCCATTTCCTCACCCTCTCTCCAATTTAGAGACACAGAAGGGAGAGGAAGGTGAAATGCAGGGAAAGATTTTGCTGGATGATTTCCACATGATTTAGGACCTTTTGGGAAGCATGTAGATGGAGCACATTGGAGCAGTTCTATGGCTACCACAAGAAATTAGAGCACTAAGGTTCAGAGACCAGGCTGTACACCAATGACTTATTATTGGTCCCTTTACATTTTCTGCGAAGACACTTCTACCACACCACATGAATCGTCTTATAAAAGGTTTTCGCTAAAGCTCAGTGGTGGTTGCTGTGGTTTGGTCTGGGCTGGCCACTAAATGAATGGCAGGTGCTTTCTTTGTCTCTCCCTTCCCAGAAGAGAAGGGAGAGACAATAAGGGAGAGACTGAAAAATAAGGGAGAGGTTGAGAAGAAAACTAAAACTACTTTAATGAAATATTAATAACAAAAAGAAAAGATAATATAATATAAAAAAATAATGAAATATATACAATATATACAAAACCAATATTGAGCTCCCAGGATGATGATCACATTACCAGCAGGATCTGAGAAAGTCCCAGACTGGACTCAGCAATGGATTGGGGCTGAATTCAGGAACTGGATTCAGGAGCGCACGAATCAGGACAAAGACAGAGTTGTCCTTGGATACCAGCCACTGAAGAATGAGAGCTGACCCCTTTGATCCCTCAGCTTTTGTACTAAGCTTGATGCAGATGGGATAGAATATCCTGTTGGTCAGTTTTGGGTCACCTGTCCTGTCCACTCCTCCCCAGAGGTGCGACCCCTCTATGCTCTTCCTCTTGCAGCCCTACAAATTTGTTCATAACAAAGTTAGCTGACCTTGGTTGTTATAGCAGTAAGTATAAGTAGAAGTCTCTCTGCATACCATTCCTTGGTATTCACTATAAACATCAGGTCTTATCACTCTGGAAGCAGACACTGTCTGAAGAACATGCTGTTAATTTCAGAGAGTGGACTTAATGAGAAGAGACAGCTGAAAATTGGTTCTGTTTTATCTCAGACCAGGACAGTGGTTCTCAGTTAAAATGTTCTGTTTGGGAAAGATCTGATTTATTATTTCTTATATACATAGTGATTAATAAAAAAACTAAATAAAAAAGGCTCTTTCAAAAATCTTCTTTACCTAATTTTACAATTTCCAGGTTGTGACGTTAGTACATTCAGCAGAACTGGATGCCTCTTGCGGAAAGACTACCAGGGTATGGAACATCTGTACCCTTCAGCTGGGAGTGGGCTTGTGTCTATGTGCATGGAGATGAAAGAAGGTGAAGGATTTGCATTTTGCTTGTTTTGTCTTTGTCATTTTCTTTTTTCTTTTTTTTTTTTTTTTCTGATTCCAGTTTTCAAAGTGCAGACAACCTGAAAATTATTGTATTTGCTTTTTGGAAATAAATACACTCATGAAGTAACATTTCAGCTTCCAAAAATCCTCTGGTCAGGCAGCTTTATGCCCTTAATTTCTGAATATAGTGAAAATAAAAAATGGAAGTTCCACTGCCCAAAAAGGCACAAAGAAAACAACTAGAAATCAGTCTTAAAGAATTTATCTTGTGTTCATACAAAGATGACATGAACCACATCTGTGGCTGTTGAATCCCTCAAGCACAGTTTCAAGTCCTCAATCAAATAAGCAAGAACTTGAAGGCCATTGCTGGCTCCCTTCTGTTTTTCAAGTGCGCGTTCAGACTTGCATAGGGGTTTCTTATATTCTTCACCATGCACATCTAGATGTATAATAGCTTTTTTGCAACCTTGGACTGTTCTCAGTGCCCTGGCCACCTACACTGAGCAATAAGGGTACAAAATTGAAGAAGCTTTTTAGCTTTTATAGCTTATTGATTTTTATATTTTCAGATGTATTAGAGCAATTTTTCAAACGTATCCGCCTTACCTTGATATCTTGAGTGTGGAGAGAGGATTTCACATTTATTAGGTTTGCTTTGCTAAAAAAAAATACAGCAGCAGAAGTACTTCTGTGTTATCTCAGGGATATAAATGGTTTCGGTATAAAAAAAAATAATCAATTCTCAGAATAAAATTCAAAGCTCGTGTGCAAGTGTTACATAAAAAGCAGACAACAAGGAATGCACTTTCCCAAGTAGGTAACAAAGATGGTTTTAAAAAGTACAGTCCTGAATTGCAGTTGAACTCAATGGTGCTCAACACTTTCCAAATAGGAAAGTTCTATCTTAATGGAGAGCATATAATACGGTAAATACTATTTTATTATCTCTGATCAACCGTGACAGCATTAGAAAAGGAATGCAGAAGAAAGTCGTCTTCAATGGGAGTCTTATTTTCTCAGATCAGAGGCAATAGAATAATGTATGAGCTGTTTCACTGTAAGAATTTTTATTTCATCAGGTGATTTGAATTTTTAAACAATATAAAAAGGAAATTCTATCCTGCAACAAAATGATACCGCAACTGGCCCAAGAAGTGAAGGGAGTTCAGCTATCCCGTTGTTTACCGTATCAAGAAGATATTTGTTACTACCATAGTATTAATATCAAGTGATAATTGTGACTACATCCATTCAGCTGTAATGATCTGTTTTACCTCATTTTGATATCAATTATATGACCTTGATCACCTCCTAACTGCTTCATAATGCAAATGCTTCTGACTCTGTATTTCTTTGTGGGTTTTTCCCCTTGAACTAGGGATGTACACTTGAAATTATTTAAATAGTTCACACATGTTATTATTTAAACAGTTCACTGTATAAACTCTTTTTGCATAAATGCTCCTTGAGTATTTCAAAATGCTAATAATGTTGGAGCTACTTGTTATCCACTGTTGGATAACATATTAATCTGGCAGCATCACAAGTCAAGATAATATTTGGTCTCCCTTCAAAGTTTTCCAATTTAATCAAATGTTTTTTCTGTTTAAAAAAAATAAATCTGTTATGTGAGAAGTGTTTTGGGAGGAGCAGGAAAAGCAAATCTGTAATTTCCATATGAAATGTGCAGTATGTAATTTATCCGTGTAAAAGAATAAGATGCAAATATACTTCTGGGGCTGATGTGCCACTCTAACAATGTTTTTTTCTGTCTAGGAAAATAAAATTGATACAGAATACTTTAAAAAAGTTTAGAGTAAACGAAGCAAACTATTTTAAAATGAAATTATGACACAGAAGAAAGTAGTGATTTTTTTTATATTATCCTATTTCCATGTCTTTTCCTGATTAGTTTGCAACTGAGGCATGCAGAAGGTTCCATTTATGTATGCCCATGTAGTAAATCCATACTACAGAGCCTCATTTCAAAAGCAGCTTATACTTTCCTGTATTTTGATGTTTTTGCTATCTGATTGGAAGTATTTACGATTGAACTTCTAGGTAACACTTTCTGAGTAATTACACAAACAAGGAAATACTGTCTGTATGCACAATCCCACCAAACACAATTCTCCACTGGTACTATGATCTATGATATATAAATGTAAAATGTAAATATAGATTAGAATTTAAAAGATTTTCACACTTTATACTGGATATTATAAAATATTTTGCAAGTGGATTTATGACAAGGCCATGTTGTACCCTCTGAAGAAATGGTTTTAAAGCGGGTAAGCTTTTACATCTTTTCTGCTTTGTAGTGGAAACATGTCACACATCCATTGCTTTCATTAGCCATAGAAAGACTCTAGCTAGCAAATCCAGTGACCATGTACCCTCCTGTCTCTATAAGGAAAGCTAACTGGTTGCATACTATGAAGGACTTCCTTTCATTAAAAGTTAGAGTCACTAGTGGAAATAACACAGTGGTTAATAACCAGTAGATAAATGCTGATATCTTCTTTAGGTATTTGCCACTCTTATGAAATCCTAAGCTCTAAGTTATGTTTCTTGTTTTCTATAGAAATCCATGTGAAGTATTAGGTATGGAATGTACAAATTATTTGAATCTTGAGCAGGGCCAGCCTGAAATGAACAATATGAAATGTTGCAAAATAGTGTATCTTAGAACAAATGCATCTCTACAACTAAGATATTTCTGTGCATTCTTTATTCTGAACAATTTGTTGCTACATGCCTAAGATTTTCTTTGGGGAAAAAAAAGGGAACAGATTTCCTTAGCTGACCCTTCTGCCAAAGTACAGACAAGAAATAGCTAAAATGACTTTTTATACTTAACAGCACAATGTTGAGATCAGTTATTTGTGTTCTAGGGCAGTTAGGCTCAATTTAAGTCTTTTACTTTCTGAGAGAAAGCCTAACTGTTTGGGTCTTTCTAGAAAGTTTTAACTCTCTTTTTCTTTCTGTCTTTTTTTTTTTATTTATTTATTTTTAATTTCCTGGAAATATTTAAAGAGTTTTTGGTTTAAAATGACAAAGAGAGAAGAAATGCTGGCACCTTTACATGAAGCAGTGAGTGAGCAAGGCCATAAGGAGGTCCTATCTAGAAATAAATAATTTTCTCTGCAGTGTTCCTGGAACAATACTACAAAAATAAAATAAGAAAAAAAATAAAAATCAGTGCTTCTTTGATCCTATATTTCCAAATATGGGCAGAATTTTGCTTTTTTTTTTTTGAAAGAAAGGTAACAGAAATAAATATCTGCAAACAACTTTGATAATTGTTAGGGCTAGAAGGGGGAGACTTCCCTTACTTTGCAATCTGTTCTCCAGCACTACTGTATTTACCACTTTTACCTGCATTAGGAGACCCTCTGACTAACATCATCTTTGCCTTCCAAAAGTACATACTGTATGAAAACATTGTGCGCTCATTCCAATATCGAACTTCAGTGAATTAAAGACTCAACAGAACAAGATTTACCTCTCAGTTTCCCTTACAGCAGACAGGCTATGTATTTGCACCTGTTCACTGACTTTGCAAACTACTCAGCAAATGGCGATAAGAAAATTGATATTGGTCTTAACCTCAATTTCTTTCCTAACAAGTGGTACTGCTTACCTTTATTTTACTTATATACTATTTAAATACAACTGAGTTCTTAGAGGTGTTGCTTGACACTTGAGTAACTCAAAGGTATACTCAGAATTTTTTTTTGAGTTGTGTTAAGAGATAGAAAGAGTGCAGATAAGCAAAGGTTTTGCTAGCAGGTCAACAGAAAGATGTGTACCTCTGTTATAATGTCCTAGTTTGATGGGCTCTGGTAGCTTGACTGTTTTAGCTATACAGAATTCAAATATACTAACTTTTTATTTGTACACAAATGTGTCCTTTATTAATTTCTCTGTATAGAGGCTATACTGTATTGTTATTTAAGAGCCAAATAATATGTGTCAGAGGAAGCAACAAACCAGCTCTAATATTATTTTTTTTTATTGTATTTCTCCTTCTTCCTTATTTATCTCGCATAAGAAAATGGGCTAGGAAAAGAAGAAACTTTGGGGCAGACTATTTTCATTACTCTCTAATAGACATGCTAATACAACATACTATCTGAAGAGAGGATTTTCTTTATGGTGGGTGAAGATGTAAATCATATATAAAGCAGTTTGCTTCATATACAAAGTAAATGATGTCAGAAAGAAGGAGAAGTAAATTTAACTTCTGGGAGCGATGTGGTCTATCAGTCAGAACTGATCTGGAAGTCAGTATAGTTTCTTTTACTCTTTCTGAATCCAATTTGTTATCTCACTTTAGATAAGTCATTCTTCTTCTCTACATCCACTTCACTTCCCACTTTTTGTTTATTTACACTGCCAGTTCTGTGGAGCAGAGATGCATTCTACCTAATGCACCAGAGAACATATTCGCTCTCTTTCTAACTAAACTTATACTAATAATAAGCTGTATTTTTAAAGAAAAGGACTTTAAAAAAAGATATCTTAATAACTCTTAGAAACCTTTTTTAAAACAAAATAAAAAAGTTTTGATCAGTATATTTTTTCTTGTTTTTATATCAAGCCAAAGTACAAAATTATTATTGACTCTCTTTGTATCTTTGATTACTTATAGCCCATCTTTGTGTAATATTATTTTAACTTAAATAATGTGATTCCATAACAACCACAAAACATCTCAGGTTTATAGACATGTATATATACTTATATACACCTCAGGTTTTGTTTACATGTGTATAAAAACATAACGTTTTCTGACCAACAAGTTTTTTCCTGATTTGGTGATTTTCATCAAGATAACAGAGAAAGTAAGCTTTAAGAATGAATGAGTTCTTGAGAGTGTATCAGGAACCCCTTTAGTCATCAATCACTAAAGCACATTCAGTCTGGCAGGCAAC
The DNA here is from genome assembly GCF_964199755.1 of Larus michahellis. NCBI lineage: Eukaryota > Metazoa > Chordata > Aves > Charadriiformes > Laridae > Larus > Larus michahellis. The sequence goes on from NC_133930.1 coordinate 61,350,679, forward strand.
AAAACTGAGTAAATTGATGATCTAACTTGATGGTTGAGATAGAATCCTTTTTTTTTTTTTTAATGCATCAAAGCATGAAGCCAGGTAAAATTATTGATTTATTATTATTTATTTTTTACTTATTGCTTGTATGGAATGAAGAAGATGTCATTCTGAAAAAAAAAGATTGGGAAGATAGTCAATATATCAGCCTATAATGAGAATAATTAAGGATTCTCAAACCTGAGGAAATTAAAGTATTCATTTCATGTTGGGATTTAAAAATAGAAATTTAAAGTTCACAAACATAACTGGAGAAATATCAAGCAATTTTCATTAAATGTTTTGGGCTACTCCTGAAATTAAGACTTTTAGGTACAGAATTTGGCCCAAATTTTCCAGTGTATCTTTTCTGAGTCTAGTTAATATATAGGAATTACTCTATTAAAATATTTGGAACATTTCACTTCTTATCCTAACTGAACACATAACAGTAAAAAAGAAAAAAAAAAGTGGAGAGAGTTAACATCATTAAGAAAAATAATTTCTGATTTAAAATAATTCTAATTTTGTGATCAATTTAACTCTTCAAGTAACAAGTACACTAACCTGTTCATTAGTTCATCTATTGTTTTTATTACCCTTAGCATTTTCAATTGTCTTAAACTATCAGAATAAATACATAAAGAGGTAGAATACATATAAAAGCACTATACTTGAAAACTGAGAAAATGAGAAGAAACAATAAAATCCTGTGTTTTATAAGCTCATAACATAACTGCAGTGTTTTTAATTTTAGATGTTAATAAAATATGAAGGCAAAAACCCCAGATATCTAGAAAGCCGTAAGACAAGGAAGCTAAATTAATCAAAAAATGAAAAGACAGAAATGAGAGCCTGTGGATTTATTTATTGTCTTTACTGAAACTTCTATCAGGAAGCTTCAGAAAGTCAGTTCTAGGAAATTTCTTCCAAAAGGTTGATTTTTTTTTCCCCCGAAGTATTCCATTTTCTGTATGGAATACTTCATCTTATAATAAAATTCACCAGCTTTTATAGTTACTAGGAATGTTTATTTTTCAGGATGGTAAAACTAGCAGATGGTAACCAGTAGGGATACCAGAAAAAACATTCATTTCCTCTGCTTTGATGCTAAACCAGAATTGCTGTTCAGGTTATTGAATCATGTTAAGTCCAGAAAAAATTACAAATCACCAAAATATATTTGCAAGCCAAGTTTCTCTTTAAAAGGAAGGAAACAAGACTGACCTGTAAGCCTCTAAGATCAAACTTCATCCGAGACATAATTCTATGAAATATTTATGAAGCCCAATACACCCAAAGATGATTTTCTTGTTGTTACCAAGTGAGGTATAATTGAAGGTTCAATTCACTTCATTAATTCCACACGTTGTTCTATTCCTATGTGGGTATAAAATAATTTTTTCTAGCTCTTTTTTCCACTTCTGCTTCATGTACATCTGCGTTAATTGTTCGGTGGATAATTAGAAACTCATAGTGTAGCTGATGGCCTGTGAAAATAATTGAGCTCTGCAAAATATAAGGACTTCCGGCATGCTGGACAGAGCCACTACTTCTGGCTTTCATTCAAAGTGCTGTTAGAAGTAAATTTGGGCAACTGCATGTTCAGTTACTACCTACAACACATATTCTTCATCTCATAGTGAACCTCTTTTAACATCTCACAAGTTTTGATGGCATTACTTTCAGACTGGGGATACTGTAGGAGGCAGAAAAGTTGAATTTTTTCAGCTTGGCACATTCCTTTTGATATTTCTGAAAAACTAGCAAGTGATCCAGCAAGTGGGAATAAGTAGTACTTAATTCTTTGAGCAGAGAAATGAATTTTTAAAATCTTGAAAATATAAACCTGGCTAGGGATGTCAAGCTCAACAGGAAGGGCTTCTACAAATATATTGGAAGCAAAAGGAACACCAGAGAAGTTGTGGGCCCACTGCTGAATGAGACAGGAGCCATGGTGACGGAGGATGCGGAGAAAGTGGAGTTACTGAATGCCTTCTTTGCTTCAGACTTTACTGCTCAGCCCAGACCTCAGGAGTCCCAGGTTTTGGGGAAAGTAATGGGGAAAGAAGAAGACTTCCCCTGGGTTGAGAAGGATCGAGTGAGGGATCAATTAGGTCAACTAGCTATTCACAAGTCCATGGGCCCCGATGGGATGCACCCGAGAGTGCTGAGGGAGCTGGCAGAAGTCATTGCTGGGCTGCTCTCCATTATCTTTGAAAGGTCATGGAGAACAGGAGAGGTGCCTGAGGACTGGAGGAAAGCCAATGTCACTCCAGTCTTCAAAAAAGGCAAGAAGGAGGAGCCGGAGAACTACAAGCCGGTCAGCCTCACCTCCTTCCCTGGAAAGATGATGGAACAGCTCATTCTGGGCGTCATCTCAAGGCATGCGGAGGAAAAGAAAGCTTATCAGAAGTACTCAGCATGGATTCACCAAGGGGAAATCATGTCTGACTAATCTGACAGCCTTCTATGATGGCATGACTGGATGGATAGATGAGGGGAGGGTGACAGATGACTTGAGCAAGGCGTGTGACATGGTCTCACACAGCATCCTCATAGGGAAGCTTAGGAAGAGTGGGTTAGATGAATGGACAGTAAGGTGGATAAATAACTGGCTGAAAGACACAGCTCAGAGGGTAGTGATTAGGGGCACAGAGTCTAGCTGGAGGTCAGTGATGAGTGGTGTTCCCCAGGGGTCACTACTGGGTCCAGTCCTCTTCAATATATTCATCAATGACCTGGATGAGGGGATAGAGTGCACCCTCAGCAAGTTTGCTGATGACACAAAGCTGGGAGGGGTGGCTGACACACCAGGTGTCTGTGCCGCCATACAGAGAGACCTGGACAGGCTGGAGAGTTGGGCAGAGAGGAACCTTATGGAATTCAATAAGGGCAAGTGTAGGGTGCTGCACCTGGGGAGGAATAACCCCATGCACCAGTAGAGGTTGGGGGCTGACCTGCTCGAGAGCAGCTCTGTGGAAAGAGACCTGGGAGTCCTGGTGGACAACAGGATGACCATGAGCCAACAATGTGCCCTCGTGGCCAAGAAGGCCAAGAACATCCTGGGGCGCATCAAGAAGAGTGTGGCCAGCTGGTTGAGGGAGGTCATCCTCTCTCTCTCCTCTGCCTTGGTGAGGCTACAGCTGGAGTACTGTGTCCAGTTCTGGGTTCCCTGGTTCAAGAAGGACAGGGGAATGCTGGAGAGGGTGCAGCAAAGGGCTACGAAGATGATTAGGGGAGTGGAAGGCAGAGAGATTTGTGTCTCTTCAGTCTGGAAAAAAAGACAGCTGAGTGGGGACCTTATCAACACTTATAAATACTTAAAGGGTGGGTGTCAGGAGGATGGGGCCAGGCTCTTTTCAGTGGTGCCCGGGGACAGGACAAGAGGTAACGGGCACAAACTTGAGCATAGGAAGTTCCACCTAAACATGAGAAGGAACTTCTCTACTTTGAGGGTGGCAGAACACTGGAACAGGCTGCCCAGAGAGGTGGTGGAGTCTCCAACTCTGGAGACATTAAAAACCTGCCTGGACGTGTTCCTGTGCAACCTGCTCTAGGTGACTCTGCTCTGGCAGGGGGGTTGGACTAGATGATCTCCGGAGGTCCCTTCCCACCATATGATTCTATGATTCTATGATTTAGAAATATTCATTTGCCTGACTGATCTATGATACTATCTGAACACAATAGGGATATCTTTGTCTTTCCCTCCATTTATTTTTAAACTAATTGTACTTACACAAATGTGCTCAAAAAGAAAAATTAGAGACAACTGCCCTTGAAAGATCATTCGATGAGGGTCTGAATAGTAAGTTGCATTAAGTTGTCCATATCAGACCTCTCAATATAAGCCTCCCTTAAATAGGCATTGATTGGCTCCATAAATACAAAAGTGCTATTAGGTTAATACATAAATACCCTTATTAGATGATGACAGTTTTATAGAAAAGAATAGTTATAGTTATTTCCCTAAAGTACTTAAAAAAAAGGGGCAGAGGGAGGAACATATTTTGAACTTTAAGTCTCTTTATCATTCTCATGATCACTTAATTATTTTAGGTTCTCATATATGAAGCATTTTCTTTGTTATTTCTCAGGAAACATTTAATACCAAACTCCCTAATTTCCACATATAATACAGAGCAAATTAATTTCTACCTAATATTGCTATTACATTGCCATAGCTAATAATAATTGTTGGAAACAAACAATTTTTGGAAACAAGAGCTAGATATATCTATTAGGGTTTATTGTTTGTTTGGTATGTATGTAAAGAATACATATAGACCTGGGCCAGAAACTTTATATGTAGGCACTGTCAGTGTTAAGCTTCTGCATCAAGACAGGGAAACAAGATCAGAAAAAGTCCATTCCCATAGGATTGGACAAGGACAGGATTGTCCTGGCCACTTATTTTCTTCTTCTTAAAACAGAGAAGCTTACCCTTCACTACTGCCTCCTTATTCTCAATTTTACATCTCATCTTGACCTTGTAAACAACATCCAACTTTAGCAATAGCATTACATGTCTGAGCATTTCCATAAGTAGACCTCTGCTGTTTTCACTGATCCCCAGAAGTTAAATTCCTGTTGATTCTCTTGCTGTCATACTACACATTTAGTAATATTATCTCCAATGAAAGCGGGCTAGTAAGAGGACAGAGGGAAGACAGTTTGCAGCTTAGGGATCTAATCTAAATCTAAATCTAAAAAAAGTCTAATAAATTTAAATCTAATAAATACCATAATTAGTGTCCTGTAGTAACTGTTCACTCTCAGATGGACTTTGTATATTCATAGATAATCTTATGAAATAGATTGCATACAGAGCTAATGCTCTGGGTCAGTATATAATTTAACATTTTGTGGGACTATTCTTAAGTAGACCTCAAACCCTTCAAGTTAGTGAATGAGGTTTTTTTCTTTGAAAAAGCAGACTAGGATTTTATACAAGTAATATATTAACACTAGTTTTCACTTGTTCTTCTGTGCCTGTGCAAAGGCAAAGTTAATGCTCTCTTAATTATCATGAAGCAGTAAGACTTGCTGATGAATCACAGATACACCTTGCAATTCCAAGTCTTTCTTCCCTTGGAAGAAAGTAGGAATTATTGGTAAATGTTTAGAGTACTATGTGACAATTCAAATACATTTTAAATCTATTTCTTCTCAATGGTTTAAAATAGATGTAATTAACTTCTCTGAGATACTTTGATGCTACTTATCAGATCTCTGCCCACTGAAGAGTGGAAAGCAGGGGTCCTGGAGGTGGAGGGAGAGATGGTCTCTGGCCCTACAGGCCAGGAATTGGCAGTCAGTTCCTCATAATCTACTCAACATGAAATCCTAGTTTCTATGATGCTTTCTTTTCCAATGGCTCACACTTTTCTCAGTCTCAACCCTTGCTTGTTTGTAGGCCAGTCTCAATGCTCCTTTCTTCCTGCCCTTTTAATACACAAATTTGCCAAGGATGACACAAGGGTAAAACCTAGAGAAACTCCAGTCTCCCTATTGACTCTTTGATTGCAATAGCTTCATTCATTATGTGCCTTCTGCAGTGTTCCTTGCTGCTAATGCAGGTCCAGGGTATTCTTGGATTCCTTGATCCTACAGGCAAAACTGTGACGCAGTACTGTGAAAGTGAATGCCAAGGTGTTCTGGTTTGAGGTGGAACAGAGCCAACCTTCAGTCCAGTGAAACAGGTGGTTGCTGTTACTTGCTGCTTTGGCAACCAGGGTCAGCTGACTTGGTTGTTTACCCTGTGGAGGGGTCACACCTGTGGGGAGGCGTGGACAGGTCAGGTGACCCAAAACTGACCAATAGGGTATTCCATCCCACCTGCCATGCTCAGTAGAAAAGCTGAGGGATGAAAGGGTCAGCTCTCTCTTCTGTAATGGCTTTTTCAATGGATCTCTTTCTTCAATGACTGATGTCTGAGGAGGACCCTGTCTCTTCTTTTGCCTTTGATCCTGATCAGTGTGTTCCAGAATCCAGTTCCCATCCGTTACTGAGTCCAGTCTGGAACTTCCTCAGTGCCTGGCAGTGACATCTCCCTAGGAGCTTGATATGGTTTTGTATATATTATATCTATTTCATTATTTCCTTTTTATTTTCATTATTAATATTTCACTAAAGTAGTTGAGTTTTTTCTAAATGCATAAATCTCTTTATCTCTCTCCTTCCTCTACTTGGAGCAAAAGGGTGGGGGAGAGCATCTGTCGTCATGTCATTGGCCAACCCGGCCCAAACTGTGACACAAGGCAGAGCAAGTAGGTAAAGGGACTAACAACAGACCTAGTGATCCTCCATGTGAAATTACAAGCATTCCTAAACTACATGAGCCAAATGTAGAGAATGAGGGTGGGGGGTGGAAAGGACAGGTGGTATTAACTACTTATTACCTTAGGGTTAAGTTTCTCAATCCTTTTCTCCTCTACATTTGCTCTTGCTCTCAGCCACGTCTAGTTTCAGTGAATTTATGTGTCCTACCTGTACTTAATTTCCTTACTTATAGAGAACACGCTAATAATGTCCCTGGTGTTAAGACTCTTGTCTTAGCCTTTATGTTTTGTCCTTGTATAAAGTGCTATCCCAAACCAGCTGTTCTCAACCAGTTCAAATTTAACAACGAAGTAACATTGATTCCAATATTTGCAAAATCTTCCAACAAATGAATATGTGGTACTTTTATTGCCTTTTGGGCAGTGTCTACCACAAGATATTTAAAGTGAGGTGTTTTTTTTTTTAAAGGAATATTATTTCTCAGTGATACACAATTAACCATACCAGTGTGATACCTGGGACACCTGGGTATTGTGAATGCTGTCTAGAAAATAAGAATGTGGAGTACAGATGACTACTGAAAACCCTATAGAAGAACAATATGTATTGAATTCTCTGTAATAATTTGTCAATTAATTAAAGAATTCCATTACCCTAACTTATAGAATTTCTCATGAGAGATTAAAAAAAAATTATTGACACTTCTGTCTGAACTCAAGAACTTACTTCAAATACTGCTAACACTGAGGTATGAGAACAATAACACACATTTCCATGTTGCATAGTGATAGCTAAATTATTTATTTCATAATAAACAAAAAGGTGAAAATAGTATCTCCCTCCTAAATGTTCCTACAACATTATTTCTGAAGAAAAGTGTCTTCTGCTCCACTACATAGTTTTATCTTTTCTTTTATACAATGAAGCTGCATATGAATTGCATTTTATTCAATAAGGCCAGATAGAAGTCTATGAAGTAGCTTTACTTGAGGAACCATTTGAAGCTCAGTTCTCTTGATTACCTTGATAAAGAGACTTCTCTGAATGACAAACAACCATTAAAACAGAAAAATTTGATTGCTTCAATTATTCTATTTATGTAAGTTTGTTTAGTAATCTTTTCATATGAAACATAGAAGCTTACAGAAAACACACCTTCTTTTGTAAAAAATGCTCCTGAACAAGAGAGAAGGTCAGTGATTTTTTTGGACTGGGAAGTGCCAAAAAAAAATACTGAAAATTTCTTGAGCAAGCAAGTCATTCTGCACTTTATATTCATGCACCAGATCCTATGCAAGATTTGAATTCCTGCAAAGCTGCGTACAGACCTATGATTTTGAAGGTCTGTAAGGCTGTCCAATCAACTTACACAGAATTTAATATTTTTCCTACTTTTTACCTGAAAAGGCACTTAGAATGACTGCAACCCTTTAAATATTGCCCCTTTGAGCTAGAACACAAGAGAGCAGACAGAGTAAGGTCTGACCATCTCGGGAGAGTTAGAAATTTCTACTGAAATATCATGAAGTATATAAATATTTAAAATTGAGTGGAAAAAATAATGTATTACATTTGAAGTCATATTAAAATTTTCTCAAATTAAAATGTCTTTTGAAATCCCATATATTAGAACATTACCAAAACCTTGGCTTTTAGTGAAATTTTTAATTAAGATATTAAAATATCAGACTTTCCCACATAGGAGAAATTTCAGCTTTCAGTATTTTCTGGTAAAAATTATTCTTTTTTTATTTTTTAACAAGGTGCTACTTTATCTTGAAAAATAACTTTAACATAACTGAACATGGAGGTATAAATACTACCATAGATGTTTTACACCAGAAAATATAATCTTCTATTTAAGGAAATGAAGAAAAACACTGATACTCCTCAACAACTGTTTGAAGAGTCATAAGCACTGAATGTTTACAATGGAAAGGCTGGTATTTATGGCATAGTGAAATTGAATTTGAGTGTTGTCACCCCGTACAACAGCCTGTCCAATTAATGTACATCTTTATGTAGCTGCAAAATAGGTTCTTTAGTTGCACTTTAGCAGATTTCCTCCTTTAGTGGTTACTGTAGTAGGAGAAATGGCCAGGATGGGATAAAGTTAGTTGTGTTTGGATAACATTACCTGCCTACTGACCAAGATCTGGGACTTTTCAGTTTTCCTCTCAATTATGATTTAGCCTAACATAATTACAAGAATAAAATTTCTCTCCATTGGTGAGCTGAACCATTTCTACTGTATGATTGAAACGAATCACTCTTACTACTAGACTGTCTATAAATTTTGTATATGTTCATATATGAAAAAAGGGCTACAATTATTATTGAAAGGTAGTATGCTGTATAGGGATGGATAAGAAGTTTGTACAGGCAATTGTGTCAAAAGTGGAGATTCTGTCAACAGAGATTACCCTAATGTTTGGGGATTATGGGTTACTTTCTGCAACATATAAACCAATATAACCCACATCATCTGTCAAGCTTCTTGACTTCACAGACAGCAACGGTCCTAGTCAAAAAGGCACATGCAGGATGTTAAGTATTCCAGAAATAATGCAGAATAATTTATTTTTATTGTGTATAGATAGCAATGAAACTATTTGATTCCTTTTTTCTAGAAATTTGAGTTGTTTTAGAAGAGACAGTATTTATCCTGATGAATTATTGTGAAGTCTATACTATAAAATCTCTTGTATAATAGGCATTACTGCCCACAAAATAACATCAACTTGAATTTGCTTGGTGCAGAAATAGAATTCTTTAAAATGTGATCTTTATTCCTATGAAAAAACTCATATTCCAGTAAAATTATATATCATCATAAGTCAGTAGAAAAGGAGTTTAAATACTGATTCATAAATCAGCCTTCTCCTAAAATAAGTCAGCATATAGGGCAAATAAGAATGATTCACAGAGATCTGTATCAAATTGTACAAGGTATTTGACTGATGAATATATAGCTAAGAATATATAGTTATTATATATTCAGAAAGAGTAGCTCTTCCCTGTGGTCTTCTCTGAAGCATAAAGTCAGAAAAAAATATGCATCTATGAAACTTTATAAAATAGGCACTGTATCCAAAATTGACAGTGATTGTGTGCAAATAATGAGAGGATAGGTGCATAATTATATAATGTTATCTAAATTTTTTCATTAAAACTTTTCCTTAAAAATTTTAATTTCATAAGGACTCTGTAGATTATTGTTTAAAAATCCAAAACAATCTTTGAGGTGATGACTGAAAAATGTACATTCCTGTTAATGTAAGTATGACCCCTTACTAAATCAGAAGCCTAAATAAACTTGCAGAACATATTTTAAGATACTCATAAAACCACTCAATTTAGGGGGTCACATACAGACTGCAGACATGCCAGGTATCTCACCATCTCAATTCAGTTATCTGATCACTGATATCTAGTGCTACTTGAGTTGTGACAACCTGTCCGTGTAGTTCAAAAGAGTATGGATTTCCTGTAAGTCTTCTCTCACACCTCCAGCTCCAACACGTGACATTTCACATATCCCATCTTTGAAAATACTCAAATATATTAGCACAAGTGATTAAGTGAATATCGGTGTGACAAAGCTGCACTGGGATAAAGGTATTTGTATAGTTTACTTGGACTCAAATAATCTAGAGTTTTAAGGCTAAAAATAAGAATTTTGTACTACTCCCAAGAGGAAACAAAAAGCTTCCAGAGCTGTTATGTTACTAGCACATGAAAAGAAAAAAAATAACCTGTATCAGTAGAAACATTCATAAGTTTTCCTGTGAACAGCTGTTACAATGGTCCCGTTGTAGGCTTGTATTCAAAAGGCATTAAAAAATATGTATAGATTAACATTTCCCAAAGCCTAGGAAAACTCTCCCTGTTAATTTACACATGGGCTTTTAAAAAAGGTTAGCTGCAGAAATAATATCAAGACAGTGGAGTAGGTGCATCTCTCAGATACCTAGACAGAGCACCTCACAGCTTGTTTTTGATGTACACGTTCTGTTTTTTTTGTTCTCATAAACTCAGACTTAAGGGACGGGGGTTCTGCTGTGTTACACGGTGTCATGTCGTCAAGCTGAGAGAGTGATGTGGTATATGTGTAGGAGATAGGAAGCACTTAAACATCCCGTGAATAAGACATAATCAGGGAAATTCTTTTAGAAGAGCTGCTCCGTAAGGCTGTTAAGCTTAGGTACAAGTGAGTTGCAACAAAACAAATGATCAAACAAAAAATCTCAAGTGCAAAAGAGATCAATTGAAAGTTATGCAAAAGTTAGAATGAATAGGCTGAAGGAGTATATACAACATTCAATTCTGAATTTCAAGCAATAAGTGGTAGTAAAATGGAAGTCACAAAGTATGCTTTTATCTGACAATAACCTGTGATGAACTGTAGGATATTTTAAGCTTTGGTTAATTCAGAAAAAGGAAACCAAGTAAGAAACTGTATTACAGACATTATGAAAGAAGTGAACTTAAATGGAGAATTTTTTAAATTTTAAGTTGGTATACATGCCAGTAGGATGCCAAAACGTTGTACAGATACTTAAAGGAACAGCTGCAGGGAGGAGAATATAAATAGGCAACATGGAATGCGATGACAATTCACACTAAGTATATATGTAAACTAAATATATAGGAGAGTAAAAACAGTAGAAAGATCAAATTTGTGATATGACTAGGGCATAGGAGGGCAGGACATTTTTGAACCACTGCCTTAGAGAAAAAGAAACTTTCCGAGGTGGGTAAATCATAGGCTCGTAAAGCTCTTCCATTTCTATTCAGAACACTTTTGAGAGCTTTCCTTTACCCTAGATAATGTCCTTAGACATGTTCTCAAATTTTTGGTTCCCCGATCCCTGTTCCTCTTTGATGGATCTGATTGCAGGAAATATTTCATGTAGTAACAGGTCCTGAAGTTCAAGAGCGAGAGCACACAGGCTGTTTCAAAACTGTCATTCCATTTATAGATATCACTTGTAAATACTTCATATTTTTATTGAGTCCAAGATACTAAAGTTTGAATATACTCCTCTCCTTTGATCTAGAGGGAAACAAACAAACAAACTATGCTGACAAACTTCCGATAAATTTGTGAGAATTCAAATGTTAGGTAAAAGTAAAGTGTGAGAAAAGATTTTGCAACAGAATTACAGGAGTAAGGTTAGGGTTACCATCACTTTTGCTGTCTCTGAAGAAAAGGAAGGGGTACAAAGACACTGTGGTATTGCTTATGGAACACATATGCCTATTGAAGCTACCTGAGCCCTAATTCAATGTCCATGAAAAAACAAACAAGCAAGGAAATAAACTAAAAAAAAAAAACAACCCACAAACCCAAAACCACCGATAGGAATCTTTTTTTTTTTTTTTCTGGCTTGGGCAGGAAGGGAAAGAGTAAGAAAGAAAAGACACTCTTGAAGAATTCCTTTCAAATGCACAACCTCCCAAGCTTAGCTCTCTTCAAAATACACTGTCCACTAACATGTCAAAGGGCCTAGATCTGACTGGTGACCAGTCACCAGGGGTGTCACTCAGGGTTCAATTCTAGGACCAGTTCTGTTCAACAAATTTATCAATGATCTGGAGGCAGGATTTGGATGGCCATTAGCAAGTTCACTGATGATAATAAACTGGGAGGTGCTGTTGACTTTCTTGAGGGACAAGAGGCCTTGCAGAGGGATCTAGATAGATTGGAGCATCAGGCAATCATCAATGGCATGAAAATTAACAAGTCCAAGTGCCAGATTCTCCACATGGGAGAGAGTAACACTGGACACAAGTATGAATTGGGAGAGGAGTGGCTGGAGACCTGCCCTGCAAAAAGGGATCTGGGGCTGCTGGCTGGCAGCAAGCTCAATATGAGTCAGCAGTGTGCCCTGGCAGCCAAGAGGAGGGGAGGTTTAGACCTGACAGTATGAAGGATTTCCTTACTGATGGAGTTATCAAACACTGCAACAGGCTTCCTAGAGAGGTGGTAAATGCCCAGGAGCCATTTGGAATATGTGCTTAATAACGTGCTTTAACTTTTTTCAACCATGAATTGTTCAGGCAGTTGGACTAAATGATCGCTGTAGGTCCCTTCCAACTGAAATTCTATCCTATCCTATCCTATCCTGTTGAATTCTACCCTATCCTATCCTGTCCTAAAAATCATTCCAAGTTGTTCGCTTTTCTTGGAGTGGTACTATGATTTTTATGGAAGCTTTTATTCTAATATGTTTAGAAGGCAGCTGTCTGTTTTTCCCTCTTGACGATTGATTCATTCTGTGCTGTGTAAAACCTAAAAAAGAAAAAAAGAAAATAAAAAAAAAAGAGGGTTTTAGGATTTTAGGATTTTCTTTTGCTTCCTGAGTTCTTATTTCTGAGCTCCACCTTTTTCTGCATTTCTGCATGTTACCTTCTCTTTACTTCCACATTCTCATCTAGCAGCTTTCTCTTATGACCTTTGGTCTCCATAATTTTGTCACCACCCCCCTCGCTACCTCTTAATGAATGTAGGACTTATTGCAGAAAAATTTTCAGCGCGATACACAGTCATCTAGAAATGTAAAAAGTAATCTAAAAGTCAGTTCTTTGACTCTATTGTTAAATATCCAAAATTCCTTTTCAAGTAAAACTTGGTTCTCAGCACTATTCACATCAGTATTTGATGTGAAGAATCACCCACCATTCAGTGTAGGATGTAGCCTTGCAGAATTATGACACTAACTCACTGACATTCCCAGGTGGGGCTACTTCGTGGTACAGCCTGCACATTCTCTAAAGGATTGGTAAGAATTACAGATTTTGCAATACTTCCTGTACCTTGAAGTATGTCTTGAGTTTACTTGGAGACTTAGTTATTCGTATTGTCTGCTGAAAGACTACTGCGTTTTCTCACATGTAGTAGACTCTTAAAATAACCACCCACTAAGTTCATTAGCTCTGCTACTTATGGAAAGGTAGATTTTAAAATTGGCAGTAAACCCTATGTGACAAAATAACTTTTTATCCTGGGTACTATTAGATCTAGAATACCTGTAATAAACAAAATATAGAGGTCAGAGGGGGAAAAATGCTGCCTACCTCTTTTCTTTACCAGGACTGAGAAGTTTATTCTACTGATATTTTAATGCAAAATCCTAGAAGAAACAAAGAAACAGAACACACAATTCCCTTCCTCCTAAGCAAATTATATGAATGTCAAAATGCAATCCTCTTTAATATATTCATTTATGCAACTGAACTTACAGCGGTTTTCCCTTTCCAAACTCTCTGTTTTCTCCATACAGCTCCATAGTTGATGTTTAGGACCTTGTCTTTTGGATATTTGATTTCTCTACAGCTAAGAGGATTGTACCCACTTCTTAACTGCCTGTTTTAATCACCAAGGTTTACTGTTTTGTTTTGTTCTGTTTAGGAAAAGGCACCATGCCAATCCACAAGTTCACACAATTTGTGTGGCACTAGTGCTGCCATCATGTGCAAGTTGTACTGTAAAATGTCTGTTGAAGTTTACCTTGGGTAAACTGAAAAAAACCCCTCATCTCAAAAGCTTGACATTGAACAATTCATTCTAGTTAGACTGACGTGGTTCCTAGAATGTATAAATGGACATTGTTTGGCACTTGGAGTACTCTGTGTTCAGAGAGTTTACACTTGCAGTGGAGTTACTACTAGGGTGAAAAGGAGTTATTTCTGATTAAAAAAAACCCCAACAAATATAGCTACAATAAATAAATTTACGGTCAGCAGCTCTATTCTACTAAGTCATACTTTAAGGATCAACAATTTTTCCTTAATTTAGTCCTAAGCCTTTTTCACTCTAGTTAGAGACATACCAAACAAAGTTAAAACCATTAGCATATTGCAAATTTTACCCTCTGTACCCCATCAAATTCTGAGCATGTTCTGTGGCTTACAATATGAAACTACACACAGTATTATTGTGACATCTTCCAGAAATATCCAATAACTTTTCTACTTTATTTATTACGAATATTTAGAAAAACAGGAATAGAAACCGAAGCCTCTCCCCAAGAAGTTAGCTGTAGGAGTTCATAGCCAAGAACAGGACCTTGGATCATTAATTGGCAGTTAAGTCTCTTTGGCATTCATTGATTTGTTTCCCATTATTTTATTAAAATGGAAAGTCTTTGAATTGTTATTTACCATGTGCCTTATTGCTGCAACTTAAGGAATAAGGTGATACATGACTAGTTTGACCTCTATATAGCCTCATAAAGTGAAACTATTAGGAATCTCCTATATTTTCTGTCTTAGAAAAAAGGTGGACAGAATCACTGGCTGTCACTTTGAGGTTTTTAATTTGATATGATATATAAGTCAATATGTCTTTCTTTATCACTATATTAACAATTCTTTCCATTTCACTGTCATTCCATGGAACAAGAAATCGGGAGTACTGAAAGGCATTGTCAAGTGTAATCCTATCCTTATTGGGCTTAAAAAAACCCCTGGAGAATAAGCATGCAAAGTTGAATAAAATGATCGCTGGATCTGGACTATTGTGCCTTCTCATTGCTGTTGGTAGTACTGCTTATTGAGTTGCACGTGTTCTTGTTACTGGTAAGAAGGCAGCTCATTCTATTGTGTAAGAAGAAACTTTTCTCAAGCCACAAATCTGGAGAAGTAAGAACTCATCACCCAGTCAATTGAATATATTAGGATAGTAGCATGGTTATACTTTACTGCTATGAATATTCTGGTATACAAAAATTTATCTTACTCTCCTCCTTTTTGATAGCAGACCTTTGTGTGTCTGACTCATAATTTCTACTAGTTTAATACTAAGCTATCCCTGCAGTGATACTTTGTAATTGATTAAGAGGAAGAACTGAATTTTTTGTTCAGAAATAGTATAGGCAAATCAACCCCTGCTAAAATAAATGCAGTTTTCCAGTTAATGCTGGAGTTTAGAGCCAGGGAGGTGGTGGAGTCACCATCCCTGAATGTGTTTAAGACTTGTTTAGCTGTGGTGTTAAGGGATATGATGTAAGGGAGAACTTTGTAGAGTGGAGTTGATGCTTGGACTCGATGATCCCAAGGGTCTTTTCCAACCTAAATGATTCTATGATTACAGAGAAGTAACTATAATCGCATGTTATTCTATGGCACACTACTCTAGAAAGAGCAGAAGAAACTTTTGGGAACTTCATTTAACCAATCAATAACCATTAGCCTGGTATATTCACCTCTGGCTTCTTAGATTTTTCTGAATAATGCTTCTAGCACATTCCTACAACTTCCTTCTCTAATAATTTGTGCTTGAAAGCAGAACATATGTTGCAGTCAGACAGAGGATATCTGTGTTTGCTATGTTTTCAGATGGTGTCCATATTCTATTACATTGGAAACTAATAGCTCTCTTTCAGCTTGGGTAACATATTTTAAAACAGTGTCTGGGTTGGGTTTTTTTCATAGAATCATAGAATGGTTTGGGTTGGAAGTGACTGTAAAGATCATCTAGTTCCAACCCCCCTGCCATGGGCAGGGACACCTCCCACTAGACCAGGCTGCTCAAAGCCTCATCCAGCCTGGCCTTGAACACTTCCAGGGATGGGGCATCCACAACATCTCTGGGCAACCTGTTCAGTGCCTCACCACCCTCACCGTAAAGAATTTCTTCCTAATATCCAATCTAAATTTGCCCTCTTTCAGTTTGAAACCATTACTCCTTGTCCTATCGCTACACTCCCTCATAAAGAGTCCCTCCCCATCCTTCCTGTAGGCCCCCTTTAGGTACTGGAAGGCTGCTATAAGATCTCCCTGGAGACTTCTCTTCTCCAGGCTGAACAACCCCAACTGTCTCAGCCTGTCCTCATAGCAGAGGTGCGCCAGCCCTCTGATGGTCTTCATGGCCCTCCACTAGAACTGTTCCAACAGGTCCTGTGCTGAGGGCTCGAGAGCTGGACGCAGTACTCCAGGTGTGATCTCACCAGAGTGGAGTAGAGGGGCAGAATCACCTCCCTCAACCTGCTGGCCACACTTCTTTTGATGCAGCCCTGAATATGGTTGGCTTTCTGGGCTGCAAGTGCGCATTGCCTGCTCATGTTGAGCTTCTCATCCACCAATACACCCAAGTCCTTCTCCTCAGGGCTGCTATCAAGCCATTCTCCGCCCGACCTGTATTTGTGCCTGGGATTGCCATGATCCAGGTGCAGGATCTTGCATTTGGCCTGGGCCCACCTGTCAAGCCTGTCCAGGTCCCTCTGGATGGCATCCCTTCCCTCCATTGTGTCAACTGTGCCACACAGCTTGGTGTCATCAGCAAATTTGCTGAGGGTGCACTGAATCCCACTGTCCATGTCGCCAACAAAAATGTTAAACAGCACCGGTCCCAGTACTGACCTGTGAGGCACACCATTCGTCACTGGTTTCCATTTGGATGTTGAGCTGTTGACCACAACCCTTTGAGTGTGGCCATCTAGCCAGTTCCTTATCCAGCAAGTGGTCCATCCATCAAATCCATGGTTTTCCAATTTAGAGACCGGGATGTCGTGTGGGACCGTGTCAAACGCTTTGTGTAAGTCCAGGTAGATGATGTCGGTTGCTCTCATCTTATCTACCAATGCTATGTCAACATCATAAAAGGCCACCAAATTTGTCAGGTATGATTTGCGTTTGGTGAAGCCTTTCTGGCTATCACCAATCACCTCCTTATTTTCCATGTGCCTTAGCAGAGGTTCCAGGAGGATCTGCTCCATGATCTTGCCAGGCACAGAGGTGAGACTGACCAGGCTGTAGTTCCCTGGGTCTTCCTTTTTCCCTTTTGGAAAATGGGGGTTATGTTTCCCCTTTTCCAGTCAGCAGGAACTTCACCAGACTGACACAACTTTTCAAATATAATGGAAAGTGGCTTAGCAACTTCCTCTGCCAGCTCCCTCAGGACCCGTGGATGAATTTCATCTGGTCCCATGGATTTGTGCACCTCCAGGTTCCACAGATGGTCTCAAACCTGATCTTCTTCTACAGTGGGCATACATACTCCTTCCTTCTCTCTCTCTTTGTTGTTCTTTGTTCCGAAGCCATGGGACAGTTATGATAAGTTGGCAGCTTTTTCCTTCACTATTTTATGAATAGTATGATGTAAAACTTGTTACTATGTTTTTATAAGCAAGTCAAAGTAGAATAAGGAGGAGCACAGAGTTATAAAGGCTTCAAAAAGCCTTATGGCAAAGGAAGAAGAAACAAAGCATGAACATCAAAACCTACCTGGACGCATTCCTGTGCAACCTGCTCTAGGTGAACATGCTCTGGCAGGGGAATTGGACTAGTGGTCCCTTCCAACCCCTGTCATTCTGTGATTCGGTGTAATTTAGTTGAGGTTTACAGCTGGCTGATTTGTGGAGAACATTCACTGTTCAGCTGAATCTCTGAGTGATGTGGAAAAAGAATCATTCTGTCAGGAGGGAAACCATCTCTGAAAAAATCTCATTAAATATCTAGCTACCCCACTTCTTACAAAGGGATGAAAACTGAAAATTTCAGTCCAAGTCATTGCTTGGACTTCCTTGTAATATACCTTTAGCCCTAATCCTAAACCTTGTCTCTTCCTATCCTTAAACCTTATCTCCTGTGAAGGTAAGGGAAAATTGTATATGAACAATACCTTTTTTTTGTATTCTGTGAAGTGGTGCTCTGCGGAAGAGTGAAGATATTTAACATTCACCATCCAGATAATGGCAAAGAAAGTTGTTAACACTCATTGAATACAGGTCTTATAAAATAAACTAAACATATTCTAGAATCACCTCACCCCAATAAATTTGTATTTCTATTTCATTTTCAAAGAATACTTTACTATGTTCTCAAAGCACCTAACAATTTCTAAAGTATTTATCTTTCAGAGATGTGTGAACTAAAGGAGTGCTACTAGCCTAGTTTTAGATTTAGGAATTGAAGTATAATGAGTCTATGATTGAGATAACCTGCCATGTCTGTGCTACAAGAGCACACTAAACTGATTGCCAAGTTTTGTGCTGTCATCATAGCCATTGAATAATTTCTGTCCTATACCAAGAGCAGAATATTCAGAATATCATCACTATTTATTCATTTGAAAACTATTGTAAAGCCTTAATTTCTACTGCTGATCAATACAATTTGATTTTAAGAAATGAATAGCAGGTAAGAACATAATTTTCTGTAGGGAAAATAACAGATAAAAGGAAAGCATACACTATTGTGTAGATTTTTTTTTCAGTGTGGTTTTGTTTTTGTTTATGTACCTTATGGAAAAGATATTTCCTGACCTGGATGAGCTGAGCTGATGGAAAACAGAAGATAAGGGCTGTTTTCTACACATCCAATGGTAAGAAGTAAAGTACACTCAGTGGCGTTTATTATGACAGGAAGCAAAAATCTGCATTTCCATTCTAATAGGGCACTCTTCCAAGCCCAGTGAGCTGAAAAACGTACAAGACATGTTTACATCATGATGTGGCATATTATAAATAATGAATTCTTGTCTGTGCTTTCAAGAAGTGAAGGGACTGAATGAGAAATACCAGGCTGTGCTTATTGTACAATGAAAGAAAGCACACTTTACTGAACTATCTTACCTTTAGGGTACAATCTATTACACCTGCTGTCTGTTTTCTTCAGCTACACATACAATTGAGAAATAGCAAAGTATTCTCCTTGTTTCAGGATGAATTTCTTTACTTGGCATGGAGCAGAAAACAATAGAAATAGTGTTTGTGTATAGACAGCTGATGCAATTGGCCTTGCATAATGCACACTCAATTGAAGCTGAAGATTCACTTGCATTGACCAATACTGTTTATTTTGCAGTAAAATTTGATGAAATAACCTTACTGTGCTGGTGAGCAAACTCTACTCTGTCACATCAGTCAATCTTGCCAAGTGGATTCATTAATTTCAGGAAAAGACTTCACTAACATATCTTAACTGTGAAAGCAGAACTCAAAAAAGTTGAGTCAGTCTGTAATATTTCCATTAACTTATACATGTGTTTGTAGTACATTCATTCTCCTGTTAGGTTAAATATAAATACAGACAAAATATAGTAAAATATTTTAAAGAGTGCGGGTTATCCTCTTCAACTTTTTGTAGACCTGTTCATGGGCACATGAGGACATGGGCACATTAACACAAGTTGTCTAGCTGAATCTAGTTACACTTCAGTTACTATTAATTGGTATGGGCAGATAGAAAAGAAACTGATCTTTGGTCTTATGTAGTCTTATAAGAGCAGATCTCAGAATTGTATTTGATACTGGTGTAAAATCTTTTGGCAGAGATTTTCCTTTGGCAAAAAATAAAAGAAACAAAGGAAGGCATTTTCACATATCATGTGAAATTACCCAATATTTTTTGTAAATTATATTCATTTACTTACAATCATTTAATTCATTACGCTTACTTCTGCAAGAAAAAAATAATACACAGAGAGACTATGTGCCTTGTACCTATCACAGTAAAGCACAGTTATATGATATCTAGAACAGAAAAGTTATGGTGGTACTTAAACTGGTAGGCTGGACTCCATATTACTATTCCGTAGGCTTGAATTCCATATTACTAATTGTTGACATTATCAGCTATACTGACAATTAGGTACATTGAAACTGGTACCATTTTTGTCTGAATCCGGAAGACTTAAATCTAGTTTCTAAAGCTAAGGCTTCAGAAAGTTTCCCTCTTTTAATTAAAATCCTCCCTCCTTTAATAACTCCCATCTCATATTCTCAGCAGAATGCTTTCATATATTACAGGGCAGGCTCAGAGAAAACCATGACTGTCGTTGCCATAGTACCCTTATGGACATTGAATGGCCTTATTTTCTTCAAAGTGCATGAAACCTACAGAACGCTACATCCTAAACCCATGCTGAATATAGTCTGTGCAAGTTAATGTCAGGCACATAGATTCTGAGTAACTATAGCCATACTTAACATTATTCATCTTAGCCTAATCCACTGAGTTTACATGCATTCCTAATAAGATAAATAGTAAAGTATGTTCAGATTTTTTTTATTTTTTTTTTTTAATGCATGCATGCATGAAACACTAAATGATTGAGATGATTTAAGTAATTAAAGCTCAGATTTTATTCCAGTCTTGTTAGGTAACATTCTCTCTTAGGCTGAGATCATTCAGTGTTTCAAGAGATGAGCTGTGGAGCTACTATTTAAATTTGATTGATTACATTTTTTAGAAGTATATGTATGTTAAATTAAGGTGTTTTTTCAATGGAAGGTTCTTTGCTAATAAGGAGATATGATTTTTATGACACAGAAACCATATTCAGTGCACCTTTTCAAGTGAAGCCTATAATTGTAGCTACGGTAAGCAGACATTTGTAACACAAAGGTACTTTGCACATACCTGATTAGCAGACAATATTGTTGGTTTAGCATTTGGAACACAAATAGAAAAGATTGTTTCACCAATATTAAAATGTTCGTCAAAAGCAAAACCAAAACTTTTAGTCTGAAATTGAATCAGTTCAGGCACGGAGCGCTATTCGTCAGTTGTCATCACTGACTACTGGTTATAAATGCAAGTTTTTCTTTTTTATACTGTTATTCTAATGTCCTAGCATCTTGGAATAAAAGGAAATCTAAGTAGATTTTAATGTAATAGTTGATCTAAGCATTTTTTCCTGCACCAAAATATTTCAACTCCATTTTTATATATTTTGCTGTCTCTGTTGCACTCAAGATAGGGAAGAGTAATTTTACTAAATCATATTCTCCAGCCAGTGTTTATCCATCTCCTCTCCATGTTCTCCATCTATGTAAGAAACAGACGATGCTCTACAAAGTTAAAGTTACCCTTCTTTCTCATTTATTTTCAGTTGTATTATTATTTTCTATGTGGGGATTAAAGTGTAAAAGTATACACAAAAACACTGTCACAGAGGCCAACTACATACATATATTTTGTAAATGGTTTCCTGATTCCTCTGTTATTTGGCAACAGCATTTTGCACGAGTTCTCATTTAAGGCTTTTTCTGGTATGCAATATAATACGTATTTATATTACATAAGGAACGTTTTCCACTCTTGGCAATAGTAGTAAGTAAATTACTGAAAGATGTGTAGAGTAAACAGTTTCCATTTTGCAAAGGGTTTTGAGTTTTCTACACCTGGCTTTGTGTCAGGTAAGATCAAAACAGAAATCTTTAATTTCTCTGAGAAAAAAAATTCTGCACAAATTCTTACACTGTTAGAAGCTGTTCTTTTATTTTCTCACAGGAAAATAAAATAGCTTCATTATATCTGTTTTCTTTTATTTATCTTTATATATACTGAAATATGACTTTTTAGGAAGAAGAAAGTCAAACTCAATAACTTTAATCTGACATTCTGAAAACAGTAAAACAAGATGTCAAGGCTGTTATCAGAAGTTTTCAGTCCAGTTTTACACTGAATAAAAATACATGCCTTATTTCTAACGTAACTCATCTTCCTCTTGATTTGTTATGATATTTTTCTGGCAAAATAAGAGGCCATCTGCTACCACATTTTTGTGCTTTAATAACTGTGAATCTTCAGTTGAATAAATTAAAACTTTTTCATTTTATACTAAAACTGTTTTAAAAATAAACTTCATGTTTTTCCTTATTAGTTTATTTAAAAAAAAATATAAACCCCACCCACATCTTTAATAAATCAGACATCTCCTTTTCCAATTTAATATCCTTGAGTTAAGGTATCTGACCCTGCTAATATAGGGAGAAAAAATAGGAAATTTATTTTTTATCTTTTTTTGTGTACATTGAAATATCAAAGCAGATTTTTACAGTTAGTTCTGTCATAGTTAAGACCTTTTCTTACACCCTATTTTTTTAATTCAGTGCTGTCTTGAACATTTGCTAGCTATCTATTTTGCGTTTGTCATGTATTCCTTCCATCTTAACAAAATATTAAGTATTTATAATAATTCTTTTTCAGAATTATATTTTTGAAGTATGTAATAAACCATTCTGAGAACATTTTTATTATCAATTGAAGTTTCACTTTATTAGATTTGTATGTTTGCTTTAAACTCTGGAACGTTAGGCCAAAATTGTTGATACATTCAAATCAAGAGTGATTTTTTTTTTGCACATGACTAATTGAATACTCTCCATAGCAAGGTGAGCCTTCACTTTCAGCTCAGTGATCTGTTATCTTTCATTTTCTGCCAAAGCTGATGTAAAATTATGCTCTGCATTTTCTGTTAGAAAGAAAATGTTTATAATTTCTGCAAACTCCAAGGGTGCTTTATTGTTTTGTACAGAAATTTTATATTGACTGCTTTTTCATACGCATCAATAGGCAGGTTTTTAAGGAACTGATCACTTTTTTTCCATATTTGGTTTGTCGGTGTGTAACAGGTTCTCAGCTGTGTTTCATCTACCAATTTATTAGCTTCAAGACTGACTAAGTGGTGTTCCATGTTTCATATTGTTAAATGGGAGATGCCTACTATCCCTTTCAGCCTTCTATCTTGCATTTATAAGTACAATATGGAATGGTATTGTAAAGGTACTTAAACTTTAAATAAGGTGCTATCTATCTGCTTCATTTGCTTTGCACCGACCTTTATTGTCTCTCAGCTATAAGAGATGATACAACATTTACAGGAAACACTGTGGGAGGAAAGTGTAGAAGGTTTGCAATGTAATTGATATTTTTGCAGCTATCTTGAACTGCCATCCACAGGGAGCAGAAGAATTCATGAAATGGAAGACACATAAAAAATAGCATTGTGAGTGACAAATATGATAAGTGCTATTTAGTAGGGGAAGTAGATCTGTCTCTATGTTTTTAAATATTTTGAGGAATTCAGAATCTATTTACAGGTAATGACAAAAACATAGGACTATATTTACTACAGGAAACGTCACTGAAAATCTCTCTCCTACCCTAACAGTGAGTGCTGTGTTTATTTTGCTGAGTATCATAGGAAAACACTACAGAAAAGAGGAAGGAACAATAAAGACAAGCAAAATCATCTGCTTAGTGCTGTGAGATAGAATTTAAGCTGAAAGGCTTGTCATTTTGGGAAAGAAAGAGAGTGGTTGTAAAGACAAGATTTATGTATGCCGTTTGCTGTCAAATATAACTCTTCATAGCAGGCTCTTCTGTTACTAATAGTCAAATTGACGTTTTCATTTTATAGGTGATCAGTTTGAAAATTCATTCTTAAAATGGCCTTTCAGGTATAATTCTTCTTATTCTGTACAAGAAGAATTCCATCAAAAAATTCGTCAAAAAAAAAAAAAAAAGAATAAAAATGCTTTTAGAGGAGCATAAAATCTAACCTCCCACCCAATCTCACATGAAGGATTTGGGAATGTTTCTGAAATATGTTGCGTGTTAGTTCAATATTCCCTTTGTTCATTGTTGGCTTTCTGGGCTTGTTAAAGTAAGCGACCTTGCAAGAAAATTATTGTTAATGGTTGCATAACTACTTCATTATTATTTTTTTTCAGTCTATCCTTTCCCAAAATCAAAGTATTTTTGTCTGAAAGACTTTTGGTATTGCCAATATTGTTTTGTACTTTGAATACCATGAAGAGTATTTTAATATTTAGCTACATTTTTTTTCCTTTATGTTCATTTTCCTCCGTACTGGGGCAATTTGCAGACTGTCTGAATTTAAAATGGCCCATGTATTTTAGGAAGTATGCGTGTACAATACCCACACAAGATGTAGTTTTAATCAATGAAGTGCATAATATCCTGGCTTTATGACCAAATCATTTAGTGCACAAGGTATGATTGAAGGCAGAAGAAAGTATAGATTTCAGTCATCTTTGTTCCTGTTAGATTGGTATTTCAAATAGCGACCTTTCTGCTGCTACTACACTGCAAACAAAAACCCCTTAAATCATAAAAAGTAAAATAAAACAAAAACAAACCAAACCCTTGGTTATCTAAATTTTAAATATATTCACATATAGGACATAGTATTACATTTTTTGGTGTGACACTTTTTTCTCTATCAAACTAATTTGGATTATAGTATCTAATCATAAAATTTGTATGTAGGCAAATGCCATATTTATGTATAGATTCTTAAATGAATTTTTATTAATGATCCAGTTCATTGAACGAAGAGTAAGCCAGTTGTAAATACTTCATTTGAACTATACAAAAAAATGTATTATAACATACAGAATTAGATTTTTAATTTCATGATTGTGAATACCTGTGGATGAATGGATTTTTTCAAGCCAGTACATTTCTAGTGTGAGAGATATATCTTTAGATACTGGGAATGTTAATAATTTTATTATATATATATATTTTTAAAGGGAAATATTATTATTTAGTGGCATGGTATGGAGGTTAAAGTGAAATATTAATTAAAACTTCAATATTGCTATTACGGCATTTCTATAAAAGAGACAATCACAGTCATTTAGGACTTCTGACCAAATGGGGGCTAGACCAGGCTAGATAATCTTTCACAGCCAATTTAGAATTAAATGTCTGTATTACCGTAGCAGATAGGAATTTGGGCTACAAATTTGCTATATGGAAAACCAACAATAATAAGAAAAAACTGTAAATTAATTGATTTCTTTGACATTTATTCACTTTGTTTGAGAGGAAAACATGATCTAAGGACCCTTTTCAGCCATTCTGAGATAAAGTAAATTCACAAGTTCAATTGTTCATAATTAGGTAATGGAAGATAAAAGTTCATAATCATAGGAATATTTCTGAGAAACCTTTTGGAAATTGTTTTACAGTTGTGATATATGAAATAGATCCTCCAAGAAAGGATACTAGCCCCTTGAGTGAAATTCAGGATTGATGAGATTATCGTTAATTCCTTGAAATTCTAGAAATTAAACCACAAAGATATATGCTCTATCAGGTTTAATGTCAGGTGTGTTCCTAATGATCAGGTTGATATGAATGGTAATGGTTTTAGAAGCAACTGATATTGAAATGGGGAGAGTTTCAGAATTGGTGGATGTATTACAATACAGCTGCAATCCACAATGATCTAGTAATCATACAAAACGTGCATAAATGTATAAATGCAAAACTGATGATTTTATAGAAGTTGCCAAAAGTTCATTTCCAAAACCTATTTTGAGATATATATTTTTATGTTGTTCTAAAAATCTAAACTGGTGCAATATATGTATTTGTACTGTTACTGAAGGTGTCTGTTCTTAATATACAAGTGTCTGTTTATACATCCTTTTGCCAAGCATTTGAACAGGCTGCCCAGGGAAGTGCTTGAATTACCATCCCTGCAGGTATTTAAAAGATGTGCAGACATGGCACTTAAGGACACAGTTTATTTGTGCACTTGGCAGTGTTAGGTTTACGGTTGGACTTGATGATCTTAAGATTCCTTTCCAACCTAAATGATTCTATGATTCTGTGAAACATATCAAATAACCTCTTGTGACAGCTGAAGAAGCTGATTCTGTTAATTGACTACACAGGAACTTTCACAGGCTTATCAGCCTTCAAGTTAAATGGCTGGAGCTCATGGATAAAATAGTATTGGGGAGAGAATAATAGCTATGCCTTTATCAGCCATCACTCTTCAGTTTAAGTTTGAGAATATTTGAGAAGGTCTAAAAATGTTATGGGAAACATGCAATCATTATCAGCTGCTCATCATGGCTTGAGTACATGTGCAACTGTCTGCAGATCAAAACATCATTGACAGCAATGAATTTCTCTGTAACAACAACACCCCATCTCTTCAAATATTCTTCCAATAGAATTTAATATATTTGTAAGCAGTTAGACTGTTGTAAAAGAGATACCACTATTTGATATGTAAAGAAAACTTGTAAATGAATCGTGGGGAGAAAGGATGAATAAGCCCTTTCCTGAAAGGCAGGAGGAGGAACACAAATAGATACTTCAGCCTTATACAAGTGGTAAAGCCAACTATAGAGAATCCTTAAAATATTGTGCAATGAAAAGCTAGCACAAAATATAAAATCCCCTATACTCTCAAGTTCCTGGATTCAATATTAAGACACCTAAATAACACCTGTATTTTGACCATCTTAAAGGACCAAAAAAAATATAAATATTAGAAATTATTAATAGAGATAGGGGGTGGTTTTTTGTTTGTTTGTTTGTTTTGGGGTTTTTTGTGTTGGTTTGGGGTTTTTTTTTGTGTATCGCTGGCTAGCTACATAGGTTTCAAACCTACAGAATAGGTGTTAAATTAAAATAGGTATAATGAACCTGAAGTTTAATGTATCGGAGTAACTGCTGTAAAAGGAGACTAACATTCTGAAATTGCTAAGTGTTTGAAAGAACGAGAGCTATCCTATTCTTTTTAGTCAACCATTTGAGAATATCACAATCTGGAAACTTCAGTAAAGATATATATTTTCTGTGATGATGACAGTTCATTACATCTGCAAATTCAGTAAAAATATCTCTCCAGATATCATCAGAAAACTTGGTGTATAGCATGTCAGTGCTGTTGTATTGACAAAACACCTGAATTCACTAACAATTTGAAAATTCGTCAACAGTGTAATAATATTCCATAAATACTAGAATAGTGTACTATGGCAGTCCTCAGAGAGATGGAAAGCTGTAAATGTCAGTCTAGCACTGAGAATTCTAATGTTCAGTGTAGGATTACAAAGAGGAAAGACTCACTTATTCATGGTTATTCAGCAAACACTAACAAAACATTTTTATTTTAGTGACTTTTTATATGTGCTACAACGTCTGAAATTTGTCAAAATAATCCGAAGTCACAACAGACAGAAAATGAAGATTTCCTGCATTAGAGCTCTGAGGACCTATAAAGCAACCCTGGATTTTTCCTAAATTTATCTGGAGATAAACTTCCAACTGTTGAATACTGACTATGACTTCAAACCAAAGAATTAAAATATTGGGCAACATACTTACGGACTATAATCATATCAAGTTCTTTTAGACGATAATCATATCAAATTCTTTTACTCCAATAACGGTAAGAGACACAGAAATTTAAAATCTGTAGCAATAAATAAAGCATTATTAATAATGCATGCTATGGTGCATATTGAAGTGTGATTGACTTTTTTCCGAGATAAATCAGATTGAGCAAGATGAGTTTACAACTGAACACAAGTAATTTTTCCGTATGCCTTTCCATATAAAGGGAGTTATTAAGGACAGTTTAAAATCTCATGGAGTATTCTCCTGTTTTCAGTGATCCTTCAATCACAGAAGCACTTGTAATCACCATTCTTGTTCAATAAGGTAGGATCCAAAAGAGCACCTGCTATAAGGATTAGGTGTTTAGTAACCAATGTCACTTCATTGAAAGACTTAGTGGCAGAAAGTACTATCAGATGATATCTTTTAAGAACAGCACTAAAGAATGACCCAATAAGACCTTCTTATGTTCAAACATAGGTATATTGAAGGCCTTATAGATAATACAAAGATGAAAAACATCTCCTGATGCCTTATGAGTTGTTTATGCTGGTACTTTCTGGAAAGGAAAAAATAAATCATCTTCTCAAAAAATGTATAAATATATATAAGATACATTTTTACAATAAGATTTAAAATCAAAAGAATATAAACTAACAAAAAACCCCACAACTCACCCGAAACCCAATAGCTCTAAAATTGGAAGAAAACTTTCTCTTTTTTACTGCTCCTAAGTGTCAGGACAACATAGATTATTATCTATACGTTAATTCTGCTAGAAGAGTTTTTATATATTTTGTAATAAAAGTAGTAGAAAATATTTATTGCATTCAACAGGAACAGAGTTTTTTCCTACAGAAAAATTTTATTTGCAAAGAGCACCAGGTATAGCACCAGGTTTCACAAGTTGAGCTAAGTACCATGAATTTTGGAACTATGCACAGTGCAGAAAAAACTCCTGCACTGAGTTTTGATAGCTCTGAGACCTGTTTGGAGTCCTGCAGAATCAAACAATTTCTCATTTTTGAAACTACCTCGAACATTAGGTTGCCTTCCAGTTACGCATTTTGCACTTCACCTTTACGTTATCTGTATTTTTCACCACATTAAGGGGATCTGCCTCACTGGCAGAGAATCCTGATATGTAATTTGCAGTCACACGTGATTTTCTTCTGATAAATTTATTTAAACTCACAATTTCTCTTACACAGTGCTAGAGCAACTTTGCTCCTCTTAGTCATGTAAAATACAAAGCAGCAGCAAGTTGTCTCCTTTAATTTCTTTGTCATGTCTTCACCTGTGGTAAGAAGAAAAACCTGATTCACAACAAAAAAAGCAAAAGTGAGCAAATAGCTTCTTAATCATTCAGCAAGAGGAGATGGATGGTTCGTGGGGTCCAACCATTCATTTTCTGTGAGCTCCTGAGAACGTCCAGGCTTGTGTTTCTCTGTAAGCATGACATATTGATAAACCAAAATGTAACTTTATAAGCTTCATCAATATGTCATGCTTTATCTATGAATAAATCCACTGAAGTTCAGAGCTATCTTCACAGGCTGTGAAGGAAACTATCAAGGGCATAGTCGTGAAGGCACTTAATTTGTAGATCTTTTTCTGACTTCTGAAGAATCCTGGAAATCAAATGACGTCATTCATGCTATAACCTTTCCTATTGTCTACTTTACAGCTCACTTACCAATAAGTTGGAAGAATTGTATACAAACTGCATCATTAAATATACAATTATAATGTAAACGAATCCACATGGGAAGAAAGAGCCTGTATAAAGGAATAAATTCAAAATTTTCAAAGATGCAAAATGCTTTTAGTGCAGAAAACTGAAAATGATTGATCTTGCTTTACTTAAACCTACAATATAGAAAGCAAAAAATTCCAAATGGAAATGTATCGAAGGAGTGAGATTCACGTGAGTAAATGTGCCTAAACAATGCATTTATGCAGTGGCCTATGATTTCAGAGAGCTCATGGCCGCACTTCCTTAGATCTAATTATGTAAGTGAAAATACTCCAAAGCATAGATATACCTGAAGAACCCAGGTTGCCTAAAACAACACTAGTGGGGAAAAAAAAACCCATAACAAAACAGGGCAGAAATATAACTGAGAAATGTAACTGAGAGAGAACTTCCATGGTCCTAATTACCCTTAGCATTGAACAGTTATGTGGAAGAAGGTAGCCATGAGAAAATGCTGAGGTTACCAGTTTTCTGCTGTGTAATGGACAGTGAAAATTCACAATTCACAGTTACTATATACATAGTGTATTTAGCACAGAAACACTGTGCCATGCTGTTGTACCAAGAAAGACACTGCTGTTTGTTATTTCCACTTCAAATGAAATGCACTTTTCTTTTTAGGAAAAAGAGCTGACTTCAAAATAAGGCTGATCAAATCCAGAACGTTTGTCTCTGGACCATGGGAAGAAATGGCAGTAAGTTTTTTTTAGGTTTTTCTCTTGGCTTGGAAAACCTGTAACAATTGAAAAGACTTAACCACATCGCTGATGTAGAACAAAACTGCTTTACTAAATCTTTACAAATATCAGGATATCTACCTTAACGTTCTTCCTGAATTGTTTCATGATATGTCTTGGCAGCTTCATAAAATTTTCATAAATTTTTAATAAACTTCATAAAGGTTTGTGAAGTTATCCCATCACAGTAGATATTATGATTTAATTTCCTAGAGAGTTGGTGCTTCAGTTCACTTCTTTTTTCTTACTTTTATTTGCTTTCCGTCCTCCCAGTCCCATCTGTTGATCACACTGTAGAATCACCCTAAGAAAAGTATTTCTTCACAGTCTTAACTCAGTGCCAGCTGGGATTTCATTTACACTGAAAGACTTATATCTGTGAACACAATTCATGGAGGTTTTTGCAATGCTAATTTAAACTTCAAAAAAGAGCAACACTCACCACAGACACAGCTCTTCATCTTTCATCTTCTTTTTTGGGGTATCATAGTGAAAATTACTTCTGCAAATGTAAACCTAATGCAATTCTTTTTCTACTATGAAAGAAAGAGGTAAGTTGATGAACATATAAAGTTCATCTGTATGCAGGCATGCTCTCATACCAAATCACTACTATTACACTGTCAATCTAAATTAGGGCACCTGAGATTAAAGTTAGGTGATTTTGCTTGCACTTTCTCACAGCATTAGAAATGGCAGATGCAGGATTATTAGCATATAGAACTAATTCTGTTCTCTCAAAATATCCATGAAGAAGATAGAAAAGCTATATTTAAATAACACAAAAGAGCAGAAAAGACAGACTGTGCCTTTTGCTAAAGAAGTGAAAAAAAGTACTTGTAATTTTCATGATGATGGTGACAGCATAATAATTTAGAATTTTAGAATTCTTTTCTTTTTTTGGAACCCAGGACAACATGAATGAGTAGGTTTTCCTATAAAGCTAAACATATTTATACTGTAAAGAAAAAAAAAAAGAAAAAGAAGATTTTGATTTCAGCCATTAGTGCTCATGAACTTAGTTGTATATAAATCAAACCACACAAATGGTGCACTGGCAAACAGAAAGGAAAACCGGTAAAAAGAGCTTAAAATATCATTGATTTCCCATTCAGTCATAAATTTTGCCATTTGAATCACCAGCCCAATTAGTCATACATAGATAAATTAGTCAATCTGCCCACTGACAAACTGAGAGGGCATTCACAGTCTCATCATTCAGTTACCTATTGACATGGGATGTTTTTCAACTCAAAAATATTTAGTGCACTTTTGTGCAGTTTCCTATCCATTTTAATAGAAGCAGATTTAACAAACAACTACCTTCCCCTCATGTAACATACCACAAAACCCAGGAGCAATTGTAGTAATAACAACTTGACAGGATAAAATGTAAATATATGATACTGTTACTTTTATGGCATCTCACACATCTTCAAGTGTAACATATATTAATCTTTTAAGAGATTTCAGTTTGGAAATTTCAGCTTGGAAAAACAGCTGAATTAAAATGATAAGAAACTTCTGCACCTTTAACTGCGACTTCAGCCCCTGGAATAGCAATTTGTCACAAACGGCTTTAGAATCTTCCTGGTTAAGAAGTTTTCCTGGACCATGTGCTGTCCATCTCTTCCATTTTTGTGTGCTGACACATCCTTATTTCTAAAGTTTCATTTTCCCGTCTTCCCTTCTAAAGCTTGCAGGCTCACTCTACATCAAGATTTTACCGTATGATCACTGAAAGAATGCAAAGTTTCAGTTTTTCATTACAGCCTTGAGATCTGGCTTCCGATAATTAATTAATTAAGTGGATGATTATATAATAATTAATTAAATGAATGCTTATATAACTACAATCATCTCCGTATTGTCCTGAAAAGTATTTGTTTATCACTGTGAGATGATTAAGTAAGATCGAGGAGATTGTCATTAAAATTAGGGAAGTCACTAGCAGAGTGCATCCTCTGGAGAGTGGAGATCAGCTGCAAAAAATAGATTATATCCCTGCATGAAAAGAAAGAAAGTTTGGTTTTAATTAGTATTTTCTGAACTTTAACGGTTAACACCACCAGTCAGGATTCAAAAACCTCTCCAGGCGGCTTTTGTTAGATGAAAAGGGCCTTGATACTAAGTTGCTTAAAAATCTATTGTAAATAAGATACAAGAAGTGAAGGTAGCAAAACGGTAGCAAGGAATAGCCATATCTAGATAAACAAACAAGCTGCTTACTGGTAGATACAGAAAAATAGGTTGGAATGTGAAGAGGATGCCTAGAAGGAAAATTTGATTTATTAAAAGAAGGACTTACTTGCTATTAGGGTAATAATGTGTTCAGTGAAAGAATCTGATCTCATGATGTCACAGAAAATAACCTTCTTTTTTTTTTAAGGGTGGGGGGGCGCAGGGGGAAGAGGTGCGGGTGTGGAAGTGCATATACATAGGAATAAAGGTTATTGCTTTTGTTCTGTGAGTGAAAAACAGCTACTGAAATCTTTGAAGAACTCTCTTCTAAGAAAAGATAAAAAGGTGTATAGGAAGGATAGTTTAGAGGACGAAGAGTCTAGGACCTGCTGTGCTAACTTTGTTGAAAGTGAAGCTGTCGACTTAGTGGGAATAAGAAACATCAGGACAATAAACATTTGCTGAAGTCACTGACAAATATGAGGCCACAGTGTCTGTATTAGAACGGTAACCATTTATTTATAATCAATAATTCTCATAATGCTATGCAAAAGAGAAAATACACCTTTACAGAATAAAATTGCCTTTATTGTATGATATTTTTGCAGATGTGGAATAGGCCACCAGAGTCATGATTTTACAAATGTTGTGTAATAACTTAAGAACTATAGCCAGAATAAATTACATTTGGTGAATAAAATTTTGTTAAAAATGTCAAAGAAACAGATATGATGGTCCAGATTGCTCTGTCAAAAGTTTTAGAGAAAAACTTAGCCTTGTAAGCAATTCACTTCTAAGCTAAAAAATGTAAAAAAATAGCTCAGTTAGCTTAGCAGAATACTGTTTTCTATCTGCTGCTTAGCAGGACTGTGCTGAGTCTTGACGTGTCATTGTTTTAGACACATATGCACTTTAGTCTCTTACTTTGCTCTAGTCTGGCAAAATTCAGCCTGTCCAGAATAGATGCAACATCCTCTCATGCTCAAAAGAAGGAATACGACAGACTTTAATGAGAAACACCTCAGCTGTATCATCCCACTACCACCCCCCGTGCTGCTCCTGGTTCACTACTGCGAACTTCAAAATCTACAGCCCTAAAGTACTGACTGAGTAAAAGTGGCTGTGGCACTCTGATAGTCCCTGTATTGACTGTTGTCAATACACGCAGCTGGCTGTCATACGTGCAGAACATATAGCAATATAGGCAAAATAGGCAATAATTGTGACCTTATATTTATAAAGTGACATAGTAACACTTCAACAGATTTCATTAAAAAAAAAAAAATTTCCAGAGAAAAAAGATAACATGATTTTCATTTATAACCTCCTAGACTGATAATTAAGTTAATCTAGCAAATGTACCAGTATCCTAATATGAGTGAATATTTACTTGAAAGCTAATTAGTGTTAATAATATTACTATATATAAGTTATAATTTACTTGTTGTTACTATAGCATCTTACGCAAGAATAAAAAGTTAAAATTTGTTTTAAATTGTTTGCAATAAAATATTATTAATATTTCCACATTGATATTACTTGGCATAGGTGAGAAAGATTACTTTATACTTGAGCTCCTGATCTGGAAAATATTTATTCTCTGGGTAATTTGAAATCAATAGGGATTCTTATATGAATGAAGTTGCTTATATGCACACACATTTCTAGGACCAGAGTCATACTACAAAAGCATAGTCCATGAATTCTTTACAGATATGTATTGGAATACAGATAAAGTTTCACAGCTGGAACAAATGCATTAATTATTTTCTCTTAATTTTTTTGCACATATTTTTGTGTCATTATAAATATCTATTTATGGGAAAGACTGTAATTACTTTCAATGAAGTATTCTTGTTGTTGCTCAGAAATAATGTAACTGTGGGCAATAAGAAAAGTTAGTTTGTTTCTCATTCAAAAGCCAAATTACATCTCAAGGAGTCTGTTCTATGTAATTAATTTCTTAGATTGAAATTATCTGAAAATTAATATTAAAAAATTCTGAAACAGATATTTCTTGTTATATTCCTATTTTTCTGCATAAAAAGACCTCTTTATTAACTATTTAAGAAAAAAGCCCCAAAAAATTAAAACCTAAATCTCAGATTAGATATATGTCTCAGAAGATGACCAAAGTATCAGTGGCAGAATCCTTCATAGAACTGTTTTCCCTCAAATGCATTGAGAGTTCTTTCCACTTTGTTTGCGACTCCATGAATTCTCGCCTTTTGCAGCTTTGATGGGACGGGGACAATCTGTTCTAGACATACTGACATTGATTTTTCTCTATTGTGTCATTCTAGTCTCTTTCTTTCAGGTGAGGAACTTATATAATTCAGGAGCAATCATAGCTCACTTTATAAAACAGGCTTTACACAAAAATGCTTTACAATTGTTGTTTGATCTGAATGGTAGAAGGAGAGAGTGATCTAAAGAGAAAAAGGAATAAATCTTTGTAGAACTTAGTAGAACAAAATGAAGAAACTGTCAGATCATGGAAATTTGCACTTCCAACTCTACAGCCAGGACCCAGAGAAGGCAAAGCTATTGGAAAAATTCAAATTGCTGCTGCTGCTGCTGTAATCGCTTTAATAGCAGGTTTTCTGGTGTTCACTAACTCCAAGAACAGAGATAAATGGAGTACGAGCAGATAAGAGGAGTACAAACAGATAATGATAGGAAAGGTGGGCTGTCTCTGCCCATGGCAGGGGGATTGGAACTAGATGACCTTTAATGTCCCTTCCATCTTTAATCATTCTAGGATTCTTCTATGAAAAAAAGGAACAACAACGAAAAACAAAATACATGCAATGAAGTAGGAAAATTTGGGAGGAAAGAAGAAAAAAATTAATCAGGAGAGTATGGAATCCAACTTCAAAAAAGCATCTCTGAAAGCATGTCACTGAGTGGATTTTAAGTTTGTAAGTATTTAACATCTTTTTGCAAATTGGATGTAGACTCTGAAGTCAGTTAACCGTAAACTTATACAACAAATATATGCCATGTCTTTATGAAATCTAAAAGGATTCACAAATAATTTGTCATCCCTAACCAACAAAAATAACAAAGCTACTTTTATTTAGAAGTGTTTAGCAAAAGAGTTCCTCTGTATTGACTAAGACCATGGCATTTAAGCTATAAATCAAGCTACTACATTAACGTATCACATGTAAGCTAATCTATATCTTAATAGGCATTTACCCATTTAAAAATCCAATTTACTTGTATGCTTTACAGCTGCTACAGCTAACTGCATGTCTTCCAAGTAACAGTTATTTGAATTTCTCTGTGATGAACAGTACAGCAGTGAACTCTCAACTCAAGATTCAGCTCTGGTGACAGGCCCACCCTCGCTGCTCCTAAGTTATGCAGTGTGACTGATTTTTAACAGTAATTTGGACACCCGGAGGATAACACACTGTAGTATTGCTTGAAACTCCATACCTCTTTTGTGTTCTTGGCACATGCTTTATGTTAGAAACTGTAATGCTGTCCTCAAAAAGCAGACTAACAGCTGTCTTTTTTTCATGTCCACGTCATTGATCTTCCCTTATATGACAATTTTTAGTCCATTTTATACTGTTCTGCAATTTACTCAATTGTTGAAAAGCTAAAAGAACAATGCAAATTTTAATCAGGCCAGGATCTAGCTTATTACTAGACAATCATATCTCAATGCTTAGTTCACCTGAGTAAGTAAATTGTACTGCATTCTTTTATTTCATTATATAGATGGAAAGTCATGCCATAGATATATCTTTACTATATATCAGTGCCATAATCTTTTTCCTTGTTTAATTGCATTCTTCTAAAAGACTTTCTGTCAACCAAAATCAGTCCGAGATAAAGGCAGTATTCTAAGTATTGACTAAGACACATTAAACAATGTAGATATGTCTTCCTTTTGTAGTAAAACGGTTTACTCTGTCACAGTTTGCATGCTCTCTACGTAAAAACTATAGTGACAGAGTAATAAAAAGTGAAAGTTGACAGTGGCAAAAGAAAGCACTCACTTGTACATTGGTTGATGTTCACAGCTGGGCACATCATTAATTTGGTAATAATGGCATGTTTGTGCAGCCAAAATATATTCTCAACTCCTTAACTAAGTTAAATGCTGCTCTTCTTATAGTTATGATCTTTAATGTATGTGAGAGATTTGTTGAGGGTTTTTTTTTTAAAACCTAAAGGTTAAACAGATGAGTAGTACAGGGAGTGAAATCCTTAGAAAAATGTAAAGTAATTTCATCAACAGATTCTTGATTTTTTTGTATTCCTTTATGAGAGATGACGAAAACAGCTGCAGAGTACCAGATAAATTCATGCATAATGCATTTGAATGAATATTGCTGATACATATAAAGATAGGAAGGGATTGCTAGGAAGTAGATCACTGTCTGAAGGATCAAGAAATGTATATTTAAAGTGATTCAAGGCTGCTGCTGGCCTGCTTTGCAATTTGAAAGTCATTTTCCTTCTCTTCCTTTCAGTATCTCTTGTCAATTGGGCAAGCTTCAGCAAAAGTCTTTTGAGACTCCCTAGAGTACTCCTCTAAGCTTCCAAAAGGACATGGTTATGACAAGATCTGGGTGAAATCTGCCAGTTCCACGTGGATATCTTAGACACACCAACATATCTTAATAGTGTCTGTATTAAGGCAATGGCACTGAGCCTTAGTTTTCTTTGAGAACCCTGTGTACTGCTACAGCAATATCTGTAAAACATGACAAATGCCAGAACGTATTCAATAGCTATTTGGCAAGAGATAGTAAAAAACATAAAAACACAGAAAGGTTTTTAATAACTTAAAAGTGATATGTTCTGATAAACACTTGTGCAAAGTAGCTTCCTTTTGCCTGCTAATAACATCCTACAGTCTGAGAAATATACCCAAAAGAAGGGGCATTAAGTCTTTGTATGCACAAAATAAGTAAGTTCCAGAAATCAGAATTTTCTGCACTAGTGGTTTGGCAGAAGAGAAGAAACTGGGATTTTGCCTCTGTGAAGGAGACTTTTGTCTTTTCTCTTGTGATTAATTTTTTCCATTAAAAAAATCAGAAAAATTCTTTAAACTAGACAATTTTTAAAGTCAAACTTGCTCAATATTTAGCAAGCAGTCTAACTTGAAAACTGTATTTCTTTTTAAACAGACATCCTGCCATGTGCGTCCTCACTAGGACCTTGTTATTCTAGTATTGCTCATTTTTGCTTAGGGCAGGGTTTCACTCACAAGCTGTTGGTCCTTTTATCAAACATAAACTGTCACCATTCTCTCACTGTGTGTTTGGAACAATCTCTTCTTTTTTGCCCTATATTGATTCTCCTGTATTCAAAGCCATTGATGTCTTCATCCAAAGAATTTATCACAGGGGGAAACTATTATGTATCAATATAGACACGCTTCTTTTTTTCCTTGCAAGATCATGCATGTGGCCTTTAAGGCTGGGAGAATCACAAAGCGAAGCTGAACAGTTCTGCCAGCCTGAAAACTTACAAGGTGATGCTTCTGCTCTGGGAAAAGACACAGAAGCACATGTATTAATATTTTATATGTTATTAGGCTATTTTTAACTGGGATATTTTTAGGATAATTAGGATATTTTTAACTGTATATTTATGTACATTTTGAACGTACATATTAAATTTTTGTCCAGCATTCTATATGTGTCAGACAATCTTCAGGGGGAAAAAAAGAAAAGGGGGTCGGGGTGGGGTGGGGGGGGCATTTCATTCTGACAATTCAGAAAGACAGACACAATGATCCTTCCAAAAGCATTTATAAGCGCTTTCTTTGAAAAAGAAGTTGTGCCAGACAATCAGATCAGAGTTCCATTTTCTTATTTCATATCTCTGAGTTGTGATCTTAAAGAGACATGGAAGAAAAATAAAGTCTTTCAATACAGAAGCACTTGAAGATTATCTGTTTCAGGGACAGCCACGGTACAGTGCTGTGTGGAACATCTCATAGTACTGTAAAGGTAGTTCAGCAGCTGACTGACTTGATTTTACAAAATGTAGTGATTGGCTTTTTTCCACAGCTCTGTCACTTGACATTTGTCTACACAATCTACCTATATCACTCTTTAATGTTTCTAAGCATATAGATTTAATTCCTTTTTATGCAAAGCAGTGTATACTTGCTTATTCACAGTTCTCGATTACCCTGTATATTACTGCCTTGCTTGTTGGTATATGGTGTTGTATCTTGACAGAACATCTGTCTAAAAGTCCAATAGCTAGCATAATGTGAAACTTCAGTCCTCTTCTGTACCCCAGGGTAGGCAAATTTGTTTCTGTAGGGTATCTTAGAAAGAGTAGAATTATTGTATTACATTATTAATGTGGAAACTGGTAGGAACTGCAGTACTAGGCGTTTTTAAACTAGCATCTAGGAATATCCACCTGTTTCAACTCCCTTTCTGCATTTAGTTATGAAAAAAAATTTACTTACATACTAAGCTTTCAGGTCCACAAGATGCTGTACCAACATGAGATTTCTGGGGAGTAGGTTAAATAAAAAAGGCATGAATAAAAAAGCTCATATTTTTTATATTGGCTATGGATATTGAAGGAGCTGCTTTCCTTTCCATGTTGCAATGACTTACACAGAGGATGGGCTGGCACATCAAGCAGGATTGATCTCTAATTTCTTTTAGTCTTGTATGTAAAAAGACAATCAAAGTATAACAAAAACTTACTTAAGTAAACGTGTTATGGGCCACACTAATTCCTGGAATCCTTTCAGCACACAGACTGGAGTTGTGTTAGGAACTCTTTATTCCTTTTATGTTTGTTAGCTGTGTAAAACCTGAGATAGCATGATTTTGAATGTCATTTGTCAAGACCTGAGTACACTTGATTCCAGTACACTTCATTAGTTAAGTAGTTAAGCTAATCAACACCTCACAAACTCAGCACCAAAGACCACACAACTATATATCGTGTGTTTATAGTTGCACTTTTACTGTATACTATTCCAGTGCCAGTTTGTCGAACACTGATTACAGACAATAATGGATTTTACTAGTATATTTTTAATTTTTTTTTCTTTAGGTTCATAACTTACAAAATTTGAAAGTCATATATTAATTTTTATCCCAAATGGATGATCAATCTACATATTTTATGTATTGTTGTTTAAGTTACTGTCTCAGAGAAATAACCTAATATCCTCCAAGTATAATCAGAGGTACATGAAAGCATTAAGTGATTAGTGCCATGAATTGTTGATGAGAAGAGTAGGGGAAAAGGAAAATAAACTGCTAAGTTCAATAGCAGAGAATACAGAGATGCTAACTGGGGGGTGGGCGGAAATCCTTTTAACTGTTGATCATGATCATTAATATTTGATAAGATGCATCATAAGCAAACAATAACAGCTTCATTTATGCACCAATTTCTTCTAATAGACTCAGATTTCTTACTGGTGTAGAATTCCTAGTGGCAATTCTATATGGTGGGAGAAAATTGGCAAAGCTAATTCTGCTTTATAGACAAAAGGATCCAAAAAACATCAGGAGTTCTGCCTGTAAGTCACAGAAAGACATGAAGAAAACAGCTAGCATCAGAAGAGATTCTTTAAGAGTGCATCCTGTCAAATCACTGTTTGACAAAAGAGGTAGGAGTACATAGTCTCAGTGTAACCACAATTAAAGAAATATGAAATTGGTTGCAACAACTTTCTCATTAATAACTGTCAAAATAGAAATATGTACTGAGCAGAATTCATAGAATCACAGAATGACAGAATGGTTGAGGTTGGAAGGGGCTTCTGAAGGTCTGGTCCATCCCCCCTGCTACTGCACAGCCACCAACAGCCAACTGCCCAGAAAGGGCTTTGTTATCCATATGCCTTTCCAGTATCTCCAAGGAGGCAGACTCCACCACCACTCTGGGCAACCTGTGCCAGTGCTCGATCACCCTCACAACGAAAAAGTGTTTCCTGATGTTCAGAGAGAACCACCAGTGTGTGCTCATTGACCCTAGTCCTGTCACTGGGTACCACTGAAAAGACCCTGCCTCCGTCCTCTTTACACCCTCCCTCCAAGTATTTATATACATTGGTAGGAGTAATCTGGAGTTGCCACAAAGTAAAAAGTCAAGGTTTCTTGTCTAAAAAATGCAAGCTTGGATTTTAACCATTGCTAATAAATGCTCTGAATATACTAGACAATACCAAATTTGATTCTTTGTCTATGATTCTATGATTCTATGATTCAAATTGGGTGGAGGCCTCTCCCAGAAATTTCAGTACTGTTTATATTTGTATGTTCCTCTGGAAAGTTTTAGTTCTGATATCTTCTAACAATACTAATAATCACCTAGAGTAATGACTCACATCAGTGGCAAATTATGCTTATTTCACAAAGACTATGACTTCATCTGTGTGAGCATTGGTATGGAAATGTATTTAAATACTACAAATGAATTTCGTATTTTCCCCATAGTTTACATTATATTAGCCTAAGTATTGCAATTCAGTTGCCATAGTTTGTAAATGGTGGTGCAATGTGGAAAGACAGTAGATTAAGAGATTATACAGATTTGCTTAATGATTATCTTGTCTGATTCTTCTGGAATAGTATGCTGACCTAAAATGATCATTCTTTTATTTAACTTTGGAGAGTAAATTAAGAACATTCAAAACTAATTAATTTTGGAAAATTAAAAACAAATATCATGCTAAGGTTGGATTAAGGGTTTTGGGTTTTTTTCATTCTGTAAAATAAAATAAAGAAGTTTAGTGTAAGAACTTTTTAATGAAACATCAGAACTATTTGATCTTTGGAATTATTATAGATTTTTGAAACCAACTTACTTTCTTTATCAGCAAAGGCTTTGTATAACATGTGTTTTGTTTCTTGAATATCAAAACAAAGCTGTAATTTGGCAGATCAAAAGAAATAGTACAATGTGGTCTTGTTACTTCTGTGAAAAGAAGGTACTTCATCACCAATAAGGGATGAAATAGCTTAGCACAAAATGCCCACATTCACAGATCTTAAAGAGGAACATAATATATTCTAGGCTATGCCCAAATTTTAAAGGAGTAAATTACAATCGGAGAATCATAGAATAGCTTGGGTTGGAAGTGCCTTTTAAAGACCATCTAGTCCAACTCCCTGCAAATCTTTCACTACCCTCACTGGAAAATACTTTCTTTCTTATATCTAGTCTGAATCTACCCTCTTTTAGTTTAAAACTATTGCCCCTTGTCCAATTGCTACAGGCGCTATGAAAAAGTCTATCTTTCTTTTAAACCCCCTTTACATATTGAAAAGTTGCAATTAGGTCTCCCTGGAGCCTTCTTTTTTCCAGGCTAAACAACCCCAACTCTCTCAGCCTGTCTTCGTAGGAAAGGTGCTGCATACCTCTGATCATCTTCCTGGCCCTCCTCTGGACTCGCTCCAACAGATCCATGTCTTTCTTGTAATGACAACTCCAAAACTGGATGCAGCACTCCAGGTGGGGTGTCACCAGAGTGAAGTAAAGGGGCAGAATCACCTCCCTTGACCTGCTGGCCATGCTCCTCCTTGAGCCCAGGATACGGTTGGCTTTCTGGGCTGTGAGCGCACATTGCTGGCTCATATTGAGCTTCTCATCCACCAGCACTCCCAAGTCCTTTTCCACAGGGATGCTTTCAATCCCTTTATCGCTCAGCCTGTATTGAAAAGAGGAGTTGCCGCAACCCAGGTGCAAGGCTTTGTACTTGTCCTTGTTGACCCTCATGAAATTTACATGGACCTACCTCTCAAGCTTGTCCAAGTCCCTCTGAATGGCGTTCCGTCCCTTAAGTGTGTCAACCAGACCACTCAGCTTGGTGTGACCTGCAAATTTATTCAGGTTGCACTCAATCCCACTGTCTATGAGGAAAATATGAAGCAGTACTGGTCCCAGCACAGGTCTCTGAGGGACACCACTTGTCACTGATATGCACACGAACGTTGAGCCATCGACCACTATCCTCTGGATGCAACCATCCAACCAATTCCTCATCCACCAAACAATCCGCCCATCAAATCTGTATCTCTCCAATGTAGAGAGAAGAATGTTGTGGGGGACTGTGTCAAAGGGCTTACAGAAATCCAGACAGATGACGTTCATAGCTCTTCCCTTGTCCACTGATGTAGTCACTCCATCATACAAGGCCACTATCTTGGTCAGGCAAGTCTTGCCCTTGGAGAAGCAATGCTGGGTGGCTGGAATCACCTCACCGTCCTCCATGTGCCTTAGCACAGCTTCTAGGAGGATGTGTTCCATGATCTTCCCAGGCACAGAGATGAGGCTGACAGGTTTGTAATTCTCTTCCTTCTACCCTTTTTTAAAAACGAGTGTAGTCTTTGCACCCATTTTTAGACAGAGAGATGTGTTACCTTTTCCATTGTAAGGTATATCTATTTTTCAAGTACCTGAGCATCTGTTTTGATGTTTATTGTTTCTGATACAGGGCTATTAGCATCGCACAGGATCAGAGAAAATTTGCCAAATAATGTCTTTTGTTTTTGTACGCTTTACATGGCTAGTCTACCTTTTTAATAAAAGATGCAGAAGAATTTTAAAAAACCTGTCTGTAACAGTGTGAGAGAGAAAAGTCTACAGTATTTAGGTTTTATTCACGCATATCCAAAATATGGAAAAGCAAGTAATGACAAACATAATTTCCTGGGTTTCAACATTTTACTTCTTCAAGCTCTGAAATATTTTCCAGTTTTATTTATGGTTTGTATTAATAGAGAACATTCAAGCATAATACAGAGTCCTTAGGCAAAAGTATTACAAAGCATCTGCCGAAACCCATGGGTGGACACTATAGCTCTTTATTAATAACTCAGGTTTAAACAGGTTTAAATTATTATTAACAAAGCATTATTGTAAAAGCAAGAAATTGCAAAATAATACAAAGTGCTGGAAATTTCTTTGTATGTGTAACTGATTAGTATTTGATGAACCAGTTAAAGTACTGATCTAAATCTCAAATCATCCCAGTATTGTTCTCTTGTCATCTGCTATGTATGTATTATATGCAAATCCATACTATTTGCAATGGCATTACCTTGCACTTCAAGATACTTCCAACTGTAGTAGCTGCAATTCCAACCTTTACACAGAAATCCACTGATTCATGTCAGAGTGAAATGATTCTACACGCATTACGGTCACGCTTTTACAAGACGTGAACTGTGTTGGAAATGATATGTCATGTAAAACTTGCAGTCAGTTCCATTTACCATAATTGGGCCTAAGAGAGTCAGAAGATTACGTGAAAAGCAATAAGCAGCAATGACGGCAATTTAAAACTTTTTGATAATGTTGTCATAGATGTCTCCTTATTTCTACTGGAAAATACAAGAATTGCCTGGAACCACCAGAATTTGACACAATGTGTTTTGTTTCCTGTATCCGTATGCCCTAACCAGGTTAGAGTCATTCACAGTCTGCTTTTTCTTTCTTGCTTAGAAGAAAGAGAACACAACAACTGAAATAGTTCAAATTTATTTCCATTACTGATTACTGCTCCTAATTTGAATGCTTTAAGACTGTCACAAACTACAGTGTTACTACTGTTACAGCCATTTTACAAATGGATACAGTTTCTTAGGTCATGACAGCAACAACAACAAAAAGTAGATTTTCTGGAAAATCTTTGCAGAGGTTGCTGATATATGTGGAAAGACAAAACAATTAAAAAATGGGAGAAAAAAAATGACACAGCCGGTTTTATGTGTAATAGTTTTCCACATCTAAGTTAGTCCTCATAATTGTGAAAGGCAGCAATTACATGTTGGTTTTTTTTAACATCATTAGTGATAAAAGTAATTATTACCAACATATCTATTCTCTGGCTCAGCTCTCTTGCACTCCTGAAAGCAATTAGAGGGAACAGAGAGATCCCCATCCATGGGGCTTTATGCAATGGCTTGACAGCTCTGAAGAAAGCCCCAAGAGAACTGAACACAGTCTCTTGTTTCTTGAGTGAGGTCATGTGAAAGCAGATACATGTCTGAACATCCACTGTATTTTGAAAGAAAATTATTAAAATATGTTTATGATTAGACCACTGTTGTTAGAGTCTGTTAGGAAGGGGCTCTGATAGCTACTAAAAACCACATAAAGTATCAGGCAGCCCTCTGGTTGCCACTTAGTGTTAGCAGATATTTAATTTTTTTAATTAATCTGGAGATCCTGATGTGAACCATAGAATCATAGAATTGCTTAGGTTGGAAGGGACCTTTCAGTTCATCTAGGCCAACCATCAACCTAGCTCTGACAAAAACCGT
This sequence comes from Larus michahellis, assembly GCF_964199755.1. Classification (NCBI taxonomy): domain Eukaryota; kingdom Metazoa; phylum Chordata; class Aves; order Charadriiformes; family Laridae; genus Larus; species Larus michahellis. The sequence goes on from NC_133930.1 coordinate 61,394,838, forward strand.
CACTAAACCACATCTCTAAGCACTATGTCTACACGTCTTTTAAATACCTCCAGGGATGGTGCTACAACCACTTCCCCGGGACACCCTGTTCCAATGCTTAATAACCCTTTCAGTGAAGAAATTTTTCCTACTATGTAGTCTAAACCTCCCCTGCTGCAATTTGAGGCCATTTCTTCTTGTCCTATCACCTGTTACTTGGGAGAAGAGACCGACCCACACTGCTCTACAACCTCCTTTCAGGTAGTTGTAGAGAGCGAGAAGGTCTCCCCTCAGCCTCCTTTCTACAGGCTAAACAACCCCAGCTCCCTCAGCCACTCCTCGTAAGACTTGTTCTCCAGACCCCTCACCAGCCTCGTTGCCCTTTTCTGGACCCGCTCCAGCACCTCAATGTCTTTTTTGTGGTGACCAGCCCCAAACTGGACACACTACTTGAGGTGGGGCCTCACCAGTGCCGAGCACAGGGGAGCAACCACTTGCTACTCACCACACTGTTCCTGATACAGGCCAGGATGTTTTTGGCCTTCTTGGTCACCTGGGCACACTGCTGGCTCATATTCAGGTGGCAGTCGACCAACACCCCCAGGTCCTTTTCTGCCAGGCAGCTCTCCAGCCACTCTTCACCAAGATTGTAGCGCTGTGTGGGGTTGTTGTGACCCAAGTGCAAGACCTGGCATTTGGCCTTGTTGAACCTTATACCATTGGCCTTGGCTCATCAATCCAGCCTGTCCAGATCCCTCTGCAATGCCTTTCTACCCTCAAGCAGGTCAACACTCCCACCTAACTTGGTGTCCTCTGTAAACTTACTGTGGGTGCACTCAATCCCCTCATCCAAATCATTGATAAAGTTATTAATGAGAACTGTCCCCAGTACTGAGCCCTGGGGAACACCACTTGTGACCGGCCACCAACCGGATTTTAGTCCATTCACCACTACTCTCTGGGCCTGGCCATCCAGCCAGTTTTTAACCAGTGAAGAGTTAAAAGTATGCCATGAAAGCATATGAAGCCAATCACCATATGCAGCCAAGCCTATGGATAATGAACTTGGCTATTATTAGCTATATGTGAAGGTATATGTGAACGAACTCAGTGATAATCAAACACTGATTTACATGGCATCAGCTAAAGTCCTAACCAAGAGTAAACCCCTCCCTTCCCCTCACTTATATTTTCTGTTCACTGAGTAAATGGAAGGGTAGAAAACAAAGACTATGGAAGAAATACAGGAGTAATGTACATAAATATCTGTCTGAAAAAATTAACATTCTATAACCCATACGGGAATTGAATATTGATAATAGGATGAATTCATTTCTATTAGATTGGTCTTTAAAAAGCATATTTCAGAATACTTAATTTGCATTTATCACTGAGCACAATATGAATTGCATCATCAAAAGGCACATCTTCACTACATGTTTTAAAGGTTGGCTGAAGCATGAGGACCAAATGTAAAGCCCGTAATCCAAATGTTTGTTGAGGAAATAAGTACCATCCATATCTTCAGAACATAGGAAAAAAGGTGTTTCTTGTGTGTTTCTTTTGTAATAGTCAGAGTATATATGGCTTTATCTGCCTATTAATTGAGAAAGTCTTGTGAGATTTACCTTTTTTGTAAAATTACTGATTGCTATAGTATGGTTCATAAATATAATGAAGAATTAGATGCATACAAAGTATATTTTGGCTTGTTTTTACAAAATACAAGCTGAATCTTAACGCAATTTGTATTTAGAATATTTCGTGGCTTTTTTTTTCCCCGTTTAGAGCTAGAGTACAGAGACAAAATGGACCCTGGATTTATTTCATCTATGTTGTGCATTATTGAATTTAAGAGTTGTTTTCATAAAATATTTGAAATCTGTGAGACGTAAAATTTGTCTACAGTAATGAAGAAGATGGCCTAATAGGAGTACATCTGAAAGTGGGAGAATTAGTGGTAAATATTCACACTTTTGGAGGTATGGGGTATTTTTTGTTCGTGGTGGTCTTTTTTGTAGCATCTTTACTTTGACAATCTGGACCAAATGCTCATTAACCATGAGGGAGCAGCAGTGCACATGTTTAGTTGCTTACACGATCAGACCGCATCCTGCCCTCCCACCCTCACCTCTGATGTGAACCAAAAGTATGACAGTGGATGTGAGCAGGAGAATCATGGCAAATGCACACCCACACTGAAACATTTGTAGAAACACTGTTAGCATATTATCCCATCCATGTTTTGACATGGAAGCGGGATTTCTTGAATGCCTGTAGAATGGAAAATAGATTCACATTGGCTGCTCCAAATAAAATCAGGTCATCTGCCGAGGCTTAGGTTTTCAGTGGTTATGTTTTCATCCCTGTGTACCAATGATTTGAAATGTTTTAGAGAAGTATAAATTGTTACTTGAATGTCAGATGATTAGTATGGATTGGTCTCAGAATGCATTTGCCAGACTGTTTTTTTTACTCCCCCTATGAAAGATGCCAAAAGCAGTAGACATTGGAAGGCAAATATTTGAAGTATAGTAGCAGTAGTCACAATCTTGAAGACAATATTATTTCACAGAATTCATGCTCCTTTCCTTTTCTGCATCTCTCTTCAACATTTCCCAAACGAAAATGCAGAGCTGGCCCCATTATATCTATAGTTCCTTCAAATGCTTTCATTGATTTACTTTTTAACCACTACATTTGTTTTCAGCTGTAATAGTTTAGCATGAACAGAATCCTTATCCAGTTTTCACTCCGTGTGTCTGTAATATCACAGCTCTTTTCTTCCTAGAGGTGTGAACAGTTTGAGTTGAAGGTTATGAAATTATTTTCCTATTACCCTGTTAGAGATGAATGTCATTATCTTCGTAACGTGCAGCATAGCTGCCTGGAGTACCTTATTTTGTCCCACATCTCTTGCAAGCTCATGGATTTTCCATTAAAAAGCATGCAAAACTTTGGATTATGTTTAGTTTTTATGAGAGAAAGAATTACACCATAAAAGTTCTGTTTCTTTGCTGAACACTCTCACATTGTATGAGATATTATTGCAATGTTTGCAGCTTTGTACCTGCAGAGATAAACCTAAGTGACTATTAATGGAGAGCACAGAATGAACATCCAACAGGAAGGGGGACATGACATATAAGGCACAAATAAATTCCTGGGATGATCCATTTATGCTTTACGTAGAATAGGAATTGAGCTATACTGTTCCGCTCTTTTCTGTAGTTTGCAAAATCCCAAATTACACAGAGGTACTTGCAGAAAGACAAAGTTAATTTATTTTCCTCAAGATTTGTCTTTTTATTACTAGGACTGGAAAAAAAAAAGCTGGACACACACACAGATAATTCCTTTGTCTTAGCTATGCCAGCCTGTTTTTTAAATTATACTTATGGAGTTGTTTACAAATAAAATTTTTATTTGTTCAGAAGGCACATTTGTTCTCAGCAGCTTGGCTTGTGTGTTGCATTAAACCAATCAAAATATTGTTTGTATACCATTGCACCTGTAGCTACTGGCTCTTGAAAAAACTAAAGAACCTTCCTGAATGCATGCACATTAAGTAAGCTTGTGCTGACAGCATAATAATACCAGACAAATCTTTTTACGTAATATCAATTTTCCATAATATATTCAGTCTGATTTAAAATAATCAGGCATGGTACTACATTATTTTAAAGCATCACCATTTCTTTTCTCCATCTTTTCTTTTTTTTAAGTTTAATGTATATAATTCATATCCAAGACATTTTGTCTTCATTCCTCCTTAAAAAAAATATTAAAAAAAATGATACGACCTTTTTTTCTACTGGGTAAAGTTTTCACACCTTCTATGAAGGTTTCCATTAGTTGAAAGTGGTTTTACCTAGCTGGACCCATGCATTTCAGCCGATTATTGGCTTTTATCTTGTTGTTACTATAAAAGGCCATTTCTTTCTTAAAATGGTCAATTAAGTTCATGGAAATAGATGGAGAGGAGTGTACAATTTTTTAGCAACACTGCCAGGATTACCCTGGCACTGAAAAAGAAAATATCGTAGACTTTCTTAATGAATAGAAATAGCTTTCATCAAAGTAGATGCCGGTTTTTCGTATTACTTTATTTTTTTCCTGCCTTTTGGTCACAATTCAGAGTTAAGTACATAGCAATAGAGTGTTTGAAAGCTCTTAAAATATCCATAATGTACTTAAAGTAGAGCTCTGTGTTTTTACTTAACTATTCCATTTGTTTCAGTTTGTGTAAAGCGCATTATAAAATCAATTGAGGTGGTCATTTTCAGTTGAAAAGTAGCAGACTACAGGTTCATTTTTTATCAGGAGATAATGCGATAGAAGAAAGAAGCATATGGAGTAAATGAATCAAGGGGAAATTATTCCAAAGCACAGAGGAAAGTTAAAGCAATGAATATGAGAAGTAAAGAGATTAAAAAGTAGCAGAAAGTACTAGAAGGAGTGGAGAAACCCTATTCCATTCACTTAGGAAGCCCGGAAACTACAAGGTCCTCTGAAATATTAGAAGGTAATGACCGGACCCACTTCTTAGGGAAGCTTGCTGCCTCCCTGGGGCCCAGGTTAAAGATGTGATGAAAAAACTTCCTACCCTGGTATGGCCCTCAGATTATTATCCATTATTGTTTTTTTCATGTAGGCAGCAATGAAGTTGCAATAAGAAGTCCAAAGGGAATCAAGAGAGACTTCAGGGCTTTGGGATGACTGATTAAGGGATCAGGGGCACAATAGTGTTCTCTTCCATGCTTTCAGTTGCAGGGAATGATGTTGGAAGAAACAGGAAGACCCAGCAGATCAGTACCTGGCTCCATGACAGGTGTCATTGACAAAATTTTTGATTTTTTGATCATAGTTCTGTCTACCTGACATCAGGCCTACTTGCAACTGATGTGGTACACCTGTCTCAAAGAGGGAAAAGGATCTTTGTGTAGGAGTTAGCAGAGCTCATCGAAAGAGCTTTACACTAGTTTGAAAGCAAAAAGGGATAAAACCAGACTTGCTAGAGATAAGACTGGGGGTCGCCAACCAGTGTTTGAGGGACTTTGTGTTATCAAGGACCTTTGATCTGCTCCACAATGTGCTGAGTACACTGGAGCATATTTGAAATGTGCACAGCAGCCGAGCCATCTAAGTGGAGGTAGGGGATAGAGATACACGTGGCAGCGAAATGCAAGTTCTTGATGTGTTCAAAACAACAGAAGTGTCTGAGAACAGTTACGTAGGAATTAGGTATTCTCCCCCAAATAAAGTGGCGGGATCAATAGCCCTACTGAAGTGCATCTACACCAATGCTCGCCACATGGGCAACAAACAGGAGGAGCTGGATGCCATTGTGTAGCTGGAAAACTGTAATGTAATTGTAACATCTGACCTCAGTGCCAGGGAAGGTTGTGGAGTAGATCATCTTGAGTGCACTCACATGACACATACAGGACAACACGTTGATCTGGCCCAGTCAGCATGGGTTTATGAAAGGCATGTCCTGCTTGATTAACATGTTCTCCTCCAGTGACAAGGTGACCTGCTTAGTGGATGAAGGAAAGGCTGTGGATGGTGGATGTTGCTTACCTGGACTTTAGGGAAGCCTTTGACACTACTTCCCACAGCATTCTCCTGGAGAAACTGGCTGCTCATGGCTTGTATGGGTGTACTCTTTGCTTGGTAAAAAACTGTCTGGATGGCCAGGCCCAAAGAGTTGTGGTGAATGGAGTTAAATCTAATTGGTGGCCGGTCACAAGTGATGCTCCCCAGGGCTCAGTATTGGGGCCAGTTCTCTTTAATATCTTTATCAATGACCTGGACAAGCGGATCAAGTGCACCCACACTAAGTTTGCAGATGACACCAAGTTGGTTGGGGATGTTGGTCTGCTTGAGGGCAGAAAGGCTCTACAGAGCAATCTGAACAGGTTGGATCGATGGGCCAAGGCCAATTGTATGAGATTCAACAAGGTCAAGTGCCAGGTCCTGCACTTGGGTCACAACCCCATGTAATGATACAGGCTTGGGGAAGAGTGGTTGGAAACCTGCCCAGTGGAAAAGGACCTGGGGGTGTTGGTCAATAGCAGGCTGAATATGAGCCGGCAGTGGGCCCAGGTGGCCAAGAACACCAACAGCATCCTGGCTTGTGTCAGCAGGACTAGGGAAGTGATTGTCCCCCCTGTACTCAGCACTGCTGAGGCTACACCTCAAATACGGTGTTCGATTTTGGTCCCTTCACTACAAGAAAGACACTGGTGTGCTGGACAGTGTCCAAAGAAGAACAATGAAGGGTCTGGAGAACAAGTCTTATGAGGAGTGGCTGAGAGAACTGTGATTGTCTAGCCTGGAGAAAAGGAGGTGGAGGGGGGGTCTTATTGTTCTCTACAGCTACCTGAAAGGAGGTTGTAGCGAGATGGGGGTTGGTCTCTTCTCCCAGGTCACAAGCGATAGGACAAGAGGAAATGGCCTCAAGTTGTGGCAGGGGAGGTTTAGACTGGATAGTAGGAAAGATTTCTTCACTGAAATGGTTATCAAACATTAGAACAGGCTGCTTAGGGAAGTGGTTGAGTCACCATGCCAGGAGGTATTTAAAAGACACGTAGACGTGGCCCATAGGGACATGATTTAGTGGTGCACTTGGCAGTGCTAGGCTTATGGTTAGACGTGATGGTCTTAAAGGTCTTTTCCAACCTAAATGTTGCTATGACTCTATCATGCTACAAGCCTATAGGTATAGCTTCAGTGCATTTTCGTTGTTTCCTCAATAACCTTCCCGAGCAACCTAGTTGGTATTTGTTTATAATGCTTTTAAAATGTTTATAATGTTTATAATGTTTTAAATGTTTATAATGTTTAAAATGTTTTAAATGTTTATAATGTTTAAAAAGTTTATAATGTTTTAAAATTATGGATCATGTAGTACCTGTGATTAAGCAAACACATTTTAATGAGGAGTCTTTCTTTTAATACACATATAAACCAGAAAGCAGCAAATATTCAGGCTGTCAGTTTTATAGATGATAATGACAGAAAATGACATTATTTGCCAGTGCTGGAAAAAGGTAGACAAAGGAAGTCTGTGAATATTTGACACTGAAAGAAAAGTTACTGCGTGGTCACAGTTTGATTTTAAGTGTAATTAGTACACATTCTATCAATTGGGTTGTTTAGATGCTGTTTGAAAAAGTAGACTTAGTTTTCAGTACCTTTGGTGACAGTAAATAGTGGAGACTTTAGCATTTCTGGAATGACATAACAGAATTTTTTCTTACAATTTTTAACACTTCATGAAAATCAACAGTTCCATTTAGGGACAGTTAAAACTTTATTTGAATTGAAAATATGAGTATTATTTCCATATTCATGTACCATAAATTTACTTGAGCCTTTTTGACCCTTGATTCAATTCCGTAATGAAAGTATGCTATAGGAAACTACATCTATAGGAATGTATAGTATGCTATAGGAAACTCCTATCCGGGGAACTACAGGCCAGTCAGTCTGACCTCGGTGCCTGGGAAGGTCGTGGAACAGATCCTCCTCAGTGCCATTACACGGCACGTGCAGGAGAACAGGGTGATCAGGCCCAGTCAGCATGGGTTTGTGAAGGGCAGGTCATGCCTATCAAACCTAATATCCTTCTATGATAAGGTGACCCACTTAGTGGATGAGGGAAAAGCTGTGGATGTTATCTACTTGGATTTTTGCAAAGCTTTTGACACTGTTTCCCCCAGCATTCTCCTGGAGAAACTGGCTGCTCATGGCCTGGACAGGTGTACTCTTCGCTGGGTAAAAAACTGGCTGGATGGCCGTGCCCAGAGAGTGGTGGTAAATGGAGTTAAATCCAGTTGGTGTCCGGTCACAAGTGGTGTCCCCCAGGGCTCGGTGCTGGGGCCGGTTCTCTTTAATATCTTTATCAATGATCTGGATGAAGGGATCGAATGCACCCTCAGTAAGTTCGCAGACGACACTAAACTGGGCGGGCGTGTTGATCTGCTTGAGGGTAGGTTGGCTCTGCAGAGGGATCTGGACAGGCTGGACCAATGGGCTGAGACCAATGGTATGAGGTTCAACAAGGCCAAGTGCCGGGTCCTGCACTTGGGACACAACAACCCCATGCAGCGCTACAGGACTGGGGCAGAGTGGCTCGAAAGCAGCCCGGCAGAAAAGGACCTGGGGGTGTTGGTTGACAGCCGGCTGAATATGAGCCAGCAGTGTGCCCAGGTGGCCAAGAAGGCCAACAGCATCCTAGCCTGTATCAGGAATAGTGTGGTGAGCCGGACTAGGGAAGTGATCATCCCCCTGTACGTGGCACTGGTGAGGCCCCACCTCGAGTACTGCGTTCAGTTTTGGGCCCCTCGCTACAAGAGGGATATTGAGGTGTTGGAGCGTGTCCAGAGAAGGGCTACAAAGCTGGTGAGGGGCCTGGAGGACAAACCTTATGAAGAACGACTGAGGGAGCTGGGGTTGTTTAGCCTGGAAAAGAGGAGGCTGAGGGGAGACCTTATCACCCTCTACAACTACCTGAACGGAGGTTGTAGAGAGATGGGGGCTGACCTCTTCTCCCTGGTGACAAGTGATAGGACGAGGGGAAACGGGTTCAAGTTACGTCAGGGGAGGTTTAGATTAGATATTAGGAGACATTTTTTCACTGAAAGGGTTATTAAACATTGGAATAGGCTGCCCAGGGAGGTGGTGGATTCACCATCTCTGGAGGTGTTTAAAAAAAGGGTAGATGGGGCACTGAGGGACATGGTTTAGAAGTGGCTCTTGTCAGGGTAGGCTAAAGGTTGGACTCGATGATCTTAAAGGTCCCTTCCAACCTCAACAATTCTATGGTTCTATGATTCTATGAAACATTGCAACAGTTTTATACGTAGTTTGTCACAGTTCAGACCTTCTTTGCTGTAAGTTCACGGAGAAAGCAGGCATTAGGCTCTGCAATAAGAGATTTATGTCCAAGTGCATGGAGAGCCCAGAGGCATGAGGCAGTGATGGGGTGAGTGCCAGCAACCAGAGACAGACACTATAGAGGTATGTGTGTCTGAGGTGGTAGCAGCTGGAGAGACCTAAGTGTGTGTGTATTGTATGAGTCAGTGTGATATTGATAGTGAACATGAGGCTGAATGAGATGACAAGTAGGGTGAGAGGCTGAGAAGCCAGTGCCAAAGTAGCTGTAAATCTGGGCTGGGTACTGGAGACACCAGAGGGTTTGAGAGGTGGCTACTGGAGAGATCAGGGGTCCACGTCAGCAGCTGGAGCAGTCACAGGGACTCGTTGTAGGCTACTGGCAAGGCCATTGGGCTGGACCAGCTGGCAGAGAGACTACTCTTGCACACGTACCTTTGTGCATGAGGCCACTTGAAGATCAGGAAATCCAAGGGCCACCTACTGGTCTGGGTGTACAAGGCCAGTCACTAGCATAATCCATAGTGCGTGTGAGTGTGTGTGAGTGCCTCCTGCGTGCAGGGACCAGCTGCTGGGCAAAGTGGGCATCTAATGAGTGGTTGCTGGGTAGACCGTCTTGGTCAGTCACTGAAGAGATCCATACTGAATATATGTAAACTAATGCATATTTTTTCTTCTTACAGGCTTTCACCCTGATCAGCCAGACAGGAGATTAGGATGAGGCTGTTGACATTACTTGTAGTTGTGTGAGTCCAGTGTTTTCATTTTCTGTGTGTTTCTCAGTGTGATTTGCCATGTACACATGCATATATGTATTATGCATATGTGTACATTTGTACCTACTGGGAATAAATGCTTAGCAATTCTAATAGCTGGATTTAGGAGTGCAGAGCTGCAATTGTCTCACCTCTGTTGGGCTACTGTTTTTGGCAACTCCAGAATCAAGAATTTTGTGAATGCTTGGGTAGCACTGTAAATGCAGCCAACATCCCTAGTTTATTAGCCTATGTGTAATTTCAATAACATTACACCTACAGATTTGTCATATCTGCAGACATTTACTTTCTTTTTGTTATAAAAAGATGCATATGCCAATTGAAAAGCATACTTTGGAGTCTGAAAATTATGCATGCTGCTACAGTTTATAGTTCTAAGTAAGGCACTGTAGTGATCAACACATAACCTCTTGTGTAAATTATAAAAATACACTGTACAGTTAGAGGAATTTTTATGGCTTTATAGATAAGGGGATCAGCGTATTTGCAGAGCGGTCAGAAAAGAGAGAAGCTAGAAAGCCCTTTCCACCTCTCCAACTGCCCCATTCATGAAATTATTAGTCTGAATCTACTTCCATTTTTGCTCCATCTTCAGCTGGAAGGCATTATCCTGAAATGTTTGCACATTGTCTTAAGCTGAGGCTGACTGATACCAAGCCCTCAATTTCAGCTGGTGAGCCCAAATATCTGTCTAAAATAATAAGTAATAATTAAACCAAAGGAACAGGAATCCAGAAATATAGGTAAATGTTTACTAACTAATATGCAGAATGCTGATATATGCATCCTAAGTATAAATATATGCTTACTACTGACCATACAGCTCATTTTTCTAGCAGCCAGACAAGTCCCTCTGGAACTGGTAGACTTGTCATAATTTAAAATACTCCCTTCATAAGGCCAGAAAATAAATTACACTTTCCTCAATTATACTTCTACAATGACACAAAAATACACCTCATCTATTAAGGACATATAATGTCAGGGTGTAGGGAAAGGTACAATTTTGATAGAGGGTCAGAAAGCGTGAAAGAAAGTAATGACACTTCATAAACTTGACTAGTCATCCAAAACTGAGCAGTATCAGATCACGAAACTCAAGAATTTTAGCAGTATGATATTTTCCTCTCTTTCTGTAAGCACAGTTGCCAGTTTAACTTTGGCCATAAATTGTGAAGGAAATTTTTGTTCTAAACCAGTAACACAAGAGAGGAGATAGATAAGTGAGAAATAAACATGAAAAACCAAACCAAACAAACCAAAACTCTGAATAAACAGATTTTTCTGCACAATTTTTAAATATGAAATGTTTTGTTCCAACTCACCCTATAGATTCTATGGAGAATCTGTGTCTCAATTCCTACAAACATGGAACAACTCTTGAAAGATGTTGTGCAGTGTTCTGGTGATTGCAGTCCTACTGCAGCGCTTGTGATTATTTTTATTAGCAGAATGGGCATTACTCAGGAAGAAACAAGGTATTTGATTCCTTATTGAACAAAAGATGTTTCTTTTTCAGTGCTATTATAGGCAGGAGAATATCTTCAGTATCTTCTCTGTGTGCCTTAGTAATTTTAACATTTTTTTCTTTCCCAGTAATCCAGTTTTACAACTTTAGAAATACACAATTAGGAAACAGCATTTTCCTGACATAGTCCTTAACTTTTTCTGTTCTTGTGTTGTTATGTCTTGACATGCAAAATAAAATCCAAAATCTAAACATTATAAAATAGTCATGCAATAAAAATTATAGTATCTAACCATTATAGCAAAGTCATGTAATCAATGCTTATCAAATGTCCAAATATCTAAAGACTTATTCGGTAACATAAAATACAATGTTTTAAATACTGTAGATCTATGATGCCCAGATAGCTGGAATATTTCAGTTCTCACTGAATAATTTACCTGCAGCCAATTTGTGAGCCATTTATTCTTGCCCAGTAACATACAGTTTTAGTGAGGATCAAGTATCAAAGTGTCTGACAGGTTCACCTAGTTAGAAATCCAGACCCTTATGTGAAGTTTATTCCTGTCAGTACTACCCAGGTCTGTTATAAAAAGTGTCTTCCATAGGCACAACAGATAACAGACACAGTCTCTCCTCAGCACATGACCTATAGGTTGTGTAAACCTCTTATTGATTCAAATAGAAAATATTAGCTCAAGTGTCAATAGCTAGTTTTCGCCCTGGAGTTTTCTTGCCAGTGCAGCCTCATGAGCGGTCACTGGAATAATGAAATAGCAGTGGAACACACCACTGCTAGATATGAGGCTTGCGTCTGAAGAGAGTCATGGGCATAGGGTGTAAGGACTCGCACTACCAAGCTATAACTCATATGGCATTGTGACAGGACAAGAACTGTAGAAGTCCCTCAGCACCTCCTGTGCAGAGGAACACTGCAACAAATAAATTGCATTAAATGCACATTTATGCTGTGGACAGAGAAGCTAATATGTTTTAACATTTGCTCACGCTATAAACAATGTTAGGTAGCCAGAGTTTTCCTCTAGGTATTTTTGTTGTCCTAAGTTTTCTGATGTCAGTATGCAATTGCTGATAAAGATGCTAATAAATGACCTGTGCCTAGAATGTCCTTAAAATATTTTTTATATAATGCATTTTAATATAAACCCTATGTCAACATACAGACATTAGAAGATCTTCATTCAAGCCTTAAAAAAAAATAGTATAGTTTAAGGAAAGCCTAATTGTACACTGATGCTATAAAATGCAATGATCTCTAGAGGAGACGAGGATCCCAATCTGACATATGATAGTGTGCCATATTAAAAGAAGTAATTGAAAGTCACTCACAGCTTCCTCAATGCTAGTAACTCTTTATAAAGATAACTTACATATTCCACTCCTGGACAAACAACATTGCTCGCAAAAAATAAAGGGATTGGGGGGCTTTATTTTTTGTTGGTTTTTTTCTTGTTTGTTTGTTTTGTTTTTTTTTTAATTATTGTTGGAAGTTTCTTTTTATAGAAGCTTTAAATCACTATAATCCCATTATCATGTATTATATCCCTGTCTTCTTAGACACTACTTCCAAATACACAGATATAAGGGTATTAAGTCTCCCCTAATTAAGGGTTATTACAGACATAAAAAAGCCTACCATAGTTTTGAATATTTTAGTCTATTTTTTTTTAATCATTTGTGTTAGATAAAAGAGAAATACTTAAAGAAATCATCATGTCCTATAGCTTGTTCCCAAATCCAAATTCTCAATTAACATCAGTTTTCTGGAAATTAAAATATTTTCCATAGCAACCAGCTGTGACATCACTAATACAAGCTAATAGGGTACTGGCAAATAAAACTGAAATCCTATTTTCAGGTGCCTGTACTTCATAAAGCAGGTAAAGGAGGAGAAAGTAAGAAGATAAAAAGAAAAACTTTTATCACCATCACTCAGACTTATTGTTCCATTTATTTCTTTTTTCAGCACAAAGCATAACTAGTCACCAACCTTTGTGATATCTTAATGCTATGTTCTCTTGTCTTCACTTGCTAAAAACAGGATAATGATCAGGATATATGTATTTTGATGCATTTAGAATTTGAAAACAGAATAGTAGTTTACATGTAGATGATTTACATCTTTTGCATCCTTCTTTGCTGCACCATGCTACCAAAATCACTAACAATATTGTTACCTTAGCAACTACAGATCAAATGAAATTTATGCTTTATTCCTACCAAACAGAAAGTGCACTTTATATATCAATATGTCATGTGAATTTTTATATTTATCACAGAATGAATATATGGATTCCAACGAGCAGAAAAGCAGACACATTTTCCCTCCAAATGGCAAACGATGGTTTTGAATAAACTAAATCGATCTTTATTAAAAAATTTTACTGTTCTTCCATTTGAAAATTTCAATATTATTGACTGAAAGGAAATGAAAGAGGGAAAGATAATACGTTTGATCAGTGAAGTGAAAGAGAATGCGGAACTCTATGAGAAATTGTAGCTGCCTGCTTGGTTACTACTCTGTTATGATGCAAACCAAAAGGCAATGATGGCATACACTTCGCTGAGAACTCTTCATAGTTTAATAATTTAAATACTATGTCTCAGGTAGCATTTGCCCACTCATTTTCACCCTTAATACCAAGTTATTTTTAGTTGCTACTGATTTCACAGGTATGGTAGCGTATATAACAGTGAGTACGTGGACAAATATGCACTTGCTTCCATAGAATTTGACAGCGTCTACATTTGAGTATGGCTCTCCCCAAGATGTCATGCCACGCTAAACAAAAAAAGGCTTGAAACTTAATATTTACAGTTACCATGTTTCCATACATAAATATATTGCCATTTTCACTTAAGGTGTTCAGCCAGCTGCTAGCCACAGTCATCCAGCCTCCTCCCAAAGGCTATTTACAAGAAAAGGCAGAGTGGCTTGGTATTTTGCAGTGCAAAGAAAGCAAGAACAAACCGCAAAAACAAAATAGCTTTACATTTTTGGACTTTATGTGTAACTGTGTTCACATTTTTCTATCACTTCCCTTAATAAAGTAAGAACATTCAATGTGCAACCGTACAGAAGACTTCTCTTTTTGAATGTGGGCACCTAACAATGAAAAAAGCTTTTTCTTATATATGGACTATACATCTTAGCGAATAGGACAGTTACTAAGCAATAAGCGTCGACTATTATGTTAGATTAGTATCAAAGAAACTCTACACAGTTATGCTGGAGCATATTTTCTTTTAAAAATATGGATGGACTACCAGTGAAAGATTTTAGGAAACTGTCTTCTTTCCAGACATCTGAGAAATTCAAGCTTATTTTGTTTCTGAACCCTGCTTGACACTAACAGTCTGCATGGCAAACAACCCCCCAAAGGAGGCTGGATCCACTATATGCACCAGGATGGCCTTAAACTCTGTAGTTCCCCTTTGCAAAGTTTAGCACCCACAAGCTTTGTTTGGTGACTGGTCCTACTTGGAAATTTGTGGGAATGAAACACAGGGGTATCACTCATTTTGGGATATAAGCTTGTAGAGTTTGAGTAAGTGTATTTTGATTTGGAAAAACCACTTGTTCCTGACAAAATAACATCAAAATTTCAATTTTTAGGTAATTTTGCAGAACTGTGGCTATAGCAGAAAGATAAATAACAGATTTTTGGAAATATTATTTTCTTATTGGGTACAAAATTTAACTTTGAAGGATACAATCAATTCAAGCAAGAAAGAATAGTTCATTTCCCAGGCTCTTAAAATACGTGACTCGGACACTTCTGAAAAGAGTGCAAGTGGTATAATTATGTGTTTATGGCTTTTTTTGAGGCTATTTATTTCTGCTAGGAAACAGAGAAATGAACTTCCATCCTTTTATTTAGTTTCTAACCTTCCATTTTAAAAATGTGTCTAACATTTATGATTGTGAAGGAAATCTCAGCACATCACTGATGAGGCATCTGGTTAAACTTGTAGGGAGGCATGAAAAGTAGCTATGAGAAGCAGCTATGAAATGTGTGAAATTGTCTATTTGTTTCAGCTAAAAGATTTCATGCATATTTCCAGTGATGATAATTGAAATGTCAACACCGTTAATTTCATTTGAGAAAAGCCAGGGAAGGTCTCTTTCACACAACTCTGAGGTTTTGTCTTGTTTCTGTGCTACAAATGGATTTCAGTTTAGACGCACTTGTGTATATTTCCTTCTCTCAAAAAAGAAATCCAGATACCAGTTGCAGACTATGAGCATACTGAAGTTCATCAACCAAACATTTTGACAAGGAAATGTGACATAGGTATTTAACACAACTGTTATTTTTTTTACAGCACAACAATCATGCTTGAAAGGTCAACGCATCTGGGTAATGTCTTTCTTGACTTTTTAATGTTTGAATGAAGATTTCCTGTTTTAAGGATGTTGATTCATAAGTTTAAAATATTCCATTTCATGTTTTGTTAATTGTCACTGGATCCAAGGAAGTTCAGTGTTTCATATGACCTTTCATTACCAGGCTCTTTCCAATTCAATTCATGCACCTGTAGACGTACAAGCTTCAACAGTGTTACAAAGGACTTATTTTTTGCCTTGATTCAAGAGCTTTTCTTCTTTCTTATAAATTAGTTAAGAATATGGCTATTTCTCCCAAGTTTAAATGCTCATGCCTTACCTTGATAATAGAGTAACTTCTGTAAATTACAAGTCTACAAAATGTTTTGCCAAATTACAGCAGTGAAATGGATTACCAATTTGCCATGAAACTGGGCAATCCATGAATTTTTTGTGGTTTTCTTCTTGTTATTTGTAATGGTTCTACAGCTTCTCTTTCCCTCATATTCATTTTATTGACCATTCCCCTTCAAATTGCTGTAAAGCAATTACTTTATTTTATTTTCTATTTGCCTATAATACTTCTAAATACCTATTTAAATACCTTTGTTTCTAGTTTCCCCAAAACTATTAGCCAGAAAAGATTTTCAATTGGTTTTAAACTATATTAAGCAACGTGGGCTAGCACTTCAATAGTTTCTTCTTAAGAGAAGCAGGAGGCAGAGGGAAGCACAGACAAGATATTCTGGACGTATCTTTCCTGACCCTAGTATTCTTAAACAAGTGAATTTTCCTAGGCCACTGGTTGTTATCCAGTCACAAATTTATTTCCTCCCTTGCTAATGATTTTCACACATCTTCTGTTAACAAAGGCTCAAAAGTTCACTTGCAAAATGCTGATTACTTATATTTGTTCAAGTAGCTTCTGGATAAATCTTGTCAGAAGTGTATATATAATACACAGTCATTGGATACTTTTAGCAGTGCTAAATTGAAATGGAAAGTATAAACAATCAGGACTGAATCTGCTAAAATATGGTATGAACTGTTAGAATTTCAGTTTAGATGTTGTATTTTCTTTATTTCTTCAACGTTTTGCAATACATCAAGCACAGAAACAAGAATTACCATAAATTTGGATGAATTCAACATTTTCACTGCATTTTCGAACTGTCACCCACTGTTCATTTATCTTAGTTCACTTCCTTGCCCCACTATTTCTTTCCTGCACAACTGTCCTTTCAAACATCTTATACTAATGACAACATAAAGTACTTCCATCCTGAAGGGAAAAATAAAATAATTTTGAAAAATACAATGAGGGAAGATGATGACATTTACATGTGTTTTTTGTTAGCTTTCTTCTTTACTCACTTTCTTTTTTAACGAAAGACTAACAACAATTTGAAATAAATGAGTCATACTAGGTCAAAGTTATCTATATTGCAACTGCATTAGCATCAAAGGTGAAACACATATCTATACAAAACCAGATCCACTGGTACTCTGTTATTTTCTGTGGAGGAAGTCAGTTGCTCAGAATATATATATACTGAATAACTAACTACTTTCTGTAATTAACCTCAACCATCAGCAGTATCATTTAGCATATGCTTCACTTTCAATTCCAGAATAAAAAGTATAGTCATTCATACAAGAAATGAAAAAATGTTGGAAAGTGCGCATTAAGTTTCACATTAAAAAATGGCCTTAAATGTGAGTCAGAAAAGTCAGGAAAGGTTTATGATATGTATGGCTAAAGACTGGTAAGAATCTGCAATTTTGTGTTCATTATTTGCACAATACAATGAATCAAAATTTTATAATTATCTGGAAGCCAATCTTCTTTCCTTAAAGTAAGCCAAATGAAACATTATAGAATCATAGAATGGTTTGGGTTAGAAAGGACCTTAAAGATCACCTAGTTCCAAGCCCCCTGCCATAGACAGGGACACCTCACACTAGACAAGATGCTTCTCTGCCAGTGCTTCATCACCCTCACTGTAAAGAATTTCTTCCTAATATCTAATCTAAATCCTAAATCTACCCTCTTTCAGTTTAAAACTGTTACCCCTCGTCCTATTGCTACACTCCCTGATAAGGAGTCCCTCCCCATCTTTCCTTTAGGTCCCCTTCAGGTACTGGAAGGCTGCTATAAGATCTCCCCGGAGCCTTCTCTTCTCCAGACTGAACAACCCCAGCTCTCTCAGCCTGTCTTTATAGCAGTGGTGCTGCAGCCCTCTGATCATCTTTGTGACCCTCCTCTGGACCCATTCCAACAGGTCCATGTCCTTCTTGTGGTGAGGGCTCCAGAGATGGATGCAGTACTCCAGGTGGGGTCTCAGGAGAGCAGAGTAGAGGGGCAGAATCACCTCATTCGACCTGCTGGCCATAATTCTTTTGATGCAGCCCAGGATGTGCTTGGCTTTCTGGGCTGCAGGCTCACATTGTTGGCTCATGTTGAGCTCCTCGTCTACCAGCACCCCCAAGTCCTTCTCCTCAGGGCTGCCCTCAAGCCATTCTCCACCCAACCTGTATTTGTGCCTGGGATTGCCATGACCCATGTGCAGGACCTTGCATTTGGCCTGGTTGAAATTCATGAGGTTCGCACGGGCCCACCTGTCAAGCCTGTCCAGGTCCCTCTGGATGACATCCCTTCCCTCCATTGTGTCAACCGCACCACACAGCTTGGTGTCGTCGGCAAACCTGCTGAGGGTCCACTCAATCCCACTGTCCGTGTTTCCAATCCTTATGCTGTTCAGATCCTTATGCTTAAATAAACAGTGTCCATAAAACTGCAACTGAATATTAAGATTTTTTTTATTCATAATAATCACTAATAAGAGTAATGCATTTGATTTTACCATTCAATAAGCTGGGTAGTAAAGCACATCACTTCCGTATCTATTAGTCTCCAATACGCATTAACTAGCCTAGATAGAGCATTGTAAAAATGTTAGACTACAGGCTATAAAAAACACCCCCCAAAAAAACCAAATAAACAAATGCAATGTAATTTTACTCTTATCCCTCTATAGCTACATTATAGTAGACTTTCAATGCCAAGAGCACTTTTTTGAAAGCAAGTGGCATTATCCTCGTTATGGTTTTAAACAATATATTTACAGGAAGCACTTTTATTAAAATTCTTCATAGTTTTAAATCCTTTCACTAGGCTAGGTGTAACTCTAGGAAGAAGGTTCATTTGCAGCTTAAATCCATTTAAACACAAAACCAGTACTTCCTGTTACTCTCTTTTATAGTTTATTGAAATATGCTTGGCCTGTGTCAGGTATTTCAAGGTTAATGGTACAGATTATTTAACCAAGTGGCCTACATCTCATGCCTTGCAAAGATATAAGAAAGGTTATTCAAAAATAGTCATGACCTTTTATAAGACTTTCACACTTCAAAGTTTTGATAATACTCGAATAGGAAACAAGGAATTTATGTTCTCTGTTTCTTTAAATTTCATTGAGCAATGGTTAAGATTTTGAAGATCTGTATCAAACAATGGATGCAATATGTCAACTTTGTTAAACACCAGGTAAAATGTAGTCCTGGTTAATAATACCTTGCTCTTATTTATAATTGCTACCATTAGAGTTGGTATCTCCTTTTTTTTTTTTTAAATTCAAATTGTTGTATTAGGCTACTGCTGTTTTTTAATTGCCAATTTTCAACAAGAGCTAAGTTCAAACCTATGGTTTTACAGCTGCAATTTATTAAGGACTGACACTTTAAAGGTACAGTATTGAAAGATCAGCAGTGAATTATGGCACAGCCTGCACATTAAACCACCAGCTTGCGCAGCAAATGTTACAGATAATCTGCAACCTGAAATATTAATATCTTAGTGCTTTGGAGATTACATTAATTACAGTCACTCTAAGAATGCAATAATTAGACTGTTTTACAGTAGCCACTAAGGTCAGTTTATACAAGTAATTTTTCACCTGCTACAAAGCTCCATGAATATATTAACTGATCACCAACCTGTATTTTCTGCTCAGTTGTGTTTTGAAAGGAAAGCAATAGGAGTGGTGGGCCTGTGACAGAGCGAAGTTCCACTGTTGCAATGTCAGGGATGTTTTGGCACTAGATTTCATCAGAAGGCAATATAGAGCCATGAATGCTAATGGGTCTTCTTCATAACTGGAAAGTCAATCCTACCTGTTAATACAAAAAGCTGCTGTGGGAACATGTATATTACTGGAATGCTGCCAAAGCTGCACATTTTTTACGTTGTAAGGTGCTTCCAAACGTGCAAGAAAATTTGTGAGTACAAGGTGGGCTGCAACCCTACCCTGCGATGGGAGCTCAAGTCTGCCTCCCGCTGTCATGGTAGGGGCTGTGGGGAAAGGAAGAAAAAGAACAAAAGGTTGAATAGCAAACCTGGCTTTTGATTCACAGCAGTAAACAAAAGTATTAATCAGTGGCTGACAAATAAGAATACAACACCAATCAAGGCAATAAACAATGTATTTCTAAGTTTTTAAAGGTTATAACTTGAGTTGAGTGGATATTGTAAAACACATCCCATGCATATTTATTCAAAAGTATTTAATGAATTTGTTTACAAATTCACAGAAGTCAAATATATCTGTAGAAATTTATCAAGAAAGAATATTTTACAATTAGTTTGCTGCAAAAGATTTGAACAAATCATCATTAAAATTTGTACTCATAAGTATTTTAATTGGATATCTAAATCTGAGGTACTTACTTATCAACAAAAATAAATGGGTTCCTTACATATGAAATTAAAACATTTCACTGTGTAGAAGCTGGACACTGACGACTAGCTTTTTTTCTGAGAAAATGAAAAAAATGTTTATTTATTTATTTTAATGAGACTAGTAGCATCTTCTAATCAAGACCTGAACCATCTGATTCAAGGCATTGTACATTATACCTTGCAGTTAAACTGTGTTATGTAGAAGATTAAGGCTAATGGAATTTATTGTATTGAAACTGCAATTTCAGAATTCTGTATTGGTTTAGAATTAATAGTGCATTCTGTATAAGATCACCTCTTCTGTTTCTCTCCTACTATAGTAATATCTATGAACTCCAGGCATTATGAGAATATTTGCATGTATTATTAGCTATACAGAGGAATTAAGGATTTATTATCTTTCTTAAATGTTCAAGCAACTTTTCTTGTAAAATATTCACTACAATCATATTTTTCAAATTACATTTTTGCTGTAAATTGAAAAATTGCTGTAAAAAACTCCTTCTGTCCCATCAAGTAGGCAGATAACACCAAGTTAGTTGGGAGTGTTGACCTGCTTGAGGGTAGAAAGGCATTGCAGAGGGATCTGGACAGGCTGGATTGATGAGCCAAGGCCAATGGTATAAGGTTCAACAAGGCCAAGGTCTTGCACTTGGGTCACAACAACCCCACGCAGCGCTACAATCTTGGTGAAGAGTGGCTGGAGGGCTGCCTGGCAGAAAAGGACCTGGCGGTGTTGGTCGACTGCCACCTGAATATTGGTGCCCAGGTGACCAAGAAGGCCAAAAACATCCTGGCCTGTATCAGGAACAGTGTGGTGAGTAGCAAGTGGTTGCTCCCCTGTGCTCAGCACTGGTGAGGCTCCACCTCAAGTAGTGTGTCCAGTTTGGGGCTGGTCACCACAAAAAAGACATTGAGGTGCTGGAGCGGGTCCAGAAAAGGGCAACGAGGCTGGTGAGGGGTCTGGAGAACAAGTCTTACGAGGAGTGGCTGAGGGAGCTGGGGTTGTTTAGCCTGTAGAAAGGAGGCTGAGGGGAGACCTTCTCGCTCTCTACAACTACCTGAAAGGAGGTTGTAGAGCAGTGTGGGTCGGTCTCTTCTCCCAAGTAACAGGTGATAGGACAAGAAGAAATGGCCTCAAGTTGCAGCAGGGGAGGTTTAGACTACATAGTAGGAAAAATTTCTTCACTGAAAGGGTTATTAAGCATTGGAACAGGGTGCCCTGGGGAAGTGGTTGTAGCACCATCCCTGGAGGTATTTAAAAGATGTGTAGACGTAGTGCTTAGAGATGTGGTTTAGTGATGGTTTTTGTCAGAGCTAGGTTGATGGTTGGACTGGATGATCTGAAATGTCCCTTCCAACCTAGGTAATTCTATGATTCTATGATTCTAAGTCTTGGTATTATGGTGTGCTGACCCCTCTTTACTGATGAGAAAAGCCTCACTGCCATATATTTTAGTAGTGAGATAACCAACTAGAAGATAAGTCAAATTAATTACTCAAGGAGATACTAAGGTAACAGCAAAAGGTGAACAAAAGAGAGTTCCCTTAGCATAAAATCAAGGTGTCAAGAACAAAATTAAGCAAGGCACCCAGAAGCTTGAAGGAAAGAAAATTTAAATTGTTTATATGACTGTGCCAAGAGTATAGGGGATAAACCAGAAGAATTAGAACTGAATGTTTATGAGCATAAATTTGCCGTAATTGGTAGTACTGAGACTTGTGGGATTCACATTATTGGACTGTTAAAATCAATGGTTATAAATCACTTATAGATTAAGTGTACAAAAGAGGAGAAGTAGTGATTTTCTATCTCAATGTTGTACTAATTAATTCAGAGGCATTGAAAAGTCTGAAGTAAACGATGTTGGATAACTATGCCTTCAAGTTATAATACACATGACAAGCACTGGATAAGGTATCTATAGAATTATGCTGCTATTTCTAAAAGTATTTTTCAGTTTTCTAATAGATCACTGTTTCTGGCATATGGGATTTTGACATTAGATATTGTGACAGTTAAAGACAGTATGATCACAGGAATAAAAATCACTTAATTAGGTGTGCTATATTTGAAATCCAAACTATTAATAAACATAGTGTATATTAAAAAAGAGGTTGGATGTCCAGTCTTAGAAACTATTTTGCGCAGAACAGGTAGGACAATAAATATATAAATGAATGAGTAACAACTGTACTAGATTCCATGAGTGAAAAAGTAATTAAAAAAATCCTTTAAAAAGAATATTTAAACTGAAATGACAAAATCTATCAAAAAACAAAAGTAAAACCTTACAATATATCAAGTGATGGGAAGAAAAGAGAAAATAGATAGTCATGAGAAAATTTGAACTGTAGAAATACATAAGTAAAACAAATAGATAATAAAAATACGCCTCAGCTGCTTGAGTGTTAAGAGAAATAAATTCCACTGGTGTCAATATGCTTAGTCACAAGTTAGCCTGAATACAGAAACACTACAGATGTTTCGTTAGCTAATAAGCCTTACCTTCAGTGGTGGAGGGAAACAGCTGAAATATACCTACTTCCAAGTTCAGAAGAAGAGGGTTTAATTTCCGTGCACAACTCAGCATGAATTATCAAAGAGTTGAGCTTGTGTTTTTTGTTTCACTACTCACTGTTTTTTACTACTCATGCCCAGGTAAAGCAAAGTAATAGTTTAATAGTACTACATGGCTTCTAATCTCAATATAATAAATTTACACCACTTTATTTCTTGACACACGAACTTGCCATGTTTCAGTGCAAGAGACTCTTGTCTCCATTGACATGTCTTGCTGACACGCACTAAGGAATCATCTGCGTGATACTGGACTGTTATAGAAGAACATCATAACCTTGTCAGCAACAATGCAGAGAAGGCAAAATTTTTCAGCTAGTATGTCTGTATTTCAGGAAGAGATAAATGCAGTATTCATGTGATAATGACGATAAACACTCTAATTCTGCTACTAACTCTCAAGCATGTTAAGTGATACTAGCATTAAATATTTTTAAATTGGGACACTTATTTATACCAGTTTTAAGTAAGTTTTGGAAGACTCTGGAAATTCTTGAATACTAGTAGAAAGCTAATGCTACGTCAATATTTAGAAAGGGTAAATTAACCTATGTAATAGATCTGGTTAATTATAGGCCTGTCAGACTGATATCGATCCTGAAGAAAATAATGGAACAGCTGGTACAGGGTTTGATTAAAAAAAGAATTAAGGGGAGTTAATATAATTAATGTCAATTAGCATGGACTTATGAAAACTAAGTCTTGTCACTTCAACTTAGTGTTTCCTTTGAATACAACTGTGAATTTGGGCGATGCACATAATCTCTGACTTTGAATCATTTCATTTTGATGCAGTGAGTTGAACAATACAAAATCCTCTTGGTATATACTGTATGGAATAAAATCTGATTATCAGTGTATCTTGAAAGACTTGGCAGGATTTGTTTCTTGGTTCACCACTAATAAAAAAAACATTAATAAACTTTTACTGGTAAATTTTTTGTGTAAGAAATATTGATTCATTAAATCATAAATAGTGAAGGTCACTGATGTAAACAGAGTCCCTTGTAAACTGGCTGAATTACAATATGACAGAAGTAAAGTAAGTCTGTCAAGCAGAACATTGCACATCGTAACAAGATGGAGAATCATTCAGGGAAGCATTGATTCTCCCAAAAAAATCATGGTTATTGAGCTGAAATATATGCTAAATACGTATGTCATTGTGGCCAAAGCTTTGGGAGTGAACAAATGAATGAAACATTTTCAATGGGGAGATAATCTAATTGGAAAAGAAATTTTAATACCTCTATGTCATGTATATATATGTCTGGTTTTTGACATGGATATATTTGGAATACTGAGTCCAGTTATGGTGTGTGTACTCCACTTTTTTTCAAAAAATAATATTCAAACACTCAGAAGTTCAAAGAAAAGTCAAAGGTGTTATTTGAGGTGAAATAAGCACTTTGTAGCAGTTTTCCAAAACTGTTTATTTGTAGCATTCCTTTCACATTTTTATAGTTAAGTGTCTATATGGATGGCAGTATAGGTTTGTACAATTCCTATATTTTTCTCCTCCTAGACCCAGTTCCTACCCTCTAACTTATACTCATGACTAACAACTTGTCTTTTTTCCCTTTTGTCGTACAGACTTGAGAGGAGCTCAGTCTATTTAGCTTAACTAGGGAAATGTTAAGAGTAGACAATCATAGTCTACAGGTGCCTACCGAGGAACAGAAATCTGATTACTGGAGTGTTCTTCAGCCTAAGGGAGAAGAAGCAATGGGTGGATGCTCAAGCTACATGAATTAAGACCAGAAATAGGACACAGATTTTCATGTTGGATAGTAATTAAGTAATGGGACAATTTACCAAGGTTTTAATAATTAAGTAATGGGACAATTTACCAAGGTTTTAACAGATTTTCCATTACTGGAAAATAAATCAATATTCAACCTTTTATGTTTTTTGTTTGGTTTTTTTTTTTTCCCCTAAAACATGTAGTAGTTCAAGCATATCTATTAGGTATGAAGCAAGAATATCAGTAAGTCTTGTGTTCTGAATGACGTGAGAGTTCAGGCAAGGTAATCACAGTGGTTCCTTCTAGCTGTAAAATATGTGAAAATATGAATACAGATTAGTTTCTGTCAAAGTGACAAAACACATGTCAGTCTGGCTCGTTTTAAAATTGCCCGCTGTGCACATATCTTTAGAGTTGAGTTCCTTTGAATGCTTGTTATTTTTTGGATTGCTGACCAGAAAATGAGGTCTTTTTCTTGTTAGTGAAATCTTTGATGTTAATCCACAACCAATAAATGGAAACAAAGAATTCCAAAGTTCTTCCCCAAGCCCTGTTAGCTGCTTTTGAGTCTGGAGTCAGTGAAGAACATATGTGTGATGAAAAGGGAATGATTTATATTCCTTACTTTCATAGGAGTGAGGCAATGTTATTGTTCCAAATGTCATAGATACAACCATTTTTGGCTAATATGTTTTGTGTTTCAAGAAATCTATAGTTAAAATATAACCACAGTTGGACTAATCTATTCAGAAATGGCATTGTAAATTTCTTGTCAGAAGAAGATTAGTATCATGTCTTGGGGAAGAGTGGCTGGAAAGCTGCCTGGTAGTAAATGACCTGGGGGTGTTGGTCAATAGCAGGGTGAATATGAGCTGGCAGTGGGCCCAGGTGGCCAAGAACACCAACAGCATCCTGGCTTGTGTCAGAAATAGTGTGGTCAGCAGGACTAGGGAAGTGATTGCCCACCTGTCTTCAGCACTGGTGAGGCTGCACCTCAAATACAGTGTTCAGATTTGGCCCCTTCACTACAAGAAAGACACTGGGGTGCTGGACAGTGTCCAAAGAAGAGCAACAAAGCTAGTGAGGGGTCTGGAGAACAAGTCTCATGAGGAGTGGCTGAGAGAACTGGGGCTACTTTGCCTGGAGAAAAGGACGCAGAGGGGAGACCTTATCATTCTCTACAACTACCTGAAAGGAGGTTGTAGTGAGGTGGGGATAGGTCTCTTCTGCCAAGGCACAAGTGATAGGACAGGAGGAAATGGCCTCATGTTGCACCAGGCGATGATTAGATTGGGTATTAGGAAAAAATTTCTTCACTGAAATGGTTATCAAGCATTGGTAACAGACAACAGGGTGCCCTGGGGAAGTGGTTGAGTCACCATGCCGGGAGGTATTTAAAAGACATGTAGACGTGGCCCTTAGGGACGTGGTTTAGTGGTGGACTTGGCAGTGCTAGGCTTATGGTTAGACTCAATGATCTTAAGGGTCTTTTCCAACCTAAATTATTCTACAACTTTAACTGGCTAAACTGAATTAATTTGGGTTCATGCCTGAGGAACAGTTAATTCACACATGAACTGTGCCATCACCATGCTCAGTTTTTTAACCATCCTGCATTGTTCATTCACTACATGCAACTGAATAGCCCTCTCCTGTCCAACAGACCCACTGTGATATTTATACCAAGTAGAATATTCATCTCAGTCAGGTGACATTTGCAGGTATGGAAATTTTACTTCACCTGACTTGTAATTTCTTTCAGTGAAGCAATGAAAACTCTAAAAATTCATTAACTATTGTCCCAATCAGTCCCATGGACTTGAAGGCTTTAGCCCACTAAAGAGTTGAGTAATTAATTTTGTCTTTATTTGACCAGCATCAGCAAGACAACACAATGTGGCTACCATTGTTTAATTAAACAAATCAAAATGCTGTCAGTAAAGGTTGTCTTTATGATCTTTTGTCTACTATTGTTGATTTTGTATGTGTTACAGAAAATTGCTAATGTGACCTACAATTATTGACCAATTCAGTAAGAAAGTATCATAGTGCACAGAGAGGTACAGGATAGGAGACTAGTTCATTTCTTTCCACGGAGTCCTTGGCCTAGTAAGTCTTACAAAACACATCCCAGTGACAGAAAGAGATAAATTTTTTCTTTGTGTATATTTGGTACCTTTAGAAATGCAGAATCAAAATTCTACTCCATTCTAATCATTAGTAGGAGTCCTTTTAAGGCTTGGGGTTGTGTTTGAATAGGGTTTATGAAATGTTCATAGCTCTGAATTTGTATAGTGATACACTGAACCTTTGTAAGTCAAGTACAATAGAAACACGAAGATAATGCCAGTTAAGTTTTCTTTTGTAACACAGGGAAACAAGACTATTTGATCTGATATAAGCCATGATACGCCTATATCCAACACAGTGGAGTGCAATGCCACAAAAGCAAGTAGCAATGTAAGTTCCAAATGGACAAATTACATTGCAAAGTCTAGGAAAAAAAGTTATTGGCTTGATCCTTAGAATAAAACATGCTCAGCAGCAGTTTTTATCTTTCAGCAAGTCTTTTAAGTGCAGTGCAGCATTCCATTTAGTAACTGTTACACATTCAGTTCTCTTAAAGGCATTTTTTCATTAGGTTGGTTGTTGCTGTGCTGTACTTCATTGCATTATTTGGTGTGTCCTTAGTGGCAAAATCCTCCGGATAGCTGGGTTTGTTTGTTTTGTGGATCACATTGTTTTTTCTATTTTACTTATTAATTTCAAGACGAAAATAATTGTTTAATAATGGAACACGTGATTGTCATGAACACAGAAAATGATTTTTTATCTCACTTTATCCTAAAGTTACACAAATAATTGTAGTGCAAATTTTCTGTTTATCAAACATGTAATTAAATCTTTACAGATAATTTTATGCACATATCTGTAATATATTCATAACAAATATCAAAACAAAACTACAGTTAATGAATGTTCACACCACAATAATTATATTTACTTTATTTAATATACACTTAAAATGAATGCATTTGTAATTGCTTATTCTTCAAACAGATTAACTCCTGCCTCTTTAATCCTACTATGCAACCTTCAGAATGAGGCTTCATGGATGCACTGAGAAATCTGGCAGTTTAGTATTATTCAATTCCACAGGGGTAAAAAGATCATATTAACCCTTACTGCATCTTGCTACCAGATATGCTGTATTTGACATTAGTTATATTGGTGTTGTAAAAGTAAGACTTTTCAGACTGACTCAAAGATTCTGAAGGGGAATTCAGATATCTGAAAAAAGGGTTCTGAGCCCATTCTGCCTCACAGAATAGTCAGATATGGATTCAATGCACACACTAAGTTTGACAAATATACTTTCAGAAATTACTTTTGTTACTGGGAATGTTATTTATGTGTCCCTATACTGACATCACAGACTTCAGTCTGATACTGAATCAGATTCTCAGATGACATAAAGATAACTTGCTTTTGCTGAAGTTGTAATAATGCTAGTAAGCATGCTGACCTGGTGAATCTATACGTAAATGTGCCATTCTCTCTTTCTTCCCTCAAACATGCTAAGCTGTGCAAAGGCTTTTCTTGCTTAGCAAAAGAAAATCTGAAGTTTCAAATCACCCTCACAGGGCTGTCTGCTAACAAGATCAGAGACTACATGTGCACATCAACGTGCAGCTGTGGGATTCTGAATATACTGATGTACATATAGAATCATAGAATGGCTCATGGAATCATAGAATGCATATACATGCACATGTATGTATATACATGTAATTGTGTTTGTAACTCCTGGCAAATCAGCTTCCCCTTGGGTTAAAGTGAATTGTAATTCAGTTAAAATGTGAGTTTAGGGTATTATCGGATAATAATAAGATATAGCAGAGAATTCCAATAAAATCTTAAATATTCTGTTTCCAAGAAACTCTAGAATACATTGTAAAAATACTGTAATAAAGAGGAAGACAGATAATACAGCTTTGTCCATATGTTACATTTCAGATACATTTATTATATAGTCATTTAAGGCAGGGACAGATGGGTTTGAAGTTGTCAATGAGACTCAATGTCATATACTCTGGTCTGTAAATGTGAGCAACAGCATGTTTAATATAACTTACTTCTGGCACTGCTCAAGGTAAGTCTCATAAGGATTGCCAGGCTTCATTTCTTTTTCTTTGAAAAAGAAACTAAGGAGACAAAATAGATGTAAGGTTAAGTATCACAACAATGCCAAGTTGGTAGAAAGTCATGGCCATGTAACAATGGCATACTTTCCCTTTTCTTTTTTCCCTCCTTGCTATTTTTATACCAGATTATAAAACCAAAACCAAGATGGGCTTTATTGATTTACACTCTGATATCTGTTAAAAATAACTGAAGAATTGCGCAGTTTGCTCATCAGCATATAACTCAACATTGTATTTTAAGAATAAGCAGTAAACCCTTCAGAATTAGTTAGATTCAAGTCACACCCATAGCAGCAGAACATAGCAGAAATGTCAGTGTGAAGGTAATGTTAGATATTTTGTTGTTTTGCCTCCAAAATGTAAGAAAATCATATTTTAGCCAAATTGCCTCCTAAAGTTTATAGTCTGTGCAATAGACATGCAATAGTATGTTCACTACAATAGCAGTGAAAATTAAACACAACTGTTCCTCCCGATATAACTTTACTTTCCTTCACCTGGTCGATAACATAGCTCCAGGCTGCCAACATTTTCCCCTTCGCCTGTCATTCAGATGATGCTACTGCTCTCCTTTAATCCCTCTCCCCTCAGATGCAATGAATCACAGGGTGCACCGGTTTGACCTGACAGGGATCAGTTTTATCACATTAAGTTGCTTCCAGTCACTGATTCCATATAGACATGACCAAGGGTTGCGATACACAGATACTTCTCCTCTTGAGAAGACCTAATCCTTAGGACTTACTACCACTTCCTCTTCTATGCTACATTTAAGTCAGAGCACCAGATAAAATATTGACATGAGATTAACTACGGCCTGTAGCCATAGCTTTTGCAATGCTCAGCATAGCAAAGAATTTTAACTTGTTCATTAATATCAGTGATTTTACTGAGCAAGAAGTTTTCAACATAAAGGATCAAGATTTATTTGTTCACTTGTATAACACTGTCAAAATGTATATCTATAGCATCTAGTTAATATGCTAGCTAAACTGCATATGTATATTCTAATTCATTGGGTTTTTGTAATGTTGCTACTTATTTTTACTCTCCATCCTGTTACAATTAACATGGCAAAGCCTATAGCTGACAAGTAAAACAGTTTGAAGCTTTGAAATTTTTAGGGTAATCTGTACAATTTTTTCTTATCCCAATAGAATGACAGTAAATTTGACTGATTGAATTCAAACAGTAAACCTTTCAAAGCAACCATCTGGCTTTCAACATCCCCCTTTTACTCTTCTTTAAGGTAGGATTGCTGTGATTGCCACAGTCAAATAGACAAGTTTGGTTCCAGTACGTAAGGCAAAATACTGACATTGTCCAGCCCTTTCTCTGTAAAAATGCTTTAGTTTTTCAAAGACAATGGTCTTGATCTTTGTTTTATGCCAAGATCCCTTTTAAACAGGCCTTTCCGTGAAATAGCCTTCAAGTTGCCTTTGAGGCACTTTCACTGTGTTTCAGCTAAGCAAAGTGGTGTAATAGTGAAGAAGAACTAAGCTTCTTTCCCATGTAACTATTTGTCTAGTGCGAGTCTCCAAAGTGATCTGGGAATGTCACCTGTGGGTTAGTAAAAACTAATTATAAGCATAAAGAATATAATAAATGGCTGGAGAATGCTCAGGTTATATAAATTACAGAGCTTCCTTGACTTTTTATCCTGTATATACAAAGCTGTTCCTTTGCTCATGCTGTTCAATTCTAATTAAAAGGAAAACCTGACATTTTCAGGAGAAAACAAATATGCTTAATAAGTCCTGATTATTGTTGCAGGAGTAGCAGGAAAAGAGCCCAAAGACTTAACAGCATGATAAAATTTTTGAAAGAAAAAGTGGTGCTTTTCATTTTAGCCATTTCCAACTTTGCAAGTGTCTTTACTTTCTACCATTTTTTTCTTCCAGCTCCTTTCAGAGTATGATTTTTCTAGCATACACATCACAACATAAATGGCTTTGTAGATGTAATCTGATTACCATTTTAAACACTGAGATGACCTTTCTTCCACATCTGTATATATGCCTGGCTTTTTACTTCTCCTGTTGGCTTCTTATGGGTTTTTTCTTCCTCATTTTCTTCAACATGAAAGCCTCAGAAATAGCAACACGCCTACCAAGCAATGAGGACAATCTGAAGTGCAGCTGTCTCATTTCTGCATTCCTTTGGCTTTGTCTTTGATAATGAACTCACTGCCTGTTTATACTGCTCTTACGACTTAATTTAGTTCCTGCTTTAACTGTCACAGTATCTTCGCATAAGTGTTCTCCTAAATCAGTTTACAATGAAATCCACAGCCCCATTTACTAATATTGTATTACTACTTTGATCTCCTTACAATATTCATCCATGTACAGGAGGTCAAGCCTCAGTGTGTGTAATGGATGAAGGTCACATCACGTCCGATCTCAAGCAAATCTACCAAATCTCTGCTTTGCTCCCTAAGTATCATTGCATCATAGTCCTTATTCCCCTCTCTGATTTGTTTATTCTTATCCTCTGGTTCTTGCAGTGTCCATTAATTTAAACAAACAAACAAATGAATGAACAAACAGATTGGTTGCTGTTGATACAAAGGCCTTTAGTCACACTGCTGTTGCCATTTGAAAGAGTCTGGTTATCTGAGGTGTTTCAGCATAAAATGTCATAAGGTAATGATCTATTTAATACTTTTATGTCTGTAAACAATCCAGTGATGTTTATAGGCGAAAAGTTATAGAAAGATTTGACCCAGCCAGAATCTCATGGGAATCTGCAGGCACTTTGTTATTTGAGGTTGGAGATAATTTTATGTCAGTCAGTGAAACGGTAACTTAGCTGTTCGCCCCCACTCAATCCATTAATCAGAACACGATAGGCAAATAGAAGGAAGATAATTAAAGAGAAACATCAAAGACACTCCAGGGTACAGAGAGAGTGGTACGAAGTTAAAAAAAATAACACTGTATCAACTGACATTCAGATGTAGATTTGTGTGGGATTTTCACAATTCTTGCTATTGTGTTGATGAAGAATTATAACAAAACTGAATGAAAGATTAGCGGATGCAAAAAGGAAGAAGAAACTTGAAGAATAAAAGGTATGAGACAACAGACGATGTGGCTGGAACATGTGACATGGGAGCAAGGCAGGGAGAAGGAGAGAGATGATCCAAACAAAGCCTGATTCTTGAAAATGAGCAGAACAAATACACATGACAGGCAAGAGCAGAAGAGAGAGATGAAGATTAAGAAAAATCAGATAGCTGCAGAACTGAACAAAAGAAGTGGAGTGTGTGTAATTAGGACCAAACCTTGAATTTATCAGGAAAGCTTGTAACAAATAATAGAAAGCATGGATCCAAATAAATGCATATGTTCACACTCATTCAAATCTCCCGGTTCAGACTTAAAGAAGGAACTGGGGGACTGTTCTATTCTGTTTTTCTAAATTACAACCTTCTCTTTTATCTAGTAGAAATAATAGGTATCTGTGAATAGCTATAAATGTGGAAATGTGTTTCACTTTTCAGTTATGTTAAATATAATAAAAAAAAAAAATCTCTAAGTATTTACTAATCTTGCCATTCCCATAACATATCTTTCTTCCATGGCTACATTTTACCATGTTCACTTTCAGTCTTTATCTCCATCTAACACTTTGTGGAGAAATAAGTTACTAACTGAGAAAAGAAATCCTATCCAAGAGATGGTAATACATCTTTCATATTTTTCTGGAATATTTTTTGCTAGTGTTTTGAACTGATGGCTACTATTTAACAGATAAAAATGGGTATAAAATAAAGTGAATAGGAATTCTGAACTCTTTTACTTATCTTAGATTTGTAATATATGTATTTTAGCTTAGCTATGGCAGAAGGAAATCCTAGAAGCAAATTCTATTCTAGAAATTCTAGAATGCCAAAGATACTTCTCAGTAGCACGTGCTTCAGCCTAGGCACCTGTTCAGCCTTGTTAAATTTGTTTACAGTAAAACTTTACCACCAAACAAAAAAAAACAACTCAAATTGAGAATGAAAAAAGAGGACTTTGTTCATACAGTATTTCCTTATGCAATTAAAAATAAGATATAAAAATTCATCATTATAGAACAGTCACCCTTCCATCTAGAATTGTGTCAGATTTGTCTCAGGGATTCTAGTGAGACGTAATGAATAATTTCACACACAGCACATATTGAATTGATGCCGCAACTTTCTTTGAAGGTGTTCTATATGTTCTAGGCTAATAAAAATTTGCACAAAGACCTGTACTCTGGAAGACAAGAATATTATGCATGAAACCTGAAAACAATTCCTTTTAGAGAAAGAATGTATTCTAAACCTTGTGCAGCATACAATAACTCAGGTTTGTAATCAGCTGCAAACTGGTAGAGCAAACATTTTTTAATTTCTGTATCTGATGCACAGAAAAATTATGCAGACATTCCTCCAATCACATGCCTCTGGACTCTATTGTCTTCGCTTTGTAAGCATCAGTTCAACCAGAAAACAGCCCAAACTCCAAATGCTACCTAGTTATAAAATAAGAGAATACCACAGAACACTTCCTTTTTTTTTAACATATGAAAAAAATGTCTGTACTTTCTCATCCTTCAAAGACATAAGACTGTCTTCGGCTTAATCCTGAGCAACAAATTGTGCATGAGCCAAGGAAACCTAAAATAAATTCAGATGTCAAGTAAATAGTGACTTCATGCTGCTGTCTAGGTACAAGACATTCAAGGGAAAACTACTGAAACTGTACTTGTTATTTATTGGGAAGTCACATAAAAGTGAAACACAAGTCCAGTTTCATCTCTGTTGGTTTATCTTTTGAACGGCAACAGAATCATAGCCCTATATGCTCCATATATGAGCCCTGTAGCTCAGGCAAACCTCTCCCTCCATGTCTATAAAGAAAGTACTTTTTCCCAACTCACATAGCTGTAATTCCGAAGCAATTATTTTAAAGGAAAATGGAATTCCCATTAGAATAAAATTAGCATGAATAACTAGAAAATGGGACACGTGACTGAAAATTGCAAGAGGTCTTTAAGATCAAGAAATAATTTTTCCCAATTCACCAGCTCACCTACCAAATTAATCCACCTTCTTAGGCACATATGGAAAAAACCCTATGTATTTTCATCTTGGAAATGTATACTACCTTACCTATTGGATGATTTCCTACTTCCAGAATTTCCTATAAAACTTTTTATCCCTGTCCAAAATTATAGCGTCACTGAAATCCTGATTTTGAAAATGGCATATATATTAAAAAAGCTGTAGGACCGGACGCCTGAGCTGTGATTTGACAAGAACTGTCCACACAAAAGGTACAAAAGCCCAGACATTCATTTCATAGAAAACTAGGGAGGTAACAGAAATTGCTGAAATGAACTGGAAGGGATTGTCTTCAAATAATAGTAACTCTGTGCTGCCCTTAAATCCCAGTTAAATTCCATGGAGAATTTAATGCATTTATTATTAATTTTACACTAATGTACTAAAAGCATAACTTGGAAAACTGTTGTCAAATCATTCACAATAGCATAAACTGTCACCGTTTGCCCTTTAGCGATTTAGGAATCATATTCATTTCATTGCAGAAGTGTCTATGCCAAATACTAAACTACCCAAGCTCTTCTTTAAATGTACATACACATTACAACTGTATTTATACGTGAAGAGGTACTAGACTAAACAGAGGTCTCAGCAGCAATACCCTGGGATAATAAAAGCAAACTTGAATTCTTTGTTATATAATAGGGAAAACAGTTTGCACGGTGAACGTGATTTCAGGAAGCATCCGAAATCCACGCTTATCTCTTGAAGGTGAAATCACCTTGTTCTCCTAGGTTCATTTAAAAGCAGTGCAATTTGTTGTTGAACTACAAACAAAAATGAGTTTCTTTCTTTATCTTCACTTTTATTTTCTTTTTACCAATATCAGTTTCTTGAGCTGTTTCAATCCTCTAGGTTTATAGGTTTTATCAGCATTTTGGATGAATAGTGAACAGAATAATACACCTCATTGGCATGGAATAATTTTTATTTTATATGGGGTGAGCATGATTCCTATTCATTTCTTAATGTTAAAGCATCCCGTATAAAACAGTTATAATCTTCAGATGCATGCACTATTCTTGCAAGATATTCCATATGCCCTAGAGACAATTGATTCTGTAAATCAACATTTCCCTTATCTCAAACATTCCCACTAAACCAATTTCAGATCCTGTTCTCAGTTTATTTTGCTATTTTGCTAGTTCTTCTTTAGCATAACCATTAAGTTAGAACAGGCATGGGTCTTGCACTGCACAAACAACTACCTGTAGTTTGACATAAGGAATATGCAAGAATCAATTACTACAATTCTTATTTACCCAAGGTCACAAAAGAGGCATTTTGTCCTCAGGGTTAGAATGAAAAGTCAGTATGAAATAAACTGGTATTTCTAAATTCATTGTCATTTAGATGGCATCTAACAGAAATTTATAGTAGCATGCATAATGGACTTGAGGGAGTTTCATTTTAATACCTTAAGTAGCCTCTTGCAACATTCTAGTCCAGTCCTCTGTTTTGAATCTCTTGTAATCTCATGTAAGTCATTGCGTTTATGTCAGTCATGGAAAGGTAGCAAAACATTGTCTGTGTTGTCAACTTCTACAAAAATTTGCAACTATGTTAAATATTCTAGCCTGTACCATGAAAGCTATGAAGAAACTAATAGGAAAGCAGTAGTGTAAATACATCACGAAAGGGACATATAGCTTATAAAATACAATTTACATTATAAAAAATCATTAGAGGGAAGAGACAACACTGTGAAACTATTAAAATAATAATTACAATAAGTAATTTAAATACATTAATTGTATTTAAATAAAGTAATTGTAATTAATTACAATAATTACAATATATAAAATAATAATTACAATAAGTAATTTAAAAATCTAAACCTATTGCTAATCAGGCCTGTAAATAGCATTTCATAGAATCATAGAATGGTTTGGGTTGAAAGGGACCTTAAAGGTCATCTTTGCACTCCCCTACTGCATCATTGCAACCCCCCTACCATGGGTAGGGACACCTCCTGCTAGACCAGGCTGCTCAAAGCCCCATCCAGACTGGCCTTGAACACTTCCAGGGATGGGGCATCCACAACTTCCCTGGGCAACCTGTTTCAGTGTCTCACCACCCTCACCATAAAGAATTTCTTCCTAATATCCAATCTAACTCTCCCCTCTTTCAGTTTAAAATGGTCACCCCTTGTCCTATCGCTCCACTCCCTCATAAAAAGTCCCTCCCCATCTCATCTGTAGGCACCCTTTAGGTTCTGGAAGGCTGCTATAAGGTCTCCCCGGAGCCTTCTCTTCTCCAGGCTGAACAACCCCAACTCTCACAGCCTGTCTTCATAGCAGAGGTGCTCCAGCCCTCTGATCATCTTTGTGACCCTCCTCTGGACCCGTTCCAACAGGTCCATGTCCTTCTTATGTTGGAGTCTCCAAAGCTGAACATAATACTCCAGGTAGGGTCTCACCAGAGCAACGTAGAAGGGTAGAATCACCTCCCTTGACCTGCTGTCCACAATTCTTTAAATGTAGCCCAGGATGCAGTTGGCTTTCTGGGCTATAAGCACACATTGCCAGCTCATGTTGAGTTTCTTATCCACCAACACCCCCAAGTACTTCTCCTCAGGGTTGCTCTCAAACCTTTGACCAAAGGAATCCTGGATATTACAGTGCCTTTAGATCCAGAAAGATTTGATATTTCCCACTCCTTACAGCTCTTTAAAGTGACATCTGCAGAGTTTTTTCAGATTTTATTTCTTGAAGTACTAAGTCTATAAGCATATGGGATGAGGATATATGTGGTTAATGTTGCTGTCGTCTCAATATGATTCAGTGAGATATTTGAGAGAGGAGCAATAAAAACATTAGAAAAATTAGGTGATTTTTGCTCACTTACACCTAATGAAGACAAGGCTTTGGAATAGGAGAACTATGATCAGGACAAACATGGAATATTTAAACACACGGAATGCTTTAAACACTGCCATTTTCAAAAATGTTATTAAGTCATGCTAAATACTACAGTACAAAATAAAATATGAGCATATATTAAAAAATTTATGAAGAAGATACCAGCTCTGCAGAAGTCATTGGTAGACAGCAGCAAAAGCCTACATAGACATTTCTGGAATACTTAAGTCTATGTGCACAAAATCACTGAGATGTAGAGAACTATTTTTTTGTATGCTGTGATGTGCTGCTGAGGAAGATCAAATCTTGTCTAGTATTGAATGCAATCAGATTAGTGAGATACAAACATAAAATATAGAAGACATCAAAACAACTTCAACACACTGAGTTTGAGGATGTATAACTCCAGCTTCAGCAAACTAATTTGAAGACAAGATGAAAAACTTTGGACTAAGTAAGTAATTAACTGAAGTCAGTAAAAAGATTTGAATAGGAGCTGAATCTTGTTGAAAGGTAATTTTTTTTCAATTGTCCCAACTTTAATGACCTGAAAGATACAGTTGTCAGGGAAATGGTAAATCTGACACAGCAAAATTTTGGTAGAGGAAACAAAAAAAACCAAAACTAAAGAACTCTTATATGAGGGTTGGGAAATACAAAAAAGTTCAAGATTACTTGACTAAAGTAATTACCTGACTAAAGATTTCAGTGACAAAGATATTGGTGAAGCTGACGTATCTGAAGCTTGTAAAGATGCAATCACAATAGAGAAGCAGTTGTAAACACGTCTATACAAATAAGTTGATAATTCTGTCTGGCAGACTTAAAGAAGTGAAAGATCTATTGGAGAGTAATTTTATATTGGAAAGGAAGAAGAGATATATATTACATGCTCAGAAAGGAAAATGGTCATCAACCTAGAATTTTCTGTGATCTTTTGTATGAAGTATTTGTGAGTATAAAAAAAAGTTTTTACATTGACAAAATTGTTAACAGTCATATTAACACTTTTTACATTTTTTGCACAGTTGTTTTTACACAATTTTAATACTTGATCTTTCTTTCTGTAATCAAAATGTCAGTATTGTTTGGAAATAAACATGAAGACTACCAATAGGGACAAATTGATGATACAAGTACCTAGCATTATAACTGCCTGCTTGGACAGGCCTGACCTCTTACATAAATATTTTCATAGTAAGTCTTTAGAGGAGAAAGCAAAGGAAAGAGTTTTAGCCCCTTTGAATTTACCAAGCATCTTTACTCTTAAAGGTGATCAATTTACAGCAGTTATGACTTATTGATAATTTTTGTTGCTATGACTTATTGCTAAAGACTATTTGCTAATTTTCTCTAAGGATATGTCTCATCCTTATAAACACTAAAAAAAGTTTTGCATAACTTTGAAGAAAAATATGTTCTAAATAACTAAAATCAGACCTCAAAAAAAAAAAAAAAATCAGGAATGTGTTTTTCCATTGCCGAATTTAGCCATGACAAGAAAAAGAGTGAGCCTGGATTAAAATTACTTGAAGAGTAATTTGAAGAGATCTAACTATTCTTGTTCTGAGTGGAAATTCAGAAAGATTGCAATAGTGTAAATTACTGTTTACATGAAGACAAGTACTGTAAATATTTTTACTGATTGAAGTTTAATAATATAGCTTGTTTTTCAGATTTATATGGTAATTCTCCTGTAAAGCTAATGTGGTGGATTAGCCGATTTTCTTGGTTTCAGTTAGATAAAAATAAGCTTCTTCAACATGTCATCTTTTCTTGCCATTTTACATTGCCTTCTTCCTCTACCCTTTAGTTTGTTTGGGATTTTTTTCAGAAAACTGTGTTCAAAATGGGCAAAACGTTCAAGATCTGTATTATCAACTCTAACTATTATGCAAACCTCTTGAAGTTCAACAAGTCCAAGTACAAGGTCCTGCATCTGGGTTGGGGCAATCCCAGGCACAAATACAGGCCAGGCAGAGAAAGGATTTAGAGCAGCGCTGAGAAGAAGGACTTGAGTGTATTTGTGGATAAGAAACTCAATATGATCTGACAATGTGTGCTCGCAGCCCAGAAAGCGAACTGCATCCTGGGCTACATTTAAAGAATTGTGGACAGCAGGTCGAGGGAGGTGATTTTACCCCTCTACTCC
Organism: Larus michahellis; assembly: GCF_964199755.1. Lineage (NCBI taxonomy): Eukaryota > Metazoa > Chordata > Aves > Charadriiformes > Laridae > Larus > Larus michahellis. The sequence continues at coordinate 61,433,689 of NC_133930.1, forward strand.
ACTCTGGTGAGACCCCACCTACCTCCAGATCTGGGGCCCCCAACATAAGAAAGACATTGAAAGACATTGACCTGTTGCAGCAGGTCCAGAGGAGGGCCACGAAGATGATCAGAGGGCTGGAGCACCACTGCTATGAAGACAGGCTGAGAGAGTCGGAGTTCAGGTTGGAGAGAGGACGTTCAAGGGCAACCTTATAGCGGCCTTTTAGTACTTAAAGGGGGCCTACAGGAAAGACGGGGAGGGACTTTTTATCAGGTAGTGTAGTGATAGGGTGAGGAGTAATGGCTTTAAATTGGAAGAGGGGAGATTTAGATTAGATATTAGGAAGAAATTCTTTACCATGAGGGTGGTGAGACAGCGGAACAGGTTGCCCAGGGAAGTTGTGTCTGCCCCATCCCTGGAGGTGTTCAAGCCTAGGCTGGATGGTGCTTTGAGCAACCTGGCCTAGTGGAAGGTGTCCCTGCCCATGGCAGGGGGCTTGGAACCAGATGATCTTTAAGGTCCCTTCTAAGCCAAACCATTCTATGATTCCATGATTCTATGATGATTATATACATAACCTATATTATCCATACATATGTACACACACACATATATATGGAGATGTGTGTGTGTGCATGTATGTGTGTGGTCAACACATTGTTAAATGGAAATCAGTTAAAATAAGTCCAAGAAAGATCAACTCGGTATTCGGGGGTTCCTTTTATTATAGTAAGCGTAGTAGTATCATATAACACCCAAATACATCTCACTTAAAAATTTAACCCTTGTGTTATTAAAAGGTAGTCATAATATTTATAGCATTAAATATTAAAACAGTCATTACATTATATGTATTTCCTTTATTTTCTTCTATTCTTCTGAAAGAGTCCTTCAAATTCATTTATCTCTCCTCAGGCCCAAAGTTCACTGAACAGACCTCTTTAGACAGATGTGATTTTGTCTGTACTTCCACACTAAACTAATATATCTTTCCTATGATTTTCATAGGTGTATTTAAATGGGAAATGCTTCCACCCACAAGCCTTCTGTTAGTCAGTTTTGGACTCTTCCATTATGAAGGATTTGCCTGACAATGTTAGTGCATATGATAACATTGTATGGCTAAATTCTGTAATCACTAAATCCTGGGGACTCGTAGAAATGTTTTCAGCCCTTTCAGCCAAAGTTTAAACACAAAGCAAGACAACCTTTTTTCAAGGTTAAAAAACCAAAATTTTATTTTTTTTTTTTTAAAAAAAGAGCATTGCTGTGGAAACTAATCTTCTGTATTTCTCATACAGATACTGGGCAGTCCACCTGGATCATTCTGAAAGTCCACTTTGATACTAATGCAGAAACAGTTCTCTTCTATCCACTTTTTCTCTTACTGTTATAAATTTTCTGCTGGCATTTCTTATGGGTCACATTCTGTCCTTGCATGATAGAAACATGGTATGGACCCTCTCTGTACAACAGCAAGGGAATTTCCTGCAGTCAGACTTTCTACACATTTCATTTGTCAAGTTCCTGAAAAACTGTGTGCTCAGCTATATGACATCAAGGGAAAAATTAACTTTTGTATGTATGTCAGGAAATTATGAGATAACACTTGCTTCTCACATAAAAGTTATTCAATGGTGTCAAGGCTCTAAATTTTAACAAGGAATATAGAATACCAATGGAAAACATTATTAATTTTAGTAATCTTACATATTTCCATAAGACTGTAAGACAGTATAAGATCCTCAAATGAAAAAGGTTTGGTGGAATTGGAAAAGCAATGAAATTGGGTTAGGTGTTTTTTTTTTTCTTTTAATCTGATCATTAGGCAGTACCAGTGTTTCTGAAAGCCCACAAGAGCAGAAAAATAAATTGAAAGGAAAACATACTGAAAGGAAACAAACTCATTATTTAGATACCTGATTTCTGAAGCAGTTCTTCTGTCTTCAGGGAAGTGGCGTAATGACATAAAATTGGGGCAAAAATAAGGAAAACATGGAATTATTTTTTTTTTCTTTTTTGCTGTGTGCTCTGCATCATTAAACCCAACATATTTCAGTTTGTTAGCTCTGATCTGATTCCTATAAGTCTGACAATAATATCAAGAGATAGAATGGACAACCTTTGGAAACATTTTTAAGCTGTATTTTATAACAAATCTCATATGTAAGTGTTTCAACATTAATCCCAAGATGTCCCTTTAAGAAAATCTTTGCACAACTGCTTTGTAGTACCTAAGCTCTGCATCAGCCACAAATCTTACTAATCAATGAAGAAAGGATGACTGAAATACTTTTTTTATGGTATTATGCTTCTGTTTCTAATTTTATCCTCATCTTTTCCTGATTATATGGAGAATAATATTTCTTCCCTTTCATTGAGAACAAACCCAAAATATTAAGGTTTGATTCCTTAGAAGTTGTGAGGTTTGGATTTTTTTTTTTGTTTTCTCCAGGGGCACATAGTGTACCCAACACCCTGATATTATGCATGACCAGTGTTTTTATTACATTGAGGATGTTTTATATTGTAGCTATAGCTGCTACTACTGAAATACTTAAGTCTACGTCACTAATTCCATTATAAACCCCCTGTTTTCTGGTGATTCAGCTTTAAAATTTTTCTCTGTGTTTAAAATGGAAGTCATTATTTCATCCTTGAAGGTTGTTTTTTGGTTTTGTTTGGGTTTTTTTTGTTTGGTTTTATTTTGGTTTTATTTTTTTTTTAACCAGGTTTAAAAACAGACCATTTGATAATTTTTTAAATGGATTAATCTGCCAAAATAAAAAAGTAGCAATTCATTGTCTATCAATACATTACGTTCTTATAATCAGCCTCCCCAAACCTGATATATAAACAGATAAATAAAGTTCTGACTTTTGTTTGTGATTACACCATGATGTAACTTATCTCTGAAAAAAGAGAAAGTGTTACGTAAAACATTAATTTGTTAAATGCACTACACAATCTATTTATCAACCTTGTGAAATACATGGCTTATTCATCTACTGCATGGCAAAAGCCACATGCTGGTATATCTACTAAGTGCAGATATATGCTGAGACACTATATTCCATCTGAAACGTTCACACATCTTAACATTACTTTTGGTACTTAATTACTGTGGTACATAAATACTACAAATTGCATTTTTTTATTCACTTTAGACCATTTTAAATGTTGTTTTCATATGACTAAACATTTTAAAAATCTGAATAGCTTAAACCACTGTTTTGAACTTTTGGTCACTTTTTAAGCCTCTAGAAGCTGAATATTTTTAAATCAACCTTTGTGGAAGTACAGTTTACATGCATATTCGTTCTTGAATCCTATAACAGATAGTTTTTACTCTGACCTCACTAAGAGATTGCAAAGATTCAGAACTCCATTTTTACAGAGGCATAGGCTACAAAAAAAAAAAAAAAGTAAAGAGACAACAACTCAGATTCTCAACAATGTTTATAACGGTGGTTTTAATCTTAATCCCGAGAATTACTTCAATATAAAACATTAATTTAAAATTATTAATAATAATAAATATGTTTCAGGCCACCATTCAAAATTTGTAACAATGTGTCAGCCAAACCATTCTTCTGAAGTCTGTTGTTGCTGGATATGTTGCTGGACTTATATTAGTGAAGTTTAGTAGAGGAGACTACTTCTATCATAAGTACAAAGAAAGTTTCACAAACAGAGTAAATGTCATTTACAGTGATATAAACCTAAACATATTGCACTGCTTTGCTGAAGTAAATGATATCTTCTTAGGGGAATAAAAAAAAATCATTAATAGACTGACTCAAGACCTTTACTTTGATTTTTGATTACTGTTCACTTTCAGGGTTTAGAAACCCCTCTAAACAAAACAATTCACACCGGATATAAAATTTCAACTGTTAACTACTCTTAGTACAAACTTAACTCAATCTGATTTTTTTATTCTAGTTAAATGATTATGCATGCATGCACGAATGTCTGTACATGTGTAAAAATTCTCTGCCCCTACATTTCTAAATGCCTTTATAAAGCTGTTCAGTTCCCAGTGAAAGAAAGGGAAATAATTTCAAGCACGGCACAAGTGCATGGAGAAAGGTTACTCTGTTCTGTGTAAGTTTGGCTGTGGTCATTGCCTCCCCAGGTGAACTGGGAGAAAAGACAATCCATGCTCTACCACCTCCCAGGGCAGGCAGGAATTCCAAGTGTAGGTACTGACAGATACCTCCCTTTCAACAGCCCTGTTTTGATTACATTATTCCGTGCTACAGATAAAACCTAGGGTCCTATTGCAGGGTGGTTAATTTAAGTAGATGTCTACAATCTTCACTTTAAACCTTTCTCAGAGATGCTAAGCCCTTTGTGGAGTTAGATCTGTAGGCCAAAGACCAGCATGAAGTTGCAGTGAAAGAATACAAATTCCTTTTAAAACATACAAGGTTTTGCTGCATTCATCATTTAATTTTGCAGATCTTCAACTTTGAGTAGTACTGAAATAATAATATGTGGTATGAGGAAGAAAGGTGTGTGACTGCTTTCAAAACCATTGATGTACCATACTCTGCCATAATGACTTGTGGGTGTCAGGTAAGTTAGTATTAAAAAAAAAAAAAAAAAAAACGGTTTGACTTTAAGAACTAAGAACTTTATTTTAGGAGGTTTGACAATATTGTTTCATTGAAAAGACACATTTTTCCATGAGTTGACTTCTTCATCTGTATTACACCTTGCACTGAGTTTTATAAACACATAAATAATTCATTGTGTTCATGAAGCTAGTTGTAATGCATCACTTTGATGAAGACAATGTTTAATTCCTGAAACTGGTTTCATTACTCTTTTACAAAATGTTAAATATTTTTTTTGTTTCTTGGTAACATGTGATATAATTGCTACATTTGCTACAATCTGGACTCTCCTTTTAGTTATTCAGTATTTGATTCTCAGACTAAAAAGTATACAAAATTTGCAATAATATTTCAAATTCTATGAACTGTTTAAGGCTGAATCCTGATAGCCTCAGCAGTTATTAAATTGTTCCCTGCTATGTAAATAGTGCTTTGTGAAAAGTGAAAGAGCTACAGATTGAACACAGCACTACTTTTCAACACAATTAAAGGCATATTCTGTCTTCTGTAGCTTTTACTTCTGTAGAGATTAAAAAAAGGAAAGGCTTTTAAGACCTGTGGCATATTGGAAAATGCCTTTCTCAAAATCCTAACAACTAAACTTAGCTAGCTCCATAAACAGACACCCTGCGATCTCGTACAGTTATTACTAATACATTATTCTACTGTCTCGTAGTTGTCTACTTAATATTACCCTTCCTTCTGAAAACGTAGTTTATAGCTTCTTTATAGAATGAATCACAATGCTTCTTATCTGTATTTTGATCTGCACCAAATGTTGTACCATCCTTTAAAATGTATACCCATTTTCTCACAAGAAAAAGAAAAAAAAACAGAAGACGATTTTTCTGATGTCCACTCACTAGAAGCAGCGTCACTGGGACACACAAATAAAGTGCCCTGGTGGCTACTATTTCTCTTCCAAGCAACTGATAAGACCAGCCACGTGATACTATTGTGCTTTCAATTCCTAGCCATGACAGCAGACTCCCTAGTGACAGATGTTCACTCTGATAATAGTTGGACTAATGCCTCAAATGTTCTTCATGTGTTGCTCCCTTTTTGTTCCATTTGGTATGGGGAAATTCATATGGAAAAAGAGCCTTCCCTTTGTTGTCCACCATTTGCACAATTTTTGCCGTCATATGTTTTTCACTGACCTTAATGATTGGGCAAAGGGAAAAATAACTAATTTCTGCAGTGCCTGACTGTATGCTTAAAGTTTGGCCTTTGCATTCATCTGTCATTAGTAAAGGCCACAGGAATAATGCCAATTCTATTGAGAAGTGGCATTAATTCATGATTATAGGGACTAAATACACACAGGTGTTCATAAAGTCACTACCATGGGGAGAGACGGAGAAGAAATGGAGAGACAATAGGAATTTCTTGAAACTTCAAGTGGATTTCAGAAAAATACAAGCTGATCTCAGGGGTGCATCTCTCTAGTTCTGTGAACTGATGTGTACAAAACGCACATCATAATTCTGCCAACATTTTTACTAGCCCCTGTGGGAGACACCACCTTCAGCTCTGCATCGAAGGAGTATGAGTGTTCTCAGCAGAGGAAATGTGACTCGATAGGCAGTACTGCTAACACAGAGCAAACCCTCTCTGAAGTGTTCTGTACATGAGTGAAGCTTGAGAAAAAAGAAGAAAATTGTCTATTATCTGTTTGGAATGGATTAGACATTGTTTGTTCTGGGATATTAATTTTTTTTGTATTTCCTCTTGCTGTAATCCAGTAAATATTTATCTGTCCTAATTAGCAGGCAGCTAAAATATCACTATTAGATACCAGTGTAATACAGTATCATTGACTAAGAATTTAAAAGGCTACCTCAAGGGGCATTTGTTTCATTGGGAAGAGGCTGGGAGACGTTTAGAAGGGCGTAAGAATACATGTATTCCATGAATTCCATCCAGAAATAAAAAATCATGTCCAACTACATACACGTTGTTGAGATTTTAGTGTTGCTTTTCAGCTGGATGCTAAGTGAAACAAAGCAGGGATTTGTGCTCTGGTCACTCAGTTTTCGTGATTTTAAAGCTTGTATGCTTTTTCCTTGTTAGTTTGATATGCATTCCTAAGAAATGTTCTGGCTCTCAGTATACTTATTGCTGATCCTTTACATTAATCACTTGAATGGCTGTCTAGCATATGTTCAGAGACACTTCTTATTCTGAAATAATATATAAAAAAAATGCTACCTGGTAAGATATTGTATTTCCTTTTAAAAAGCAGGCCAAACTCTACTTAAAGGATTTGTAAAATGTGAAATATTTCAGACTTGTCTATACCTATATCAAAGTTGTAGTCAAGAAAAACTATTTATGTATTTGTATTTGAACTTGATAATACATGGTAATCTTGGATAATACATGGAATCTTAAGTGGGTATAATCAGAAGGAGTTTGGGCAATCCCCATTTCCCCAGTGAAGTGATTGCCTAGAGGTAATATAAATGCTATTCTCCAAACACTACTGGAAGGTAATATCATTTCTCTTCTTTTTATTTTTTATTTTTTATCCTGGAGATTGTAAGAAATAATTTCATTCATTCACAATACATCCATAGTGATTGCTGGGTGATTCTATATATTCCTTCAGCAAATCTTCAAATTTCTTCTTTCTATGACTGCCTTGGTATAATAAATAAGAGACAAAACTGCTCAATCAGAAAATAGAAAGAAATTATGATTTTTTTTTCCCTAACGGTTTTTATTTTTATATATTTGGCTATGTGCTTCATGGTAAGCTAGCAGCTCCTATGTTCATTACATATTGTTGCACAGACACTCAGATGGACTGTCAAAAAAAAAAAAAAAAGAAAAAAAAGCAGTTAATTTATTTGAGTCTTTGCACAGAGTTGATTGCCTTAAGTTATGGATATTTCCCAAGTATCAGAAGTGTATACCAAAGGCTGTCTATGCAACCATTCCATCAACCAACCATCACAGGAGCCTCTTCTGCTGATCATTCACATGGACTCATCTGGATGTGTCATGGTTTAACCCCAGCTCTCACCTAAGCACCACACCACTGCTCACTCACTCCCCCACCCCCAGTGGGACTGGGAAAAGAGGGAGGGAAAAAGAAACGATCATGGGTTGAGAAAAAAGACAGTTTAATAGAACAATAATGGAAGAGAAAATAATAATAATAGTAAAAAGACAGTTTAATAGAAAAGTAACGGAAGAGAAAATAAAAATAATGGTAAAATAATATAAAAAAACAAGTGATTCAATGCAATTTCTCACCACCCATTGCTTGATTGCCCAGCCCATCCTGAACAGTGATTGTGGATTCCTACCCCCCGGCCAGCCCTCATTTATATATTAAGCATGACATCTACAGCATGGAATATTCCTTTGGCTAGCTTGGGTCAGTTGTCCTGTCTATTCTTCCTCTCAGCTTCTATGGGAAAGCTGAAAAAGTCCTTGAATGTTTAGCAACAACTAGAAACATTAGTGTGTTATCAACATTACTCTCATCCTAAATCCAAAACATAGCACTGTTCCTTCTTCCAGTAAGAAAAGTAACTCTATCCCAGCCGAAACCAGGACAGGGTGCAGTATGGCCAGTTCTGCAGCAGGATTCCCTGTGTCAGTTGCTGGGGTTCCCAGACTCTCCACCTGAGGTGTCAGTCAACACAAACACACAAATAAACAGCATTGCAATCCAACAGAGGCTGCTGGAGTTACTCTGGGACTTCTACCACCTGGGCAGCTCCTGCAATAATCAGTCCGTACTTTGCAGCAAAGGCTGCTATGAGCTCAGACAACCCACTTGTGTCAAGTTTGCCTGTTGCTTCCAGTCAGCACATTGTCTCTCCTGTCCAGAGCCTCACTGGGAAGGAGCATCTGAACAACTCACAGAATAGGTAAGTGCACCAGGTGTGCCCAAGGCCCTTATATGCAGCCACACCAGAACTATAACCATAAGACAAATTTGGTTTTCTTCTTTATATCTTATTTGTTACTTACATTCCATAACTCTCACCACAATACTTTCATAAGTATTTGGTTTTCTACATGCTGAAGATTTTTTTTTTTGTTTGAAATCTGTGGGCTCATGTCTGAAGGAGAACACACATGGTGGATACATGGACCTACTGCATCTTCAGGGTAGTCTTGGTTTAGGATTTCTTGAACTGTTAACCCATTGCAATACTCTAGTCTCTGCTTTGATGCTCTTGTCTATCAATATCAAAGCAGCACTGTGTGTTGTCAAGCATACTCCATGACCTACTTCACTTACTTGGAAATACTTAGTAGAAATGATAATGATCTGAGTTAATGACATAACATAGTATGTATCAAGATCATGAGAAAGACAGGGTGATGTTTTGTTTTAACAAATTATCTAAAAAGACTGAAGGTTCATTGCAAGTCACAGTTCAGCAGCAGAAAGGACATTTTGGAAATATTTCAGTTTTAGAAAGAAAACATTTTGGTTTTTTTCAGGTATTTCCAGTGAGGTTTTCTATCCATTCACTATTCAAACATACAGATAGAATTAAACTCATTGCCATTGCTTTTGTGTCTCCATTGATAAGTAGTTTTTATCTTTGGGTGAATACATGTTTCCGTGTTCCTGTTTAATCTAGTTTTATTTTTTTCTTTTAGAAATTTTCTAGTAATTTATTTGAGTGTAGGACATGATTTTTTCAAAATTAATCAATATCTAAATATCTCATTTAGAAGTAGAGCTATCTAGCATACAGCGAATGACAGCACAGTTATATCCGTAGAATACTGTCACTGAGATTGAATTGACCTGTCCCTCAGGATATGCAGCCATGTCTGTAAATCTACAAAAAACGCTGCAAAAATATGCCTTCTGGAACTGTCGAAGAAGTTCAACAGTATATGCTTCCGTGCCTAGACTACTAAAGCAGTTTTCCTACTACAGATAAATAAAAATATCAAAACAGGTTTTATACTTTGGTGAACATGTTTTATATAAAAACAGAAGCAGGATACAATCTCTCTGTGTACAGGGACATATCTGGAAACATGAAAAGGTACCAGGATATTCCTGGTCCTGGAAATTGTGATATTCCTGGTCACAACTTCAGGAATCAGGAACCTTTGTACAGATCAGATATAAGAATGCCATGATCTAATGCACTGTAACTTCTTAAAAATATACTGTTTGTTTAAATACTAACCAAGAAGAACTATTGCTCAAACTCTATAAACTGACAGACTAATTTTTCGTGCTAGGAGAAAGGAACTTATTTTTCAATTTGTACAAATGTGATTTTTGCTTTTAGAAGTCTTTTTGTACAGGTGGCCTTTGACTCTGACATATGTTGTCAGAACTTTAAATAAGTTGGAGCATGAAGTCTAAAGTTACTGTATGCAGGAACTGTGTGGTAATTTTAGGGCTCCCTCTGTGTGTGTGTGAAAACTATTTTGACATTCTGTAGCAGAAGTCCCCTGTAAGCAAGGACTTTTAGAGAGCCACTTTTAGGAAGTACTGTTGTTATATTGAACTATAATTAGAAGAGGAGACTGAGTACATTTTCAGAGGATTTGTGGATTATGTTGTGGGTTCATGAATACAAAAAAGAAAAAAAGAGAAGGATATGTAGGAAGGACAGTTGCTTTGGCAGTCACAACAGTCTTTGAAAGCTTATCTTCAATTGACTTTAAAAAGAAAAAGAGAGCATAGGATTATTAAAACTAGGGTGATTTAAAATGTGTAACTGGCCAACAGAGTGCTTAAAAGGTTGTTAAAAGGTATCTTTCCAATCAACAAGTGATGAAGTCCTCTCTGCTAAGTCACAGAGCATCTGTCCATCATTAAAATGGGTAATGAATTCTAGTCGGGACTGTCCAGATTGTGGGTTGAGTTGTTCTGAGATCGATGTTTTAAGAGAAATCTTAAAAGCGTATTGATATTTGGACTCAAGAAGCAAGCAGCTTTTAGAAAATGTCTGAAAACCTCTGTTGGGATTGATTTACAGTTGACATTTGCTTTTAACCCCATTTGATTTTTCATGAAGCATTGACGCTTCATGAAACATCATGAAGGTAGACTTCTTAATCTCTCCTGTTCTTTGAAAAGTAATCTATTCCTCCATTGTGGCTACTCATCATCAATAAAACATTTAGAATAAGATATTTCATAATAATAACTCAAAAGTTACATGTACAACCCTTTTGTCCCTTAATTCCTTGCACCAAGATCAAAGAATGTCCAAGAAATAATTAAAAATTATTATTATGGCGATCAATTAAAAAAAGCTTTAAAATATATACAAATATAGTATATGAAATATGTGACACAATTATTCTTTAGGTAAAGGAGACTGAAAAACAGCAAATAGAAATATTTGCTTCTGGGTTTTCTCTTTCCTTTTATTTTAATCCAAATTTCATTCTTTGCAAGTAAATTTTCTAAAAATAGAGTAGATGTGAATACTGCTGGCTCTCATGGTGTAAGCCTACCACTCTTGTAATTATACGGATTAGAAAATATATTGTTCGTGGTCTTAGACTCTAAAAATACCATCTCCCACCACTATTATCTTGTATTATATTTATGTTGCATTGGCACTTCAATGTCACTTAGATGAGTTCTTTTGGTCCAAAACTAAGTCATACGGCTTTTTAAATCCACAATGCTACTTATGCATCTTGCAATTGTTCCTCAAAACAGGTCCTCATTCTCTGGACGAGAAATGTTAAAAAAAAAAAAAAAAAAGTAAGTGTTGTTTATGCCCTTCTAGATATCCTTCTTATATAATACTTATCCTCTCTCAGTCAATCCACATAAACAATCTCTGACTGAGGAAGGTGTTGAAAGATAACCAAATTCCAACACTTCAGTGAGCAGTCTGAGCCACCTTTCATACACATCACTTGTGCTTCAGGCCTGGCCCTGTTCCACTACAGTCAAAGTAAAATTTACTGTTGCAACAAATGGTGGAAGACTGGAGTGGCCAAAACCCAAACATTAAATTCTGAATAATGATCAAATTTTTGAAGACTGGCATCTGTTTGTAATTCAAAGCATGCAGAATTTATCAAATTAATGAATCCTTAGATATAGTTCTTCAGTTTCTGGTTAGAAGCAAGAGATGCTTAGGCTGATTTTGAACTCCTTTTGGAATGGATTCAAAAAAAACAACTCATAATACAAGCATGTTAGTTTGTTTGGCGAGGGAACAAGCTGGATATGTAATGAAATGAAATAAAGACATTAAGAACATTTTCATTAAATAAATTAGTAGGTGGATTTGTAATAAACTTTGTCAAGAATACTTGCTTAATTAGATATGTTACAACAGCTATAAAGAAGAACTTATGCCCATACTACCTTTCAGCTGAAATATATATTCAGCTCTTAGATACACAGGTTCCTTATTAGTGGTTTTATGTTTTGCTGTTTTTTCGCTCACTTCTAGTACACACTTTGAAATCCTTACACGTGGCAACAGGGACGGAAGAAAAAAATCAGAATGTGCATGTTCTTGTAAGGGATTTCTGAAGAGATAATCAGCATGGAACAGAGGGAAGACATAGAGAAGAGACAATAAAAGCCAAGAATAGAATAATATATAACCATTGTTCAAGATTCAATGAGGAACATTCAAAGAAGAACAAAGATCATCATTTCAATTTGAAAAAACACAAATATTTTTAATTGAAAAACAGAACAAAAACTATAACTAATGGTAGGAAGAAAGAAGGGAAAAGAGTAAGGAAGACTCAACAATGAGGAAAAAATAATCTCAGATTATTTATTATTATTATATATATATCAGATTATTTATTATTAAGGAAAATTAAAACCGTGTTTTATAAGACATTAGCTGAAGGCATGAGGTTTGTGAAATGAAGACATCACAGCAAGAAAGTGTTTACATTGCCAATTTAAATGGCTATACTAATGAATTAGTTAACTCCTACCACATACAAGAGTCCCAGGTACATTGTTCTGTGAAGCACATGTACTTGGCATATGGCAGCACAGTGTGAAAATTCTCCATGTAACTCACTGGAAGGAGAATTGTCCTGTGCAGAGTTAAGTGTTGATGTAGGCCAATTCTGTGATCTAAACATGCTCATCGCGGTATTCTACCTTCAGAACCTGAGCAGTGACATGGAAACCTAGCTCAGGACACTTGCCTGTTATCACCAGTTAAATAGATTTTGGATGTATTTAGGAAGTGATATCAACAGATGTTTTACGTGTTTTTCTTTGTGGAACTGAAAATATTTACAGCTTATGGACCATGACCTGACTATGCAGAAGTATGGACATGGGAATTGAAGTTCCTGGACATCAGAATACGTAAAATGTCTTGTCCATGATTTCAGAGAGCAGGGGGGGACCACAGGTCTGCCATAAGGATGTCTTTAGCTTTGCAGATTTATGCAATAAAACCAAAGGTAACTGAAGAGAAAAACATTTATCCCTTCTTAGACAATGAGTATAATATGAGAGGGTAAGAATAAGGCTATCTTCTTACCACACTGCCAGCTGCAACGTGAGGTAAAATATGCTTGGAGAATATCTCTTCTCCCACGATGTTCCTGTTTCTATGGCAGAATTAAATCATCAAGAAAAAATAATATCAAGCCCTGATTATTAACAAATTCATGTTCATTTTTTTTTGTGGTGAAACGGGAAAAGAAATGCATGCCAAGACTGTAAAAGGGAGACTCTTAAGGAAATACTCTTTCAGTTTACCCAATGAAGTAATAATCGCTGCAAATTCAGGTAGATTACAGATAGACAATCCTGACGTACTACATTCATATTAGACTCTACTATGCCTTTGCAGAAGAGTCATATTATTACAATGAATCTTATATCCTGAAGGTCATATTTGTAAAATAATATATGAGAATTTAACGTAAAGGCAACTGACAACAAATGCTCCTAAATGCAAACTGCTTAAAAATTATTGATTATTTAAGATTTACATATATACACAGAAAAGCAATTATATTTGCAAATAAATCTAATCTTTAAGACAAACAAGAATGTTATCTGTAATCTTTTCCAGCTGTCTGTCAGGCTTTGTCTCTTAATTCTTAGACAACTTGGAATTATATATTTTATTATTTTTTTTTATGCAGTGGAAGTTATCTACATAAATAACCATTGAAGAAATAAAAGAGCAGTAGGAAAACCGTAAATTACTGTGTCAAATTCTGTGGGTGTTATAGTGATATCATTTACAGGAGTATTCATAAATAAAAAATATCTGCCCTCCTTCTACTTCCCTTTCAGGCAGGAGTAGTCATAAACTGGTAAAGCCATTTTTTGTAAGAGTGCAAAAATGACAAGAGCCCATTTTTGAAGAAAATAATGCTAGTTTGCTCTTTCCCAAATAAGAATTTTACAAGCTCAGCTGGGTAGGCAATGTTGCATATATTATTTTTCATCTTCTGGAATGGTTATTGGAAAAGTATTGTTTGCAGTATAGTGATTTTTACTGCAACCACAGCAAAAAAAGTATATATTTTAAATGAGCTCAATAAAAGTTCAGTTGGAGAAAAGAAGCAAGTTCGAGAAATGTAATTTCAATGGAAGTTTAGCACCTAGGAACTTCTGAATACAGGACTGGTTTCTTAAAGTGCCTATCTCCATCCTAAAATGCCTGAATACATCCATAAATATGCCCTCAGTAGTAGGTCTCTATCAGTGCAAGGAAGATATTAAGATTTATAGGGAAAGATTTTTTAGGAAACTGGTACCTTTGCTTCACCTAAATTAGTTACCTATATAGATATCAACAACCAAAATTAGATCCAAACTATGCAAGAGCCTTTAATTTTGCTGCTAAAATTCCCGTGTTCTGAAGAACTGTCTCCGGGCTGCTCAAAATTACTCAGCCTTTGACTGGACTTCCCTGTTTTGATAGAATTCTTGGAAACTGTCCATCCTTTTGGTGCATAGCACTCCAGAGAGGCCTCGTTGTCTCTTTGCAATAAATGCTTACTGCAGTACAGAATAGGTGAAAGGTAAAACTTCTCTTGAATAATAGTGTAATGATCTGGAATATGCTGCCTTTTTTTCTTATTTCAATTAAAATCTATGTGAAGTATTTACTTGAGCAAAGAGTGGGATAAGAGTGCTACTGTTGTGGAAATGTGGTCATTGTGGTCATTACTGAAAACTGAGTTACATTCTCTCTCTCTCTCTCTGGGCTATTGGTACGGATGATTCCCTGAAACACGGAGATCAATATTTGTCTTTTATTAGGCAGATATTTACACTCACACACACATGAAGAAAAAAAAAAGAAAGTTTTAGCAATTTAGAAGCACTAATTTCAGCCAATGTGCTGACCTTTTTGTCCCTGTGAGGTGTCAGACCTCTTTACAAGAGAGGATGAGACTTCCTCTGTAACTCCTCTTTCCATTATACGGTGTATTCTCTGAATCACTGGTATATTCTGCATTTAGAGTGCTGTATTAAAATAACTATAGCATATGAGAGATTAAAAAATATGAGACAAAGAATTGTACTACATATCTCTTAGCACACGCCTAGTGCCATAAGCCTTTATACCCTCTAACTCTTTTATCTTTACACGAAGCCTAACTCAGAGCCAGAGGTTTCAAAAGGCAGAAAACTGACTTCTGCCTGACTCCTTTTTATCTCCTCCTCACTCCTTAGTCTAAGTTTATCACAACTATCAGTAAGTTGCCAAGCCAGACAAAAGCATTATTGCTTCTGGAAGGTATGAACCAGGTTGGGTGCCCGTGATCGAGATAAATCATTAACCTTTTTCAGCAAGGCACTCTATTCCAAAGCGCCATGAGAGCTTGCAGCAGCCAACACTGCTCCAAGGCACAATCACTTTAATGAAGAAGTACCTCTGAGAAATGAGAAATCATCCAGCAGGAACTGAAGGCAGGTGCTAGTGCTGTGTGGTTCCTGAGGGGTGACAAGGAGAGCCTTTAAATGAGACGTGGACCTAGAGTTAAAAGAGGTTATTGGTGGAAATAAAGTTGAAGGGAAGGGCAGGGAATAGCAGGGAAGGCAAGGCAAGGTAAGACAAGGGTCTTAGGATTAATGGTCTTTTTCAAGAACAAAGATTGTGTCAACAAATGGAATTTGTGTTACGTTCCCGTCCTAGAGGAAAACTTTACAGTTTGATTTCTCCACAAAATGTATAAGAGTAGAAAAAATATTATTCTCCAAACAAAATGAGAATCTGAAGCGCTTCAGAACTTTAAACTCTTAAACAGTGTGAAAAAGATAGAAAAGTTTGAACTGAAATGAGCAAACAAGTACTTAAAAGATTGTAGGAAGCAGATGTAAAAGTTAATTTGGAAATTATGACAGAGCACTTAAGAGACTGTTATAGTGCAACAGAAGATATTGAGATGATACATACTTATTTTTAGGCCTAATAGCAGTGTGGAGATACAGCATTAGTCTACCTATTGAAGTAGAAGTGAGTAGTCCAAATATCTTGAACATAGCCAGGCTTCTAGGGGAGGAAGGAACTGGATAAACATAGGGCTATAAACTTACATAAGTCAATCTGCATGGGTTCCACTGAGTCACACTAGTAGGCACCATCAATAAGTATTACAGAAGGCACAAATTCCTTTCCTTCGTCACCAGTAGAATCAATTCAGGCAAACTATGAAATATTTAGTCCTATCTCTACTTTTCTTCTAAATTGACTCTTGAATCTATCTAGCTACTACCATTCAGGGAATCGTTTTCTCCTAGTATTTTCTTCTAAAGATACCTTATCCCCCCAGGATATTTTTTCTTTATATATTTGCCAAATTCTGGCAGGTATAGCAGGAGCAGTTCCTGTCCTGTCGTAGGACTGATTCTTTCTACCGAAGTGAACTCTAATTTGACTCCAAATTGACTCCAAGAGCAAGATCAGGAGCTATTTGTTGTTTATGTGAGCTACAGAACAGAGAAAATTCAGTATGATGGTAACACAGGCATTTATTTTGTCTCTTCCTACTGAAACATCTAAAATCTTCTTCAGAAGCTCTGCCAGGATGCTGAAATGTCATCAAAATATGTGCCAGATGGTCATATTCTCAAGAGGATTTCCCCAAACATGCCCACCTCAGGGAGCCAGGACCCTTATGTCCTGCACTTCACAGTCAAAGAGGATTTGGTTAGGTAGATCTAAATATCAACATCTGTCCCTAAAGTGAGTATTACTCTTGAATAATGTAGTAAATGTCTTATCCATGCCCTATAGAGATGATTGAAAAAATAAGTCACATAGAAATAACTGAAGAGGATGCAGATTGAAAATAATGTTTCCGGGTAGAAGGTATTAAGACTCAAATCTAGACACAACTGAAGGTCGATAATAGGAATGTATTCATTTTTCTGCTCTAGAACCCAGATATATTTTATTATTATTATTATTTTTCAGGAATTTTATACAGAATCATGGCATTCTGAGTATTAATTCTGTAATTTGGGAAATAGAGAAACTGGTTATATTAAGCTTAGTGTAATGTAAGATTCTAAATTAATAAAATTATTCAGCAACTGACTCACGCACCTCTGTGAACAAAAGTTCAGAGTATACACCACACTCTTCCCACAGAACTATCCGGTTTTCCATGTCACATATGCAATGTATTATTCAGACTTTTTTTCAATGTCATATCTCATAGTATCAGTAGCTAACCATATGAGATCAGTAGGTCTGCAAACTATGTGGTAAAATGCAATGGAAAATTTAATTAGCATATAGTGCCAAGGATTGAGCATCAATTCTTCAGTGCAGAGAAAACAAAAATTTGTAATCTTTTCCTACTCCTAAGGCAAACTATGAATTGAATTATAGCATACTTCTCCTCTTGAGATGTTTCTATATTTGCAGTTTTAGTCTTGATCTGTTCATTATGCCTCTTACGAGAGGCAAAGTACTGCCAGCTATTTCCCCATTGATGCATTGTGGAGTAAGAAAATACAGCAGCAGAGATTTCCTACCCCTAGTCCCTGTGGAAATAAGAGGGAGTAGGGAGAACCTGAACAAACTTCTTTCAGAAGCTGTCTCTTCTTTCCCCTACTTTTTCATCTTTTAAGAAGTGAGTGGGTAACACCTTGCCTTGCTCTGGCCAGGGAGGCTCAGGGGAGTTTTAAGCACATACCACAGTTTGTAGTGGTTCCCAGAGGGTGATATAATCCTAGAGAAAGATTCTCAGTTCAAAAGAATATTTCTTATAGACAAGTGGAGGTTATTCTGCTAGGTCTGAATCGTTGTATTTTAAAAAGAAGAGCAGAAATTTCAGATTATATCATTATACAGTTAATTCCTGTCTTTACTCTGAAGACAGATAAGTGGCAGAAAAGTCTCAAGCTATTTTTATTGGAAGAGGCTCTGTATTAATTTCACTAATGGTTTGTACATGATCTCAGCTAATTTATCACTCAGCTGCTCATCCTAGAGCTACTAAAAATGTCTGTGAACAAGTGAAAGATCACTAGGACTGAAGTTTTCAATTGTGCTGCTGTGTTCATCCTTCAATTCTACTTTAAGTCCAAGCATTGAAGGAAAAAATCACAGAAGCTGGAAATGATACCAGCATTGGTGTAATTGCAAATGGGACTAGGGAAAAGCAGTTAACACCTTAAATCTGGTTACCAAGACTCAAATATCTTTAACACAAATGGATTGAAATTTTTCACACATTTCAAGAGTTTGAGACTAAAGGATAACAGAATAAAACCAGTAAACAACTTACTTAAGCTTAGAAAGAACAAATAAATTTATATTTTATTACAAAAGATTTCAAAAATTAAAGAAAACAAAGAATACAGTGTCATATGCATAGGCTTTAGTGAAATTTAGCAACAAGCCTCTCATTTCTTTCATAGATAAATAAGTTTAAATGGGTTAGTATAGTTGCCTTATCATATTGTTTTAAAATCAGCTGGGTGGCATGAAGAGAGTAGTGATAGCTAGTATAATATCAGGTCATTGGAAAGGGTCATGGATCAGCGTGAAGCAAACAGCTTCACCTAGAAAAATAAACTGGCTACGTTTAATTGATTAAAAATAATTATGTTCTGGAGAGTGTTATTTAAATATTACCTGTTGCTGTTACTTTTACTGAAGGACTGATAGAGAAAGAGATTTAAGAGCAAGCTAAAATCCCATGACTAAGCCTACAGGGATTGTGCCTCACTGTGGAAAATCATATGAAGTCTGGTGTAATAGAGCAATTTTATATATAAAAGGAAACATGAAGTTTCTAAGTTGGAGGGTTGGGGGAAAGCTATCACAAAGAGCAGTTTTGCAGTGAACGGCAATAATATCTTTTAATTAAAACCCAAATCCAACCAGCATAGTAAAGTAGTCTCCATGGGACAGTTTTTTTATTTAACAGAGCCACATGACAGAAGTTCTGATGAAAAAGCAACACTTGGCAGTTAATATTGATTAGTTTTAACATGCCATCTTGATTATCCACATAATAAGATAGCGTGTACTAAGTGAAAAAGAGCAGCTCTCCCTTCTCCTTCAGTTAACTATTTCAATGACTTTCACAAAAGACTGTACTGACACTAAAAAAAGACAAAGCTAGCTTAACAACATTATAAAAGCAAGAATTGTATGCGCTATAGCCATGTAGTTACATCAAATTAACTTTGGTTTAGAGTACTCTGATTCTTTTTCTTTCTTTTTTTTTAAATTTTAAATAAAATCTAATTTGGACTTCATTTGCTTGAAATTGGAATGGGAAATATTAAGGAAAATCTGTTACTGAAGGTCACTGTCACTCAGAATTTACTCCATTTTTCCTTCACAGATACATCAGTCCGGCTCCAAATGACGCATCATTGTAAAGGTGGCTTCCAGATACACCCATTCTATATCTACTCAGGGACAGACTAACTACAGAAAAAGTTTGCTCAGGACAGATCAGTCCCTATCAATGAACAAAGCTGGTGTAAAAAGCACAGTAGTGTTTCAGCATTGTGATAAACTGGGACTTGTTTAGCCCGTGTGGGGCTCAGCATGGGTTCCCATAGAGACTTTGAAGTCCAGTAACAGGTTTCCTACCCTCATGGCCAATGTATTGGCTTTGAGCATGCCCTTCAATAAGAACCCTTCAATAAGAATATTAACGCATTTACCTTTTTTTTTCCAGAGAACTGCAATTTACATGTAAAAAGTTAACCTAACGTGAAAGATATGTATGTATCATCCTGAATTTTTTTTTAAAACATGTTCCTAAACCCACGTAAGGAGTGTTTTTCAAGAAATGCTGTCTTTTCTAGGTTGCCTTGTCTACTTGCCTTTCTTTTTACAATTTATTTTATGTTGTTTTTATTTTTAATACATGAAGGAAATGAGAAAATATTCTGGCAGCATTGGATTTCTTCCTTGAATATACCTATTAAAGCTGTTGTCTTTGGTAAAGTGTTTTTTTTTTTCTTTTTCAGGCAAAAAATTAGATATAGTTTTTAGATTAGCGGAATATGTTTGATCTTACATGACACTATTTCTTACTGACTTTTGGTATAATACTGCTCTATGTATAGGTTAGGACTGGAAATGAAATGTTGCCTTGGGTTTTTTTTGAGGGGGTTGGTTTTGAGATGGGGGGGGTTGTGGAAGTTGTGGAAGCATGCACTTAACTTATTGACATCTGACATGCAAAAAATACTCTTTATGTGCGAAAATACAAAGATGTATCATAAATAAAGCAGACTTTTTTTAAACTTCTTTTAACTGCTTTAGTCATAAACACAACTTTTTCTGATGTGTATTGTGACCACCTTATTTTACATCTATCTTGCACATTTTAAATTATGCTAACTTGATACTTATATTCTAAATAAATATTATCTAAACATAAATGTATTCTGAGGGATGAAAAGTAAACTTTCTCTTCTAGCTGCAGGGGAAAATCAAAGTCATTGCATACTTCTCAAACATTTTGCTAACCTGCAGAACTCATTAAAAATGCCTTCTTTTTATAGATAGGTAATTCATCAACGCAAAATTTTAAATGAAGACAATTTTTTTAAGTTACTTCCTCTTAGAACTTTTGCTGGTACGCTTAATCAGTCAATAGGCTCTTCTAATGTGTTTTTAACTACTTTATAAATTGACTTGAGAATAGGGATGAGTGTTTAGATATTCTGGTGGGTATTGGCATTTTGTGATCTTTCACAGGTTTTATTTCAATACACAGCGAATCATTGGTTGTTTTAGTATACTGATCTCGTACAGTATATTTTAAAGTGTTATTTGCATTTTTCTGTTTTACATTAAAAAGAAAATGTAAATTTTTTCACCAATGAGTTCCAGTGGGATGCATTCTAATCTTGCTGCAGTGATGCAAAACTTACAACTTATACTCAAGAGGATGAAAATCCACAGAAAATAGATTTATTCTAAACAATTTGCATGATGTTTCAATTTACAACTGACTTTAGAAAGTTATGTCCAATAGGAATTAAATCCTATAACCTATCTGAAATATAGAGATGTTTTTAAAAAGACTGTATTGTTACATTTAATGATCCTGTTATGGTTGGTTAATAACTTGCTTTTACAAGAAGTTGTTCAAGGAGATATCTCTAGTAATCTATTTTTAATTGGGAATTTATTTCTTCTAATTTCTCAAATTTTTAATTTAGGAAGTGTTTTGTAGGATTAATAGCATGCTTTGCAGATAAAAACTGAAATAACATCACAATACATTTGAAACATTTGGGCTATAGAACTCTTAAGTGATCATTTGAAAGAAAAGAATATTCCATTAGCTGACCTTCTTCTTGACTAAAAAAAATGGTTCCAACATAACAACCTATCTTATTTTTTCTTAATATTGTACATAAGACAAGGCAATCTCCCTATCAAGATGAGTGCGGGTTTTTTTCCGTGAAATACAATCATAAGATTTTCTTTCTGGGGACCATGAACAATGCTAAATATAGATATTTTGGTATCTGAGTAAAAACATCTTTGCATGTAGTACTTTATGTTCATCTCTTAACAGTTCTCATACTAAGGAAAAACCAGCAAGTAGCACAAGGAAAAGATATAATTATGTTTATGCGGGTGTTTTCTGAAAAAGTCATTGTACACAAGATCTTTTTATCACAGCCTTTTCTGTTTTGCTGTTTTCTTTCCTCTCTTCCTGCACAAGAACTCGATTTTCTTATATTTTGTGTGCTTGGATAACCCATGTACAAAAAGAAGTATTTAAAGGTTGAAGTGACTTTGGTGGGTTCCTTTTTTTTTCTTTTCTTTTTTGTTTTGACATTTGAATTATTTTTTTGTTGTTTTCTGGTTCTGCCAGTACTAGAAAAAAAATATTGACCTACCAGAAGAAAATCAATTAGGGTTGGCCAAACACCTTACATTTCCATTATGAATATTCATGTGAGTAAAAAATTGAATCTGCTTAGACGGTGACTGTTATCTCTTTTGTCTTCAGTTTCTGTGACTGTTCTAGCAAATTAGTTGGTGGCAAAAGTAGATACATAAAGTATACAATTTTAACTTTCTTGCCAAATATATTCTGAGAGAAAATCAGAGAATTTTAGATTAGTAACAGACATTCATACTGAAAGCACAACTCTTGAGTAACTTATATTGAGGATAGTTGACCCCAACTTAGGTTCATAATTTTAGATGTTGTCTTTTGAGGTCTTTTCTACCTTTCTTTTCAAAAACAGAAATAATTTGGGACAAAATAAATTCAGGAATTGCAAACTGAAGGATTCTTCAAGTAAGGCTGAAATCAAGTATTTAATTGATTCAGAATGAAACAGGTCCAGATTACTTTATCTATTCCACTGTTTTTTTGCTTTACTGTAATTATAGTGCTTTAGACCTCAACTGACATGACAGTGTGTGTGTAAGATATGTGCTAAGCTTTGGGATAAGACTTTTCTTCACAAAAATCCAGGTGCCCCAAAAGCCTGAGATGTTTTCAGGTGCATCCTAATTGTTAAGTAAGAAGAAGCAGAGGCCTCTCATTGTGGAATCCAACAGTCTGACAAAAACCAGTGTTTGCTGGTCACTGGGCTATGTCAGGAAACATTTTATGTCCCCAAAGATGTCCTTGAACTACTGAAAGGATAACCTAGACTACAAAACAACTGGATGAGTGCTGTAGCTAATTCTGGATCCAAAGGAAAAGACAGAGTGTCAAATGCAAGCTCATTTCTATGACACGTGGCATTCATTTTCCTGTAAACTTTGGGTTTAGATACAAGAGAATAATAGAAATTATTAGACTTTCTAATAGTTTTGAAAACCTCTGGACACAAAAATGCTCGATATAAACCTTAGGCTTATATAGAATCCTTCACAAAAAAGGTAGGTATTTTTTCACTATATGCTGTCCTTTCAGAAACATGGATATTTGAATTTTATTGTGAATTGTTCCTGCCATGTAAATTTATAAGGAGTTCATAAATTTAAATGTTTTTTTCAGACAGCTTTTGACCTGTTTTAGTAGGTTTTTCCTTAGGGATAGCACATCCATTTAATATTCGATAGTCTGACACTTTTCCCATCAAACTGTCATTTTTTTTGAGAAGACAAAAAGCAGACCATCTTCCTGAAAGCAGAATGCAAACTAACCAGTAAAACAATAATTCTTGTTTGAAAAATGAGGCAAAGTAGGCTCGTCAGTCAACTTGCTGCAATACAGTTTTGAACTTTCACAAAGACAAAAAGCATTTAACTGGAAGGAGCATGTATCTGCGTAACCAAAATTATTTTGCCACAGTAAAGTTTCTGCCACTTGGAATTCAAATCTCCCTCTCTAAAGAAGAATTATATATTTTTAATTAATATGTTTTTGCTATGTAATTGCTGAAATGCACATTCTGGTTATCTTACATTAATAAATCACCATTCCTCCTGTTTCCTTTAATCTCCTAATTTCATATAATTTTAGAATTAATTTAGTTGGCATTGGTTTTTTCCAGAGTGAAGAGACTATAGGTGAAAATTTCAGTTCTATTTCTCAAAAGAAATAAAAAAACTTGAAGATTCAGAATAAAGCATTCCTTAGGAAGTTGAAATAGCAGAACTAACATCTTCTTTATGGGACTCTTTCACCAAGTTTTTTGGTTTAAAGTGATGTATTTATTGTTTTATACTGCCACACATGCCAGAACAAACAGCAGACAAAATAATGATGGCAACTGGGAAAGGCAGGAGAACCACAACACAAAGAGATGTTTGTTACTGAATCAGGCTGAATAGTCAGATGAAGATAATTAAATCCATTTGAACTTTGTATGAATTTAAACACAAATTTAACTGAAATTTCATTAACATTTCTATGCATTTCAATCATGAGAAACATATGTGATAGTTAATCTTTCATTTTATCAATAGAAGGAGCTGAACAATGTTAGATGTTGTTCCACTCTGGGTGGAAGAAGAGGTTTGTATCTCACGACTGGATGTCAAGTTTAGCGATCAAGTTTGCTATCAATTAAGACAGACAGCAAATAAGTTCCATATTTAAACTGATTTTAAAGATTTCGCCCCAAAAAAGCCTTCCTCTCAAGGGTGAAACTGCAATCAGTTTACTTATGTAGGTAGATAAGAAAGGATATAAAAATTAATCTGAAGTTTTCTCTCATTCACATTAACTGGACTTTGGGTTGCTTTGTGTTCACAGGTAATTTTGAACATAAAATGGAGAAAATAAACTAGTGATCATGGAATGAGCAATAATTCAGCAACTAATCCCTTCTAAATGGTGTTTTAATAAAAACTGAGGTTTTAATAAATACCTACTATGATTAATGATCTGAATGTGTAAAATCTTACTGTGTAATGCAAAACCAAACCAAACCAAACCAAAAAAAGCCTTCAGGAGCAAAATAGAAAGTTTGACAGCCAGACATGTATGGCAGCCAATTGCTCCTCATTTCTTAAAAGTCAGTTACGCAACAAATTATTCTGAGTGAAAAATATTTCTTGCTATTAGCTCTTAAATATGATATATATGCCCAAGGGAACAATACAAAAGAAACGCTGTACCTGTAGGAGCATGACTTTCTGCTTCTCAAATAACTGCTAAAGTGAAATGGAATAGAAGAAATAGTATAGGTTCAGTGAATGGTGTGGTTTTGTCACAAGCCGTTATTTACATGTGTATTTGTGTGAATGGCGAAGGTCTGTGCGAAGGAGGGCTTGCAAGACTGGCTTCTGTAATTGGCTTCTCAATATGTCTGAGTGCTTGAATGACTGAGCAATCATGAGTGTGCCTGTAACTCCTGTTCACATTAAAGAGATTTATGTTGTGCATCCAACAACCAATAGGTCCCTTATGGTTCTGGCCTGACCTCAGATTTTAGAAAGCAGTGACCACGTTTTGTAAAGAGGCTGTACTCCAGCTTTTCAATAGCGTTAATTTTACAATGGTAGCGGCACCCTGAAGAGGGATCATCAGCTTTCAGATGTTGCTGTGTTCCAGTGTCCTGCTCTTGTAATATGCACAGTGAATTATTATCTTTTTCTGATACACAAATTTGCAGCTAGATTTCAGTATTTTCTTTTGTAAATCAATTTTTGTACTGAAAAAGCAATGAGCTTGTGACTTCCTGATCCAAATTCAGCATTGTCTGTGTATTGTTGAGATACTTATTCACTGCAATAGATGTGGTAGATGAATATTTCCTCTCTGTGGACATGGCATTATAATGTATCTTGCAGGCCTTGTGGGAAGGTGCTGAAGTACTCACAGGTAGGCCCTAGTAACGAACTAATTATTTGCATTTAATCTACCTTTATTTTTTGCTTCCTATGTAAAACACAAGATTTTGTTTTTGTTGCGTGAAAAGGGGACAAGCGGTTTTGGCAGAAGATAAACCCCCTTGCGTTCTAACACCCCTCACCAAGGTGGGAGGCTAGGTGCGCCTAGGTTTAAATTCTGAGTGATGCCCAATTCATCACTATCAGTCCAATCGCATTTAAGATGTATTAAACTATTATGATTTGGATACACTAATAGTGGACTGCACCTTCAGTCTAGTCGTGCTCCTGAACTAGCATGGCCTCTCTCAAGTTGTGGTCGCGTTCAGTGAGAAAGCGAAATGACTAGCTACTTAAACAGTGCAGTTTATTTAAACAACAGATATACAGGTTCTTTAGGATTGCCGGTGATAAATACACTGTCTGCAAAGCACGTGCAAATAAAGATCTTGTTAAGTATACAAACACGCGACAAAATTATAAACGATACAGCCTGGCTATAAATGTAGGGTAGAGATTCTCTAGAGAAATTTCTAAGTCCCCGAGAAAGCGCTTGGTGTAATCAAAGTCTTACCCAAAGGCGTCCCTATGGGGGGGAAGAAAGGCTCAGCCCGTCGACTGATCCCGGAAATCAGCGATGGAATTCTTCGCGATGGTGTCTTCCCTGACAAGCAGGTGCTCTTAGAAGCACAGGAGAAGGCCATCCCCATGTCCCGAAAAACGAGCCGACGGGGAAGAAGGCCAGCCTGGCTAAATAGAGAGCTTTGGCTGGACCTCAGGAAAAAAGGGAAGGCTTACATTCTCTGGAAAAGGGGCTTAGCAATTTATGAGGATTATCAAGATATAACAAAGATATGCAGGGGGAAGATTAGGGGCCAAAGCTCAATCAGAACTCAGCTTGGCCACTGCAGTTAAAGTCAACAAGAAGAGATTTTTCCAATATATCAACAGAAAAAGGAAGACTAGGGAAAATATAGGTCCACTGATGAATGAGACGGGTGCCCTAGTGGTGGAAGACACAGAGAAGGCAGAGTTACTGAATGCCTTCTTTTCTTCGGTCTTCACGGATAAAGCCATCCCTCAGGAATCCCATACCCTGGAAGCAAGGGGGAAGGTCGGGAGAGAGGAATACTTTCCCTTAGTTGAGGAGGACCGGGTCAGAGACCACTTGGCCAAGCTGGACATTCATAAATCCATGGGCCCTGACGGGATGCACCTGCGAGTGCTGAGAGAGCTGGCAGATGTTATCGCTAGACCGCTCTCCATTGTCTTTGCAAGGTCATGGGGAACAGGAGAGGTGCCTGAGGACTGGAGGAAGGCTGACATCACTCCAATCTTCAAAAAAGGCAAGAAGGAGGACCCAGGGAACTACAGGCCCGTTAGTCTCACCTCTGTCCCTGGGAAGGTAATGGAGCGACTCATTCTGGATGTCGTCTCCAAACACGTAGAGGAACAGGAAGTTATTGGAAGTGGTCAGCATGGATTTACCAAGGGCAAATCATGCCTGACCAATCTGACAGCTTTCTATGATGTTATAACGGGTTGATTGGATGAGGGGAGAGCCGTAGATGTCATCTACCTTGACCTTAGCAAGGCTTTTGACACTGTCTCCCATAACATCCTCATTAGGAAGCTGAGGAAGTATGGGCTAGATGAGGTGACAGTGAGGTGGATCGAGAGCTGGCTGAGTGACAGAACTCAGAGGGTTGTGATCAGCACCAGAGAGTCCAGTTGGAGGCCGGTAACCAGTGGTGTCCCTCAGGGGTCAATACTTGGTCCAATTTTGTTCAATATATTCATTGTCATTAATGAATGTCAATTAATTAATGACCTAGTTGAGGGGACAGAGTGTATCCTCAGCAAGTTTGCTGATGATACCAAGCTGGGAGGGGTGGCCGACACTCCAGAGGGCTGTGCTGCCATCCAGTGTGACCTGGACAGGCTGGAGAGCTGGGCAAAGAAGAACCTAATGAGGTTCAACAAAAGCAAGTGTAAGGTCCTGCACCTGGGAAGGAAGAATGCCAAGCACCAGTATAGATTAGGGGCGGACATGCTGGGAAGCAGCTCTGAGGAGAAGGACCTGAGGGTCCTAGTAGACAGCAAATTATCCATGAGCCAGCAGTGTGCCCTTGTCGCCAAGAAGGCCAGTGGCATCCTGGGCTGCATAGGGAAGACTGTGGCCAGTAGGTCGAGGGAGGTCATTCTCCCCCTCTACTCTGCACTGGTGAGGCCACAACTGGAGTATTGTGTCCAGTTTTGGGCTCCCCAGTTCAAGAGGGACAGGGAACTACTGGAGCAAGTCCAGCGAAGGGCAACCAAGATGATTATGGGACTGGAGCATCTCCCTTATGAGGAAAGGCTGAAAGAGCTGGGACTCTTTAGCCTGGAGAAGAGAAGGTTGAGGGGGGACCTGATTAATGTTTACAAGTATCTAAAGGGTGGGTTTAAGGATGACGGAGCCAGGCTCTTTTCAATGGTTCCCAGTGACAGGACAAGGGGCAATTGGCACAAGCTAGAACATAGGAAGTTCCGTTCAAATACACGGAAAAACTTCTTTACGGTGAGGGTGACAGAGAACTGGAACAGGCTGCTGAGGGAGGTTGTGGAGTCCCCTTCTCTGGAGATTTTCAAGCCCCGCCTGGATGCAGTCCTGAGGGAAGTGCTTTAGGCAATCCTGCTCTAGCAGGGGAGTTGGACTAGATGATCTCTAGAGGTCCCTTCCAACTCTGAAGATTCCGTGATTCTGTGATTCCGTGACATCCCCTCTCTCTTGGGCTATTTTTATACTATTTTTTTATCTTCAAAGTGGAGTTTGAGTGACTTTAGTCATACGTACTTTTATTATGATTAATGTATTCAAGGAGGAGTGTTCACACCTCGGGGGCAGATAGCCTCCGGGATGGAGGTGTGTTTTGGTACATTGTAGTGAGCAAAGTTCGCACAAAGGACAGCATTTCATCAACATTTGACGAAATGTTGGCTTGGGTAGTGTGTAGGCCGCTTATCAGTTCCGTAGTACCATCTCGTCCCCATATCTGCTATTCGTCACAGGGGAAGGCCACGGAACAAGCGTGTTCCGTTCCATCCCTCGTGTAGTTTCGCAAACAACCTTGTACAGGGAATCACAGATGTGGCATTCTTCGCGTGCTAGCTGTGGCTGTATTCTACCTCAGAAGCCTCTTGATTTTATGACTTTCCTTAATGTGTGAACAATGCTGTATTTTTGTATTCTTGGCCAATTTAGTAATTATTCCACAGTTTTATGTTTGATCATTTATTTTTAACTAGCCTGAGGGTCAAATAGTAAGCCAGCTATTTCTCAAACACAAAATTAAATTATGTGTAAAGAAACAACTTTAGTTCTATACAATTCAAACCAGTTTCTGTAGCAGGCTTTGGAACAAAATCTCTTGACATCCAAGTGCAGGTTTCAATCCAAGCAGGTCAAGTTTGGTTATTCCAGAGAGAGTTAACCGGAGTGTGGAAGACAAGGGGAAAAGGAAACGGAAGAATAACAGTGCTACAGGTTGATGACCATTAGGTCAACAAATCTATCTTTTGAAGGTTTGCAGATAATTTGAAAAATACCCCTCCATTCTGAATCTACATTCATGCAGCCCCTTGCAGAAAGGTCCATGGCACTATGTCATGTTAAAAAGTCCTCTTAAACTGGAACTGGACTGGCTTCCACTCAAGCTGAGCAAAAGAGCAAAAGTAGCTCAGTACTTTTTATTGTAGATGTGAAAGTTTGCAGCAGTTAACTGTGTGCGCCAAAATAGTGAGGACTCTAGAGAATTCTCAAAAAAATACAGAAGTTTTTTTAGAGATCAGATTTTTTTTTGTAAATTAAATTTTTAACGGTTGGTAAAAATTTGCTCTCAAAATTACAGCCTGATAGAAAGAAAATTCAACTAGCAAAAATAGTGAAGTATACTGCAACCAGACTAGGCACTGTCTTTGGTTTATAACTGGGAAGGCCAGCTCAATCAAATATCTGCCTTTCACTCACTCACTTCTTTCAAAAGTTTGAGGCTGCATGCCTTGAATTCATGCAAATGAGTTTGGCAATTAAAACCCCACCTAGTTTGAATGTCCCTTTTTATCAGTGATTTGCTGTGGTAGTAAGCAGTTAATATTTCTTTATGTCCTCCATGGTTCTATAAGCAGAAGGGTACATGTACAAATTCTCCAGTAGATTTCTCAAATAGGAATTTCATCACTCTTTGAGGTCTTTCATACTTTGACTATTAATCTACACGGAATCTTTCAGTAAAAGAAGACTGATTAATAGGATGGATTTTCTTCACTTGGTTGCTTGCTTCATTTTATTGACATTTCTAAATGATAAGAGGCAAATTGTTTCAGTTCAAATGAAAGAGATTCTTTGCTTGACCAAAAACAGAACAACAAAAAAATATTTCTGAATTGAGATAACTGTCATTAAAGAAAAAAAAAAAAGGAAATTCTAAGTGAAATATAAACCAAATGTATTCTAACATATTTTAAAATGACTGACAACTGTTAAATAGGTTGCAATGCAATGGTTTGACCGCTTGTAATTTTCTTTAAAAGATTCTCTTAAAACAGTCTGGAACTAGTTGGTCAAATTTAAAAAATACCTTCTCATGTCTACGATTTGCATCCCTTAAAAACTGCTACTTAATATTAAAGATTTACAGCCCATTCTGCATGGGCATCAGCCCATGATGCAGGAGATGGTACTTTCTTAATCTGAAATTATTTTCCAAACTTTTCTCCTGCTTGCCTAATTCTACGAGAATATAGCTGGGCATTTAGGTTCATGATGCACCTTTTCTAAAATTCAATATCCTTGACTCCAAACTTGGAGGACTTTGGAGAAAGTCAGTGGATAGTTAAATCCTGGAACTTCTTTCAAATCCTTAACCAAAGAAATCATCTCATGGACAATTATCTGGTCTCTGAAAAAAAAAAAATCTTCAGTACAAAGCCAGGTTTTTAACTTGCTCATTATTTTTATATTAGATATGTTAGGGTCCATATCATCCTACTCGGGTCTCTCCATTACAAGTCTGAGATTGCTGCCACATTTAACACATGAAGCACATTCCATTGCTGTTGTAATGAAATTAAAATTAAGAGAAAAGCCTTCTGGACTTAGGTTTGTTTTTTATTTTTCTATTGTTTTATTACAATGGTGTAACAAATCATATGCAATGGCACCATGGTTTTGTGGTCTTATGGTGTTAGTATTCATGCAAATCACTTAGAAAGGAAAAATAATTATTCTCTGGATCATGCTAACTTTAGATTGGAGTATACTTATCTCTATATCTGTCTGTATCTATACCTAAAATCTATAGATAATTTCATATATAAATATATCTGGGTTGTTTGTCTGCTTTCAGAAATAAAACAAATGGTAGCATGGAAAAGCAAGAAAAAGGCTAGCCAAATCAGAAATTAGCATTGTGGGGTGAGGATTGCAAAGAAAATGTGCATCACCTTCCCTCTCTAGGGGAATTATACATCTCCAGGTGGTAACTGTAATGATTCCCAGTTGACCAAAAGAATGAGAAGAATTCAGACAAACAAATACCTGAGGTTCAACATTAGAATTTGTTCAAACCTCGTATGCAGCTTGATACAGCACTGTGCATGTAAGGTGCCAAATTCATCGATGCCACCGGTCTCCTTAGTTAGACAGCATTCCAGTTATAACCTTGTGTATAGTAGTATCTTCACTTACTGAGTGTGTTTGATGAACCTTAAATGGAAAGAGATTATATGGCTTTCTGAGGCCAGTAATTGTCATATAAAATTTTAAGTATGGGAGACAACTTGCATTACTAAGAATATAAAGACATTAGACGAACATGTTCATTTTGAGACAGCTTTGCTTTACTCAAGGAATCCTCATTAGTGCCAGTGAGCATATCTCAATAGCCATTTTCAACCACCTGACCTGCATTTTATGAGGTATTTACTAACATTGCCAGAGCATGTACTGCAAATATATATATACACACACTCAAAGGAGAAAAAGTGGATTCAAATGATCAGTCACCCTCACTACCCAATATTCTGTTTTAAGAAAATCTTAATGAAGGCAAATTATGGATATCGTCTAGAATATTTTCTCTGAATTGTTCAATTCTCTCACCTGGGATGTGGTTGAGAGCATATAAATTAAATCAGTGTTTGATTTTTGAGGTCAAATAACTCCGCTTTTAAATGACAAGTGATGTAGAGATGAGATCAAGCTTTTATGAAGGACTTAGTATCCAGTCTCTTTGGTTACCAGATCAATAAACAGTAAAAAGCAGTATGACAGTGAAGTTCTATAAAACTAGTTTTCTACCCAACAGGGCATTCATATTTCCGACATTTTAACAGATCACCATCCAGAACATTCAGAATCAATTGCACTCTACATATTAGAGAGGTCTTAAAATAACTGCTACATTTCTACACCACTGATTTTCAGTTAACAATCTCAGAAGCCAGGCCTGAAGGAAAACCACGCCTCCTCTTTCTATTAACTTAATTGCAACCTCTTTGCCTCTCCTTATAAGACCAGCTAAAAATTTAATAGTTTTTCTCCTGAACAAGAATGTAACAATTTCATTAACTACCTTACACTTTCATTTATGCTGCCATGTCTACTTTGCATCTATTTTACATTATTTTTCACTTTATCTGGGAATTTATTTTATTTTCTTAGTGGTAGTATTTTGTCTTTTCAAAGATGCCTTGAATGCATCTGTCATGTGGAAAAGCTCAGTTGTATTACTTATGTAAAAGACAAAATACTAAACTTGATTTCAATTAATCTAACGAATTTAAATATAATGATTTTTTTTGGCTTTTTTAACACTCATAAAGAAAAAATTTAAATTAAAACAACTAGAGAAAAAGGTTAAGATGCTTAGATTTCTTAAACAACAGAGACATCTTCATTAGCTCAGAAATTTTAAGTGAAATTTAGCCACTGAGCTGAAAAATCTATTATTTCTCCTGTTTTATCTGTAACTCCCTTATCTCCTTTCTTTGCAGTTTCTGAACATGCAACAGTAGATCCATTCCAAGATATAGCATTGTTAGCATGTTTGAAGTATTTTTCATTCAGAGTTTCAAGATTTTTATAGAAGGAGTGTAGCTTGTCTAAAATTCAATAGTACACTCAAGAAAGAAAAAAAAAATTGTTTATTGTGGGACTTTTTTGGTAACATCACTGCTTACAAAATCATGGGTAATATATTGACAAAAATGAAACACTGTGAACCAACTAACAACTCAGGAACAACAATACTGAAAGAATAAGTAATCACTGTAATAGGTAATAGCTGTAACTGATGTTGAATTCAGACTACTAGGACTACTAGGAAGCTAAGGATATTTTTCCAATACTTTTAATTGAGTAAGCATTATGATACATAAAAAGGAGGGTTATTGAGGCTACTTCATTCCCTTTATTTATTTTTTTCCAAATTCTCAAAACACTACATCACTATGCATTTCTTCGAAGAGCGTGTAGGAAAAGAAAAGGTTTTACCGTAAGTATCTGGAGAAGAAAGCACTGTTTGGTAGAATTTCACATTTCTCAGGTAAAGTCCCCTCTTTTATAAAATCACATTTTTGTATTATGTCTGGAATACGTGCATGTGGAAAAAAGATAAGTTGAGAAATGAGATCTGTAGCAAAAGCAATCATCAGCAGGCATATAATGCAGTTGTAATATACTAAACCATTCCATAGTAGTTATGAACTAAACTGCATTATCTTGGCTTCTTTATTAAGAACGAATACTCAGCTGATTGTGCTTATTCTGGTAAGATGGTGAAATCCATATATATAAATATGTCATGAGTGGCATGTGATATTGTTTTAATTATGTATAAACTTACTGAATAAGGACCCTCCTAGGACAGTACTTCAGTGATAGGTAGCTGACCCTCAGTGATTTTTCCTGTAGTGGTC
Source organism: Larus michahellis (assembly GCF_964199755.1). Taxonomy (NCBI): domain Eukaryota; kingdom Metazoa; phylum Chordata; class Aves; order Charadriiformes; family Laridae; genus Larus; species Larus michahellis. The sequence goes on from NC_133930.1 coordinate 61,466,960, forward strand.
TAAAGTTCTCCATGTAAACAGTGTAGGGCAGTGAAACAGCTGCCTTGAATGCATCTGCCATCTGGAAAAGCTTTTAAGTTTTATTAGTGTCTGTGACTGGTGTAGAAGATCGGGAAGAAAACACATAAATTTATTGTGATATTAAGCTTCTCATTTTTCAGAGCTATACATCAGTTGGCAAAATCATAGTTAAAGCTTTCAGACCACAATGGCAACATTATCCACTTGTTGGGACTTTACCAGTGTTTCTTTCATCTCAACATCTTTTACTGAAAGGTACCCAAAGTGATCCTTTACTTGTTCCATGAGGCCCAACTAGAGTACATGCTGAGTAGTAATCATTAAGTCAGACGCTGATTTAATTGTGGTTTTAATCAAATTAGGGTTTAAGACTGTTTGTACAGTAACTGCCTTTAGAAAATATAACGCTGGCATTAGGAGGAATATTTATGCCACTTATTCAATGCAAGACATACTCTTCAGTCACAGTAAATCAGACTTTACTAGTAGTGATTTTTTGTTAGCCATGGGCCTTCACTTGTAAAATCTTTGATTCCAGTTTGTTTGTCTCTGCCCTCAGACTTTTCAGGCTTTTAAATTTTGGGGTATTCAATAAAACACAACAGAATTCTATCTGAATATCCTGTACTGGAATAAATAAATAATTAAGAAAAATTCTGACATGATTGCAAGACTTCAAAACAAGTAAAAACTACTTTTTCCCTTGGATAGCTTTAAGACATACACTTTTTAAAAGAAATATGCACTATTTTCTTCCCCTTCCATTACACAGGTACCTGTGAACAAACAATCCTTCATCTGCACTATCAGGGCAGAATGCAGTGGTTATTCAAGTCCTACATATTTGGCTTGGTTTGGTTTTATTTACTCTAGTGCGGTTCCTCACAAATTTCAGATAGCCCATATTAACACATATTATTGAGTTTAACAATAAAATTTTTGCTTTGCTATTTCATCACGGGGGAAAAATAAAGTATACGTTATAGAGCTACAAAAGCAGCAGTTTTTCTCCATTTAAGTCCTTTCTATACCTCTTTGAAAGCATGAAATTGTTTTCTTTTAAATATTGGACATATCCATCCATATGGATAGTTTTCCTATGATTTTTCCACTTGAATGACATAATTGTTATTCCGAAATGCCAGGCCAGGAATACTAAACACTATAAGATATCATTTAATATTAAGAATTATCTCTTCTCTCCATCCTAGTAAGTCATTACTACTGACCACTGAAGTCTGTAAAATATTGCTGCACAAGAATCTACTATCTCTGACCTTGATTTTTTTTCTTTTATGACTGTTTCCGTAATAAAACGAGCATCTTTGGTTACTTACACAGTCTTAGAACTCCACTAATACTGTAAGAATACAACTCAGGAGGAGGTTAAATAAAACTAGTAGTTACCTCAGCATTTGTTTTTTTTGGTTTTTCAGAATCTACATCACCATTAGTAGTAAGAAATTCCTTCCTTCCTTCCCTCCTTCCTTCCTTCCTTCCTTCCTTCCTTCCTTCCTTCCTTCCTTCCTTCCTTCCCTCCCTCCCTCCCTCCTTTCTTTCTTTCTTTCTTTCTTTCTTTCTTTCTTTCTTTCTTTCTTTCTTTCTTTCTTTCTTTCTTTCTTTCTTTCTTTCTTTCTTTCTTTCTTTCTTTCTTTCTTTCTTTCTTTCTTTCTTTCTTTCTTTCTTTCTTTCTTTCTTTCTTTCTTTCTTTCTTTCTTTCTTTCTTTCTTTCTTTCTTTCTTTCTTTCTTTCTTTCTTTCTTTCTTTCTTTCTTTCTTTCCTTCCTTCCTTCCTTCCTTCTTTCCTTCTTTCTTTCCTTCTTTCTTTCTTTCCTTCCTTCCTTCCTTCCTTCTTTCTTTCCTTCTTTCTTTCCTTCCTTCCTTCCTTCCTTCCTTCCTTCCTTCCTTCCTTCCTTCCTTCCTTCCTTCCTTCCTTCCTTCCTTCTTTCTTTCCTTCTTTCTTTCTTTCCTTCTTTCTTTCTTTCCTTCTCTCCTTCCTTCTTTCTTTCTCTCTTTCTTTCTCCCTTTCTTTCTCCCTTTCTCTCTCCCTTTCTCTCTCTCTTTCTCTCTCTCTCTTTCTCTCTTTCTCTCCTGCTTTCTCACTTTCTTCCTCCTTTTTTCTCTTTGTCAATTGTTTAAACTTTGGAAAACCAGAAGAAATTAAAAGTACTGTACCTTTAATGTATACCACATGTAACATATGTTAATATATGGCTTTGCAGAAAAAAAGAATATTTGGAATTCTGAGCAATATTTTTGTACATTGTTCTTAAATTACTTTGTATTGAATAAAAAAGCTCTGGCACTGCCTTCCAGTATAATTCCACAAAGATTACTTAATTATACTGTGGGAGCACTGGAAGGCAAAGCCTAACCTAAGGTACATCACATGGGCTTTGTTATTTACTGAGTGGCTATTTGTTTATTCCCAGTATGTTTCTTTCAGTCCCTCATTAATTATCCTTAAGCTTCCAAGTTGAAGCTGAGATGCAAAAGCGCTATATCATCTCATGCTCCTCTTTGTCTAATGGGTATTGAAGTTGTAATACTAGATACAGTGCCCCAAGGCTATATTCTGGCATTATTATGCACATTATACAAAATTGCTAAAGCACATAATGAACTATGTTAAACAGTAACCAAATATTTAAATAAGTGTATTTCAATGGGTAATGGTATTGCTGCGATGTTTGCTCAGTAGGCAAATTTATTGATTAAATAAACTCATTAATTTAATTAAACTATTTGATGGATAATTTCATTCCAATACAGTTTTCTTTAAAAATTGTAGGGATTGGAGCATTAAAAAAAAAAAAAAAATTAGTTTCATTAGTTTCCATAAATATCAATATAAACATCTCTTAAGTGGAATTTTAGCAGCTTTTACATGAAAGCAAAAATAATCAGGAATGTATTCTTATATTTATTATATTTCATTAAAAAACACAGAATAATATGATTCAAGAGCAGTTGTTAGAGAGGAGATGATGATATTTGCTTACGTAGATACATATGCATTGAAAATATGTTCATGGTGTCATTGACTGCAACTTAAAATGTCTGAATTGATATACAACTCAAGCACAGGAGGAAAACTTGCTGTAACCTGTTGACAGCATGGCGGACATACCAGAATGATATAGACATATGATGGACACATGGGATATCCATATGATATGGATATCCCACCTCTAGTGGGATGTGTCCCTGCCCATGGCAGAGGTGATGGAAATAGATGATCTTCTAGGTCATTTCTAACCCAAACCATTCTATGATTCTATGATGATTTCTTCCCTCTCTTTTCTTCTTTGGATTATTCTGCCATTTTATCCTGAAATATTTTGAGTGCCTGGAAACTCTCTCCTAAAAACTGTATTGCCAGGAGGTAAGATGAGACCTTATCTAGTACATAAGAAGGCATTTTTAATCAAACATCCTCTGCAAAAATCTCATGGTTTTAATTTATTTTCTACCAGTGACCCAAGACAACTTGAATCTGATGCCCTTCAATCCTGCTACATTTGACATTTCGTTCAAATAATTTCCTTCTGAAAAAGTTTGGAATTTCACTATTTCCTTTGTGTATTCACTTTTACAGAAATATCATCCAAACAGCTTCCAATGCCTCACATATAAATAAAATATTTGAAGGTGCATTCTAGGGTATCATGGGATGTTTGCAGTGAATTCAGTTGGACAGACTTAAAGCATTAGGAACTCTCAAGTAGAGACTACTGCTTCTTCATCTGAATTTCAATAACTGTGTTATTATTTAAGTAAGGCAGCCCAATAAAACCAAAAAGTGAGTGTGGGGCAACACAATGTGTATACTATGATTTTCTTCTGCTAGCTTACTCTTGTCCAGTACTGAGGACTGGTTACCCATTAGCAGCTGGAGCGTATTAGATATATCCTTGAGTACATCTTGCTGGTTTTTACATCCTACATGAGCCTACTTCAGGCTTTCCAAGAACACTTTGCAACATGAACCAAAACATACTAAAGGGAGGCCATAAGGAGGTTCTTCCCTGCCCTACCTGCTTCCCCTCTCCTCCTCTCTCCCTCTTACCAGCTGCTGTAAGAAGCAGGATAAAAATATTTCTATATTAGTAGCAGATATCATTTCCAGATCTAATAATCTGCTGTATTTATTGCCACTGCATCCTTTCTGCTGTACACTACCTAGCATGAAAACCATCTCTGCTTCACTTTCACTTAATGTTCTTGCTGACATCGTGCTGTGCCAGAAAGACAGGCGTGACTGCCAGTAAGCTAGTATCAGGTGAGATAAATAGTTTTGTGGCATGTAAAGCCAGAGTGACAGTAAAACCTGGGCAATGGTTCTACTTTTTTTATGAGCTAGAGGAATATATACCAATCAGAGTTGTAGGGATTCTGTCCCAAGCTGTCTCCAAAAGTAAACTGTTAGCCGTTGAAGACTCTGATTGAAATGTAGAATATTTTCTGTTATTTAATATGATGGGATGGACTGCAATTTTTATCCTTTCCTAGGTGATAACTACAAATGCAACAATTCAAATAAGAGGCAGGAGGTCAATAACTTCCTAAATGGCTACTGAATTTTGGCTATATATGGTAGCTCACCCGCCTTGCCCTGAAAAGAAAATGAGTCGGGGTAACACAGTTTGGGAATTTCAGTAATAATCAGCATCAGTGGAAATTATAAATACTCAAAGCCATTCACACAAAACGTCTTTCATTTACTCCTTGGGTGCTGTATAGTGTAATCAGACCTTTAAAGAGAACATTTCCTCCCACTGTGAAAGTCGTCTTTTATAGCATAATAAGGTTTGTAGGGGTCCATTTGGGAAAGCATAGTTATCTTGGGAGATGATTCGCAATTTATTTCACCTTGCCTGCAGGCTTTCCTGTTAATAAGTTTTCAGCTATCAGGTTCTAAAAGTTAATAAAAATAGAGGAAAACTTTCTCTTTTTTGGAAAACTGCAGATTATGGCCATCCAGCAGTCTAGCATAGAATAAAGCAGTAGTGGAGAGAAAAGGCATGGATAGACACAATTCTATCCATGGTTCAAAACTTTACTGCCATGGACAGTACTGACAGTACTGACATGAACTTCTTGTAGCAGGTCCAGAGGAGGGCCACAAAAATTAACAGAGGGATGGAACACATCTCCTATGAAGAAAGGCTGAGACAGTTGGGGTTGTTTAGCTTGGAGAAGGCTCCAGGGAGACCTTATTGCAGCCCTTCAATACTTAAAGCGGGCTTATAAGAAAGATGGGACAGACTTTTTCATAGTGCCTGTAGCAATAGGACAAGGGGTAACAGTTCTAAACTAAAAGAGGAGAGATTAAGACTAGGTATAAAGAAGAAATTTTTTATGATGAAGGTGGTGAAACACTGGAACAGGTTTCCCAGAGAGGCTCCTGATGCGCCATCCCTGCAAACATTCAAGGACAGGTTGGCCAGGGCTCTGAGCAACCTTATCTAGTGGAAGATGTCCCTGCTCATTGCAGGGAGGCTGGAATAGATGGCTGCCTTTAAAGGTCCCTTCCAATCCAAACCATTCTGTGATTCTAAGTATATTTTGTATTATCTGGGTCTGATTTAGAAATACACCTGACTGATTCTTGTCTTTGTTGCTCTCAGCCTGCAAACATGGGAAGCAATAAGTAATACACATCCATTTATGTGAGAGGTTTTCAGGTCTTCTCCACCCATGTTTCCTCCTTTGCCTTTTCTTCTCACTTAAGATGCCTTTGGGATGAGAAGTTATGAGAAGCTCCGGGGAGACCTTATCACTCTCTGTAACTACCGAAAAGGAGGTTATAGCGAGGTGGGTGTCATTCTCTTTTCCCAAGTAATGAGTAATAGGACAAGAGGAAACAGCCTGAAGTTGTGCAACAGAAGGTTTAGATTGGATGTTAGGAAAAAATGTCTTCACTGAAAGGGTTATCAAGCATTGGAACAGATTGGCCAGGGAAGTTGTTGAGTCACCATCCCTGGAGGTGTTTAAAACAGTTGTAGATGTGGTGCTTAGGGACATGGTTTAGTGGTTGATTTGGCAGTGTGTGCTAGTCTTGGCTGGGGTACAATTAATTTTCTTCATAGTAGTTAGTATGGGGCTATGTTCATATGGGGCTAGTAGTTAGTGTGGGGCTATAAGCCAGCACCCCCAGCAGCAGATCTGAACAAGGTGTAAACACGCCAACAGTCACTTGCTGAGGAGACCAGCTCCAGCGCAGGTAAATCTGCGCTGGAGAAGGACATCTCAGCAAAACAGGCCTGCAAGGGGCTCGTTTTTGGTGGCTTTTCGAAACTGGGAAAAGCGGCCAGCCCGGGGCTGGTACCTGGCAGCTCTGGGGGGTGGAGGCAGCCGTGGAGGCAGCCGAGGAGGCACAGACAGAGCCAGCAGCCCAAGCAGCAGATCTAAAAGAGGCATAAACTCCCCCCCTCCTCCCATTAAAGAAGCCTTTCGGGAGTGGAGGTGAGTTCATGGTCAGGGCAGGGGGCAAACTCTCTCCTTTCCACTCCCCCTCCCTCCCCACTACCTCTGAACAACAGATACGAGGTACTGGATGAGGAAGGCCAGTAAAATGAAGATGTGGATGATGGGCAATCTACACCAGAGACATCTCCACAGTCAGAAAGACGTACTGCCCATATCATCACCACGTCCCCAAGGAAGAAAAGAAGGGTTATAGTCATTGGTGACTCCCTCCTGAGGGGAACAGAAGATCCAAAACGCCAGGTAGACCCTCCTCATAGGGAAGTCTGCTGTTTTCCTGGAGTGGGGGTTAAGGAGGATGTCACCAGAAAACTCCCTAGTTTGATACAGTCCTCAGACTATTACCCGTTACTGATTTTTCATGTAGGTGGAGACGAAGCTGCGACTTGTAGACCAGGAGCAATCAAAGGGGACTTCAGGGCCTTGGGAAGGTTGGTGAGGGAGCCTGGGGCATGGGCTCTTTTTTTCCTCACTCCTTCCAGTTGCAGGCAGTGACATTGGAAGGAACAAGCAAATACAGTCCATTAATACATGGCTCCGTGGCTGGTGTCGCTGCCACAGTTTGCAGGTTTTTGACAATGGGATGGCCTAAACGGCACCGGGCTTATTGGCATCAAATGGCATCATCCCTCCTTTCTCAAAGGGGGAAGAGGGTCTTTGCAAGAGATAGTGGGGCTGATTGTCTTTCTTCGGTTTTATTTCTCTCTCTTTGTTATTTTCATTGTAATTTAGTAGTAGTAATAGTATTTTATTTCAATCATCAAAGTGGTCTTATCTCAACCCACGAGTTTTCTCACTTTTACCCTTCCAATTCTCTTTCCTCCACCCTGCTATGGGAGGAGTGAGTGAGCGGCTCCGTGGTGCTTAGTTTCTGGATGGAGTTAAACCATGACAGTCCTTTTTGGCGCCTGAACAGGGACTCAGAGGGTTTGAGATAATAGCAGTTTGAACAGAACCTATTAGAAAGGATTTATGTCTGTTAACAGTTGTGGGTCATGATACTGATTCATCCGTTCTTGATATTAGTTTATCTGATCCGTGCCATGCTCTTTTTTTTGCTGTACATGTTAAGGGTTGGTGTAAGGTAAGGTTTTTGCAGTTTGCTGTGCTCTGTAGTGAATAGTGATGTTTTGTCTGGAAGATTTGTTATTAAAATTCTGACCTTGAGCTTAATCTGGTATTTGGGCTCTGTACTGAAGCCATTACTGTACTTCGGGTACCATCTCATGGAGACAATTGACAGTTATACTTCTTCCTCTGAGAGATTTTTTGTGGAGGAAATACAGAATGACACCTTTAGCTACTTTCTTCGGTGATGTTTTCTCTCTTGTTATAATAACTTTTCAGTATCTTGAACATCCTTGGGGAGTTAAAATACTTTTATTGGTATTTCTTAGGAATATTGCTTTGGTTTTGTCTAAGGTTAACAAGCAATTTAGGAATATTCCTCAGGCTCCATGAGAGTATGGTCGTGGGTGGCACAGCATGTGGGAGAATATGGGGAGGTATCTAGAAAACTTCTCACCTCCAGTGGTCTCGAACTTCATTCCTGAACAACTACAGGATCCTGACGAAGTGAAAAAAAAGTATGCCGTAGCTATTCGAAAGAGGCACAACTTATTGCACTGTGGTGTATCCTGGCCAGCATCTACCAAACGCTGCTTGATATTGTGCAGCACTCTCAGTGAGAAGAGAAGGAAAACATATCAAGACTATGGCTAAACCAGACACTATATCACCTTATAACGAAAAAGAAAAAATGGAAGTGGAAGTCAGCTCATTTAATAAGGGATGAAGAAACTTCTCCTAAGAAGGAGCAGGACAAAGAATCAGAAGATGCAGCCTGTTCTGCAGCAGAGTACTCACAAGAACAGGAGGAGGAAGAGACTGAAATCATAAAAGAGACAGAAATGACCCAATCCTTATCCCTAATTGAGCCCTAAGTTATGCAAAAAGATTTTAGCAGTCAACCAGATGAGCTAATTCTGAGCTAGTCACTCCAGTGCTTGGAAATTGGGACCAGTATTTAGAAATTAGAAGGTAAGGAAACCTGGCAGCTAGGATCCCTTGCTAAGGATAAGGCCATGGACAAAGAGATTGGAAAAAAGGCAGGAGTCCTCAGTCTTTGGTGGTGACTCCTGTCAAATATGAAGGACAGGTATACCTTCATGGAAGAACTTGCAAAATTCCTGAAGAAAATGGACAAACATTGAGGGAGATACCCAGTATCTGAGGGAATTAGTCGTGTTGGAGGTGATCTGTAACAACAGGAAAGATGACCAGGCATCCAAAGACCAGGATGAAACCCGGTGCATGCAGTCCATGTGTGAAAGTTTGTACAAAATGCACCGATGTCATACACCCACACCCTGGCGATAGTGAGCTGGACAGACATGGAGGCACCAACTATAGATGAACAGGCCAGACAACTCCAAGAATATGAACATAATATCAATTCCTCCATGTGGGCCTGTGTCTCGGCTGTGGAAAGATTGGCCCAAAAAATGTCAGAGCAAGCCAAGAAGGGTAGGTCTTCCTCATGCACTCCAACCGAAACCTCAGCTATTAAGTCAACTTTTTCATTGAAGGGAAAGAGTACCAGTGGCACACACCATGTGCAACCCTATGGTTCTTCCTGGGTGATCAGGAGGACATGAGGAAGTGAGATGGTGAACCTACCTGGAGACTAAATGCAAGCAAAAACAACAGCCAAAAAACATCCATCCAGGAAAATTACTGCCCCAGTGTCTGTCAGGTAGAGTAGAAGGGCTGTTTGTACTTTTGACACAGAAGAAGGAACTTCTGTTTTGCAGTTACTCGAATCAAGTAATGATAATTCCCACCAGGAACAGAGGGGTCCTGCCTTCTGCCAGAGGGAGGAAAGGGGCAACCAGGATTACTGGACTCTGGATTTGATGGCCTGGCATATCAGCCCCACAGATGTATAAAGCTCTATTGGACACCGGTGCACGTGTACTCTAATGTCATCAGATTACAAAGGGGCAGAATATATCTTTATTTCTGGAGCGACAGGAGGATCCCAAGAATAGTGTTTTGGAACCTGAGGTAAGCCTAACTGGGAATGAGTGGCAAAAGCGTCCTATTGTGACTGGTCTGGAGGCTCCATGTATCCTTGGCATAGACTTCCTCAGGAGAGGGTACTTCAAACACCGAAAGGGTACCGGTGGGCTTTTGGTATAGCTGCCTTGAGTACAGAGAAGATTAAACAGTTGTCTAGTTTGTCTGCACTCTCAGAGGATCCATCTGTGGTGGAGTCGCTGTGGGTTAAGGAACAGTAGGTGCCAATTGCTACCGTGACAGCGCACTGACGACAATATTGCACCAATCAAGACTCCCTGGTTCCCAACCGTAAGTTAATCTGGTGACTGGAGAGCCAAAGAGTGATCAGTAAGACTCATCTGCCCTTTAATAGTCCCGTATGGCCAGTGCAAAATTCTAGTGGAGAGTAGAGGTTAACAGTGGTCTGGATGAAGTCACACCACTGCTGAGTGGAGCTGGAAGAGCTGGCAGATCTTTAAGGATGCTTTCCATAGACCAAAAGAGCTCTTGATGCCCAGGTGTAAGAAATCAGGACAGGAGGGCAATAGAATGACACGGCTGAGTTGAGACCTGATGGTCAAATTAAAGGGCAAGAAGGAAATACACAGGCGGTAGAAGCAAAGACAGGTATCCCGGGAAGAGTATAGGGATGCTGTCCAGTTTTGTAGGGGTGGGGTCAGGAAGGCCAAGGTGCAGCTGGAGCTGAACTAGGTAAGGGATGCAAAGAATAATAATAAGGGTTTCTACAAGTATGTCGGCCAGAAAAGGTCAAAGGAAGAGTACCACCCCTGATGTGCAAGACTAACAAACTGGTAACAATGGACAAGGAGAAGGCTGAGGTACTCAACAACTTTTTCCCCTCAGTCTTCACTGGCAACCTCTCTACCCATACCTCTTGAGTGTATGGACAGCAAAGCAGGGACTGGGGGAGAAAAGTTCCTCCCACTGTAAGAGAAGATCAGGTTCGTGACCACCTGAGGAATGTAAACATACAGAAATCTATGGGACCTGATGAGATGTATCACAGATTCCTGAGGGAACTGGCTGACATCATTGCCAAACCACTCTTCATGATATTTGAAAAGTCATGTCAGTCAGGTCCTCAATGCATGAGAAAAGGGAAATATTGCACCCATTTTTAAAAAGGATACCAAGGGGGACCCTGGGAACTACCGCCCTGTCAGCCTCATATCTGTGCCTGGGAAGATCGTGGAACACATCCTCCTAGAGTCTTTGCTAAGGCACACGAAGGACAGGGAGGTGATTCCAGACAGCCAGCATGGCTTTACCAAGGGCAAGTCTTGCCTGACCAACCTAGTGGCCTTCTATGATGGAACGATTACATCAAGGGACAAGGGAAGAGCTACAAACGTCATCTGCCTGGACTTCTGTAAGGCCTTTGACATGGTCCCCCACAATATCCTTCTAAGTTGAAGAGATATGGATTTGATGGGTGGATTGTTCAGTGGATGAGGAACTGGTTGGATGGTCGTACCCAGAAGGTAGTGGTCAATGGCTCATTGTCCAGATGACAAGTGATGTCTTTCAGGAGTCCATATTGGGACCAGTACTGTTTAATATCTTCATCAGTGGGACTGAGTGCACCCTCAGCAACTTTGTGGCCATCTTCGCACATTATGCAGCCACAGTTTGCTTTCACATGGAGGGTATCCAGGACACCTGGAATCGACTGCTCCAGGGGTGGAAACACAATTGTACCATTTGTCATGGAATGATACAGACTACACTGAAACAAGGTGAAACTTCTGAATATCTGCAGAATATTGATTACATCATTGTGTAGGGCAACATAGCAAAGGAAGTGTTTGAGAAAGGGAGAAGAAAAATCCAGATTCTTTTGAAAACTCTTTTTGCTATAAATCAAAGTAAAGTCAAAGGACCTGCACAGGAAATCCAGTTTTTAGGAATAAAACGGCAAGATGGGTGTCATCATATCCCAATGGATGTGATCAATAAAATAACTCCTTCAACTAACAAAAAAGAAACACAAGCTTTCTTAGGTGTTGTGGGTTTTTGGAGAATACATATTCCAGGTTAAAGTCCGATCATAAGCCGTCTCTACCAAGTGACCTGGAAGAAGAATGACTTTGAATGAGGTCCTGAGTGGCAGCAAGCCTTTGAACACATTAAACAGGAGATAGTTCTTGCAGTACCACTTGGGCCTGTCCAGACAGGACAAGATGTGAAAAACGTGCTTTACACCTCAGCCAGGGGATAATGGCCTCACCTGGAGCCTCTGGAAGAAAGTGCCTGGAGAGACTCAAGGTCCACCTGTAGGGTTTTGGAGCTGGGGATATAGGGGATCTATTTGAAGCCCATTACACTCAACCTAAAAAGAAACGTTAGCAGCATATGAAGGAATTCAAGCTGCTTCAGAAGTAGTGGGTACTGAAGCATAGCTCCTTTTGGCACCATGATTGACTGTGCTGGGCTGGATGTTCAAAGGGAGGGTCCTCTCTATGCATCATGCAACTGATAGTGTATGGCATAGTGGGTGACACTGATAACGCATCGGGCTCTAGTGGGAAACCCTGACCACCCAGGAATTCAGAAAGAGATCATGGACTGGCCAGAGGGCTGAACCTTCAGAGTGTTGCCAGAGGAGGTGACTCATGCTGAAGAGGCCCTTCTATATAATAAATTACCAGAAAATGAAAAGCAGTGTGCCCTGTTTACAGATAGATTTTGTCATACTGTGTTAAAACATCCAAGATGGAAAGCTGCTGTGTGGATCTCTACACGTCGAGTTGCAGAAACTGCGAAAAGACAAGGTGAATCAAGTTACTTTGAAGAGGTGAAATCCATCCAGCTGGCTTTAGATATTGCTGAATGAGAAATATGGCCAATACTCTATCTCTATACTGACTTATGGATGGTGGCAAATGCTCTGTGGGGGTGGCTACAGCAATGGAAGCAGAGCAACTGGCAGTGTAGAGGCAAACCTAATTTCCAGATGGAGTTAAACCATTACACAGTGTTAGGTTTGTGGTTGGACTTGATGATCTTAGAGGTCTTTTCCAACCTAAATGATCCTATGAAAATAGGGACTTTTCAGATGTTGATTTGACCGTTTCATACTTCAGGAGAAGGGACTACTGTTCTTTTAGCATGTTATTGCAGGAAGTTTCAGGAAATAGAGGAAGATCTTGACTAAGCCTTGGTCTTTGCTTAAAGTGACAAGCATGTTGTATTATGATTTCCCCCTGCCCTCCCAGATACATTTACGACAACCCTATAGCATTTTGTTCGTGGGAATGATAGAGGTGTGAACGTAAGGGAATAGGGGTAATAAAAGAAGGTACAGAGAAGAGGATAAGACCATCGGTTCCGTATGTAAGCAAGTGGAAGACTGGCTGCTAAATGACTGTTTCAGAGCCGTAAAGATCAGGTGGAGGCATAAAGGCAAATAGGTATCTGTGATTAGCTGACTGGAGGAGGAGTTCTGTTTGGACCTATAATATCAAGTTGTCTGTGAGAATATCAGAAGACAGGCAGTCAGGTATATCATCCTGTTTCCTGTAAGGGCACATACTTAGCTTGGGTGAAATCACACTCCATCAAGAAGTTGTTCAGTCATTGCGTAGTTATATATCTGATTTAACTTAAGAGCTGTTAAAAACTCATTGAGTACATTAGTGTGAGTACAGCATTTATCTGTTTTAGGAAGAATTCCAAGAATTTTCATGAGCACTTGAAAAACCACAAACAGAAATTTCATAAACTTTCTATACCAAAAGCAGAAAACTAAATAATGTAAGATGTCATACCTTTTACTGTGATGTAAGATATGATATTTTAATTTATGGCTTTATTAATACATATGCTCATTTTTATTGACACATGCATTTTTGTTACTGAAGCTGAGATTCCCATTTTGAAATAACCATGTAATACGATATCTAATATAATTTTCATTTATGTATTTTTTGTTTAATCCCTTTCATTTTCTTATGTAATGCAGCCAACGTGATAGTGCTTCTTTATTCTTTTTTCTTATTCTTTTTTCTTTTTTTTATTTCCTTTTTCCCCTTTTCCCTTTTCTCTTTTCCCTTTTCCCTTCTCCCTTCTCCCCTCTCCCTTCTACCTTTTCCTTTTTTTTTTTCCTAGTAGTAAATTACTACTGTAATTTACATTAATTGATTGTGGTTTTTTTCCTTCGTAGTCATATTGTATCTGTTTATTTTCAGTGTTCACTCAAACAGTTTGCAATAATACTACATGGATATTTATGACAAACTCATGACATTTCACAACATCTTCCAAAAACAGATAAATTATATCCATCAGAACTTTTATGGTTACAGATTCAGTATATTTCTTTTGGTCAGATACATGCTGAAACTAAAGTTTTATCAAGCTAGATTAAATAGACATTCATATATTTTTTTTTTATGTCTAAGTTACTGCATGTAAAATCCTGGAAGGAGGAGCTTAAAAGAAATAGAAAAAATTAACAATTGCTTTGCATTGTGAAATTAATTTTAAATAATGTTCTTTTTGTATTCACATTTATCATAGCTACCCTGAAGCCATGGGTGCCTCTCAGGCATGCACACAAATCAGGCCATCCTAAAATACCTGGGGGCTTTGGACACTGTTCCTACACAGAGTGATTTAACTCTGTAGCCTGCAAAGTGAACCTGGGACTTCATAAGCATCCAAAGCTAGTGCATTCTGAGCAAATGAAGCCAGTCTCAGATGCTGCACTACAAGTCCAGGACTTGGATTTTACTTTCTTGATCTTTGATGCAACACTCACAAGTTGTATAATTTCACTAAATAAGAATAACAACTTAGTCTGCACAAAATGCAGGTGTATCAGATAGAACTTTATGGATACAGTAGAGCTAGTTTTTTATGGAATGAAAAGAGAGTATATTGTAACTTATTCAGTTTGAATTTTCGCATTGTGGAATTACTTCATGACCATTCGTTAATCCTTTTGACACATTTTCTGCACAAGTTTCAAGGTTTTTTTCTTTCATACGGAACTCCAGATCTGGCCTTGAGTGTCTCATGCAGGGTCATGTACAATTCCTCTTACTCTTGTGGAATTATGACTCTTCAAAATACAGATTCACACATAAAAGAAATTGCATTGCATATGAAAAATGTCTTACAGAATACTGTAACTCATTGTCTGGTGTGTGAAGTGAAGGTATTCCAGTAGGCAGAGAATAGGAGAGGCCTCAGTAGCCAAGCACAAAATAATTCATGATTGTAAAATATGATGTAGTTTTACAAATAAGTTATAGTTAACTTCTAGACTTCATAACTGTGTTTCATACTTATACATTGATTCTGCAATCATCTATGGCCTTATCAGTTTCTTCACAGTTTAAAGCCACTGAAAAGTGCAATACAGTGATAAAAAAGTTTATTTGATACATTGTGTTGGATATTTAGGAATAGTTACTAAGAGTATTTTATAGAGATTAGGTGATATGAAAAGGAGTAGGGTTTGTATTATTTAGAATCCATAGCACCACAGTCACAAAAAAATGCAGATAATTTGACCTTCATGAATTAGATTTTCACTGGAAATTAACACCATAATGTATAGAAAATTTAAGTCAAAGAATATTAGAATTTAAGAATACAATATTAATGAATTTTAAAATCTTGGGAAGGTAAACATTTAAAGAAAAATACACAAGTATCTTAAGGATTTATTTCATTATTTTTCACTCTGGAAAAGCTGAGTTGAAAGAGTGTAAAATACCTTGGGTGTTTTTGATAGAAATTCTATAATGCATGGCAAATGTACTGAGGAGAAGTGGTAAATATTTAAGAAATACTTGAACAGACTGCAATTGAAATCCATTCCTGTTTAAATTTAAACAGCGAAAAGGTCGGAAAAGGCCAACATGATTAACTAAGGTGATATAAAGAGCAGTTCAAGCAAGAAGTGAAAAGTGTTAAAAATATATACACATGATATAGTAAGGAATGGGATCTACAAAAAACATGCAGAAGTTAAACCGATGACTGCAGGAACAAAATGAAATACTGAAAGCTGAATTACACATAATGCTGACATGAACAAAGAGCCCTTCAAATACAGTGGCGACAGGGAGCTGAGAAAAAAGAAAATTGACCTACTAAGAAAATTACAGGATAATTTTGAGATAGGGAATGTGAAATTAATCAGTAATCTTATTTTTAGCTTGGTTTCCTGAGGAATATATTACACATGACCGTTTTGTCTGTCAGGGATCCTCAGTAACTTCTGAAGAATTAACTGATTCAGCCATATTCGACAGTGGAAGGGAGGTCCTTTAAGACACCCGCATTTTTTGTGTTAGTTAGCTACTGTTGTTGCTGAAAAGGAAAGGTCATGATGTGCACTAACAGACAGGTGCCTGGTTTAACCATCTGCTTGGGGAGACTACATGTACCACCTGGTTACTCTGCCGTCAGACGCAGCCTTTCATGAGCCATTTCTTGCCAGCCAGGAGACAGAGGAAAGAGCTGACAGCGTTTTGGTTAACAACTTGGGTACAGGCAGGTGTTGGGAGTGCTGCGGCAGAAGAGGAAGCAGGTCCCAGTGAGGCAGTGTATGGAACATACCTACAGGATGCAGGAGCAGATGGTGGGAGGTGGTGGCATCAGATAGTTCAGCCTGGTTCCTTGCCAAAGATTGGTGTTAGGAACTAGAGAGACTATCCTGAGATTAGAGACTATCCCAAGATTAGGGAAGGGAAGAATTAACTCCATTAAACTCTCCCTCCTTTCTGCCTATGTATTCTGAAAAATGAGTATCAGATCTGAGACACTGGATCATATCATGTTTGATTTATGATCACTGTGAATGGGTGAAAGCAAAATTTGACTCTGTGCTGTCTACTTAGACAAAAGGCAAAGTTAATCATATGCTCACGGAGAGGTTTTCTGGACAGTAAAGCCAGTCTTTTTTGATTGTCGTTGGTATCACATATTCAGAAGAAATACAAAGCAAATAACATCCATCACAAGGTGCGATTGTAACTCCAGACCAACTGCTTCTGACCCTGACAGATCAACATCAAGCTGTGTAGATTTATCACAGCTGCAGTGATTTGTACCTAGAAGCACTGCAGTGTTTCTCCAATACACTTTTATTTTTCCACACAGCTTAAAATCTACTTAATTCCTGACACTTTTATTTCTATCTGAATAACTCATAGGAAGAAAACTGATAACAGGACTTGAAAGGCCATAATAGAAAGAATAAAAAAAAAAAAACACAAAACACCAACAAAAAAAAACAACAAAAAAAGCCCACAACAAAACTCTGTTCTAGAACAGCTTTAATGCATTGTCTGTGGTTTTTCTCTGATTTGAAAGCTTGATTAATTTAAATCTTTGCATTACATTTCTGTGTTTCATATAGGGTAACAGAGGACCAAATCTTGCTGAAATTTACATCAATTTTATCAATGAGATATAAATGAGAACACACCTAGCACCCAGTAATTCTCTGCTGCCATTTTGTCATACTAATTCTTTGTACTTTAGTGGAAACTTGTTATACCATGTCATCAAAACTGTCTTTTCTTATTTGAGGTAACACCATCCTATAATCACTTTGAAAAACTAATCAAGCTAACATCATACTGTATAAAACGTTAGCTCATTGGACTCATTACGTTTATAAAAAGTCTATTCCGGGAACCATGTTTCTGATGACTGGATACCTTCTAATATCCAGCCTAAACTTATTGAGGGATAGCTTGTATCTATTTGGTCTTGCACCAATATTGTCCTCTTTGTAAGTATTTCTTCTTCCTTTCATGTACCTTCACCCACTAGGTCCAACGAGTCAATCCCTTCCCTTTGTTTTGTTATATAAGTGCCTTTGCACTGCCTTAAACTTATCAGCAGGCTTCATCTTCCTCTATTCCTGTTTCAATACACAGTTTAACAAGAAGATACCTTGTAATTCATATGATTTTCTAGAATCATAGCCCAGTTTGGAAAGGACCTCGAAAGATCATCTGATCCAACTTGTTGTGGGAAAAAGAGGCTAGATGAGGTTATCTAGCACTCCGTTCAATTGCATCTTGAAAACCTCCAGCGATGGGGACTCTACCATGTCCCTATGGAGACAGTTCCAGTGACTGATTTTTGTTATTGTAAAAAACGTATTTCTCTTATCAAGATTAAACTAGTGCTCATCAGTGCTCAGGAATTCTCCTGTTTTTTTCTACTGAAAATATCTTGTTTGTATTCTCACAGAAACATCATATCTTAATTAACAAGTGATTAGGATTATTTCACTTCTAATCTTATCCAGTTGAGGAGTTGTCACTTTTTAGATATAATTCTCATTAGTACTTTCTAGACAAATTGCTTTAAATTTGTGGCACTATATGCCACCTGTATCTACAATGTCTCGGTCACCAAAGTTATTCACCTTTTCTCTCATACCACCTGTATTAACAGATACCTCTCAATTTTGTTCCATGACACACTGAATTACCTTGCTGTTTTATTTTGTCCAGGTTCATTAACAAAAATACTACACAGGATCATCTTCTAGACTAGCCATTGCAAAACTCCTCTATTGATGTCCATTGAGGTCTTCCAAATATCTTTAAGCAACAATGCAAGTAACAATTTACTCATATGGGCGCAACTGCCTATACCCGTTTGATGTTGTTTAGTAAATATTATCTTCATCTTTCAGATGCTGAAAAGAAACTGCTAAACAAACGAACTTAGCTGCAAACAGCTAAGTGAGCTTCGAGGCCAGACATAATCTTAAGTAAGAACTGGCATCAAATTCTGGCTGATTTTTAGGCACACATATAAGTTCTCATTTTTTGGGAAATAAGTGCATTCTAGATAATCTGTTAATTTTGTATATATTTACTGTTTTTAATTCAAGAAGGATTTCATATGACACTTCCTTCCTTCAGCAGTAGGACATGCTGAAGCCCTCCAATTACTCTACTTAAGAGAGTTGGAGCCTGATTTTAGTTTAAGACAAATCAGAAATTAAAGCCCTCAAAAATTCAGTGCTGTTCACAGAACAATGACACTTAATGTGGTGGCATTCACATTTCTTTCTGAGGAACTTGGTCTAAAAAATGGTATGCTTTTCTGAATTTAAGTTTCAATACTACAACATAATTTATACTTAATGAAAATCCCAAATTGTCAGAATTACTCTTTGGAAGATTAATCACTGTGATAAATGCATTCACAGGAGTACATGTTATTATTTCCAAGGTATTCAAACTGTAAGTACAATGATTTAAATTTATTTGCAAAACAACAGCTAAAATCAAGTTTAGTTTAATAATCCAATAAATCTAAAAAAATCATTCACATATCTGCAAGGTAAATGTTTCCACAGCCTAAAAGAACTGACTGTTACTAATTGGTATGGTACTTTTTTTCACATTTCAGCATTTATGATACAATGGCACACTGTGCACGAACAAGTTGAATACATATCATGTCAGTTTGGGTTTATTTATTTATTTTACTGAGCTCTGTTCTATACAACTCTCTAGGGAAAAATTCATATAAAATGATGAGCTATGCAGAACATGATTTTGTGTATGTGCCTTGTTTAATTTTCCAGCAAAATGTATGAAAAACCCCAACCCTAATATTTTCTTTAGTTGTTAGAAGAGAAATCCAACAAATTCTGCTTCTTAGAAAACAAATTACAGTTTCTTTGTTTGTTTAATGAAAATGCCTCCCTTTTTCTTTTTGGTAATTAGTTTTGTTGTATCTTTTTAGGAATGTATAGAACTTTGGTTGCATAATTTGCGTCTCCTATGTTTTAAATTTCTCTTAATAGTTACCTGTTTTGCAAAAATATAACGTAAAGCTTTTTGACAGACATCTGTTTCTTTTTGTCAAACTCTTGTGCTACATGACCTGAATGTTGCCTTAAGTAACAGCTTCAAAAATTTATATTCTTCACTCCCCGTCTTCAATTTACTATAAGCAGACAAATTAGAGCTCTGTGTCTTTTTTTTCTTTATTATTTTTTGAGGCATACCATTTAGGGCTTCATAAAAGGAGGGCAAATTTAAGCAGCACTTAGTCAGAAGGTAATTTGAGATTTGTACTAATAAGCTTGTCATTTCACTCAATCCACCACCCTGATCAAAATCCTATGCAAGTAAAAGTCGTACCTGCATCTGCTTGTCCATGATTGATAAATATGCAGTTTAAACCACAGAAAAAAATCTGAATGCCCAGTTGTCTTTGACTTCACACTGACCAGCTGTGGTAGATATGCTTGTGCACATAGCCTGACATTCCTCTTCGCTGGCAACGGTTAGGTCCTACAACAATTCTGTAAGGCTGTGTATAATGTAGATTTTACATTGTACATGGAACTTGCCATAGTTTTAACACAGCATATTAAATGACACTGTATGAAAATGACTTTGCTCATGTAGGTAGAGAAGTGTTTTAACATTCTCCCTAAACACAGTGTTAATATACAATTTTTATATTAGACTCACTCTAATAGTCTAATGCAATAGTTTAATGAAATGACCTCCATGTTCTGGACTGGAAGAATGAAAAAAAAACTGTTAGGGAAAGAACCCAACATAGTGAAAATCAACTGTTTCTTTTACATTTCTGTATTCCTTGTTATTTTTCAAATTTATTATACGGCTTTCCATTTCATTCAACACAGGAGGTAGTTATACGAATTTTCTCAATTTTTCATCATTTTCTAGTTCTGCTTATATGTACCAGATCTAATCCTTTCAGCCTGATGCATTTTTAATTCAATTGGGTTTGATTCAAAGGAGCATATGAATGTCCCAGATAAGTCACACCAAAGGTTATCTAGCTTTTATGCATTTCAGTTATATAAATGTATATCTCATTTCAGGCAAACTGTTAAAGAATCAATGCCCAAGGAAGAGCAAGGCAAGACTGTATAGTATTTCACCCAAGTACTTTCCTAGTCTCATGTAAATTGAATATGTTTTAATATGACTCTTAAAATGACAGTAATATTACACTTGATTTACCTGTATATAAATAAGAGCTTCAAGATGACTGATTATTGTAATTTTTCTTATATAAGATGTTTTCTGCCGTAATCATCTAACTTTCAGCGATGAGTGTTTCCTGTTTTTCTGTTATATCATCTTTGAGCATCTTTTCAATAATAGTTCTTAAAATTTGAAAACATCCTTGGAGTATAGTATTCAAGCCTCTCTTGGAATATAGCAACAATTTTTCTATTAAGTTGACAAAATTGAAAATTTCTTTTGACAAAATTAAAAATTTCTTTTGACAAAATTAAAAAGCAGTGTGGAGTAAATATGCTTGCATTTGTCAGATTTTTAATGATGAAGCTAACTAACTAATTGCTGATTTTATATATTATATACCTTATTTTATAGCTTCAGGTGCACTTGTTCCAAAAGCCTGGAGAGTCCTCTCCCAGTCAGTAGGTTGCATAACCATCTCAAAAGGACAAATATCATGCTTATGATACATTGCATTCAAACTTTATATTTTATTATATTATATTGCATTTCAATCTATGGTGGCAATCATCTAAGATTTGCATCATAAATAATAGTTTATACTACATCAAATTCCTTTTGTCTCGAATGATTTTGAAGAGATGAAGGAACACTGCAGTACCTAGACTACTTATTAAAATGAAAAACACAACAAATCAAAAAACCCAGAAAACTTGCCCCCCCCACCAAGAAACCAAACAAAAAACCCTTTAGCTGTGCCTCTTTTGTGCTAAAGTAGAAGAGTTTTGCTTCCCATATGCAAGCAAATTAAGAAGACCTGATACACCTACAAAAGTGATTTATGTTTGTTTTCTGAACTAGGGTTCTGCAGAGTCATTAAAAAAACCCTCAAACTGCTTGTGTAACTTAGTTGGTAAAATTACAAATTTTAGTAAAAATTACACACTCAAACAAGTATTATCTTACCGAGAATCTCATGATCTAAATTTTGCAAATTGTGCATGTAAACAGAACTGAATTTTAAACACCAAAAACTTTAAAAGTCACAGAACCAGTGCTTTTGAAACTTTATATTTTATTAAATAACTATGGGACTTCAAAACTTCATTCTGAGAATTATTTCATAGTACCGTAACTTATACTTTCTAGCTACAAAGAAAAGAATTTATGATATCAGGCAAATGTTAGATTTTCAGATTTTAGAGCTCAGGCTCTCACTTTGTTTCTTAGCCCATAGTGATTTGCCAAATAGTTGGTTACTTTGCACTATTTTTTTATTGTAAAGGAATATTAAATCCCTTTTTTTTCCTCCATCATAACACAACATCTGCCATTATGTACTCTGATGAAAGAGTGAGCACCATGGTGGTCTGTCTTGGTAGACAGACTGTAAACAGTAAAACTCAGTGCTAGACACAAACTTGTATTTAGAATGTTTAGAGACATTAACGTACTACAAAATGCAAACATTGTTATCATTCTTTTGAATTTCAAGTATTTCTAGATATCTGGATTGAGTAGTTAACGGAAAGAAAATAATCTTAAAGGTTGTCCTTTTTTTTTTTTTACTGATTAAATGGAAGTATCAATACTAGTTAAAAAAGAGCCACACTGGATACCACTTTGTTTCCTACTGTGCCTGTATTTTCTGTTGAATTTCTCCATTAAAGGACTGGCGATCTCCAGAGATGTTAACGGAAGATTTTGAGATGTGACAAGATTGCAGTGTATGCTGCAGTCAATACATGGCTTATTTGCATACAGCATGGTTTGCGCAATTAACTAGAATCTCCATGATATAGAGAAATAAATATATACCTACATGCCAGCTGTTATGGCATCTGATGTTAAAATATATATAGGACAAATATTAAAATATATGATTAACATTTGTGTCAGGCCAGAATGTCTGACTTTTTATAAAACAGGGTGTATAACAGCTGTATGATTTTTGAGATTGTTCTGTCGTAGTATAAATGGAATAGAAAGACGATTACAGAGGGAATTTAATTTTCTTCATTTTGAAGCTAGCATAACAAAATTTGTATGTTTAACATCTTTTCTCATAGTTTTAATATTTGTGTTTTATTGTGTTCTTGAGTAATACCATTGTTTGTTTTTGTCAGGTAAAGGTAATGATTGTTCACCATCTTGTCTGTTATGATGAGCTCTATTTTTTAAATAAAACGTTATTAAACATTCTTTATTTGTTCCTCAGAAATCTACATTTACAATACTCATTTCTGTCTAATTTTATTGACTTCAAAGAGATTACAGTAGATAGGATTTAGTCTTAATATCTATCATTTTAAAAGATTGCTGTCATGGTACTAGGAGATTCTAGTCGGAGGCAGGACCCCATCAAGTAAGGTGATATACAATCACAACAGATGATATGTCTTGAAGAATAGTATTTCTGATAATTCATTTCATACTACTCAGTCTGTCAGTGAGATTTTGAGAAATTCAATTCTAAGTGATAAATCTGAAAGCATTCGGTTCACTTTACCTAGAATCTGGTGTTTAACGCCAGAGGCAATTTACAGTTAGCAAAAAAGGTAGTACTTTCTGTGTCAGTAGTGATTTTTTCGTATTTGTTTGCTGTTTACCCACAAATAAAATACTGATTTGCTCTCCTGTCCCCTAGGTATCTTTTACGTAAAGGTATTTAGTTATGTGTGTTTGCACATTTGTGGTATTGTGTACCTTAGGAAGTTTCGCATACACAAAGATTACCAGACAAGTTGACTTTATTCTGTAGACAAAGTTCAAGCAGCTTCAGGTTAACTAACAGTATCTGGGGTTATTAATATCTTTCATTCAATATTAGGAATAATAAAAAACAATAACAACAACAAAAGGCACAATGCTTCTATTTCTTACTAGGACTATGAGTCCTAGCACCGTTAACATTTATATAGAATCATAGAATCATAGATCATCTAGTCCAACCATCAACCTAACTCTGACAAAACTAAAATAAAATACTATTAAACACATCTAAATTAGATTAAGTAACTGTAAAATAGTCATATATGCTTTTAAATAGGTGCATGCAATTAACATGCAGCCTAGTATTTCATAAGTAAAAAAAAATAGTAAAACCATCCAAGTTATAAGAAAACTTTTGAGACACTTTTGTCCCGCTACGGATATTCCTATTAGATGTCTTTATTGTTTTTATGTCCAAATTGACTAATGATTTGTCTTGTGTGAGATTTGCTATTTCTTTATTTTTCGGCAGACATTGGTTTTGTAAATTGTGTGCCAGCAAGGAGTCTTATGACTCTAAGCCAAAGTAATTTCATTTCAAATTCTAACATTTCAACTGAATGCAGTAGCCACCTAAAAGCAATACAGCCTGCAATGATATTTCAGTATTCAACAGTCCTGATAGCTAATTTAATGTCCTTTACAGAAATACATTGCCCACAGTAAATTAAGATTTTCATAAAGCATAACTTCAGAACAGAAAGTCACTGTATTGGCATGTACCTGAGTAGCACATGCAGACACTATCTATGGGAGTAGTATATGATAGTATTCCTCACCAGTAGCACACAGGATTTTCTGTGTGAAGATCAGATTTTTTGGGAAGTAAACTTCAAAAGCTATATTAAACACACTGTTGTATAAACTTCAGGATTATTCTACATAAGTTTGTATATTCAGATGAAGTGCTCCATTCAAATAATTCCATATTCAAATAATACCATATCACTTCTACCAGCGAGGTCTGGTATAGGTGTCCCATCTCCTGGTCTGACCACCAGACTGGAGTTTACTCTCTCTCTCTCGCTATCTGTGTTTATGCTCTTGGTATCAGTGACTATTAAAACGTTTTCTGCGAAGTGGATTACTTTCACCATAAGGAATGAAAGGAATTCCGCTTTTGAATACTCAATAGCGTAGTACAGCTTAGGGTGCTCCCAAGAGGTAAGGGATGATGTTTCCACTTTCTGCTTATAAATCCTACAGACACAGGATTTAAAGTTGTCTCTTCTACCTCTCCTGTGAATACTTTAAGTACAAGACTATCCTGTATTTTGAGTTGGAGCTCTGTAGAACAGCTTTGTCGGGAGAGATTAGACCTTTTGTATGACACAACATATCTAATCATAAAGAATGATGACAATTATGAATACTTAGTCTGATGCTAAAGATTTAGTGTTCCAGTTGTCACTCTACTAAATACATATTTTGGTATCTCTCTAAGGAGACTGAATACCCACAGTCATACTCTATATGATCCCATAGGACATTGATCATGTATTCATCATTGCAGACAGGGGATGCGGAGACATTTCTCCCTCTTTGTTAAAATACAGCTTGTCTCTCACAGACTTCTCAAATTCCAATTTGAATTCACAAATAAATTTGTAACTAACACATCATAATCTATCAGTAAGGAAAGAAGTGTTTTTTTTTTTCTTTTTTTTTTTTTTTGGTGTCAATTTACTGTGTTAATCATTCTAATTATTATCTTTTCTTTTGTTTTGCTAATAATTTTTTGTGTGCATTCTGTTTCCTAGAGTTTTCGACAAATATTATCTATTCAGCTAAAAGAAGACTATTAGTGCTTTTTGTAGGAGGAAGAAGCATCACTGGACTGAAAGGAACCGGAATAAGCAGCATTACAGAGATAAGCACTGTGTTAAGCAGTGTGCAGGCGAGCACCTTACTTTCTAATTACCATTCGAATTTACTTTGGAGTACCCTATTCTTATTCTACAAGTGTGATTTTAAGATGTATGGAAAAACTGTGTCTAGCATTGTGACTTTAATTGCAAAAGAAAGCATTAAAAAACAAATTTAGTGCTGTAATTTGTCATGCCTAGCGATAGCATTCATTGTGTGGATAAGTACTTTTCCTAATCTAGGCCATGATTTATTTCATCATGATATAATTGTCTTAGGTTAAGTACAGCTGATTGTCCCCATACATGATACTATGTCTATCCTATTTATTTACCATCAGCAGAATAAGTCATCCAACATCTTTTGAGATCACCTGGAAAGCTCAGCGCTGTCTCTGTGAGATAAACATCTTACCCATTCCCCCCATTTTTGCCTTTGCACACAGACTTACCCATTTATCTTGGCACTTCTGCAAAGCATCCACTACAACCATGTCAGAAGATAATCACATATCACAAAGTTCAAAAATAAAGAATGTATTCAGCAGAGAAAATACAGCCTGCAAAAGACAGAATCCTGTATGTTTTCCCCAGGGTTAGAGACGAATTCTTCTCTCACCTACTCTAAGGCTGTCAAAGAAAAGATAAGTAGGTACATAGGTAAGTAGATAGACACAGGCAAGAGTTCTTTCAGCAAATCATAAAAGGAGAGGAAAAAAAGGCGGAAGACATGGCTGTTCTGTAAAGATCAGTAACAATAACTAAATGACACAAACAAGTCTAAACACTGAGCGCAGTTTGATAATAATGAATAAAGAATGAATTACTATTCCTATTGTAACTACAGATGGAAATAAATTTCCTTACAGATTATTGTCCATTGGTTTTTTTTTGTTTTGTTTTCCTTTTTTTCTTTTCTTCTGCTAGCAACAAAATTTTTTGGTTTGGATTTTTTTTTTGGGGGGGATTTTTTTTTTCCTTCCAAATATTTCTTCTGGTTTATTGAAGCTGATTATTTATTATTCTGTGGCAAATGACCCAGGTAGGAAGAGGTCACTAAATCCTGACAGAAACGTCTCCAGACACCTTTTTTTGAATAAGACATGTTTTACATCTAACCTAAGGAAAGATACTGTGTATTTCAGCTATATGGAGATATAAGAGTAAACACAGAAAATATTGGATTGCTGGTCATACATCCCAAACTGTTTCACCAATACTTATCTCAACACACATGTGATCATAAAAAATCTTGCTGAGTATCACAGTATCACAGAACAGATGAGGTTGGCAGGCACCTCTGGAGAACAATTAGTTCAAATCCCTGCTCAAAGCAGGGAGATGCCTGGAGCAGGCTGCCCAGGACCATGTCCATTCACATTTTTAGTATCTCCAAGGATGAAGACTCCACAACCTCTCTGGGCAACCTGTTGCAGTGCTCAGTCACCCTCAGGGTAAAAAAGTGCTTCCTGATGTCTAGAGGGAACCACAAGGGTAAGTTGCTGGCTCATGGTCAGCTTGCCGCCAAGTGGAACCCCCAGATCATTTTTCTGCAAAACTACTTTCCAGACAGGTGGTCCCCACCTTGTAGTGATGTGTGGGGTTCTGCCCATGTGCAGAACTTTGCACTTCTCCTTGTTGAACTGCATGAGGTTCCTGCCAGCCCATTTCTCCAGCCTGTCCAGGTCTCTCTGGATGGCAACATGATCTTCTCATGCCACTCTTCCTAATTTTGGATCATCTGCAAACTTGCTGGGGGTGCACTCTATACCATCATCCAGATCATTAATTAATGGTATTGTCCCCAGTGTTGATCACTAAGTTATACCCCTAATGGGTGGCCTCTGCATGGACTTTGTGCTGCTGATCGCAGATGACTGAGCCTGGCAGTTCAGCCAGTTTTCAGCTTACCTCACTGTCACTTGCCTAGCCTGCACTTTACCACTTTGTTATTGAAAATATGGGAGAGATTATCAAAAGTGTAATATAGGTTATGTTGTTGTTTTTATACCTTTGTCTTCCTAACCCCACCATGTTTTCAAAGCTGTATAGATGAGGCTGCAATTTTTCCACATGTTTATGATACACAAAGAGGGGAGTAAATCAAATAAATTAGTTAGATATTTTCAGGGAAATCACAGAATGAGAATCACAGATTCTTACCTAAGATTTATTGGTTTTATGCTAGAGAAAGTCTCTCCTGCCATATAATCTGCTTAGTACAATTTTTGAGGATAAAATATGGCTTCAGATGCTGTAAGATGGAAGTAAGAATTATTAAAAAATATATATCAAGCTCCCACCCCATGACCCGCCCCCCCCGAAAAAAAAAAAA
Source organism: Larus michahellis (assembly GCF_964199755.1). Classification (NCBI taxonomy): domain Eukaryota; kingdom Metazoa; phylum Chordata; class Aves; order Charadriiformes; family Laridae; genus Larus; species Larus michahellis. The sequence continues at coordinate 61,494,477 of NC_133930.1, forward strand.
GGACAAGAGTATTTTTTTAATATATTTTTAATATGCAAAACTTCTGCTTGGATCCAGCTCAGTTAACTGTGCTACCTATTCCATCTATAACAAAGTTCCTATAAGAAAACAAAGAAATAAAATAAACAAACAAAATGTCCTGGTTTGAGGTAGAAAAGAACCAACTTTCTGTCTAGCAATTTTACTTTTTATGTAAGCCTCTTCTTACTCTCTGAAATTAACAACATATAGTGCAGGAAATTGTACATTTTCAGAGTGATAAGACCTATGTTTATAGTTAATGCCAAGGAATGGTACGCAGAGAGGCTTTTGCTTATACTTATTGCTATAATAACCAAGTTCAGGTAATTTCATTATTTGCCCTGCTAGAGGGTCAGACATGGAAAAGCGTAGAGGGGTTGCACCGGCGTGGAGGATCGGACAGGACAGGTGACCCAAAACTGACCAACAGGGTATTCTATCCCATCTGCCCCATGCTCAGTATAAAAGCTGAGGGATCAAAGGGTCAGCTCTCCTTCTTCGATGGCCAGTGTCCAAGAAGGACCCTGTCTGTTTGTCTGCCTTTGATTCCAATCTGTGCTTTCCTAACTCCAGATCTGGAATCCAGTTCCCATCCATTGCTGAGTCCAACCTGGGACTTCCCCTGTGCTTGCTGGTGATGTCATCTTCAAGCTTGATACTGTTTTGTATATATTGTATCTATTTCATTATTTCCTTTTTATTTTATTATTAATATTATTTACATTGCATTAAATTAGTTTAGTTCCTTCTAAAGTCATAAATCTCTTTACCTCTCTCCTTCCTCTCCTGGGGGAGAGCATCTGTCATTCATCATTGTCCAACCCGTCCTAAACCACAACACAAACAAAAGCCAAAAACTCTGTCAAAGTCTTTATGTTTGAAACCTGAAAATTATCCCTTTGAGGTGAAACAAGCAAAATCCATTAAATGGAATGTTGTGTATATCTGTATGGAAGACAAACAACATGATATTGTTTTAATCAATACGGTGCTTATGAAAGGTGCCCTTTGGACCTCTGGAGACCAGCATTTCCTTTTATCCACATAAGCAGCTCAGTGAAAATGAAGCATGTTTCCCCATGTTGTCTGTCCATGGGTCTCAACTCTGACACACCACACCTGCATGTGTGGCTCATTTAACCCCTAAGAAAAGAACCTTAACAAAAAAATTGGTTGTGTGGATCACTTTTGTGATGTAGAAGTCAATGTTATTTCATATAGGCCAGCAGTCATCCTAATTACTTTTAGCTGGTACAAACCTCAGCTGAATTTGAACTAGTGACCTCCAGATGAAAGGCATAGCACAATGTTACTGACCTCTTCCCATCCTTTGCCTCAGCTGCTGCTGCTGCTGTTCCTTTGTCCCTACAGGAAACTTTTTTTATGAGTTTGGAAAGCTGGTGGGTCTCAGAGCCCAAGTAAGTCTGCAAGTATTTCTGCAAGTCATGTGTAACAGGTGGTGCTCACACACTTGCAGCAAGAAATGTTAACATAAAGATTTCTTTCTATCACATTGGATGAAAAGTAACATTCAGCACACACGAAGTATTCATTTCCACCTAGAAGTCACTCCTGCAAGTCAATAGCACAAGCTGTGTTGGTAGCTTTCTTCTAAAATTACCAGATATGCAACCTGCATTGTTTTTTCTGTTCTAAAATGAAAACTGCATTCTTCTTCGAAGTATTTCTCTGTAAAGAACATTCTAAACTTCTCCCAGTTCCTGTGTTAGCCTGACAATACGCAATCAGCTTCTGCTGTCCTTTCATGCAAGCACTAACTCATTGTGTCCTTGGGAATATTATGGTTGCATACTTGCTGTAGTGTCACAGACTGAATATATGTTGAAAGGGAGAATCCGTAGCCTGCAGCTAAGGATAGACAAGATTTCTGTATATGACTTGGAATCAGAATCTGAGCTATCATGGATTCCTCTGGAGCTTTAACAGCCAAAATTAGCACCCAAACATAACTGAATCATTTGAGGTCCAACACTCTATTAATAATTCTGCATGTTAGACATCTGCCCACACAAACATCATGAGCTATATCCTATGTATTCACACTTACTGAAAGACTTGATTGCAACCAGATGGTACTTTAAAAGTTTGGGGCATCTCTCAAATAAGTGAGGATGCTGGTGGAGGGTTGTTTTCCTGCTGCTGATCATAGAGATAACACGTTAAGGCTTTCAAACACCTGCTATTTGTGTGACAGTTTTCAAAATAGCTGACAAAATGAGCAAGATCCTTATTTTATGGTTTCATTATGAGTAGTCCTTTGCAAAATGCAATTTGGTATGATTTTAATTTTCCAGCATCCAAAGTGAAGTTTCATGACAATTTTCGATTGCTGCAGCAATTAGCAAGATGGGGAGTAATTTTCTTTTCTCCATTTTTTTTTTTTTTAGTTAACAAATTAAAGATTTTGATTTGTCAGCGTTGTCAGGTACAGTTTTCCCTGAGTTTCCGATTTGTCTGTGATCAACCTGCTGACTCATAAGGAATTCAGAAGGGTGTTACTCACTTTTTTTCATGCCTAACCTGAGTTATAAATTCAACTGCTTCTTTCATCTGGGATGCAGTATAAAGCTAACCTGTCATTCAATCAAAGTCTTAATCATTAATCAATTTTTCATCATGTAATTGCAAGGCTTTACAAATTCTTCTAAGGCTCACATTTTGCCATGCTATAGGCAACTTCTGAGAAGAGAAGAATAACATTGCATAACCACTCTCTCAAAGTAACCATTTTGACCACATTTCAGACAGATCACTTTGGGAACCAAAAGTATTTAATTAAGTGTGACAATTCTGCTTTAGTTTTGGTTTTGGAAATATTTGCATTATGATTTCATAAGATCTCATAGCTGAGAGACAGTTCAGCTTATTCTAAAAGCCACCTGATGCTGGATGAAGACGTGGTACCAACAACCGTACTATTTTTCATTTCAGAGACAGAGCCCCAGGTTTCATGTCTCTTCAGCTCTATGTATAGCATTCTTTTGGGGAAAATAAACAATTATTTTCCTAATATGAAGCTAAATCCTCAGTACAGTGGTGGTGTGACCAATTTATTCTTAATTTAGTTTCTTTTAAGGTGTCTTTGAACACATGAAAACAGAGACATTGCAAGTTAAAACTGAAAATGAACTGAATGACTGCAGTGCTGGCAGTGTCCAGGTTTCTTGTTCTGCAAGACTTTCTGAGGTATCACAGTAATCTGTTTTTTAAAAGGCAAATGGAAAAGATAGGTATTTCTCTTTTCGCCAGTTTTGATGAGCATTCAATGGACGTTCTAAGTTATGCATTTACAAAGTTACATTTTTTTAAATTAAATATTGGAAAAAAAAATAATATTAAAAGGCAAATTGAAAGTGTTCTCTTTCCAAAAAGGCATGAGCATTTCATGTCAGCTTTATGAGGATGTCACGTTCCATGGTTTTCCAAAGGTCACTCCAAACCACATGTTTCTACAAAACAGCTTTATTTTCCCAGAGGTGTCAGAAGGGAAGTGTATTTCTGAACTAGCTTGATTTAAAACCACAAATCAACTGAATCTTTACTGCATGGAAAAATAGAATTGGGAAGAACCAGCTGATCCTTTGTACCCAGTCCTCCATGACTCCAGCCAGCCTCATGAAGGCCTTTCAGTCTAGCAGGGTTAAGAAAATATTTACTGCAAGTAGTACTTATGTATGTGCATACACACCCAGTATTTGACAATATGCAAAAGCCCAAAACACAGAGGATGAGAGAATGGGAGATCAGGAATATTATTTCTCTCCTTCACATGCAAGAAAAGTTGGATCCTGACCATTACTTTGACATGTGATATATATACATACCTCACTGAGCACAGCCATAAAAAAATGCTTTTAGGCTAAAGAAAATGATTTGTTTGTGTCCTGGCTTATACATTTAGTTGAGTTGGATAGTTCAATACAGAGCAATAGCTAAAGAAAATGAAACTTAGCACAGTGTGTCCAGCAAGTATGTCTCTTTAGCACATCTGAAGTGGATCTATACCAATGCACGCAGTATGCGCAACAAACAGGGGGACCTTGAAGCCATGATGCAACAGGAAAACTACAACATAGTGGCTATCACAGAAATGTGGTGGGATGCCTCACACGACTGGAGTGCCACAATCGATGGCTACAAGCTCTTCAGGAGGGACAGACAGGAAAGGATAGGCGGTGGAGTGGCCCTGTATGTTAGAGAATGCTATGAGAGCTCGGAAATCAACTATACTGATGATGGGGTGGAGAGTGTTTGGATCAGGTTAAGGGCCGATAAAGCTGATATCGCTGTGGGAGTCTGCTGTAGACCTCCCAACCAAAGCAGTGAGGCAGATGAAGCTTTCTATAAGCAGCTGGGGGAAATCTCATGGTCACTTGCCTTCGTTCTTGTGGGGGACTTTAACCTCCCAGATATCTGCTGGGAATACAACACAGCAGAGAGAGAACAATCCAGGAGGTTCCTGGAATGTGTGGAGGATAACTTCCTCACACAGCTGGTAAGTGAGCCGACGAGGGAAGGTGCCCTCCTGGACCTGCTTCTTGTGAACAGGGAAGAACTCATGGGGGAAGTAAAGGTTGGTGGCCGTCTAGGGCACAGTGATCATGAGATGACTGAATTTCTGACTCTTGGAGAAACAAGGAGAGGGGTTAGTAAAACTGCCACCTTAGATTTCCAGAGGGCAAACTTTGACCTGTTCAGAAGACTGCTTGACAAAATCCCTTGGGAGGCTGCCCTGAAGGATATAGGACCCCATGAAGGCTGGGCATACATCAAGAGAGAAGTCTTAAAGGCACAGGAGGAGGCTGTCCCTGTGTGCCAAAAAACAAGTAGGTAGGGAAGGAGACCGGCCTGGCTAAATAGGGACCTTTGGCTGGACCTCAAGAACAAAAGGACAGTCTATGACCTCTGGAAGAGGGGGCAGGTGTCTCATGAAAACTATAAAGATGTAGTGAAGGTATGCAGGGAGAAAACTAGGAAAGCCAAAGTGCAGCTTGAGCTCAACCTAGCTACAGCTGTTAAGAATAACAAAAAATGTTTCTGTAAATTCATTAACAACAAAAGGAGGATTAGGGAAAATCTCCCTCCCTTATGGGATGTAGAGGGAAACATAGCCACAAAGGATGAGGAAAAGGCTGAGGTGCTCAATGCCTACTTTGCCTCAGTCTTTAGCAGTGGAACTAGCTGTTCCCTGGGTACCCAGCCTCGTGAGCTAGGAGACAGGGAGGGGAAGCTGAATGAGGTCATCACAATTAAAGAGGAAGTGATCAGTGACCTGCTACACTGCTTGGATGCGCACAAGTCTATGGGACCGGATGGGTTACATTTGTAGAGTGGAGTTGATGGTTGGACTCGATGATCCCAAGGGTCTTTTCCAACCTAAATGATTCTATGATTCTATGATTCTATGAAAGCTGACAATCATAAATCCATGGGCCCTGATGGGAAGCACCCGTGAGTGCTGAGGGAGCTGTTAGACATTACTGCAAAGCCACTCTCCATCATCTTTGAAAAGTCATGGAGAACAGAAGAGGTGTCTGAGGACTGGAGGAAAACTAATGTCACACCAGTCTTCAAAAAGGGCAAGAACGAGGATCCAGGAAACTACAGGCCAGTCAGCCTCACCTCCATCCCTGGAAAGGTGATGGAACAGCTCATCATGGTTGTCATGTTTGAGCATCTAGAAGAAAAGAAAGTAATCAGGAGTGGTCAGCATGGATTTACTGAGAGGAAATCATGCTTGACCAACCTGACAGATTTCTACAATGGCATGACTGGCTGTGTTGATGAGGGGAGAGTGGTGGATATTGTCTACCCTGACTTCAGCAAGGCTTTTGACACTGTCTCCCATAACATCCTCATAGGGAAGCTTAGGAAGTGTGGGTTAGAAGAGTGGACAGTGAGGTGGATTGAGAACTGCATGAATGGCAGAGCTCAGAGGGTTGTGATCAGCAGCACAGAGTCCAGTTGAAGGCCTGTAAGTAGCAGTGTTCCCCAGGGGTCAGTACTGGGTCCAGTCTTGTTCAATATATTCATCAACAGCCAGGATGAAGGGACAGAGTGTATCCTCAGCAAGTCTGCTGATGCTACAAAACTGGGAGGAGTGGCTGACACCCCAGAAGGCTGTGCCACCATTCAGCAAGACCTGAACAGGCTGGAGAGTTGGGCAGTGAGGAACATAATGAAATTCAACAAGGGCAAGGGTAGGATCCTGCACCTAGGAAGGAATAGCCCCATACACTGGTACAGGTTAGGGGCTGATCTGCTGGAAAGCAGCTCTGTAGAGAGAGACCTTGGAGTCCTGGTGGACAACAAATTGGCCATGAGCTGGCAATGTGCCCTTGTGGTCAAGAAGGCCAGTGGCATCCTGGGGTGCATTAAAAAAAGCGTGGCCAGCAGGTCAAGGGAGGTCATCCTCCCCCTCTACTCTGCCCTGGTGAGGCTGCATCTGGAGTACTGTGTTCAGTTCTGGGCTCCCCAGTTCAAGATGGACAGGGAACTACTGGAAAGAGTCCAGCGGAGGGCTACAGAGATGATCAAGGGACTGCAGCATCCCTCTTATGAGGAAAGGCTGAGAAACCTGTGCCTGTTTAGCCTGGAGAAGACTGAGGGGGGATCTTATCAATGCTTATAAACACCTAAAGGGCAGGTGTTAAGAGAATGGGGTCAGGCTCTTCTCAGTGGTGCCTGGTGACAGGATGAGGGCCAACAGCCACAAGCTGGAATACAGGAAGTTCCATCTCAACATGAGGAAAAACTTTACTTTGAGGGTGACAGACCACTGGAATAGGCTACCCAGAAATACTGTGGAGTCTCCTTCTCTGGAGATATTCAAAACCCACCCGTATGTGTTCCTGTGCACCCCAACCTGCTCTAGGTGAACCTGCTTTGTCAGGGAGGTTGGACTAGATGATCCCCGAAGGTCCCTTCCAACCCCTACCATTTTGTGATTCTGTGACTTTTCTGGTTTTCATTACTTTCACAATGAAATTGCAGGTTTTTTGTTTGTTTTTTTTTTTTTTAGTTAAAAAAGTAAATATATACACCCTTTAATCTGAATCTGTCAGGATTTGGTTAAAAAAAAACCCCAAACTGGGGGAGGAGAAGGAGGTGCAAACTGGAAGTTGGCCAAGTGAGTATAGGTTGGAACTTACAGGCCTGGAGAGTCTTTCCGTCTGCACAGTTAAATTTAAGAGAGAATTCCACCAATTTTAAAAAAAAAATATTTCTTAATGCATGGTACTTTAGTGATAATAAAAACACTTTAATTTTATATTTGATCTGTCCTTGAGCTGAATATGATATGTAAAAGAACATTAACGTTTTTAATAGTTTCTATAGTGCTTGTCTTAAAGGGGTATTCTGCTTAACAAAGATCAATTGATCTTTACAAAAAAATATGTTCCTATGTTCTTTTTTCATTCTAGGCATCACTGTCTATAAATATTATTATGAGTAGACCAGTTCATGTTTTCTTTATCTTTTAGTTTCTGACATTATTATTCCAATTCTTTCAATGTGCATGAGAAAGAAGAAGCAAGGAAGAGTGGGCAGATGCCAGCACAGTTATGAAAATAATAGCGAAGATAATATGCTTCAGAACAAAGAAAGGCTCTACCCCACATAAGCCATCCAAGGATCTGTGTTTAACGCTAAATGATGCTTCGAATTAAGCAAAATGGTGCTCTTAATTAAGCAAGAACTTCTCCATCCGTCTTAAAAAAATAATAAAATTACAGCATTATACGATGGGAAACTGCATTTAAGACATGTTCACCACAGTGGAACAGGAAGAGGCACTCAAGGACAGTGGAGTGGAAAATAAAAGGCAGATAAGTGGACCAGGCAATATGACAAGACAAGAAGGGTCTGTGAAAAAAAAAAAAAGCTTAAACAAAAGTTTTAAAGAGCATCAACACAAAATGTGTTTACTTTTCTACTGAAACTTTCCTCAGTTAAAACAAAAGTAACAAAAAAAAAAAGGAAAGAAAAAAGAACATTGTGAGGGGTTTTTTTTAGAGTTTTAATATTTAATATATATTCTAATAAATTTCAACCTAAATTCTACTAAATTCTAGTGGTAGGATTTCTTTAATATATATGGTATATATTTTTTGGGGAAAAAAAACCCCAAAACCTTAGTGGCTAAGGAAATGGTGGAATTGAAAATATTGAAGATGTATCACATCTGAGGTTTGTCACTGAAAGTCAAATCTGATACAATGGTTGGTGAAACGTACTGCTATGCTGGGACTAGAAGTTATTTTTTAATTCAGAGGAGTGATGGCTTCTCCACAGAAAGGAGCTAATAGTCCTTAACCTTTAGCTCCCTTCCTGTGTCTCTCTTCTTCCATCATTGGAAAGATAGATGACAATGATAACTCCATTGCTTTCTCATGTGCTATGTTGTGCCCAGATGCTTGATTAGTTTTGCTTTTGGCCTAATGCCCACTAAAAATGAAGATAAAATTGAGTTCAAACTTGTGTTTCAGAGGTCAAAGACCAGAACTTTCCCTACTAACTACTCAGTCCATTGTTTTTCTATCACAGGGGTAACACTGCCTGTACTACTTGGTTATAGAAATTTTAGGCAATCTTTATAGAAAGCACAACTATACAAAAAGGTTATGGGCTCTCAGCCTGCAGAACGATACTGCATTTTTGGGGACCATTACTCATAGTCTCATATTTCTAGATTTAATATTAGCTAACAAATTTTAGGACAGCACTAAGTATTGGAATGAAGAAAAGTACAAAATTGGTAGAATTTTCTGGAGAAAAAAATATATCTGTTGTGCAGATAACCATGTATTAGGCTTCTATGTAAAATGCAATGGAAGAGAGTCCATTGCAGAAAATTTACAAATGATCTTTTTTTAGCACTAATAAAAGAACTCAGAAGAAACCTTATTATATGTATTTATAACATTTCCATAAGTAAAGTACTTGGTCATATTTTCCACAGCTTACATTTAGGCAACATAATCTGTGAAGAATGTAGTTTAAATACCACCTAACTTCAAAAGAACAAAAATGAGAAGAAAAGTCTTAGTGCTAGGATACTGAAGCTGGAAATTACTAAAAAAATGAGTACTGAGATGTTAGAAAACTATTACAGTGCTTAGACTTGGATTTTGAAATATTTCTAATTGGAACAAATTCATCTCACAAAGCTGAAGCAGTTTACCTCAGCTCATTTTTAGACAGTTTACTTTACTTTTACAGTTAACTTAAAAAGAGGAAGACTCAGAAAGGGAGACATGATTTGTCTTGTAGGTAGCTAAAAGCGTTTTTTTTCTGTGTAGTTTGTACTACTACAGCATGTAGAGCAGCAGTACTGTGATTTACTTGATGAACTCTCCTTGTAAAAATGAAAGGTATGCTGTGAAACAAAACAGAGAAGAATTAGGGAAAAGTCTTCATAAATAATTTTATGAAAATTCAATTTTCTTCTAATAGTGTAAAACTGAATCACAAAAAAAAAAAAGGTACACTTAAAGAATTATCTGCTATGAATCACTGAAATCCCTAATACAGAAGTAGTTGTATATTTACTTTTATTCCTAGAAAGTCTCACTTGAGTGTAAAACCAGATTGTATGTGTGATACAGCCAGAAACAGAAAAAAACTTTGGGAAAACTGACACTCAAACAACCAGTTAGAGAAAACTGCCACAACTTAGAATTATATCTCATTATGTGAGTGACTGAGCAACTGCTGTCAGAAGTGAAAGCTGCTAATAGAATCATCACTAATTCCTGAATCTTCCTGAAATTTACCTTTCAGCAACCCCTCCATCTTACCCAGAATGGGCCTGAAAGATTAGCTTTCAGGCAGATCTATATCTTTCCCAGGCAATCAGAAAGCAAGCACAAGCTTGTATGTAGAAGCAGTGAAAAGCAAACATAAAGCTTATTGTTAAAAGCACACAGGTGACACAGTAGCTTATACACATGCATACAGATGTACAACTAGGAGAACAGTAGAAATGCATCCTATGAAAAGGCACTCCAGACAGACAGCCTTCCAGCTGAAATGAACATGACTATTTAGAAGCATATTTAGCAACCTTTGAAACATCTGGGAGTTTGTGTGAATACTGTCTCTTGCTGATGGAGAAAAACAAACTTGATGTTTTTGCCCATTGAATTGGAAAGATTCATACCATGATATCTGAATCAAAGAGGGATTTTAAACTGTTGACATTGGTCAGGCCCCATAGCCAAGTCATCCCTTCCAGAAAAGAACCCAAAAGGTTGCATAACAGTTATTGTCTGACAAGAAATTTGTTTCTTTACAGAGTACCAGATTTCACTTTTGATTAACAGGAAATTTGTCCTTCTTATGTAAGTATTACACTGTTACTAATATTGGGATTTTGCATTCGACTTTACAAAGGGACTTGATTCAAACGAAATGTTAAGTTAGTATTGTTATAAACCATGGCATAAATTACGTCGCTGTGGTGTACATTAAAATCTCCCTGTGCAGGGAAAATTTGGCTCCACAATTATATGCTCCCTAGAACTAATAGGATGATTAAGGATTGGTAACTGTTCATCAAAAGTTTATTTATTATTTTTTTTAACTATATATACAGTTTTCAATCAGGGTTCATAAAGGAAAATTCAAATACATCCTTTAGCAGGAATTATTCTTGTTCTGCTTAAGTAACTTACTAAAGTAGATCTAATCTCACTGGACTTTGAAATAAAAGACCATAAAAGATAATTGAAGAATGATTTTTTTTATTGTAATACGAGAAAGTCCAATTCATTAAAATCTACGTGAAAGAGCATCTAAAAAAAAAAAAAAGAATTCATGCATATGGCTTTCAGGGAATGAAATTAGATTAATATTTTGCATTATTTTAAAAAGTGCCATTTTTCTACATTGCCCTATAGAATAATATAAAATACTATTTTCTCAATTGTTGACAAAAATTGTTACTGAATCCAGTTTCATTAAATGGCATGCATTTAGCTGCTTTCCATTTTTCAACTAAAAACAATCACACTGATGGAATATTCCCCTCTGTTAGTTCCCTGGGCACAGTTTCAAATGATTTTTCTTGGCTAATCATGAAGCAAAATCCATTCAAGATTAGTAAAAGCCAAAATGTAGAACTGAGAGACTTGTAATGACAATGCATCTTAACAGAAAATAAAAACCAATCTTTCTCAAGAAGAATATTTTCATGCGAAGTTGGAAATATCATAAATGCTTTTGTTGTATTTTAAAATGTTTAATTGATGAAAGCAAAAGTAATCCCAAGCCAAGTAACTTTAGTGAAGGAGATACTGTTAAGAAAGAAATCTGGAGAGAGAAGACGTGGTTCAGTGTGACGGGCACATCACTAGAGCTCAGTGGTTGCAGCTTGGCAAGCTGGATCAGACTACAAGTGGAGTTTACTTCTTATAAGTCTGCTAAGTAAATGGAAGAAAAAATATATACATATTTATCCCTCTCTCCCACTCAAGGTGCACAACATCGGGGAGGCAGAGGGGAGGGTAGAAATGTTTATCTCTGACCTGTGGATTCTGGATTCTTCCGCATACCCTTGCCCTACATTGCACGAGAATCTTACTATGATAGAAGCCTTGTTTTGCCTTCCTATGTCTGTGATATTTGCTGTGCTGGCTTCTGTGACAGGATGGCTCTAACCAATAACTAACAACCAAGGCACAAATCTGAAAGGATTATTCTCTTCCTATGAGACTCATCAGGCAGGGATCCAAAAGTAATTTTCTGTTCCACAAAGCATTACAGAGGCACAACTGAGCTAAAAGGAATAAGAATAGATTTAGGAGGTAATGAAGAAATTGTGACTGTTATCCAGTGAAGAATAAAAGATTCAGCTTGTAGAGTCAGAACTTTAGTAGAACTTTTGGAACAGGACAAAGACAGGACTAAAGACAGGATGGGGCCAGTCTTTTTTCAGTGGTGCCCAGTGACAGGACAAGAGGTAACAGGCACAAACTTGAACACAGGAAATTCCATCTCAACGTGAGGAGGAACTTCTTTACTTTGAGGGTGGCAGAGCACTGGAACAGGCTGCCCAGAGAGGTGGTGGAGTCTCTGTGTCTGGAGACATTCAAAACCTGCCTGGACGCATTCCTGTGCAACCTGCTCGAGGTGAACATGCCCTGGAAGGGGGGTTGGGCTAGATTAACTCCAGAGGTCCCTTCCAACCCTACCATTCTGTGATTCTGTAAAGTCTTTTGGCTTAAGACCCTTCTTTGTAAGTTTTGCCAGTCTTTTTGGGGAAAAGCTAAAAAGCTTAAAAGATGGCAGTCCTGGAAGCATTCTGCAGAGTATATCTACAAGAAATAGCACCTCAGCTCACTGGTGTTGTTCCCTAATGAACACTAAATGGGGAGTTTGCAACCTGTCACGTCACTCCTTCATAGAGTTTTCCTCCTCCATAGAGTTTCATCCATGGTCTAGCTCTGGTACCTTGGCTCAGACCTCTAAAGATGTTGCTAAGGTGTAAGAAGGAGCTATGAGAAAACTAGTAGATCTGTGCAAGGTAAGAAAAGTGGAATTGCAGACAGAGGTAACATTGCTGAAACTCAAGGATTCAAGAGAAATAACATTCACATGCTAAGTTAGAAAAATCCAGGGCAAAAAACCAAGGTGTCAACAGATGGCAACCAGCAACATCAAATGTGTTCAGGAGCAGTGAAAGCTATTCCTTCCCTGTTAAACTTAAAGCTGCCTGACCAGCAGAAGCTCAGTGAGAGGGACAGGCATACTAACACCTAGCCCAGTAACTTGTTTCTCCTTATTATCTTTTGTGCATGACATATTGATTGTTTTACACTTTTAAAATTGTAAAATATATCTGCTCATGGTGAAAACTTTCCTAAAAAAGTAACCTGGAGAGGGATGGGTATGTGGATATGGTGGACATCTCTACCATTTGCTAAATGATAAGAACTACAGTCAGGTCCATAAGTCTCTCTGCCTGAGTTTCATTCATCCGTATGTTCTAACTACTTCTGGAATCAAGCTTTAAACTGGGTGCCAAGTCCCAAAATACTTCAAAATTTTTTATCCTACATGACAATAGCTTTAAAAATGCAGTTAATGTTTTCACTGGCTAGTAAAAATATCATTGATGTGTAAAAAGGACAGACACTGTCATCTCCACGTTTCCAGAGTCTTACATTCCAGTTTCCAAATGCCTTCAGTAAGATAAATAAATTAAATGTGGCAATAATTCACAATATCCAAAACTACAAGCTCAAAAAAGCTTTGAATTCTTTGTGTCAATTTTGTATGCTTTCTACAAACTCGATAATAAGGTTAGTGAAATTAGTAAAACCACATTTAGATTTTCTGCTTAACCATAGTGGTGTATTTTTTGTATGTGGTCACATTACTAAGAAAAAATCAGAATACGTTCTATTAAAAAACCCTCTTAAATCTCTCATCTTACATGCCAGATACAATCAGCTACGAAATTTCAGTACTTGTTTTTCCAAATAGTTTCAGAAGGCTAATATTATAGTGGAACACTTTACTGAAAGGAACTTGCATGTTAACAGGTACTAAATCTGAGTATAGTAAATTAATTTTACAATTTCAATAACAGGGAAAGGTAGCTTAAAATAGAACACACTGACCAGTTATTTTTTTTTATTTCCACAAAAGGAAATACATTTCTCAGCAAAAAATATTATAAAATGAAACCATGAAATAATTCTGTTTTCTGAAGAATGCATTTCATTAAATATTTCATTTTGAGTGAGGGGGAAACCATAACTCTGGCAATGGCATTAAATGCCTATCTAGTTTTGGTGCATAGTTAGAAGTCATGTTTCCTTTTATAGTCAAAGAACAAAGAGGGATTCCTTCAGTGCAGGAGCCGAAATTCGGAGTTTCTGATTTTTTCACTAGAGCAGTTTATGCCTGTTCATTGAATTCAGGGGTGGCCTAGGGAATGTAAGCTAATGTAAGGTTATTGGATAAATAATTTAAGAACCTTGAGTTAAATGGTGGGAATATCCCTCACTGCTTCAATTGTTTGTGTTTAGACAAGCTATAATTGTCATTAAATTACTAGGCAAGGAACTCCATGAAATCAAGCAGAAAATCCAGGGCTAAATAAACATATCTTGGAAGAACTGAAGACTAACTTGGTAATACAAAAATACAGAAAACCCAAGGGATCTAAAATATAATGCTAAAAGTATTTTTACTTTTAGCTACTTCAAGTGATATCTTGAAAAAAAAAAGAAAAAAGAGGGTTTTGAAGTTATTAGAGACTAACGAATAATAAATATATTTTTTTTACATATGAAAAATTATTCTCACAATTTATGACAAATGTGTGATTATTATAGGTACATTTTAGAATAACCAAAATAATCTTCTGGTGACTTTCTTGTGAATATCATCCACATCTTTAACATTTATTTGTCCTTCAGAAACACTCATTGATTCTTCCATAGAAATATTTGGGAGAGGCTCCTATGGTCATGAAAGTTTGTCACTTTTGCTGTAGGGTATTCAAATCGGAAGATATTCAATCTGGCAATTCTGATGGGGATTAAAAAGAACAAGCGATCATATTTTTTTTCCTAATTGTACTTCCTGGGCTGTATTCCATTGAGTAGATGAAAACAACTAAACAAATCAAACATAAAATAAAGAACAGGCAAAAAATGCAAACTACTTTTGAAATCCTGAAATTTGCAGGGATTATCAAAAGTACCTAAAATCCCCAAGCTACCTTAGACCACTCTTCACACAGATTCAGAAAAAGAAGTTACAAGCACAGGACAGAAAATATCACACTGAAGAATTTTACAGAAAATGCTTGGCCATGAAACTCACTATGTAAATTAAAGAAATCAGATTAAACTCCTCTGTTGCTAGTATACTGCTGTAGTAATGTCATGCAGAACACTCTTTTATAGCCAGACTCTAAACCACAGAGAATTGTGCATCTCAAGAGTTCAATTCCATGTGGCCTTGACAGGGGAAACAGCCCAGATGTGGACTCCTTTGTGACACCTTGATGAAGGTAGCATTCAGTGGTTGCTTCAGTTCTCAGGGCTTGACGGCTTCAGCTCTTCTTTCTCAATACCACATGTATAAGAAGTCTGCAGCAAGGTCAGCATTTTCAAAGGTGGCAGTGACTTTGCCAATGACACCAGAAATAAGCTTTTTTATCTAGATATGCAATCACAATGTCCTACCAGTTGCTTTGGTTGTTGGTAACCCTTATCAATAAACGATAGACAGAAATGATTCAGAAGATTAATGTCCCAGATGATACTGGACACTTCATCCAAATGCCACCAATAGTTCTACCTTTAATTTTCCTACATGTAATTAGCTGATTATAAGCAGAAGGCTAATTTTTAACAAAAAAATTACTTTTTCCATCCACTCTGAGAAAAAACGAACCAAGTCAGGTGGGAGTGAAGTACAACATTAAATAAAAGAAGAAAGAAGCAATATTATCTAGTAATAGATTACTGTCTGAACTCAAACAACCTAATTGACTGAAACAAAGATATGGGAAAACAACTACTACAAACAAGTTACTTGCCAAACTGGGTGTAAGAAAATTAGCCTCTTTTCCAGCTGTTGATACTGACTCACATTTTTAGAATGGCTCGCTTGACAATTTCTCCTAAGATCCCTTTTGTCAGGTAGTGCTGCATCACTGTGTGTGAATGATTAAATTGGATTTTGTGAAGACAAAGCATTTAAGAAGAAAATGATGTCACAAATAGTCTGGAAATCATGGGTCATCTTAGTTTCCTTTTTTAGAAATGTTACATGTGAGCACTCTGCAACTCTAACATGAAAAGTCTCCAACAGACCTTCATTAGGAATGCATCATGTAGATTAATAGCCGTAGATGAGACTAAATGGTACTCAAAACAGGTATCAAATAATCTGACAAAGGATACAAACACATTATCTCACTTCTATTCATTTGTACTTTGGATTGCATCATCACAATGTTGTATGATATGTGAAAAAGAATGACCTGCTATGACACTGAAATCAAAGTGAAGTAAATCTATGGGCAATCTGAAGAATCATTTCATCAGAAGAGTGCTTGGCCTTTCATAGTTTGTACTGAAAGAAGATTTACAGCGGTTATTGGTCATTTTAATGACTTTTTGCTGTGATATTTCCACAGATAAAAGAGAGAAATACTTGGAAGAGGAAGGAAAGAAGACAAAAAAGCACCCATTCATTTATGCAGCAGATGCTTGGCATGGATGTGACTATATGCAGAGATGGTACACATGTGTAATAAAGAAGAAAGTATGTAAACAGTCCAGGAAAAGGAATTGGATGATTTTTAAAACTGTCTATCTTACATGTTTTACTGGGAGATGAGAATTATTGTAGAAAAAAATAACATATAATGATGCAAGGCTTTTGCCTTTTCTTTCCTTCCTGCATTAAGAATTCAAAACAAAGTTTTCTTTCTGTTACAACTTGAATTGTAACATTAAGGTAAAGATAGAAAATCAATGAAACATACTGGGATGATCCCCTATAAAAAGGTAGTCCTTAAGGAAAACTAGAACTCTAACTATAGTACTGCTTTATAACACGAACCATCAAGTAAGTCTGAAAATAACAATTCTTTCTGGTAGGGAATCTGATTTAAGACAAGATCAGTGATTTAATTATTTATAAAATATAGCACTATGTACTACTGAGATTAAAGAAATTAATTTCTCATGTAAATGGCATCATATGTATTTGTTCTTAAAAGTGTTCTGTTCCATGTTTGAGTGATAATAAATGAAATACAATGGATGAAGGTGAGAAAGACTGACGTCTTAAAACTTGCTTACTTAATTACCATTAAGTAGCAGTATACAGTTTTTTTGTGTTATGCATTACAATATGAAATGTAAAATTCTTATTTAAGGCGGGAATTATGCAAAATGCAAGTATGGAATGTAGTCTACAATTATCTATTCCTCCTGGATGTTGAACTGCAATAGCGTACGTACTGTGCATTTGGAATACTAGAGCTTATCTTGTTAGGAAAATTTATCAATTTACCATATTGTCAGGGAATATAAATAATTTTACCTTTTCTCTTTTCTTTTTTCTTTTTCAATAATAATTCAAAGTTTCTTACACATCAGCTTCCAACTGAGACCAACTTAACATTGTTCTTTTAACTCCCATATGTCGCAGCTGGTAGGATTGCTGCCTATGTAGCCCAAAGGTCCTGAGTCTTGTCTCAGTTGTGGGAACACTGTGTACAAGCTCACAATGTGGTCCCAGTGAAGGATTCTGGTGGGTAATCAAATAATTTGATCAGGTACAATGGAATTGTTATCAATTTAGACTCTGACACCCTGCATAAAGATTGAGGAGCTGAGAGAAATAAATTACCATATCTTGTCTCTGCATAACTGGTTGAAAATAGAATTTCCTTTTCTTCCCTGAGGAATAAGTTCAGCCTGAAAAACAAAAGCTTACTATTTTTGCATGTTTAAAAATAACAAAGGCCATATAATACTTCAGCCAACTTGTCTTGCTAGCAATTTCTAAATTAATGTCCCAAAATCAGACCTGAACTTCTTTTTTATTTTATATTTTTTATGTGTATGTTATGGTTTTTTATCTCTTTTCCTCCAATTGATTTTGTTTCCTTAGATGTGGTTGCTCTTTACACGGATAACCCAACTTTGCAACATGCAAAACATTATATTTGATACACTTATTTGCTTATGAAAGGCACATTTCCTGACACATATCTTATGTATAGTAATTACTTTCTGCATTTTGGACTTAGAAAGTGATTATGTGAGAACAGAGAAACGTTATTTTCTTCTCTCCTATCCTGTCTGCTACATTAAGTGCCCACCTTCTTCACATGCAAAGGTTTTTTCTACACAAGATTACTGGACAAAATTCTTGTTCCTGTTGCAATGCAAAAGAACACCTTCTTAAAGCTTATTGTTTACAATAAGTTCCAGTCCCTTCGTTCGCATTTTCTGGACTTCAAAGAATGAAATGGAGTGGAATGGAATAGAATAGAATAGAATAGAATAGAATAGAATAGAATAGAATAGAATAGAATAGAATAGAATAGAATAGAATAGAATGGAACAGAACAGAACAGTTCAGTTCAATTGGAAGGGACCTACAATGATCATCTAGTCCAACTGCCTGAACAATTCAGGGCTGAAAAAAAGTTAAAGCATGTTGTTAGGGACATTGTCCAAATGCCTCTTAAATACCATTAGGCATGGGGCATCAACCACCTCTCTAGGAAGCCTGTTCCAGTGTTTGACCATGCTCTCAGTAAATAAATGCTTCCTAATGTCAAGTCCAAACCTCCCCTGATGCAGCCTTGGGTCATTACCAGGAACCTGTCACGGGATGCCAGGCAGAAGACATCAGCACCTCCATCTCCACTTCCCCCCTCAGGAAGCTGTAGAGAGCGATGAGGTCACCCCTCAGCCTCCTTTTCTCCAAACTAGACAAACATAAGTCCTTAGCCGTACATCACAGGACATACTTTCCAGCCCTCTGACCAGTTAGGTTGCCCTCCTCCAGATATATTCAAGGACCTTCACAGCCTTCTTAAATTGTGGGGCCCAGAACTGCACGCAGCACTTAAGGTGAGGTCGCACCAATGCTAAATACAGCAGGACAATCAGCTCTTTTGACTGGGTGGCCATGCTGTGTTTGATGCACCCCAAGGTGCAGTTTTCCCTCTTGGCTGCCAGGGCACACTGCTGACTCCTATTGAGCCTACTGTCAACCAGTACCCCCAGATCCCCTTCTGCAGGGCTGGTCTCCAGCTACTCCTCTTACAGTTTGTACTTCTGTCCGGCATGTGTTTTTGGTCCATTCCCTCTGACTTTTGCAAGACCAAAACTAGAGGAAAAAAAACTAACATCTGTCGTTCTAGTGAAGGAAAGAAGATTTAAAAGTGCATCCCTTTGTCCCCAGGTGTAAAGGGCAAGACAGACTTCCCACCCATAAGCAGCGGTGATGAGCTGTCATAGAATCCTAGAATCGTTGGAAGGGAGCATTACAGATCATGTATTCCAAGTCCCTGGCAATGGACAGGCACATATTTCACTAGATCAGGTTGCTTAAAGCCCCATGCAACCTAACCTTGAGCACTGCCAATGATGGGGCATCCACAGTTTCTCCAGGCAACATCTTCCAGTGTCTCACCACCCTTATCATAAAATATTTCTTCCTTAAATCCAATTTAAACCTACTCTAATCCAGTTTAAAGCCATTGCCCCTTGTCCTGCCACTAGAGGCCCTGGTAAAAAGTTACTCTTGGTCTTTCTTACAAGCCTCCTTTATACTTTGCAATAAGGTGTCCCCAGGGACTTCTCTTACTCAGGCTGAACAATCCCAACTCTCTCAGTCTGTCCTTATAGTAGAGGTGTTCCATCCCTCTGATCATTTTTATGGCTCTCCTCTGGACCTGTTTGAACAAGCCTGTGTCCTGCCTGTGCTGGGAAGCACAGAACTGGATGTGGTACTCCAGGTAGGGTCTCATGAGGGTGGGGTCTCATGAGAGCTGACCTCCCTCACCCTGCAGGTCAGCTTTCTGGGCTGCAAGTGCACATTGCTGGCTCGTGTCCAATTTTTCACCCACCGGTACCCCAAAGTCCTTCTGGGCAGGCTGCTCTTCATCTATTCTTCCCCCAGTCTGTACTGATACTGGGGACTGTCCCAACCCTGGTACAGGACCTTGCGCTTGGCCTTGTTGAACTTCATCAGGTTCATATGGGCCCACTCCTCAAGCCTGTCAAGGTCTCTCTGGATAGCTTCTCTTCCTTCTACTGAATCAACTGTACCAGTCAGCTTGGTATGGTCTGCAAACTTGCTGAGGGTGCACTCAAGCCCACTATCATGAGTCCTGGTACAGACCCTGGAGGGACATCACTTGTTACTGGTTTCCACTTGGACATTGAACCATTGACTCTTTGGATACAGCCATCCACACAATTCCTTATCCGTCTAACAGATCATGAATCAAACCCCTATTTCTCCAAATTAGAGGTAAGAATATCATGGGGTACTGTATGAAAGGCCTTGCAGATGTCCAAGGAGGTGACATGTCTAGCTCTTCACTTGCTCTGTAATGGAATCTCTCCATTGTAGAAGGCCACTAGATTAGTCAGCCATGAATCTACCCTTCGTGAAGTCATGTTAGCTGTATCTAATCACCTACCTGTTTCCTTATGCTTCAACTTAACTTCTAGGAAGTTCTGTTCCATGATTTTCCAGAAAATGAGATGAGGCTGAATGGTTGGTAGTTCCCTGGGTCCTCATTTCTACCCATTTTAAAAGTGGTTGTGGTATGCCCTTTACTCCAGTCACTGGGGACTTCACCTGACTCCTGTGACATTTCAGAAGTAATAAAAGTGTGCCAAATAAAATGCTAAGATTAAACACCTCTAAGTGTTTAACCATATAAAAATAACTAGCTGTGTGTTGAATTTCATATGCAGAGAAATATTTCCTTTTAATTTCTCTCTCATGCACACTTCTTGTGAGTATTTTCCCTACAACAGGCTTCAAATTAATTGAAAAATACTACTCACCGAGCTGGACAAAATTAGGATATGAAATGCAGTGGTATATTTTATGTATCTATACAATGATTCAAAAGTGTTTGATCTCTTCTGTTTTCATTTTAGTCCATCTTTAATGGAATGAAATTTATACGTTGGGCTTCACTCCTCTTTGGTATAAGACAAGGAAAATCACTGGGATGACACCATAGACTAATATGCATCCCCTTCACACCTACAAAATCCTATAAATGAGTGAAAAAGAGCTGTACTTTGTTGAACTAACAACTCCTGATAAGTAAATATAAAGACGGGATGAAGTCATCTCTTCACTGAGAAGCCTTTCAAGGCAAGATAGCCTTGAGGTGGACGTCAGTCACTCTTCAGAGCTATCAACATCAATCTCTTTTTCAAATTTAGACCTCTTTTCTCTCTTTAACCTACTTTAACCTCCTCTTAGAAAGAATATAACCAGGTGTTACTACAATGTGAGATGTTGGAAAGGCATACTGAAAAAGAGAAAATCAACATTTCGTGTGATAGAGTCTTTGTATTTTCTTATGTTATTTAGAAAACTGAAAAAAGAGAAGAAACCACAAATGGTCTGACCAAACAGAGCCCTAACAGAACACCCAAAACCAAAACAGCTCCTGTCAGAAGACTTAAAATGCAGTGACGAAATGCATGCATATAATAAGCTGTCAGGAGGTGTCAGGACTGGCTCTGGTTGATACGAATTACTTATCCTGATTACTGACAATGACAGCACTCCATTCTCAGGAAGCACACAGCAAGTTTGCTGCTCCCCCATTACAAGTATGGACTGCTGTGTGAACTCACAGTGCGTGTTCCCAGACAGCACTTCAGTCTGAGTAAACAGGGATATAAACTATATATGAGAGTTGAACGCACGAACACTAAAAAGTTTCTTCTTAAGATTCTACTGCAACTAGTGCACAACATAATCATCCACACTCTGTTATTAAAACCAGAGAGGAGGGTAAAAGATTTGTGAAAGACAGTATGTCATTGTAGTAATGAGTTTACCGGCAGAAACTTTTCTTTATGCTTCAGTTATTTTGGTATTTCTTTGTGACCCCTATACAGCAAGGAGGGGTTACAGTAATTCAGCATTGAAAAAGAAATGCAAATGCATTAAAGGACAACAGTAGTACAAGGACATACTAGAGTAGACTAGCCACAGGAAAAACAGGATTAAAAATAGGAAGAAAATTTTGAACTCTCTAAGCAAGAGTGTTCTGAAACATTCTTCTAGTAGAAGTATTAGAGGAAAAACAAAATAACCAGTTTTAAAGTAGTGATCGATTACAAAATAAAAGAAATTATAGTGGTGTGTGCATAGTACCAGATGTCTGCACCCAATGGCTGTATCCATACATTTCCATCTTGCTGTTACCACTCTGCAGTCTCTTGAAGTACTTTTATAGCAAAACAGTTGTGTTCACACTGTACCAAAAAGGAGTGCTACATAAACCACGAGCATGTTGTACACTTAACCAGCCAATTTTGTCACTCATCCCATGATGACTTTTTTTTCATATAATGGAATCTGATTCTTCTGTAACATTATATATCCAGTGGTCTTTCTCAGATTGTTTTGTCAGATTTTACACACTTCCCTTAGCATAGGTATTTCCTTGTGAACTGCTACAAGCTGGAGAAAATGAGAAGGTGAGGTAGTTCATTGTGACAGCACCATACATGAGAGGGTCGGGGTGAGCGCATTTGATCTTTGCAATAAAGAATGAAGGAACTTCTGTGGCATGTATTCATTGGGACTTTGTGCAAGAAAACAGTTCTGCCAGTAGAAAAGCAGCATGCCCTTTGCAATACTGTGTTGGCAGAGAAGGTAGGCAGATCATATTCATGTAACATGCTGGTGAGACCTCCTCATCTCTTACCATCTGAGTCTCTGAATGATGTTATCTGTCTGCCTTTTCCTTCCATTATTTCAGACTTGTCTCTTTTGTGCAGAGAGAAAACTTGTACCTCTTTCACTATAATACTATGGCTACTTGAACACCATGTGAAATACACAGGTGGTCTCCTGGCATCTTTATAACACGGTTCAACAGGGAGAGGGGTTCTGCATACATATTCCCTGCTGCTACACAGAAAAATTCAACAAAAAATGTTGGCCACTTGTGGATAGGAACTGACAAGCCAAGAACTCGTATCAGCCAGGGAATTGCTGATTAAATAACCAGCTGTTTCTTCAGAGAAAGCTCAAAGACCTAGCTAGTCAAATATAATGGCAAGGAGAACTGGTAGGCAGTTTACCCTAGTTCTTATCACCAGTTGCTGTGATACTTAAAACTAATCTTATTTCATTACTTTTATAAGTTGATATTCTGTAAGCAGAGGTTCATTCTGAAAACCAGAGCTGTATTACAAAAGACTCTGCAGTTCTACCATGTTAGATTCAGTGTAAGGTCTATTAGTGCTGGTTATTGTGATATGTGCCTAACAAATAGCAGAAGTAAGCTTTTTATAATGAATATTGCCTATACATTAATATTATCTAAATATTCCTAGGCAACATAGTCAGGGAATTTTTAAAATTCATATAATTGTGTTAAATGTTTCTGGTAAGTTCATTGTCTGCTTCTTGCATGCCTAACAAAGGTTTTTAGTCTTATTCTAAAATGTGTCTGTGGCAAGTCTTAAGGAAAACAGCATAAAATGATCCAACACGTTGCAGGTTTTATACTGGTAAAAAAAAAAAAATACATTGGAGATGCAAATGTGGCCATAAACTGATGTTAATTAATTTAATTTTGAATTTAGTATTGAACATAAGAAGTTAAGGTATTAAAACCCTGTGCCATCAAATTGAGTCCATTTAGCTGTTTACAGTTGTGTTTTTTGTTACATTGCTATATGTTTAAGCCTCCTTGAAAAGGTCACAAGGTGTGAGCACTCTGAGAAAGATGGATATCATCACTTTTATAAAGCCCCCTTTGGGAAAAGAATTCACTTTTTACTCATCTTGAACTATTTTATGTTCTGAGTGCCCTATTGAGTGGGAGAATGGTGAATAATCCACCAGAAATTAGCCACATTTTAATCTTTCTGTTACCCTAATACACTTTTATTTAGAGTAGGTAGAGAATTGCTCTTTCCGTCTTCCTAGTCAATACACACATTCGTTCAAAAGCAGATGGAATATTTTTCTAACCTTTCCCTGTATCTTCTGCTGGAGGCTAGTGTATTCTGTAACAAAGTACTTGTGGCTCTGGGATGCATGAATTTGCAAGTACAATATATATTACAAAGAATAAAAATGAAACCATTCAAAAAGGCTACCAAAATAATTGTAATGTTCTGTTGTCACTAGCTTAAAATACTTTTTTATTTTTTTTTAAATAAATGTGTGTGTGTATACATGCAAAGATTACTATGTGTTTCTTTACAGGAAGAGAGAGAAAGAACAAGAGACGTAACGGCAGTGTGAGACTTTTGAAATCAAATCTAGTCTCATTGATTAACCAGCTATTAATTTGGCCCAAGGTGAGCTATTTAGTGAGCTAGCATGAGAAAAGTCTAAGTGATGAAGTGGAATACATCACATGAGTTATAGTGTGAACAACGTTCACAATAATGGTAGCTGGATAATAGCTCACAAAAGAAGTAATTTTCTTCATTCTCTTTCTGGACACATAATTCACATTACAGAACCAATTAATGGTCTAATGTATGAGAGAAGAAGCAGTGAAGGACTCTGCCTGAGAAGCATAGGGATGCTCAAATTAATTATGAAAAGCCTCTGGGGGGGAAAAAAAAAAAGTGAAAGGAAAAGGAAAACATTGATTTAAGTCACAGGAAACATTGCTGATCACATGATGCCTTACAAAAAAAACCAAAACGTTCATTTTCTGATAAGTGAAAGCACAACCTACTTCTGCAATCTATAAGGGTTTTTTCAAAAAAACCCTTAATCTACAGCTATTTTGACATAATACTCCTTTGAAAAAGAATGAAACTGTGTGTGCTAAATACTGTCTCACTTCCCACATATATACATAACAAGTCATTTCAGACAGAACTGATATCAGTGCTAATCATTGCACTTACCCAACACCTTCTATTACAGAATGCTGTTCAGCATGGCACATATCATTACCAATTTTTTTTATTTGGTCTGAATGCTTATTCACTACATATTTGTCTACAGGTGTTAGGTTATGTAAAGTGTTTTTTACATTTCTCCCTTCAAAATCATCTTAACGATCTACTATATATTTGGAATATTCTGCTATAGAAAACTATTATTGTATCAAAATTTAATTACATGTTCAAATTTTGTTCATTTACCAGTGTTTTCAAGTCTGTTAACTCCTTTTTAGCACAGTTTCTGGCAACTGTTTCACAGGTAGACAATGACATTGAGTTTAATTTGATTGGACACAACACTAAGAAATAAGAGACACAGTGAATCATACAGATTCCCTGACAGTGATCTGCTTTACAACTTCTGTAAATTCTTCTGACCTTCCTCATTAGGGAAATAAAAATAATAATACTATAATCTAATACTCTTTGTATGAGAATTTGGAGTGTTTCACATATTACACACGTTGTGGTTTCCCAAATTGGCCCTTGCCACCAGAATTGCTTCTTTATTTGTTTCTTGTATTTTTAAGGAAATTACTTTAACATCCCCTTATTCTAGGGTTTTTTTGGGGGGGACTTGTGTGTGCTTTCTGATTTTGTGGTTTAACTCCAGTAGGCAGCTGCTCCCCAAACAGCTACTCACTCTCTCTCCCTTCAGAGGGGTGGGGAAGAGAATGAAAAGGGTAAAAGTGAGAAAACTCATGGGGTGAGATATAGGCAGTTCAATAGGTAAAGCAAAATAAAGAATTAAGTCACTCCTTCCTATTGTCAGGCATTCAGCCATCTGCAGAAAAGCAGGGCTTCATCATACCTAACGATTATGTGGGAAGACAATTGCGGTAACACTGAACTTCTCTCTTCTTCCTTCTTTACCCAGCTTTTATTGCTAAGCATAATGCCATATGTCCAGGGGTATCTTTTGGTCAGCTGGGGTCAGCTGTCCTAGCTGTGTCCCCTCCCAGCTTCTTTTGCATCCCCATCCTAGTCGCTAGTGGGGCAGTCTGAGAAAGAGAAAAGGCCTTGATGCTGTGTAAGTGCTGCTGAGTAATAACTAAAACATCCCTGTGTTATCAAAACTGTTCTCATCACATATCTAAAAGATAGCACCACACAAGCTACCATGAAGAAAATTAACTCTATCACGTCCATCAAAACCAGTACACTGATTTAAGTGACCACATATCAACATCTTGCTGTGTTGAAGAAAATGATACCGCAGAAGATACATTGTGTCAGATCCCTACATTCAAGATTTTTAAAAAAAATCTGAAGATCATGACATTGCAGAACATGCCAGGAAAGCAGTTTTTTTGGATATAATATCTTTTTGTCATTAATTTGACCCCATGTCTTTGGGTAAGTTTTTGAATTGTGGTAACAATTGAGATTGTTGGGAGTGAGATATGTACAAGGGCTTAAGTTTCTTAATTCTAGATATCTGAATAAAAGTGCAGAATCCAAACTCTAAACTTCAAAATGCCTAAAAAGTATATGAAAATTATAAACAAATTAGTAAATTAGGGGAAAAAAATTATTTCAGATAGTAGCACAGTTCTCTTTCTCTTCTGAAAAAAAAACCCATAAAAATACCTTTTCTTGCATTTTCACGCATTCTTTCATAGGTTATTTTGCAGCATTATTCCCATCATCAGAAAATTTAACATAAAAAGTTCTAGCATTTTCCCAGATATTCACCTGTAAAAGATAACAGAGATCTTACTAGACTAGACCAGACTAGACTAGAATAGTTCAATTGGAAGGGACCTACGATGATCATCTAGTCCAACTGCCCGAACACTTCAGAGCTGAAAAAAAGTTAAAGCATGTTGTTAAGGACATTGTCCAAATGCCTCTTAAATACCATCAGGCATGGGGCATCAATCACCTTTCTAGGAAGCCTGGTTATCTTCCAATCAACAGGGACCTCCCCAGACTCACAAGACCTTTGGTAGATGATTGAGAGGGTCCTGCTGTAATATCAGTTAACTCCTTCAGTACTCTTGGATGAATCCCACCAGGCCCCATGGATTTAGGAACATTCAACGGATGCAGCTGATCCCTTACAATTTCAGCGTCCACAAATGGAAAGCCATTGTTCCTGTAGTTGTGGTCCTCCAACTCAGAGTACAGAGCAGCCCAAGGTCTGTCAGTATTGTTAAAGACTGAGGTAAAAAAAAGCTTTGAATGCTTCCTCTTTTTCTTCATCTCTATTTGTCAGTTGACCATCTTCAACAAGTATCATAGACCTTCTCTTGCTATCAACGTACTTAAACAAGCCTTTCTTTTTATCTGACACAACACTCATCAGTTTCAACTCTTGTTGAGCTTTGGCCTTTCATGTCTTCTCCCTGAATAGGCAAACCATGACTCTCTAATCTACCTGCGAAGCCTGACTTCTGATCTTTCAGAGATCATACAATTTCTTTTTCCTCCCGACTTACTCTTGGAAGTTGGAAAAAAGCTTATAGTTGCACTTGAAACATATTAGTAAGCTACATATAGAAGGCAAAAAAAATGCAAACTAATAGAATCCAGACAATTTTAAAGCAAAACAAATGGTATAATAAATATAAGTTGCAAAGAATGAAAAGAGTTAATTTGTTTAAGAAGAAACAGGAATGGAAAATCATGTCCTTTGTCTAGCCACCATAATTTTTGTGAGCTATCACAATTTCTATGATGTCAAAGACATTTTCCTGCAGTATTTGATTTTCTCTATTAATTAAAAAGCAATTTTAATAAAATTTATTAGCATCGATATAGTAGCATTTCGAAGATGAATAGCTTCGAAAACCTTTGATTGTTCTCTAAGATTTTTCTATTTGATTGTTAGAGGAGGTGTATTTGCAATACAAACAGTTATTTCCTTACATATGGAAAGTTACCTTTTCTATAGAATACTTCGGTAAGTACTTTGGAACATGCTATGGAACATGTCCTAAATAAGTTCTTAGATTTAAATTATACTATTTAAGGAAACTGTCAATAAAAGGGAAAAAAATGAGTTCTGAATTGTAGTTGATATTTAAAATACTATAAAACAGATGCAGAATGTCTAGGACTTTACATGTTTTTGCTGAAGATGCAGATTCTCAGTTTTAATACATGTAATCACAAAGATATATAGGCACACCTTATATGTGAAGTTGTTTTATATACTTACTTGTTGCATCTCATTTGTTTACATAAATATATGAATTAGATTTTACTTTCATAAATATTTCATGCATTAAATTTTGTCTAAAATTGATGTGCCCGTACTATCCCATCTTCTAACTTCAGACTCAACACAGATAAGGAAAACCTATCACTTTTCTATTCACCTGATCCTCAATTTTGTAGGACCTCAATAACTCTTTGGCATAAATTATAAGAACATAAGGAAAATATGAATCATGCAATCTGGGTACATCCTTTTACGGTAGTCTTCAAATACCTTCTTATACCATAGATACATGTCAAAATGTTTTTTTCTGATGAGAGAAGTTGTCACCTTTTCTTTTTATATCATGTTTCTACTACATACCTTACACTGCTGACATACTGTAAATCAACCAGCTTTGGGGCCAGGTGCTAGACACTAACGTAAATTTCTTGGCATCCAAAATCATGTCTGTGTCAGTGCTCATCCTGCTCCTAAACTTTTGAATGTGATTTCCTCTTGTGTATATGTACTTAAAAATATTTTGATCTCTGTCAGGGGTCTCATCACATTTGTAAACCGAGGAGATCTCGACAGGGATTTTCAAGGAGCCCTGAGTGTCCTTGAAAATCCCAGGTCAAAGTTGGCAGAAATGATAAAGAAATCTGTCCTCAGAAATTAGACAGCTACAAGAGGGAAGCAAGAACATCTACTTTCCCTCAGTTTCCTCTTAGAAGGACAATGGCTCATATATTTAATTTGAAAGCATAGTGGAAAGCTGCATGCAGAGTTTTTCTACCCTTTTCTCTATCATTGCCTCCCTTCCTGACCCACACACTGTCATTTGCCTTGAGCTTCTTTCCTGTTTCATACTGCATTCAGAGCAGGAGAAGAAACGCTCCAATTTTCTTCCTGAGGCCAACTTAGAGGAAGGTGGTGCCTCAATGAAATGCTGCATTTATGGCTATGAAGTAATAATATTCGGAAGTACTTTGCATGTACATTTAAAAAGCCTGACCTAAAGGAACTTGTGTATAATCTAAAATGGATAGATAGTCTTATGTTCATTATATGTCTTTTGGTGATTATGATTCATAACAAACAGAACATATCAAAAGACCTGTCACAGTCCAGGTAAACATATAACTTAATAGGCAAGCATGTTTTCAAATCTGTTACTTGCCTAATATTCTGTACTTTATATTACAAAATTTGTATATTTAATAAAACACAGATGTATAACATATCAGAAGTGGACCATAATGGTGTCTTTTAGGTGGAAACATAGCCATATATTCCTTTTATGTGGAAAGATCAATATGAAATCTACTGTGCAAAAATTTGTATTTAGGTTTAATTTGTTGGCTACTTCTTTCCTTTAAAGTACTTAGAGAACTCTAATCATAAAAAAATCACAAGACATATTTCAGTCCTAAATAAACACATATGAATAATCTGAATAATCCATAACATGATTCCTTTTTCATAGAGAAACTAAAGTTAATTTCAACTCACAAGGTATACTTCAGCATAGGTATAAAGAACAAGAGAAAGCTCAAGAGGTAAAACAGACTGTTTAATGGAAGTCTTGAGATTTAAAGGGTACATTAACTACTGTATCGTAATTGAAGAAACAATCCAAACTTTCTTCAGGCTCCTTTTCTTTCTCATACATTACTGTATGTGAGGCATTGATTTAGGGGGATTGAAATATTGTGAAGTTGGCTTTACTGTGACCTAAGTAAACCTCCCCCACTTCACTAAGTTTTCACACTGCTTTATGCAAGGCCTTTTTAGCAAAGACACTACCATTTCATGTCTGATGATAGTAAATGGTGAACTTTTCATAAGTGAATTGTTATTTCATTTGCTCTTTAGCAGTGACTAACAGTCTAATTTGATGTGACCCTACCTAAAAACTACAGCATGGGCCTGTGAAAGAAAATAACATACGCTGATTATACCAACTGCAAACAAAATAAGAATTTAACGGCTTTCTTAAAAAAAAAAAGAATTTTTAAAATAGAAATGCATTTCTAATAGGAATAGGTGACTGTTTCAAGGTTTTACCAAAGTTCAGAAACACTTGTATGGGTTACCAATTTTTCTTTCTGGCAATTTAAGCCCATAAAGTCAAGATGTTTTATTTTTCCATAATAACAATATAATTAAAATTCGTAGTGTAGTTAAATGTAATTTTATGCTTTATTTTAAGAACATCATGCCTTTGAAGAGGTAGGATTGAAAAAAGTTTGGAATGAAACTAAGGCAATTGATTTTTGGGAATTATCTTGTCCTTTAAAAGATATATGAATACATATGATATGTTCCAATATATATTGTTACAGAGCCTTGAATGTCTGTGACTTGTCAGCTATAATAGGTCTTCTCAATTACATCAAGAGACAAATCTTATTAAAGAGATATGCAGCAGGTTTAAGAATTTGTTTTTTTTCTTTCTTTCACTTAAAATTTTACTGAAAACTGTTGCAGGTAAGCATTCATATATTTTGTTCTTTTGCAGTATTTATTAACTTGTCATACTAAATTACTTCTATAATAGATGATGGAAGACTCAAAGAATAAACTAATGATTAATAACTGAGGGAAAAGGGTATCATCATAATTATGACTGGACTAATATAAGCAATATACCTGTATGAAAACAAAGGAGATCAAATTGCCGCATGATGGACTGAGCTGCACTCTGTGCCAGCGAATAATTCGCTTTGAACAGTGGAAAATTTTATGACTTATTCTCCCTGCTTCTCCACCATGCAAGTAAACACTATAAAAAAAATCTCATCAAAATTGTCTGCTATGACAGACAACAATTTATGTGATGAACCACGTGAGAACTACGACTGCATTACAAAAGCCAACAGGGTCATGATACAACAGTAAGTCAGTAATAGGACACAGAGGATGATCTTATTATGGCACCTCTGTAACAGGATTTTAGGCACTGCATTAACTACTACCATCAAGAACCAGTGTATTAAATGATGCAGATAGAAATCTTTTAAAACTCTGAAGTTTCTTTTTGCATTGTTGCTTGTTTTGTATGAATAACAATGCATATGATATGAATTGATATGCACTCGAATGTTTTGTAATTGTTAATATTGTGCTACTCAATTGACTAGGAAGAAAGCAAGGGGTTTGTATGTTCTTTTGTGATTATACATTTGTATAACATTTTACATTTTTCCTTCATTTAATCTGTGCAATTTAAAGATAACACAGCCTTTTATATAAGGTCACATTATAAAAAGCTTTTATAGGAAGTGAACCATGACTACACAATATGCCTATTAAAATGAGAGATTTTGTTCATTACTGAGAAGGTTCACTCATTGCTGTAATGGAAAGACACACATGTTTTTTTCTATTAAAAACAAAAACAAAATCCCTGTATATCTGCAAAGAGACTAGCCAGAAATTAACTTGTAAAACTGTAGGGCAGTGCCTTCCATTCATTCCACATACAAACTTATATTAAAATTAGAAACAGCATTTCAGCTGCTGGATCCTGATGCCTCTTGTGGAGTCAAGATCTTAGAGGTATGTTCTATATTCATTCTGTGTGCAAAATTGCCACAGATGTCAGCAGAAGAAAACAAATGTGTTTAGGATTTGCCCCACTGGTATAGTAAATCAGGCTAATAATTCATTTAGAAATGATTCCAGGCCCTTGAGCATCTGTGGAGTTAAGACAAGGGCAACTTTCTTGTAACCTCGGGGGAGAAGCTAACCCCATCTTCAGCTTATGCAGATGCCTATATTATTCTTCCCTCCCTAAGCATAGTCACACTTTCACTTCAGTTCAAATGCCACATCCTTGTCTCAGAGGTATACCAATGGACTAAGCATACGCAATATAGCCATGAAATACCAGGCAGCAGAACTGCAAAAGGAGAATTCTCCTCTCCTAGCTAAATGACAGGTACCTCATGTTTTCAAAGCTCACTAATATTTCCCAGATGACAGCACAAAATGCAGCTAATAAGAATTAATGTGTGTGACACCAGAAATAGCTACCACTAAACAGAGTAATCTTTTTCTTCCCCCCATGATGGAGCTCTGACGAAATTATCATTGTTTAAAGACTACAGAAAAACTTGGAGTTTACTTGTAGGAACTTAAGTTTATGTGCACAAGCAACTCCAAACTTTAAAAGTGGACAATCTTCAGTTATTTAAAGCAAATGTTTGATCATTGCCCAAACCTCAAACATACACCTACTTCTTCTTCTTCTTCTTCTTCTTCTTCTTCTTCTTCTTATTATTATTATTATTATTATTATTATTATTATTATTATTATTATTATTATGGTTATGGTTATGGTTATGGTTATTGTTATTGTTATTGTTATTGCTATTATTATTAGGGTGATTTTGCCCCTCTACTCTGCTCTGGTGAGACCCCACCTGGAGTACTGCATCCAGCTCTGGAGTGCTCAGCACAAGAAGGATGTGGACATGTCTGAGCGGGTCCAGAGGAGGGCCACGAAGATAATCAGGGGGATGGAGCACCTCTCCTATGAGGACAGGCTGAGAGAGTTGGGGTTGTTCAGTCTGGAGAAGAAAAGGCTCCAGCGAGACCTTATAGCAGCCTTCCAGTACCTGAAGAGGCCCTACAGGAAGGATGGGGATTGTTTACATTACACTCTTTATCAGGGAGTGTAATGATAGGACGAGGGGTAATGGTTTCAAACTGAAGGAGGGTAGACTTAGATTAGATATTAGGAAGAAATTCTTTACAATGAAGGTGGTGAGGCGCTAGAACAGGTTGCCCAGAGAGGTTGTGAAGGCCCCATCCCTGGAAGTGTTCAAGGCCAGGCTGGATGAGGCTTTGAGCAGCCTGGTCTAGTGGGATGTGTACCTGCTCATGGCAGGGGGATTGGAACTAGATGATCTTTAAGGTCCCTTCCAACCCAAACCATTCTGTGATTCTATGATTCTATGATTCTATGATTCTATTAGTTGGCCTTGGTCAGTAGTCTTTTCTAAGCGCCATGTATTCCTGAAGAGAGTCAAGTTTCACTTTAAGTTATAAAGAGCAAAAGAATTTTCTTCTTTTAACTTGGACTGCCTAATGTGATCAATTTCCTACTACCTGACTGAGGGAGCAAGAAAATAAATGCAACGTGCGTGCATATATTTAGATAAAAGGGTGGCAATAATACAGTTTCGTAGGGAAAAAAAAGTGGCAAGAAAATATTTCATGCACATGAATTGAAAACTCTGCATTTGAGAAACATCAAAGGACTTAAAGTATAAACTTATTCTCAATTTTCACTTCACTATTAAATGTTCTCAATTCCACTGAGATATCAAAATGCTTTACTACATGTCAGATCTGGAATCAGATCTTTGAACTGCTGAACTTACTTGAACTCTTCTCTTAAAAACAAACAAAAAAACAACAACCACCAAAAAAAACCCACTACTTAACACCAAAAAAAACCCAACCA
Source organism: Larus michahellis (assembly GCF_964199755.1). Classification (NCBI taxonomy): domain Eukaryota; kingdom Metazoa; phylum Chordata; class Aves; order Charadriiformes; family Laridae; genus Larus; species Larus michahellis. The sequence continues at coordinate 61,527,814 of NC_133930.1, forward strand.
AGAAACCCAAAATCTCCAAAAAAAACCAGAGCAACAAAAAATTCCACCTGACACTGAAAAGCAGAAGTTGCTTAAAAATATAAAATCAAATATCATAATAAGGTGGAGGTGTTGTTAAGCAATATAAATATAATCCTTCTGGGCTATGGAGGAAATAATTAATCTGAGGTAGAATGAAACTGTGGTTGCTGTGGTTTGTTGCAGAAACAATAAACTGTGGTTACTTTAAATGCTCTTATAAAATTTATAAGCTTGCTAGGTAGGCTACTGATATTGTGTCAGTTTTCATAAAGCTAATAAAAATTTAATGAAACTTTTAAATTATCTCATGTTACAAGATGGGCTGGGATTGTATTTTAAAATCTGTTTTTCCTGCTATTAGCTTATGCAAAACCAATACGCCAAAGTGACACGCCCTTTGGCACTTTTATGCTTTCTTCCAGAAGAGAAAAAAAATATATCTGTGAATGAAAGGGGTTCTCAAAGATACAAGTAGGTAAAATTTTCTCTGAAATGTTCTCATGCAATAAGCATATACTGTCCAATAAAAGTTCATAAAACCTATGTTTATAGTTGTGTGACTTTCTTCACACACACATATATACTTTCTACACAGTTTGCAAAGCACAGTGATATTTTCAAAGTAGATATTAAATGTTTGTATACTGAAGCTAATATATACTGAATGTATACTGAGCATATGTTCAAATGTATACTAAGTATGTACTGAAGCTAATTATGTCTTCTCTTAGAAATTGCTCCAGAAATCATTCTACACCTTTTGGGTTGTCTTCTGTTAATAGCTGTCAACAACAAAACCTTTTATGTACATGAAGTAAATCTATAAATTAAAAAGAGTTCTGACAAGAGATGTGCTAAATCTAAACAATTCAAATGAGAAGCTTCTATGTGATGTCCTGCCTTTCTCACTTGCCTAAAGATAAGCAAATTATTACTTTCTAAAGCAGACCTTTTGTTTTGTTGGCGTCTCTTTCAAGGCTTCAGCTAGTCAGGTGCAAAAATTCAAACTCTTTCACTCCTTTTCAATATATATCGTGGTGCTGAAGGTTTTATAGTCTAATCCTGAACAACATGCTACCTGTGTGAAGAAGTATATACTGTTAACTAAGATTAGTTCCTTGGAAAGGTATCTATATATCCAGAGATTAATGGAATACTACCTGTAGCAGAGTAGTTTAGAAATGTGTTAAGAACTGTCTGTCAGTTCAGATACAAATGGCTGGAAAATATAAAGTGACAAGTTCAAGATGCTCAGAGTCTAACTTTGTAGTAGAGAAGTTCATTGCATATGACTGCAAGTCCATAAAATATTTAATTATTTGTAAAAAAGAAAATATCCTGATTCTGTTATTATAGATGAAGCCAAAAACTATTCAAATCCTGACAACGCAAGACAGCAGCATTTTTCCTGAGTAAATCATAATGCCTTCTTAGCACTCTGTGCTAAAACTTTGAAGTCATGTCGTGTCAGAAGCCTAGGAAGGTCATTCCAATATTCATAACCGTGTAGGTCTGAAAACATGTTTATCCAAAAATTACACTGTGGTACTAAACTTGAAAAGATTAGTACTTCCTTAGATCTTCCTTTCTAGGCGCTATAATTGTAAGTGAAATTGTGGCTAAACAAGGTTATAGAATTGTACTTTCTTTTCGAATAGGTATGATGCTGTTGTATCTGTCAGGGTTATATGGCTACCAGTTCAAAGGAAATGATGTTTTGGAAATTTTATGTCTACGGCTGCACTACATATGTTATCAAGACAGCTAATAAAACTGGCTAGCAGACAGACGTCAGCTTCTTCAAGTTATTGCCAGCTATTTTCTTTGTCCATTGTTTTGGGCCTGCCCTGACAATATCTAGGATAATACCTAAACAGTGCTGTGAAAGCTTTCCAGGATGTGGACTAAGATTTTCTCAGCAAACACCAGCTTTTTAGTGGTGAATGTGGTATCACCTACACACTAAAAAGAGAAGAATTTCAAGATGAGCCTGTTAAGACTTCTACTGGTAAAATCCTCCCTTGCAACTTTTAATTTCAATATGAGTACATTTAATCTGAAGACTAAAGTTAACAAATGTAGTAGAGGGGTTTTTTTTTACAAAATCATTGTTCGACATGAATACACTTAAGAGTTACACATTTATGTGGATTAAAAAGAAAATAGTAAATGGAACATCAGGATTGGGAATGGAAAAAAACAAATTCAGAGCAGCTATAAGTAACTTGAAAGTTCAGAGTAATTTCTTTTTTATTATTTTTTGGTTCTACGCAGTAAAAATATCTGTAAGTGGCTGGAAGGAGTATTCTAATGTCAGCTTCTATTTCTCCCTTTTCAAGTGAGCATTCAAGTTCCTTTACTTAGGATATATCTGTATTTTTTGTTCTCTTTTTCAGTGTTCCCAACGGCCTGAGAAATAGAGTTAATAGGTGTCAGATTATTTGTACATTTCCTTGGTGAAGAAGGAGTACCGTAAGCATATTAGAAGTGATTTTTAGGCTACTTTATCAAAAGAACATTCAGTCACAGAAATGAGTTCAGAAGTTGTTTCTGAAAGTGATGGTGCTCATAGTTTTCTTATGTCTTGTGTTTTCAAGTATGCATACAATCCCCTCAAATCAGCCTCTCAAAACAACATAAAGGCTCTGTGATCCACCAAAGTTACCCTTCCCTTTCCCTAGAGCTTTTTGGAGAAATAATCCTCAACATTACATATGTTAATGTGAAATACTGTTTTGTTTTCACTTCTGCAGCTTTAATTATTCACTTCTAGGCTTGAGTACCTAATGAAAACTGTGTTTCATAGCCTATTGTAAGTTTGTCCTTATTAAAGATATTATCCAGTGTCGTCTTCTTCTGTAGTTGTTGTTTTAGAAAATTATTGTAGTAATGAATAAAATCATCTTTATCAGTTCATAGTCCTTTTGATGTCTGTAACACTTGTTTCAGTTTATATTCAATTTCCATTTCTATTCAACTAGCTAATAATTGTCTTTTGTTAAGCATGAATGTATTTTCAATCTATATTCAGACAGACAGATATATTAGTTTTTCTTAACTTCTCATTTCCATATAAAGCCACTTCTGAAGATTCTTCTTGAAGGAAAACAAATAAGTATATGTTGTATTTCGGACAGAAATGCTATATGGGTGCATAGGACTTGCTAGAGGAATTGACAACAACTTCAGTACTGGCCTTATGGTCACCTGAACACCTGAAGTAATTTGCTTACTCATTACTTTTTCTAGAAAGTTACTTTTTCTGGAAAAGTTACTTTTCCTGTTCAGAGACACTTCATTTACATATTCCCTGCTCAGGGTATGGTCAATAAGCATAAGAAGCAGCCTGTAATTATGCTAACAAGTCCAAGAAAACCTTTATCCCTTTTTCCTTCAGCTCAGCTTGCTCTTCTTTCTTTTGTGCTCCCATAGCACCCTTCTGAATTACTTGGCAAATTCTGGGGAATGAAAGTCAAAATTGACAATATCCAGCAAAGAATGAACTCTCCCCTTGCATAATTTTTTTTTTTTTTATCCCAACACTCATTTTAAATTATGAGTACAAATATCAGCATACTTAATTCAAATAGAAACGATTAATGCTTGTTTAGGTGAGACCTGAAAAGCATCTTAACTGTCAAGTACATCTGATATGAAATACTTTTTTTGTGTTCCTGCTGTTATTAGAGTCTCTCTGCATAGACAGACTTATTTGGAGAGATACGGATTTGATGGACTGTTCGGAGGACGAGGAACTGGCTGGGTGGTTGCTTCCAGAAGGTCGTGGTCAATGGTTCGATGTCCAGATGGAGACGGGTCAAAAGTGGTGCCCCTCAGGGATCCGTACTGGGAACAGAGCTGTTCAACGTCTTCATCAATGACATAGACAGTGGGATCAAGTGCATCCTCAGCAAGTTTGCAGATGACACTAAGCTGAGTGGTGCAGTTGACAAGCTAGAGGGACAGGATGTCATCCAGAGGGACCTGGATGAACTAGAGAGGTGGGCCTGAGCAAACCTTATGAAGTTCAACAAGGCCAAGTGCAAGGTCCTACACTTGGGTCGGGACAACCCTCGTTATCAACACAGGCTGGGGGATGATGTGATAGACAGCAGCCCTGCAGAAAAGGACTTGGGGGTACTGGTGGATGAAAAGCTGGACATGAGCCAACAATGTATGCTTGCAGCCCAGAAGGCCAATCATATCCTGGGCTGCATCAAAAGGACCGAGGCCAGCAGATCCAGAGAGGTGATTCTCCCCCTCTACTCTGCTCTCCTGAGACCCCACCTGGAGTACTGCATCCAGCTCTGGAGCCCTCGGCACAAGAAGGACATGACCTGTTGGAGCAGGTCCAGAGGAGGGCCACGAAGATAGTCAGAGGGCTGGAGCACCTCTCCTATAAGGACAGGCTGAGAGAGTTGGGGTTGTTCAGTCTGGAGAAGAGAAGGCTCCGGCGAGACCTTATAGCGGCCTTCCAGTACCTGCAGAGGGCTTACAGGAAGGATGGGGAGGGACTCTTTATCAGGGAGTGTAATGATAGGACGAGGGGTAATGGTTTCAAACTGAAGGAGGGTAGACTTAGATTAGATATTAGGAAGAAATTCTTTACAATGAGGGTGGTGAAAGACCGGAAGAGGTTACCCAGAGAGGTTGTGGAGGTCCCATCCCTGGAGACATTCAAGGCCAGGCTTGATGAAGCTCTGAACCATCTGATTCAGTTAAAGAAGTCCCTGCTTACTGCAGGGGAGTTGGAATAGATGACCTTTAAAGCTCCCTTCCAACCCAACACATTCTATGATTCTATGATTCTGTGATTCTAAGACCTGATTTCTTGCCCTCAAATGCAATCATTACTGTGATTTTTAATCTGTATTGAGAAAATTTAAAATAGGTTCTGCCTCAGTATAATTTTTCTACACTAGATATATAGTACATAATATCAACTCTCTTTGGGATTAATCATTCCTTCAAATAATTCTGTTAATTAGATAGGCTTATTTTGAAACCTATTAGGGCAAAAGACCATCTTTATGTCTTTAACACAAAGACGCACACAGACACACATACATTAATTTTTTAGAATATTTGCCAATGTTTTATAATACCTCACATCAATTTCTCCCTATAAAATTAGGCAAGCCCAATATTCTTCTTATGCCTAAGTTACTTTTGACTTAAAAGCAAAAAAAAAATAGGTTAAATTATTACCTGACAAAAAATATTCTTCACGTAAATTAGCTGTCAAAGTAAGAAGACTTTAATACATTCTTGACAATACTGAACTAAAGCAGGCTTTTACTTAGGTCATTTTTCTTAGTTCCCTCTTCTTTTAAAGACTTCTAGTGAAAAAAATCACTATTACTGTAATCCAAAGATGACCTGTTCTGTTTCATTCTCAGTATCCACAACTCCCAGTGGGAAAAAGGGAAATACCTCATTGCAATGGCTATATGAACATTTAAACATTCAGAAAATAGTTATTTTTCCTGTTACCTAGTTCAGCACTTCTTGCGGAAGGGAAGGGAAGGGAAGGGTAATGAAATTATGTCTTCTACAATTTTTCCACTCAATAACATTGTCTCTTTAAGAGGCCATTCTCTCCTTTTTATTCTATCCTACTATTATTTGATCTTTCTCCATAGTTTTTCCATTGTTTCTTCAGCTTCTTATTATCTGAACCATGTTTAACATTTTGTGTTTGATATGCAATTCTTTTCTCCTATTTCCTTTCACCCAGGACATAAAGTAAAACTGTAGTGTTACACAATTTCTAGGAAGCCAAAGCACTCAGTGTCCATCTAATACTTAGCTATCATCTCCAGTGGTTTCCACTGCTTTCAAGACCTAAAGCGAGGGCAGGTGACAGAAAGAATTTTTCCCTGCAGCCATCTCCAGTCTTTTGAGAACGACAAATAGTTTATTTGGAATGGAGTTCAATCAAATGAGTCTACTGTTCCCTTTCTCATTGTTTTGTGCTTTCTCTGTGTTTAACTACAATAGGATTTAAGCACTATTGCATTATTTGTCAGCTTGTGAAATCAGAACAACAGTAATCCCAAGGTTTTTTTCTTAATGGAGGCTCAAATCTTGTCTCTGAACCTTCTCTCCTTATAATGTTTTCCCTTCGTTTTCTACATTTTTGAATCCATTTTAAAGTCTCCAAAAAGCTGTATTTTTGTGCTTAGCCAATTTCTAGCTTCATTTTTTCTTTTTCCCTTTCAGGTGAATTCTCCCTTTCCTACATATATTTTTTCAAGCCAGCCAGTTGCCAATTAAATGTACTCCAATTTCTCCTGCTTTCAGCTCAAAGGCATAGCCTACTGTAAGCCTCTGCATCAGGTCCTCTCATCCAGCAAATGCTTCACTATTATTTTTTGCTTCACTCTCTCTAGGCTGTTTCAGCAGGCAATTGTTCTCTGGTCTTTCTTTTCTCCTACATTCCTCTCCTGTTAAATTTGTGTGGAAATGCAGTAACTCCAAAGTGTCTTCACTGTGTCAGAATTCAAACATGTGTGCTGATGCACGGCACATCTCCAGTAGATGTTTGTTGGACACTTTATATTTAGACCTATACTATTTTCCTCGCTTTAGAAAATATCTGCCTATGAGTAGACCTAATTATTTTCATGCCTGGTTAACAACAGCACAGGAAAAGGAGATGGATGGGAAAGAAGAAAGCACCCATTTGTGAATATAGAGAAGACACCATGTTCCAGGTGTACTTCTGTGAGGAGGCATCAGCTCCACATTGCTCCATCTAATGGTGCTTAGTGATGGAACATGTTCAGTCAAAATAGTACCCCAAAAGAAGGTATCTATCAAAGAGGTTTGACCTGCTAAAGATTAATTTCGATATATGCAACCTGGTTTGGTCAGGGTTTTTTATTTGTTTGTTTGTTTCTGAACTGATATTTCTGAACTGAGCAAATAACGGTGGACTCTTCCTAAGAATAAAGAATTGCACCTCTGCAATTCTGTGTTAGTATCAGATTCTTACTCTAAGGTACAGAGCCATGAGTACTTTGAGAAAAGAAGTTCATCAAAACTGTTGGGGCAGGAGAACACACACCACAGACTCCACCCCACCTCTCCCCCCACAGGTCTAATGGCATGGTACGGGGTCATTGTGGTTAGTGTTGGGGAAATCTTGTGAGCTACAAGCAAACAACCTGTGAGCAAACAACCCCCAGCCACATACTCCAGCTACCTTAGCCCTAGACACCACTTCAGCCAATGAGTCTACCTAGGAGGCCCCTCAACCAATAAAGGCTACATGACCACGACCAATAGATGACCACAGTTCAGACCCAACCAGGCTATAGAAAGGGGTCACTGCTGGAGAATCCCTTTGAGTGGTTCTCCTTGGAACTGTGTATCTGTGATCAGAAGCCCTCCTTTTGGGTTGAGAGGTCACCCAAAGTGGCTTCCACAGGGGCTGAGTGTCCTCACCTTTTAGGTGAGTAGTTTGTGCATTTTGAGTTATTATTCTAAGCTTAGATTTGGTATGCATTGTGTAGTATTAGTCCCCAACTGACATCCTGAACCTGTAAAGTTATGTCTGCCCAAGTGTTCGTGGTAGAAGATCCCTGTTAAATTTTTATTGTTCTATCTTTTACATGACACCATTAAAACTGATTTTTGGAACATCTTTTGTTGGTCATATGCTTCTGTAACAATTGATAAGGCACGACAATATATTTTGATCAAGACTTTTTCTTTCAATTGCAAAAATTTCTGTTGGAAAATCTCCATCCTCCTTTTTCTTAACAGCATTTAAAGCAAATGAAATCAGTTCCACAATGGAAAATGCTGGGCCTCCTGTTATTTGGAAGTAACACTATTTGTTATGCATAGAATATACTCACACAGCTTTTTTCTAGATTAAAATTTAAATGAAATTAATTTATGCAGTTGTTTTACTTACCAATTAGATCTCAATCTATATTTAGGCAAGTTGCGAACAAGAAGACCCTGAAATGGTAATCACATCAAACTAATTTTGCTTAACAAAGAAATAAATTTTGCTACTCTTTCTCTTTATGTAACCTTTGTTATATGTCAGTCCCAGAGAGCATATCAAGAAACTAAATAATTGAATGAATTTTGTTATCAATCCCTCTCTCTTATAAGATGGGCCACAGGTCAAACTATCTTACTGTTTAAATGCAGCTTTAAGGATTAACCCAATATTCTTGATTGGCAAAAATATCAGTCTTCTGCTATATGTAAGCACAGGAGGCAATTAGATAAATCTATGCCCTAAAAAATATTACCATTCCCCCCAATCTTTTTCAGAAATTCATAAACAATTCAGATCTATGCAAGAGATTGTTCTCTGTATGCATGCAGCTTTAGAGGTAAATAAACTACCACTAATGTAGGCAGCAATAAATACTGATTAACTCCTAACTTGCAAGCAAAGGGTTACCTGTTTTTCAAGTACTTATAATTCTGCAGATGCTTCTATTAGTTCATCAGTTAGGCTTCAGAAGAGATCTACTCGTCTGGGGATATTAAAAAACTTCCCTGTCAGCAAGGATCACAAGCTTCATAGGAGAGATATAAATCAGCATTGGGAGCAAAGGAACATGAGCTGGTTAAGCTGGGACAATATGTTGAGTGTTTTATCACCATGCTCCTACTCTGATATATAGGAAGTACTATGTAGTATACTAGATTTTATTGGACTGGGTTCAGGAATAGACCTAGACATCTATGTCAGGAACTATACAGAGCTGAGGCACCTACCCATTGTGGGGGAATAGTTTATGCCTAAATCCAGTCAGGATCAAGAAACCATTCCTTAACTCACTCTAATGGAACATAAACACCTTACTGGAGCTTTTAATAATATAATTTTCAATTTTGTATGAAAACTTTCTTCAAGGAGATGGCAAACTTAGCCTAAATACCACCCTCAGATTGACAGGGTTAAAATTTCACAGGAAAAATGCTGTATCCACCAGACAGCAAGTCAATGCTATCTCATCCTGTTCCCTCCTTTCTTTCTTCCTACCTTAGGAATGCTGAATTCCTTCCTGACAGTTGCAAATCATTACCCAGAATGATGGACCGCACTCCTGCCTAACAGGTTATGGTCTGGTAGCTCTCTCGTTTTCTGAAGAAGTATATTTGATACCTCTTAGGCAAAAATAGAAACTGAAGTGAGATTTCCTACTCTGCAGTTCTCTGTCACTCATTATTCTTTAAAAAAAGTAAAATAAATTTCTTCTTGACTCTGTATTTTATACAGACATGACAGTCATCATTATATTTTCTGAAATGTTCTGTCTTACCTAGGTGTACTATGCGTGCTCTGAGTCAAGAGCAATGCCTGGCTTTTGATTTGGGCCAGATATTGGTAAAAGATATGCTGGCCTGTTCATTCTACACTACATCTACATCAGCACAAATCTAAACAGAAGTATAATTCTAAGAAACTGGAAGGCAGATGAAGGCAGGCAGGAAAGCAGGGAAGGTAGGAAAGAAAGAGAGAAAGAGACAAGGAAAGAAACAGAAAGAAAGGGAGGAATGGAGGAAGGGAGGAAGGAAGACAGGAAGGAAGACAGGAAGGAAGGAAGGAAGGCAGGAAGGGAGGAAGGAGGGAGGGAGGAAGGAAGGAAGGAAGGAAGGAAGGAAGGAAGGAAGGAAGGAAGGAAGGAAGGAAGGAAGGAAGGAAGGAAGGAAGGAAGGAAGGAAGGAAGGAAGGAAGGAAGGAAGGAAGGAAGGAAGGAAAACTAAATCTACCCTCTTCCAGTTTAAAATAGCTACTCCTGGTCCTATCGCTGTACCCCCTGATAAAGAGTCCCTCCCCATTCTTCCTGTAAGCCCCCTTCAGGTACTGGAAGGCTGCTATAAGGTCTCCCTGGAGCCTTCTGTTCTCAAGGCTGAACAACCCCAACTGTCTCAGCCTGTCCTCATAGCAGAGGTGCTCCATCCCTCTGATCATCTTCGTGGCCCTCCTCTGAATGTGCTCCAACAGGTCCATGTCCTTCTTATGTTGGGGGCCCCAGAGCCGGACACAGAACTCCAGGTGGGAGAGCAGAGTAGAGGGGCAGAGCCATCTCCTTTAAGCTGCTGGCCACGCATGTTTTGATGCAGCACAGGATATAGTTAACTTTCTGGGTTGCAAGCACACAATGCTGGCTCACGTTGAGCTTCTCACCAACCAACACCCCCAAGTCCTTCTCCTCAGGGCTGCTCTCAATCTGTTCTCTGCCCAGCCTGTATTTGTGCTTGGAAAACCTCAAGATCACTTCCTACCTTTAGCATAAACACAGATGAACAGGGATTTTCAGTTTTATAAGTTAGATATGGGTGTCTTTCAACTCCAAGATCTTCTCTATGTTGGTGTACACAGTAAAAATGTCACTCAATAACTATCCTACTGATAATGCAAAAGAATGAGCAGAAGTTAAGTTAGCATCCAATAAAAATGTTGCCTTTTGAATTTTTAGGAAAGTAAAACAAAATACTACTTTCTTTCTCTTTGTAACACCACTAAATATTACTAAGTGAAAAAGGTCTGGGAGGCTTTGGCTAACAAGGACAATTTTAACATAAATTTTTTTAAGGTAAGCTAAAATTTTAATTCAGGGTGGTGATTCACTACTAAGTCTCTAAAGAAAATTATTTCAGCTTAAGAAAGTTAAAAATGTAATACTGATATCAGTATTAAATTTGCCTTCAAGGACAAGCAAGGAAGGAGGGGCAGGGGAGTTGCCCTTTGTGTAAAAAAAATGATTGCATAGAGCTGTGTTTGAAAAACAGTGATGAATGGGTGGACAGTTTGTGGGTAAAAATTAGGGGCCAAGTCAACAAAGGAAACGTCATGGTTGGTGTTTACTACAGGCTATTCGACCAAGCATCATGCTCACAGATTCTGATCCTGCTGGAAGTCATCAATCAGCCTGACATCTGCTGGAAAAGAGGCATGGAAAGCTGTAAGCAGTCCAGGAGATCCTTGGAGTGTGCTGAGGATAATTGCTTAATCCAGATGATAGACCACCCGACCAGAGAAGAGTTATTAGGCTTGTTGGTTACCAACATAGATGAACTAATCAAAGAGGTCAAGACTGGGAGCAGCCTGGGCTTAAGTGATCATGACGTGGTAGAATTCATGCTTTTGAGGGATATTGGCCAGGTGAAGACTAGAGTCAGGACACTGAATTTTAGGAGAGCAAATTTTCAGTTATTTAAGGAATTGGGGGGTGAGACATCCTGGAAAACCAGTCTCAAGGATAAAGGAGCTGAACAGAGCTGGCAGCTCTTTAAGAACTTTATTCTTAGAGCACAAGAGCTCTCGATATCCTCATGTGAAAAATCAGGCAAGGAAGGCAGGAGGCCAGCATGATTTAGTAAGCCTCTCCTGGTTGAACTAAAATGTAAGAAGGAAATACATAGGCAGAGGAACCAGGGACATTTATCTGGTAAAGAATATAGAGACACTGCATGAATGTCTAGGGATGAGATCAGAGTTGAGTTTGGGAAGGAATACAAAGAATAACAGTAATAAGGGCTTTTACAGATACGTTGGTCAGGAAATAAAGGTTAAACAAAATGCACCACCCTGATAAATAAAATAGGAGGAATGGTGACAACCAGCATGGAGAAGGCTGAAGTACTCAACAATTTTTTTGCTTCAGTTTTCAATGGTAATTTCTCTTCCCACATCTCTCAAGTTCCTTGCCTCACCAAGGGCAAAGTGTGCTTGACTAACTTAGTGGCCTTCTACGGTGGAATGACTGCATCAGTGGACAAGTGAAGAACTGGACATCTGTAAGACCTTTGATAGAGACCCCTATAACATTCTTATTTAAGGAATTCTCTAAACTAGAGAAATATTAGTTTGATGGACGGACTTTAAGACGGATAAAGAATTTGGCCACATAACTGTGTCCAAAGAGTTACAGTCAATGACTCAGTGTCCAAGAGGAAACCAGTAACAAGTGATGTTCCTCCAGGGCCCATACTGGGACCAATGCTCCTTAATCTCTTCATCAGTGTCATAAACAGTGGCATTGAGTGCACCCTCAGAAAGTTTGTGGATGACACCAGTCTAAGTGGTGCAGGTGATTTGCATGTGGGAAGAGAAACCATCCAGAGGGACCTTGACAGGATTAAATATGAGCCCATGTGAACCTGATCAAGTTCAACAAGGCCAAGTACAAGGTCCTGCAGCTGGATCAGGGCAATCCTCATTATCAGTACGGACTCGGGGATGGATAGATTGAGAGTAGCCTGCAGAGAAGGACCTGGGATACTGGTAGATTAAAAACTGGACATGATCCAGCAGTGTGTGCTTGCAGCCCAGAAATCCAATGGCATCCTGGTCTGCATAACAAGAAGCATGGCCAGCAAGTCAAGGGAGGTGATTCTCCCCATCTGCTCTCAGAACAATGACTCAAAAAATCTACATGCTGAAGAATGCCATAGCTGGGGTAACACAAAACGTCACCCAGTAAAAAAAGGAAAAAAAAAAAAAAAGAAAAAAAGAGGAGGGTAGGATTACGATTTCTATTTCATCTTTTTGTTGTTGCTGTTTGTTTCTTTTTTTCCTGACTTGCTAATATGTAAAAAAAACCCTAAAGAATCTGGAAGATGTTTCACCTCCATACCATATCAGGTCCCTGTTAGCAAAATAACTTCTTTGTTTCTCTCTTGAACGGTATGAAAGAGCATAATGAAGTTTCAGCACAGGAAGGAATTTGTACTATCATATGCAATGCTGGTTGGTATCATTCTGAAACGGTTTATTTAAAGATTTATTACAATTTATTGGAAAATTTTGATTATATGCTTTTCAATAGAAACTAAAATATCTGCAGAGCAAAATGTCATCACTAATTTTACTTGGGATAAAAAAAGAAAAAAAAAAAAAAGAAAGAAAGAGACAAAGCTAAATATCTGCTTCAACCTGACCTAGATTTAAATATTCCATATTTTCATGTCAAACTGCTGTTTTGTTTTGGGTTTGTCATAGTCATTCTATGTCTGCCTCTGCTGGCAAAATGCTAGTAGAATAAGTGGTTCACGCATGTCATACCTTCCTTCTGTCCTAAGGTCCAGTCATCCTGCAGCTGGATTACAGTTACTGTGATACAATGCAGACTTCAGTACCCTGAACTACTACAGGCCATTAGTGTATCCCAGAATTTATGAGTTTGTTGAGGAGCATCAGTCATAAAGAAGAATGTGATTTTGTGGCACCCAAATGACAGCTGAGATCACACCTGACACTGCAACTCCGCTGAACACTAAATAAAGTCAGATCATTCTAGGATACAGGGTTTTTCGCTTGCCTTGAACAAGCTGAGACAAAGCATTTTGATTTCAGGACTCTCAGTGTTTCCTTTCGATGGACACAAAGGAAGGCAAAATAGCTTTGCATATCTTTGATATCTGCAAATATATCTAGGATTCATACATTTTAGAAGGTGTGTGAAAATTAAGAGATCCACCAAATTTGTTATCCACTTGCTATAATATATCTAACTACAGCTGGCAAAATACAAAGTAAGACAGAAACTATGATGGACTTTCAAGCAAAAAATATATTTTAGAACAATCAGGGGAAAAAACAGGTGAGAGCCCTAGCTATATAAAAATGTGAACTATTTTGATTTTTTTAATGAAAATAATTCTTATATTTCCAAGGATGTTCAGTAATTAATTTTTTCCTATAGGACAGCATACACCCTTCACAGAAATGACCAACTGAGAATTTTTCATCTGTTGTGTTAAAGATCATCTTTTAAAGATACTCAGTAACTCAGCAGTTGTAATACCTGGATAAAACACAGACTGAGCCTCTATTAAATAAGAAATAAGTTTCTGAAAAGAAAACAAGGTTACTGGAAATCGTTAAGATAAACAGTTCTACTGACACAATAAAACTTTACTTTTATTTATTATCTTCTTGAAGTTATTCTCAAATACTTTTTGCAGATAAATAACAGATGCAGAAAATAAATAAGAAAAAATAAGACATATTGGCAGAGAAAACAATATAATGTAAATGAGTAAAGGATACAGAGATTTTGGGGTTTTTTTAAAATATATATCTGCAGATAGAGTACAGTAAACCAGCATAACTTGAATCTGTGAACAGATATAATGCTACCTAGAAAGCAAAAAAAAGCCCCACCAAAACCATAAAGAAGAGACAGAACAAGTGCATTACTTCTTCCTCAGGTAATTCTCCTTTTAACTGATGAAATAACATCTGTTTAGAGATTCCTTTGGAATAAATAACTAACTTTGCTTATTTATTTTAGAGTACACTGGGATAGATAATTCTAAGAAAAAAAAATATCCCGTAGCTACACAGTGGGTTTTCTTATGTTCCTTGCAAGTAACTGCAGTGTGTTTGGGGTTTTTTGCAAAAGACATCCCAACACCTTTTTCAGGTCAGGTAACACTGAACCCCAGGGACTGTTTCATTTTGGTTTGACTGGGGTGGGCCAGCTGTAAGAACAGGGGGGAAAAAGAATAGTTCCACTGCTGCTGTTACAGCGAGCACGAAGATTTTGTATTTATGGGCTGACCAAATAGGACAAGGCTAACCTTTAAAGCAAATTCATAAGTCAAAGCTATCAATGTTACAGTAACACCCAAATTAGCACAAAAATCAGGAGATGCCCATCCTATCAGTGTAAATAAACAGGCAGGCCATAACATTCATGTTTGGTGCAGTGTCATCAGCCACAAAAGAGAGCTACAAAAGGTAACAGGTAGAATTATAGAGTCGTCTATGTTGAAAAAGACCCTTAAGATCATCGAATCCAACTGTAAACCTAATACTGACAAGTCCACCACTAAACCATGTCCCTAAGCACCAGATATACATGTCTCTTAAATACCCCCAAGGATGGTGACCCAACCACTTCCCTGGCCAGCCTGTTACAATGCTTAGTAACCCTTTTGGTGAAGATTTTTTTCCTAATATCCAATCTAAATCTCCCCTGGTGCAACTTGAGGCCATTTCCTCTTGTCCTATCACTTGTGACGTGGGAGAAGAGACTCTCTACAACCTCCTTTCACGTAGCTGTAGAGAGCAATAAGGTCTTCACTCAGCCTCCTTTTCTCTAGGCTAAATATTCCCAGTTCCCTCAGCAGCTCTTCTTAAGACTTCTTCTCTAGACCCTTTACGAGATTCATTGCTCTTCTTTGGACATCCTCCAGCAACTCAATGTCTTTGTTGCAGTGAGAGACCCAAAACTGAACACGGTATTCATGAGGCTGCTAAGTACAGGGGGACAATCACTTCCCTTGTCTTGCTGGCCACGCTATTTCTGATACAAGCCAGGGTGCTATTGGCCTTCTTGGCCACCTGGGCACACTGCTGGCTCATATTCAGCTGGCTGTTGACCAACAACCCGAGGTCCTTTTCTGCTAGGCAGCTTTCCAGCCACTCCTCCACAAGACTGTAGCATTAAATAGGGTTGTTGTGATCCAAGTGCAGGACCTGGCACTTGGCCTTGTTGAACCTCATACCACTGGCCTTGGACCATTGATCCAGCCTGTCCAGATCCCTCTGCAATACCTTTCTACCCTCAAGCAGGTTGACACTCCCATCTAACTTGGTGTCATCTACAAACTTCCTGAGGGATGCACTTGATCCCCTCATCCAGACCATTAATAAAGTTATTAAACAGGCTACACACACTTCCTTCCACACACTCCAGTAACCTGCTAGACTATTTCCTTGCTACTGTATTGTATTTCCAGCAGACTTCTGGGCCATCAAGAGCAAGGGCTAGCAATCTTGAGACTTCTCCAAGCTGCTTATGGAATATTTCATCTGTCTCTGCATCCTGGTTGGGTGGTCTATAACTGCCAGCATGATATCTACCTGGTTGGCATTTCCCCTGACTCTTACCCATAAACACTCATCCCTTTTATCACCATTGTCAAGCTCTAGACAGTCAAAACATTCCCTAGCCTACAGTGCTACCCCACTGCTTCTCCTTCCTTGCCTATCCTTTCTGAAGAGTTCATAGCCATCCATTGCAGCACTCCGGTTGTGTGAGTCATCCCACCATGTTTCCATGATTCCAATTACATAATAGTTTTCCAGCTGCAAAATGGCTTCCAACTCCTCTTGTTTGTTGCCCATGCTGCATGCATTGGTGTAGATGCACTTCCATTCGGCTATTGATCCTGCCACCTTATCTGGCAGAGAAGCCCAAATTCCTATGTGACTGTTCTCAGGTGTTTCCATGGTTTCTAACACATCAAAAATCCTTGTGTCCTTCCTGCTGCATGGATCTCCATCCACTACCTCCAATGAAATGGCAAACAGAAGGACCTCGCTAGCACACTGTGCCTCAAACACTGGCATGTGACACCCAGGGCTTATATCTGATATGTGGTTCAATCTTATTTTACTTCAGTACACAAATTGCTCTTCTGAGACAATGCAATTTATGAAGGATGTAACGGGATAAAAAACTTTTTATATCCAGAATTAGAAAACAATTGTTAATACTTCATGACCCCATGCTGAAACTCAGAGGTGAGTTCATGATTGATTTTTATATATAAACTTAACAATACCACTTTTGTATTTAAAAAAAAAATCTGCAGTTTATTTGCATTTTTTTACATTATACATAGTATTTATTTCTTCTGAACACTGTTGTTAAAAAACCACAATTCTTCATTGAATCATACAAACCAAAAGAAATATGTTTTTTATCTACTTTCTTAGGAGAAGTAATATTTCTGGGATTACACATCAAGATGAATCTATTTCTCAAGGCAGAAATTACTTGTGCCAGGTTACAATCTAAAAAAAAAATTCTTTAAAAAAACACCAAAGCCAAACAAACCAAAAAACTCTTCACTTGCTGCTCTCTCTGTGCGTTTTCTCAACATTCAGACACCCATACATTTTTATATCATTGTGTCACTTCAATCTCAATACTAGTTGATAATCATTGTATACCCTGTGTTTCTTTTTAAAAAATTTGACAGAAGAAACCTGGGTGAGATTAATGTCCAAAAAAACCCACAAGCCTTGTGAGTCTGTTTTGCTGAATTATTCTATGGTCTGTAGGCTTTTAGGTGAAAAAATAAAATCCCAAATTCAACAACAGCAAAGCAACAGCATGCATAACTTTATCACTATCTGGGTACATTTCATAGAAAACAATCATGGCTCAAAAGTCGTTTATTTTCTCTGAGTTTCTGTTGTTTCTTCCATCCTTTACTTCTAGCACGGTTTGGAGCTTCCAGTATTCTTCTCACTGCTTGTTCCCTGTGTTGGAATCACTATCAAAACTTCTGAATAAGAAATACTGAGGTCCTCTAGGATGTGCTGGAAAAACCCATTGATTTTGACAAGTCCTGATTCTAATGTGACAATTATGCTTAACAAAGTAGAATAATTTCATGTAATAAATTTTCTAATGCTTTATCCAGTCAAACTTTAGCAGTTACTGCCATTCTACTAGGAAAATATTCAATGGATTAATATATTTATCTATCAAAAAAGTGTTCCCTAATACTCAGCTTAAATATTTTCATTCTTCAACTGCTCAAAAACTAATAATCTCCCTCTGCCGTTTATAGTACACCTTGACTGCTATTAAGATTTTTTACTGTCTCTCCCTTATTCTCATAGATAATTTATACGTATTTATCCTTCCTAAATTTTTCCTCTATCCCAGTTTCTCCATCCCCATGATATTTTTATGCTGTTTGCTGAACTTCTTAGAGTTTAATAATCTCTTTCTTTTAATGAGATATCTAGAATTGAAGATATTTCCAGTAGTCAAAACAGAGCTATAAGAAAAAGAATTCTTACTGTATGTTTCTCACTTGTGGTGTACCATTTATGAATATTATATACCCAAATAATATAATGATCACCTAAGAAGTTGTCTAAAATCTCAAAATATTTCCTAATGGAATTTCCAGTTGATCCAGATTTATTTTAAAAGCATGTTGTCTTGCAGAAGAGCCAAAGCAGAGGAAGTTTGAAGGAATCCTGTTTATCCTGGTAGTAGTAATACATGAATAGTAAAGATGTGAAGCTTACAATTGACTGGTTAATTCAAGCTACTGTTCTGTGTCTCTGCTGCAGAGCACTTGCCATATATTTACATCCCATCATGTTGTGACCATACCTAAAGAGAGCTACCACATAGCAAAATCGCAATTACTTCTCTCAAGTTCATGACTTAATTTTGGAGAGTTTTCTGAGGTTTAGTTTGTGGATCCTTTTCCTGGCAGTTAATGCAAGATAGATAAGTAGGAGGAATCATCGGATCCTGGAAAAATTAAGCACTTATTTACTAAATTCTAGCCAAAGAAGGTAATGTTTTTTCTAGAAATGATTCTCAACCATGGCTTCACTCCCTTTCTTTTCATGATCCACGATCTGCTTTCAGGTGGAAACTAAACATTGATTAACAGAAATATTAAAAAGAGTGGCTAGTAAAATCAGGTATGTCATAGTGTTTGATTAAGAAAGGTCCAATGAAACTAGCTTTTGAACTGCTGATGAAGACATACTTCTGTTTAGATCAGGAGTTATAGCCTCAAACCTTTATTTTGTAGTGACAGATTATCAAATGATACTAGTAAATTTTATTCTGCTTTTGTCTGTGTTGAAATATAGTTACAACACCCTTCAGAAAAATCATATTTTGGTATGCATGTACAAAAAGTTATCTATCTATGTAACATTTTCCATCTCTGTGGATGAATTCATTCCTGTTGGTATTTGCATTGTTACATCTTTGCTAGCTCTGTAGATTTTGTGTAGGAGAAACATCTACAAAAAGTGGGAAGACAAACAAAAAGAAATAAGAATGGAAAATAAGAATGAAAGGATTCAAAACTCTTAAAAGGGATTATAAAGGAATGAAAGGATTCAACCATCTCTTATAAAATTATTTTATCTTAAACTAATTTGGAGGGGTTTATTACTTTTTTATTTTTCTTATATAACTATTTTTGGAAGGCTGCTCTATAAGTGTCAGCTTCTGGGCTTTGGGAAGTTTTCTAGAGGTATCCATCATAGCAAACATTGTCTTTGGGCTTCACAGTGTTTCTTTCTTCTCATTACCCTGCCTCTTCCTTCCTGTCCTCTACACATCATCAGCAAAGCAGGGCTATCACCCATTTGTCTGATTTTAGTCCAGAGAACAATCCATATTAATTATTAATTTTGTTTTTAGGACTCACCTCTGT
The DNA here is from genome assembly GCF_964199755.1 of Larus michahellis. Classification (NCBI taxonomy): domain Eukaryota; kingdom Metazoa; phylum Chordata; class Aves; order Charadriiformes; family Laridae; genus Larus; species Larus michahellis. Next base: position 61,547,035 of record NC_133930.1, read on the forward strand.
TCCCTCAGGTCATCCTTCTTTAACTGATTATACCACAATGTATTTAGAATGTCCTAAATGTAACTTTGTAAACACTGTTTATTCAGAACTGTTATTCTTGATATTATTGTCTTGATAACAAAGAGAACGGATTATCTTGCAACATTAGTTGCCTTGAATTACAAATTTGATTTCAATAAAGTTGAGTTCAAGGTACGTTAAATGCATAATTAAAAGCATTTCTTTTAGTGAGTTCTATCAGTCATTCAGATTTGAGTTTGGAATTTTGGGGGACAAATGGGGATAAATGTGTGTTAGGTATCAAAATCAGAACACAATATTTTTTTCTGGTTTTGAAAACAGAATTTCAACTAAAGTCTTTCAGGGTAGAAGACTAATTAATGAAATGAGTTACATTTCTCAATCATCAGTGCAAAATCTGTTAATTAGCTAGAGCAACTTAAAAAAAAAAAAAAATCATAGTTCCAGAATGATTCCAAATCTTTCAGATCTTCCTCTTCCAGCCAAGAACAATGACTATAAACAAAACAACTCCTACTTTACCTGTCTGCCCCAGAAAAATCTTTTTAAAGAAACGAAAATGTGATTTCCAATTATAATTTCTAAGGTTGGATACTATTTCATGTTACAAACGATGTATGTACAAGTCTTTTATTAGACATTTAATATAGCTGAAGCCTACTGTTCCATCTGATCGTTACCAGTTAAATAAAGGACGTTAATGTTAAGACATGACTACTTAATTAGCACTATCTACTTCATGATGAGATGCCAGCCTACCGGCAGCAAATGAGTTGTGAAGATGATATTCAAATAAAACAATTAAGTTGTCTCATAAAGCTTTGGGGCTGGCACTTAGGCAGGTTCCCAGGATCTTAAAAAGCTCTGAAGACACATAGGCAGAGCACACACAGTGTGATCTAGTCATGAGATGTACTGAACCAAAAACTGCCTTATGAAACTTGTTGGTGAATTTTTATGGTACCTCTCAAGGTGAATTAAACACGTTTGTGCTTAAATATAAAAGAAAAAATTAATGAACAATGCATTGGGCAGAATCCTACCGCAATATCTGGTTTGATATGGAGCCTGCAAAGATGAGTCACAAGCTGTTTCCTTACATACACTTGCAGCAGCACCAATCCCAAGAATGGTTGCATGAGGCACCTCAGCCCAGCTGGCTGTGAGTCCATCCACTAGCCCAGCTCTGCTGCCCAAAAATGACCCCTGAGTTTGGCCTCCTGACCGCTTCCATTCCAGGATAGCTACAAGACAAAGCTGAGGCTGTTTCTTATATCATCACCAAGGGAAACTTCACTCCCTTGCAAGGAGTCTGTTCCCTCTCTGGATAGTTTAACCCCTTCTTATAGTTGGGCCTTCTTGCCCTCCATGTCAGATCATTCCTTGGTCACAAATTACCACTGCTGAGCAGCTACAATTAGAATTTCCCATTCAAACTTCTTGGAGAGTGTTGTGTTTCAAAATGTTTAACATACATTATATTTTTGCAGAAAAGGAACAGTTGGACAAATCAGGAGTCCAGCGTTTGGTGATTTTTGAAGAATTATGTGCACAATTCACAGAAGCTGAAGAATCTCAGGATAAATACCTTTTAAAAAATGCTACCTGACTTTGAAAAGTCTCTCAGTAGCACAAGCAGCTACTAACTTCTGGAAACAATCTGTTTACCTGTGGAATGAGTGGCAGAAAGATGGCAGAAAGAAACATCCTACCTTACCAAAGCACAACTCATCACAACAGAAAAACGGCAAATGAATCTGCAGAGCTCCAGTCCAATTCAACATAAACCAGGGATACCATGTCCACCAAAGGATTTTTTCACCCGCATAGGACACAGTTAACTGGTAGAAGAAATAGAAGTAATTCCGTGTCAGCAGTTGGCTACTGTTTGACTGAGACATATAAGCTGGAGTTAAGTTTCTTTTGGGTTTGCGTTTTGAATTAAAATGATGGAAATTTTTTGAGATTAAAATTTGATGCAATCTAACTTCTTTTATTTCAAAACCTGCACTATTAGCCCTTTGGTAAAATTAAAAACATTTCAAGTAAATCAAAACATAACCTAGGTACCACATTTATTGAGATAGTCTGAGGTGTCTGTTTGCAATGAAGTCTCTCAAGACGTTACTATGTCTCAAATCTTCACATCTCATATTCCTTTTTCTACTGTGTTCCTAAATTTAGTAAAAAAAACAATCAAAAAATTACATGAAAAAGAGCACATTGGATGCACTGTGAGTGATCTTTCCTTTGGACAATGCAGCACTCAACCCCACACATCCTGACCTGAATTTCAGTTCAGTGCAGTTAAGCTTATAAATTAGAATTAGGAAGTGGTAGAATGTCTTATCCTGCAATAAACTTTTGTTATGTTTAAAGTGCTATCCCAGGATATTTTTTTTCTGCCCCTCAGAGTCATTGGTAGTAGATTTCAAGGTGATATAAAATTATCTTGAGGAAGTTGCACATATAGGGCAGAATTTCCAAGTTAACGGTCCAGCTACTGGGAATGTTCCTGTTCTAAGAGAATTTTAAGGCTTAGAGATTCTTCTTTAAATAGCATTACAATTAACAGCCTTCCTAATGTCTTGCATTTTAACAAAAATGTATTTAAAGATGGTATGACTACAGTAAAATACTACTTTTCAAAAATGGTAGAAAAACAACATACAGGTGGCATTGAGGAAATACTTAAGTGTCTGTCTTTTTTATTCATATGCCTTGCATTGTACTTCTAGTACTAAATTTCTTCCATCTTCCATTTAGATATTTTCTAGTATTATGTATAATGCATTTGATATGCTGATGAATAGCAGTTGATTGATGTGGTCAAAAAATGCATATATGACCTATATGAAGTATTGGGGTAGGGAGAGGAGGAAACAAACAAAATGTTATTTTGAGTTCTGGATAAGTCATGTAGTACACTATTTTGGAAAAAGAAAGAAATGAATAAGGTGTAAATGTGTAAGCTAGTATTGTGTTACCTCCTGGTATTTATCTGTCTGAATGAGAAAATAATGATATGAATAGTAGCAGCTGTTCTTGATGCTCTGAGTGGAAGGTGACTTCTTTCATATCCTGCCTCCACTACCAAATAACCCTCACAGTCAAGAGCTAGGATGCCATTAACGAGACCATGAATATTTATTTGTGAGGAGGCAGTGAAACAGCTCTCAAATGTGATGCTTTCAAAAGAATTTTTTAGACACTGCATGTAGTAGTGTTGCAGATTTCAGACTGTCTATACTGCCTCGGTGTTATCCGAGTCAGTTTTTATGCTGTCATATACACAAATAAATAAAAACTTGAGTTGAACACTTCACAAGCATTTCAGAAAATTTTCACTTGGAAAACACAGTATAAATTCTGCTTGAATAATATGTTAATCATGACTTCTGCTTTTTCAATTATCAGACCTTGATTGTATCAATACTATCACATGTACATTTACTAAGGTATTCATCTGTACAGGTGTCTACAGACTGTGGCCTGAAAACACTTACCCAATTATTATCATTATGTAGGTAAGAACTCATTTCAGGGTTATTTTATAGCGTAGTGCTGACTATTCTACAGCACTCCTATTATAAGTTTCTGCTGACACATTTGTGCTTTGTACCATCTTTCAAAGCATTGGCCATTGCATCTGTATAACTGTAGCTATCCATTGGGTAAAGGTGCCTGACAACATCCAGATTATTTTGGGTAGATTAAAAAAAAAAATTCAGTGGGTCTGAATTTTGTGTAGCCATTTACCTGTATATTTTCTTCTACCTAGCTTTACTCTAACTCCTGCAACCTGATTGATTCATTTATTAAAATTAGCCTAGTAGTGGACAGCTTATTTTGAACAAGAGTTCTACAATGAATGCAAAGTAATAATCAGCCCATGTTGCTCCTGAATACTTTGCTCTGTGACCAGAGATCTGCAAGGTAAACAGAGAATATCGGTTAGTGTAGGTTTAAGTTGGACATTTGATACCTAAAGAAAAATAAGCAGGAAGGTGAATGAAGCAGTGGATACATTTCTGAGGAATGAAGTCAGTAGATTGCAAGTGACAGGTTCAATTACTGGTCTGTGGACCAGTGACACATCTGCCTTAAACTCTGAGAAATGGTCAGTGGAAAAGGGATGAATAACACTTAAGATTTGGAGAAAATATGTAACCATTCAGGCAGAAAATTAGCAATTACATTTCGTGCCATCAGTAATAAGTATTTCAACAAAGATCTTAGGTTAACATCAGACCGTGTGACAGTATATCAACCATTACACCTGTGTTCAATCAGCAACCACATCCCTCAATGTGATACTGAGCTGCTTAGTTCAAATGTAGCTTGTTCAGTGATAAGTAAGATGGCTGACATCTGTTACAAAAGTATTCAAAAGCAATTTATTTCATAGCCTTGATGCTGACTGTTGCAAGATTTTATTTTTTTTTGTTTTTAATTTATACATTGACAATTTATCTCTTCATGCTTTTGTATCCCCTATCTCTTTCCTCTCCAAACACACACACTTTCATAAACTACTACAAAACCTCATAAACTACTAAAAATGGATAATCATGTTAGATATGCAATCGATATATTTACTGGTAATAAAGATGCAAGTGCTAAATCAGATTACTGAATTCAGAAAAATGGAACTCTAGGTTTTCCACCTTAATGTGGAATCTAAAGCCATAATACGGAACCTGAATTCATTGCCATTATTAAGCCATGAAATAATAAAATTTAATGTCAAAAGACAAATTGATGAATATAGGATCAATATAATATAACACATTTTAATAGGGGCAGCTTGATAAATACTAAAAATATACCACTGTTTCTACTTTCTAAGCAACACATTTTTGAAGGGATCTTCAGAAGTGCTGAGAATGTTTTCATCAGTCTGTGAAAAAATTCCTACTGATACAGCAAACGACAAAAATAGACTGTTCATACCAGCTGTTTTCTGAATGTTGTTTGTTTGGGGTTTTTTGTTTGGTTTGGTTTCATGTGCTTGGTTTTTTTATTTTTGTTTTTGTTTTTTTTTTAATTCCCACTCTTAATGTCCTTCAGAGCATGTCTATATTGCTGTTAGAAGTGAGACTGTAGCTTTTGTCAGCATACCTGATTAGCTCTAAAAAACATGGTTACTACACCTGTAACTTAGAGGTCACTCCAAACTGTGTAATTGTCTATGGGTCTGTGGACAATATTCAGGCATGGTAAGCTCCACACCATTACAGATTCATTGATAGCAACCATCCATTTAAGTATCACTGAACTGTATGGTGCAGACATACTCTCAACATATTGCTCTCAGAACACATCTTAATTTGTTCAGTATGAACTAGGGGATCACAAAAAGGAAAAATAAAACCACCAAAAACCAAACCAAAAAAAAACTTAAGAAAGTGAAATGTACAGAACACATTTATTTTGCAGAAAGGTGTAAGATAGTCTAATCAACAATCCTAACGCCAATATTTATTTTGCCCCTAGCTCCACAGTAGATGTTCTTACACACACACAACATATTTCTTTAACTGCAAGGAGAAATAAGAATTCTGAGTACCCTTTTCCTCTTCAGGTGTAGCAGATAAAATGAAATTAAATGTGGGATGCTCCTTCACCTGACTGTACGTAGTCCTGCTGTCACGTATATTAAGGCACAAACCACCACCAACAAGAAAATAATCTCTTTGTCCCTACGGTTATTCAGAACAGAAACATAGTCATAACTTCCCTCAAAGACCTGAGTATGGTTTGATAAATACAGCCAGGCCTTTCCCTCTATAAAGGACATCTGGGTGTTTTTTTAAAAAATTTGGTCTTATGTTGCGTAGCCCATCCCTATTTCTGTTTGCAAGTACTACATTGACCAATGCTCTGAGAAGTAAGAATGTTGCTTACATTAAAACTGTGATTTGTATAATAAATAACATTTTTATACATTTGTATGGAAGAAAAAAAGGAATTTTTTTTTTTTTTAAATAGCTACAGAGTGCAATCACAACAGGCAAAGAATTTTGGAGAGAAAGGTTTTGGTTTTAATATGCAGCATCTTCACAGCACTGTATTCAATTAAAATTACATTTAAATTAAAATGCAGGAATACAAAATAACAGCAGCTGTGATGCTGGAAAAAATATTAGGAGTGGAGTTTCTCTAAGCTTGCCTTATTTGCCTTTCAGGTTCAACTTCATTATTTGATTATCAATTTTTTATTTCAATACCTCAATTTGTACTATATAACAACTGCAAGAGAAATGCTTGTTAGAAAAAGTAGCTTGATGTGTACCAGAATGTGCTCTGTAAGTTGTGGCAACCAGCGGTTGGATGGGATCCTTTGTTGGCTGCCTAGATCCCAAACCACTTTGGCATTAGATTGAGGCTGCTCTCCTTTATGACAACTGCCTGCAGGACACATGTCACATGGCATTTTTTTCTGAGAAGCTGTATATTTTTGCCTACTGCTTTGCTGATTTTGCCCTGCACCTTGCCACATGACTGTATGCTGGGAAGATGAAGATGGGAGGGCATATTACCACAACAGTTTTATAGCCTTTACACCTCTTCACTAGTAACTGGCAGCTACAAAAGTTTACTTTCTTTTTCCACCACTTCAGCAGCTCAAAAGGAGTGGGATCACAGCTGATGATGTCATTCACCCTTTTATACAAAAGCTTTTTGGGTGTTTTTGCTAGGTATGATTGATCAGAGGCTCCTTCTTGGGTGGAAACCAAAATTCCTTGAGTTCTGCCCAGGAATGTGCAAAAGTAAATTGCATTTCTTAGTTGCTCACAAAGTGCAAAATTTCCTGATTTATGAATAATAAATCCAAGAGTTTAAACCAAATATAACTTCATACTGAGGAGAAAGCCACACCAAAGACAAACGGAGTATAACTTTCAGAAAAGTGAATCCACTGAATAGTCAGGCTATCAGCTTTAGAGTACATTTGCTCTTCCAAAGAGTCCTCTAGCTGGGAGAGGTAAATGAAGTTAACTATAGCCTTCCTTTCTTTTTTATCCATTCTTACTGTTGTTTGTCAAGGCTAGAAGAAATCAAACTTCAGGCTTTCACGTTTCTTCCTAGACACATACTGTAAGTTACAGCTACAGTTTAGTGCTGTATAGGACTTTTGAAATAACTGGTTGCTCCATTCCTCAAATGTATCTCACTAAACAGACTTAGTTGGTACCACAAAGGAGATATATACAAATAAAGTCTTTTTCATTTTTTGTTTTTACTTCATTACGGAAGAAGCATTTATGCAAAGCCTAATCTTGAATTATATAACATTTTAAGAAAATGCCTAAAACATTACATAACTAACTGATATTTAGTTAGTTCCCTGCTCGCTGTCAGGGGCTGGAAAAGCTGCCTCATCGGTCTATGGATCCAGCAAGTCTTAAATTTAGAACCAAAAATTAAAAGGAGAAAGAGAAAACAATAGAAATTAAAACATTCAAACCCTCATACACTCCAAAGCTTTGTCTTTTATGTCCAAAGGATTTCAGTGGTGTAATGATATTGCATTATGTAGGTCACCACTCAATTACCAGATAGATACCAGTAGCTTGCATCATATCATTCCTATACAAGCACAGTCCTTTCAAAAGCCTCCACAATGCTCTCTAATAAACTGAGTTGGTGCCAGAGTCACCTGGTTTCTACTGGGTGCCAACCTGCATTTCCCAATGCAGTTAACATCAAGAGACAGCATTCCAGACCTTTTCATGGCTTCACCATACACACTGAGTGGTCTGAATATGCTTGTAGGACATGTTTTGTTCCATTCCCCTATGTACCTTCTACACAGTTCATATTTTAAATTAATTTCAACACATCTTAAAGTAGTTTCTCTAGCATAATAAACTTTTTTTTTTTTTTTTTAAAGCAGAAGGGCACTTCCATATGATTTTTTTTCCAATTAGGCAGATGATCTTTCCACTCTTACTCCTACCATTCATACCTGTGGTAGTAACACTTTTAAGTGTAGATAAAACCTAGCTTGTTTACAGACAGGTAATACTGTGAATAACTCTTCACTTGCTTGACTGAACATGATTTACCATTTTTGAATATGTGACCTAGTATAACACATGTGTCGCTTTATCTATCCACTGTTAAACAAAATGAAGAGATGTCTCTGGCATTTCTACAGAGGTGAGTGAGTATGGGATTGCAAACCAGCAGTAAGTAATCTGTAAGCCTACAAAATATTTTGCTAAGATGTGTAAAAAGCCTAAATAATGAGTGATAATGGACATGAAAGACAAAAATAACATAGTTAATGCAATGGACCACAATTCTACTTCAGCATATGAAGAGACAACTAAAACTGAGACTGTAGAAACATCTTCAGATTTGTACAAGCATGAATAGCCATTTAACTGCATTATAATATAGGTAACAGATCTTAATCTGTAATATGTCTGCAGCTCCTCTCAAAATTATATTCTCCCATATGATAATATCAGTGGATTGTTTTCTCCTGTCATACTTTATTCTCTGGAAACAAAGATGACAGCTCTAAATATGCAGGCTAGAAATACGCGATGCATTGCAATAAAGGCTATTGTTTAACCTCCTTTTCTTCAACTTAAGTTTTTATTAGCTAAAATTATGGGACATATTCTGTTCAGAGGAACTTTGTCTGCAAAACCAGTTTAGTTCCACCCATGAAGACTGGAGGGGACACAAGAGGTTCAGAGAGAACCGTGGTTTCTGAGTGGTGTGCAAATGTTCTTGATAAGAGCTTACCAGCTGACAAGATGTGATGGGAGAGAATGAATGGACAAGGAATTGAATAAACAGCTTTCCTTCACTCATCACAGAAAAATGTGAAAAGACACATTAAATCTCCTTAATGCAACTGTAAATATACATAAAACTAGGGAGACATCCAAGGGTGTGATATCCACATATCTTTGTCCTTGTGTGTACTTTTCCCTGAAAAATGACCTAAAGCATCATCCTAAGAAATTCACAGGACTCTGCTATAAAGTCTTGGCAACCACCTACAGGGTATATATTTTCAATTTCTTATAACTTTAGTTTGTAAACATCACCAAGAACCTCTTCCTTGATGATGAGCATGTTGATAATTTTGAAAAACTACATGTGACACAACCCCCATGAGTAGTTTCATTGATGAAGCCTATTCTATAAATGAACTGTAGGATCTGGTGTCACATGGCATGCCAGGAAAGTGCTGAAATCTACAACTTGCATGTATAGTGTAGCCACAAAAATCCAAAGCTCTGTAAGAAAGACCTCAGAAATCTTATAGGATTTATTCCTGGTGATTTTTTTTTCACCTAATGGAGGTGACACACACTTGCAAGGGCAGAATAAAAAGAGAGAGAATTAGTCGTTAGATGTGCCAATGCACTTCCACAGAATTAAGCTTTTCCTCGTAGAATTATCTGTTGCATGATCCCAACCTCAAGAGGATTACAGCAACTAAATAGTACAGATGGACTGAAAATTTCCCTCAAGACTCTTCCTATGCTGGAGCATAGATGTTGCTTTTTAAGCAAGAACTGGTGTTACCCGTGTGTCTAAGTGTTGGCAGATGCCCAAATCCTTTTAAGTGTAAGTAGCTTATCTTGCCTTATCTTGGTACCTATATCACCTGTAATCTGTTTAGAATCACAAGAATGACAGTTAATTTATTGTAATTTACATTTCTGTGGCATATTACCATGTAATTCCCAGTCAGTTATGATTATTAAATTAATTTCAGTAATGAAAATGTTTGACTTTACAACCTACTATTTGTAAGCAGGTATGAGAATATATTTTATTAAAAAAAGGACCAGGTCTTTGTCCCCCACAACATTTCCCATACTTAGTTTAAAGCCTCAGATTTTCATGCTTTTGTCATGGTATTTATTCTTTTCTCCTTAAGAAATCATGATGTCTCATCAATCCATTTGTACCATTGGTTCAATCAGTCCTTGATTACGTAGTCAGTGCTTTCTTTCACACTTTGCATTAACTAATTGTTAGTTCTCTAATTTTACTCTGTTCTTAATTTTGGCTGTTATCCAAGAAGGCACTTAAGCATGGGCTTATTTGCCTGACTTCAATGAAACTACTTATGCACTAAAAGTTATACTGCATATAAGTTCCTTGCTGGAACAGGACCTTCTAGTAATAAACCTTCATTTTTGAGCTTGCTACAATTATTAATAATTTATCTCTTTTAATTTATCATTCACTTCTGGGACTCTAAAAATATAAAATACTTCACAGACTCCTGTCTATTTGAGACTAACAACAGGTCACTTCTCCTTTTTCATAAAACATAGATTTATTGGCTAGACAAAACAAATACAAAGTGTCATTTTCCTTGGATTATTTAACAAAGGCATCAATAAATGAAAGGAAACATTTTGCTTTGATCATCAAGGGGGTATGCAGCTCAAGAGACTAGAAACAGCCAAGCATAGATTTGAGTATGACACATGACGTACTGACAGCAATTCATTACCATCTCAATAGCATCTTTGTTACCATCTTGGCTGCTTGGCACAAATGTGAAGCAAGCTGGTGGCCTTTATCCAATTTATAGAGGACATGTCAACATCAAAAATCCACCAATACAACTGGAACCAATTGTCCCATAAATTGGTCATTTCAGGAGACAGTCCAAGAGCTTAGCATTTCCATTTCCTATTCTCTGTTTATGAATGTAGTCAATGCTTGTAAGTGGAGCTGAAACAGAGAATGAAGACAAACAGCAGTAGGTAATATTTACTTGTTTAATCCTTAATAAGAAACTCATTGAGAATATTTCTAAAATTATACATCTGAAGCAAAAACATCATCTTTTTTTTCTCATTAAAAGATGTGATATGCCTTACTCTTAGCAAACTGTAAATAATGCAACTTGCATGGAACATATGTAAGTTAGACTCTAAACAAACATTCTAGACAGTGACATTCTAAAAGTTTCATTAAGTTATTAAAAAATAAATGCTACATTTAAATATTTATCCTTCCTTTCATAGATATAGAATAGATAAGAGTCATTGAAGAATCTGCTGCTCTTTTTAGGCTTTAAGGTTGTGCAGAAAGAACATTTTGTGGAAAAAGTGCGTCCAACATAACTGTTGCATTACCAGAGATCATGGAATCATAGAATCATAGAATATATTGGGTTGGAAGGGACCTTTAAAGGTCACCTAGTCCAACTCCCCTGCAGTAAGCAGGGACTTCTTTAACTGGATCAGATGGTTCAGAGCTTCATCAAGCCTGGCCTTGAATGTCTCCAGGGATGGGGCCTCCACCACTTCTCTGGGCAACCAGTTCCAGTGTCTCACCACCCTCATTGAAAAGAACTTCTTTCTAATGTCTAATCTAAACCTACCCTGCTCTAGTTTAAAACCATTGACCCTTGTCCTATCACTACATGCCCTTGCAAACAGCCCCTCCCCAGCTTTCTTACAGGCCCCCTTCAAGTACTGGAAGGCCGCTATAAGTTCTTCCTGGAGCCTTCTCTTCTCCAGGCTGAACAACCCCAACTCTCTCAACCTGTCCTCATAGGATAGGTGCTCCAGTCCCCTGATCATCTTCGTGGCCCTCCTCTGGACCCGCTCCGACAGGTTCATGTCCTTCTTGTGCTGAGGGCTCCAGAACTGGATGCAGTACTCCAGGTGGGGTCTCACTAGAGCAGAGGGGTAGAGTGACCTCCCTCAACCTGCTGGCCATAGTTCTTTCAATGCAGCCCAGGATGCAGTTGGCTTTCTGGGCTGCAAGTGTACTTTGTTGGCTCATGTCCAGCTTTGCATCCACATGTAGCCCCAAGTCCTTTTCTGCAGGGCTGCTCTTTACCACATCATCCCCCAGCCTGTATTGATAACAAGGGTTGTCCCGACCCAAGTGCAGGACCTTGCAATTGGCTTTGTTGAACTTCATAAGGTTATGATGGGCAACTGTGATTCTAAAAAAAACCAAGTATACAATCCACCATTACTTCGCTCTTATTGTTCAAAGTCTGCTGAAATCTACTAGAAACTAGAACAGAACTTTTCAGATATGATGATGTGTTCTCCTCAAAGCGTCATAGCTGAGCAAGGATAATCAAGGCCCTCGCCATAAAAACAGATAGGTTTACTTGGAGGAGTTTTTCTACTAATAGAGGTGAACTATAGGGGAAACTCAATGTTGATCCATACTGCTAGCTTACAGGAGCATTCATAGGGACAACAGACTCACAGAGATCTAGCTGGTAGCCATGAGAACAAGAAAATCTGCACTAGCACACAGTCTAGAATCCAGTACTTGTCACATAGATAAATTCACTATCCTATGTTAGACCTGGAATATGTGTTTATAACGTTTACTTTCCCACTAATGTGGCATGCACATATCCTGTTGCCCAGATTTCTACTATTGCACACAGACATAATGTTCTTTAATTTTTGTAGGTCTTAAGTTCCTATAAAATCATATGCTATGAAGACAGATTGAGCTTAGGCTGTCCCCACAGATATTGAGTATCTAATGTGCTGTATGCCAAGAGTTAAGCTCAGGATTATTCATTTCAGCAACAGTATAGGACAATTGGCCTTCTTTTCTTTCCACTTCTTTCTAATTTTCTTTAATTATTTGTTTGTTTCTCAAATGCACTTTGCAAAATTTCCAAATGTGTACCTGATCATGTCCTCTGAAAAAAATAATCTACTATAAAGTCCTCACGTATCAATGTACTTTGTAGAATAGCCATGTACTATAATAATGGAAGGAAATTTTCTAACTTAAAGCCAACTGATTTAATTATTAGCAAAACTGAATATCGTCTATTTATGCATCCCTTTCTCAACCTCATTAAAACATCAATGTAGTGATTCATTATTAATTAAATATTTAATGACACTTATCACTTGATACGTGTACTTCAAATTAAGCATAGTATCTACTGCAATCAAGGCAAAAAATGCAATCCTGTATATCTTTGAATCTATTTAAAAGAGCAGGCTAAATGATGTAAGCATATACATAAGATGAAGATGTAGAATGAGAAAACATTGACCCCCACTTCCCTTGTCCCCAGGAATGGTGAGTTAACATTTGAAGCTACTGACCATGCAGTTTTAATTTAAAAGCTATTGGTTACAGTTATTTAATTTCTTCTAAGACAAATTTAAATTACATGCAGGTACATGGAAGACAAATTTCACAAGAAGGTAGGTGTCCAGTCATGGATACTTTAAATTTCAAACATTTTTAACTAGTCTTTCATAAAAAGTTGTCAGCAGGGACAGTGCTATTACTGAATTAGTTTTTTCATATCATTTTAGAGCACCTACATCATACAGAAGAGGTTTAATCTCCATGACATTCTTTATGTTGGTAAATCAGCCCTTCAGAGATTGAAGTGAGATTTTCATCACCCAGTGAAGTGAAGGATTTCAGTCTGGACGTAGTGTGAGGGATTTGCTCCAGACCTATAAGGTGGGATTTACTTCCTCTGAAAGGCAATTTGTATAACTTCTGTAACAGATAATCCAAGAATTTGGGAAACATCCTTTTATTGGACAGTTTGTGAAGACATAAACTGTGTCTGGGGGAGAAATAAGCCCATTGCACCTGATATTTCAGTTTATTATACATTAATTTGTGAACAAAGAGCATTCTGAAGATTAAGGTCCTCTTGTACTTTTTAAGACATCAAAAATAAGAACTCTTTAAAAATTTACTGTTCTTGCTGAGTAATTCTCATAAGAGAAAACTAAATCTTTTGAGGGCTATTTAAGAATCTGTTTCGTTGGGTACTTTTTCTTCTCTCAAAATTGTTCTTCCATTATGAAAAAGTATGTGAAGATTACCGTGTTTTATTATATTTCCACTCTTTTGGAACACAGGTTCAGACCTTTAAAATGTTAGGTCTTACTGTAAGCTTGGTTTCAGAGCTGATACAAAATCATTTGAAAGTAGTTTTCAAATTTTATTTAAGGGTCTGACTCTTCCTCCTCAATCTGTGCTTGAAAACACTGGAAGTATAATGTACTTATTCAGTGATGGATAATTCAACCTCATGTTTCCAAATCTCTTTTGCAGTTATGAATTGCTATAAAATTTAAAGTGGACTGTGAGAAAGTTCTTCAGGGGTTTAATACCTGCTATTGTTGAAAGGGATGTTCGATTCTACACAAGCATTTGAACGTGTTTTGTCTTAGAAATACACACTAGCAAAAGGAGAGAATCTTATGTGTAGCAAAGAAAGAATAAGATGGAGGTATGATCTTTGCGTAAGTGCATCCTGATAGCTTTGTACGTGCTACCATGTTTTGTGTTTGGGATCCAAAGACGACCGAACACATGCACTGGCTGGAGATGAAAATATCCACCTTGATGAATATATGTTTAGCAGTGGGTGGAGGAGATATCTGTCAGAAAATTTGTATAATGCTGGCCAAATACTCTTCTTCAGCAATTGGTACTCTGAGAAGCACCCATTTTATTCCACTGTTTTCTCAGCAGTAGCATCAGTGTACACTTTTCAAGGGAAGCAGCGGCAACAGATACTAGTTCACAGTCCTCCAGTCTTCCAAGTACAAGGATGTGCACTGTCTCATGAAGAAGTTTGTATCACAGAACATTTCCCTGGTTGCTCTGCAGAGGTGAAGTGATACTGAATGTCAGGGAACATGCTTCTATCACCAAATACATCTGCCTTTCCGCATTTTTTTATTTTTTTTTTTTTTGTCTACCAGATGGAAATTGCCACAGCCTCTCAGATCCCCAAGTATTCTCCATAAAAGAGAGACTAAAGATGTCAGTGCCCTGTGATTTCATGGCTGTAGGTTGCTCTGTCTGCCCTAAAAAAATCCAGTGAACTCTGAGCTGATGGACACACATAAAGCATTGGTTAATTCAAGAGTATCTCTCTAGTACCTCCTAGATCCCTTTGCTTTCCTTCCGCAGTGACCTTTGGAGCCATGTTTCCTTTGTGATTGTATTTTGTCTGTTTCACTAAGCCTAATGTCTCCACTCGTCAGCAATAACAGTCCAAACTAATTCTGCATTTGCATAGCTGGCAGTTGGTACAGCCATTGCTCTCATCATAGAATTGGAAATTATTCAGAATTCAAAAGACTGCCTAATTTCATTTGGCAGAGGAAAGTTCAGGAGTTGCAGCTGATGGCAGGTATAGTTGAATGAAACACTATGTGAAAGCACTGCCTATTCTTTCTTCATCTCTCACTTCTGTCTAACAAAATAACGCTCATGAGCTGGGGAAAGTGACCTTTCTCATGCAGATTCCACCTATGACTATAGCTTAAATGAGTTAGCGACTTCTGGAGAATACTACTATGCCATATTGATTTAAATACATTGGTTTGTATATTGAACTAACTAAAAACAGGGAAACATTCCCTCCTCTTTTTTTTCTCTCCACCTCACAGATATGGATATTATATTGTGTCCCAATTGTCTCATGCAGAGGTTGTTATTCCAAGTATGATTTTATCTGCTGCTACACCCAACTTTAAATTCTGCAAAAAGGAGAATATTCTTCACTCAAAACTCATGTTTAAAAATTAGAGAAAGTATACTTTACTGATTTGCTGCTGATATATGTCATAAATATTTCCTTTTTCTATTAAGTCTGTTTTATTTTAGTTCATGGCTGAAGACCTGCTCAGCATCAAAACCCAAAAATAACCCCCATCACAAGACTGGATTATCTTTAAATCAGTATGCTGAGTCAGAGGGAAAAACATAAACTCATCCAATGAAAGAAATACGGAATTATATTAAACACAAGTGGAATTTTCCAACTTGATTTCAAATTGAAAAAGCATGGCTGAAAACACTTTTGAAAGTTATTTCAAGTTTGATGAAATCTATTCAGATTCACAAGTGTCCTTAGCTTCCAACTAAAAATTAATCAACTATGATTATTTTTGAAACCTGCTAGAAGCTTTACTGTCTTTAGCAAGAGAATAATTTGTTATGTCTTTCCATACCATTTAAGGGTTTTACCTCACTGTCCATATAACCTTTGAACAAATGGAGTAAAACTTCTTAATGTTCTGAGGTGACAGATACTTTTGTTCACGTAATGCTGGGTACAGTTATATAGAGAGGACTGCAACTTAATGAATCTCAACAACAGGAAAATATGGACATAATAAATACGTGAGCAATTTAGGACTGAACAGAAAATTTTTGTTTGTGTTAAGCATTATTAAACTCAAAATGATTTTCTGAATCTCATTAATTTGTTCCTATTGTAGAGGGGGTTTATTGTTTGTTTTAAAATCCAGAGGTCTGATGTTTTGTCTGATTTCAAAAGAGATGCACAATCACATTATCCTTTTAACCTGCATTTTTGCATTAGGGTCAGGTGTTTACTACCAGTGGTTAATCTTTACCCTGCTATTTAACGAAGATACAAACAATTAATTTCTTATTCAGCCTTAAGTCTATGTATCTCTACATCCCTCATTCTTTTTGAAAAAAATATGATTTTGTTTAATAGTTATTGCTTGGCTTTTCTCTCTTTTTCAAGATGACTAGATGTCTATGTGCAACCTGTGAATAGGTTGTCCTCTTGTAACACTACACATGAAGAAATAATGATTTTCTCCTTTATGTTGTTGTTTCCCTGGAAATAGACAGATGTTCTGCAAGAACACAGCAAAACATTGCTGACTATCAAAATGTTTTGATACTCATCTTTTATTTAAAATTAGGTAACATAAAAAATACACTTTCATTCTTCAGTTAAAAATTCTATTATAACCACAGAAATAACCATTTATACTCTTCTCCACTGAAAGTTAAGGTTTTTTTAACTGCTAGAATATCTGAAAAACTGTCTACTGTCTGTAGATTTTAGCAGTCTTATACCGATCTATAAGTCTCTACAGAAGACAAAGTGTCAGAATATTATACTAATTTATTTGCTTTATATGTATTATATGCATATGTATAGATATACAATATAATATATATAAGCATATATATATTATATGCATTAATAATACAGTTGTCGTCAATAAAAATTGTTTGTTTGTTTGTTTGTTTTAGATACACAGTGTTCTAGGTTCATCCTACAGTTGCTGTGTACCTTATTGCAATTTATTCTTGAATGCTGAAGCCAGGAAAAAAGTCTGAAGTGAAGGCAACAAATCCTTCCTAGGAAATAGATAGCATGCCAGCTATTGTGATGCATTATTTTGTAAATGACCACAAGTATTCAGTAGCAAAGAAGGAAAAGATTGCTAGAGTAATCAGACACAGCAATTCCAAAACACATTCAAATAATTATTTTCCTAGCCACTACAGTTTTTGCATTTTTCTTTTATTAGTAATTTTGTAAATTAATACTTACCCATGTTTCATCTTACACCTATCAGTCATCTCTAAAAGACCCACCAAAAAGCCCCCACATATACATGAGAAAGAGGAAATCATGATGGCAGTGCACTATGACTAAATATGTACTAATGGAAAACCCAAAATATAGAGAAAGAGGAATCGTCATGTGTCTGCATATGAAAGTCTACTAGAGGTGGTGATTTCTTCTCCCTGGTATCAAGTGATCGGACACATGGGAATGGTTCAAAGATGCATTAGGGAGGTTTATACTGCACATTAAGAAGATTTTCTTTACTGAGAGGGTGGTCGAACACTGGGATGGGCCTCCTAGAGAGATGGTCAATGCCCCAAGCCTGTTTAAGACAATTTGGACAATGCCCTTAATAACATGCTTTAGCATTTGTTCAGCCCTGAAGTGGTCAGGCACTTAGACTAGATGACCATTGTAGGACCCTTTCAACTGAACTGCTCTCTTCTCTTCTAAATATATGTATATATTTGTAAAATACTGCTGTAGTTTAATGTTTAATGTGGAGAAAGAAAGAGTAAAGAAATAGGTGGGTTGTGAAAAGACTATTGACTAAATCTTTACAAGGT
Organism: Larus michahellis; assembly: GCF_964199755.1. Classification (NCBI taxonomy): domain Eukaryota; kingdom Metazoa; phylum Chordata; class Aves; order Charadriiformes; family Laridae; genus Larus; species Larus michahellis. The sequence goes on from NC_133930.1 coordinate 61,564,993, forward strand.
TTCAAACTGCTGACTTTTCATAGAGAAGAATTTTATGTAACCCACTTTCTAGAGTTCAAAAAGAAATAACACCAATTAATAAGAAAAGAGAAATCCTGCGTATCCAGAAATGCAATCTCAGCTCTCAAAAGATATCATCTTTCTCTGCACTTTCTCAGGAGAAATATACCTCAAGCTAAGAATGTCTGTATTCTTAACTGACCAGCAATGAATAATAAAATATCAATTGCCATAATCACTGAGATCTATCATAGATTTTAGACATTTCTCGAAAGGGTCCTAAGACATTTGTGTCTATTCAGAAAGAAAAAAAAAGAAAGAAAGAGAGATTCCCTGAGGCAACTTCTAGTATGTACTCAAAATATAAATTATTTGTGAGAGTGTGTAGAACCAAAATGAGGAGACTGAAAGAAAGGTCATTAACCATGACAATCTGAGGGCAACAGATAACAGGCTAAAAGAAAAGAGAAATTTAAGAATTGGAAGTACCATGCTACTAAGTCTGATGCTGAGAAGAATAGAAAGAAACTTAATTATAGGAAGAGAAAAAATATTCTTTTTCACCTTCATTCAGATTTCATAATTAAATTCGTATCTAGAGATGAGGTTAAATGAAAAGGCAGAAATCATAGCTGAAATTTGTAAGTTAAGAGAATATAGCAAGTATCATAGAAGAGTATGTTGAAGAATTATAGCATACTGTCAAAAATATATAATTTTATACCAAATACCGTTACGGATTGACAGAGTGGATGTAACTTGATGCAGCGTAAAACCTCCATTCATTCCTCTAGAGGACAGAAAGGATTTAAATGAGTGAACCATTGATTTTTTTCTTGATAGAAAACATGATGTGATTACATTACGTTTACTATTCAGAAAGACATGTTTGTATCAAAAAGAAGTGTAAATGCAAGAATGACAACATAATTAGTACAACAACTTCTCTGCAAAAAGTGTCGCCAATATAGGTGATTTTCCTGTCTCTATGGAGTTCAATCTTATTCTCTTGCTTTCACTTTCACTCTCACTCTTGCCTCAGCCAAATAATGCCCTTGAATGCAATTTGTTTCTGAGGTTCATTAAAAATATTATTGTGAAACAAGGACTTAGGAGAATGTAGCATGCAACAAGCGTTTTTCTGCATCTCTCATTATTTTATGTCCACCTAAACTAATATGGGTTTTCACCTCTAGAACTTTTTCTTGTTAAATGGATAATACATTTCCTCAGTCCTTTTTTCTAAGAAGTGGTGATAAAATAGACGTAAATTAATAGATGCCCTGATATAAGGAAGTGTTGTACACTCATAAAACTTCTTGATTCCTCCTTTTGTGTTCTGTTTTTCCTGTAAAAAAAAGAACTGGCTAAAACTTTTAGTTCTTTTCTTTACTATGCTTATTACAAGTAGTTACCATTTTCCTTATCAGAATTAGATAAACTGAGAGAGGTAGTGACCCAAAAGTTTATTTTAAAAGTTTAAACTTTATTTAGGTTCTTAAGTTTAAATCACTCAAGTAGAAAATTTTAAGACATAAATATAAAAATAACATCTAGATAAAAGATTAAAATTTCTTGGAAGCTAGTTCTACAATGGAATTTCAGGATCCTCTGACTGCAACAAAAAAGATATAAATTGCCTAATCAATTTGTCTCAAGCAAGACTAGCAAAGAAGAATTTGATATCTTGGACTTATGATTTCATTTTAGCCCTCTCAGAACGCTGTAACTGATGATCAGAGGGAAGCAGTAATTTAATAGCAACGAAACGGCAAAGAAGCAGTGTGCAAAAAAAAGAGATACATAAAAATTACATATTCCAGCAGAGGCCTGAGAGGATGTAGCTTCAGTGTTGGAATATTAAAGAGAGAAAGAGATGTATCAGTTCCAGAAGTAATTTGATTAATTCCTCTCGAAAATGAGTATTCTATTAAATATGAAACTGCCTGAAACACAAAACCATTTCTGACCACACAACAAATCTATAAGTGTGAAAGAATGCCTACCTAGGATCTACAGAGTGTCATAAAACTTATAATGCTAATAATGTTAAGCATTACCTTCCAAGTATTCTTTATATTAACACTTAATACTCCTGCAATATTAACTGCAACCTTAGAAAGGAAACCTTAGCCAGTAACCTTAAATAGGAAAGTAATAGTCCAGAAATGTATGCTTGTATGCTATTTGTTCAGCTTTAAGGTGTTTAACTTTAGTTAAGGTTTAAGAACATTCTGAAGATATTGCACATGTTGATTGTCATGCCAATTCAAAGACCTCACAGAAAAAAGGGCCACAGTAAGGAACACAAACAAAATGTCAGTCTGTTCCCCTCCCCCATAAAAAAGATTGAAACTAATACAGAATAGTATTTTTCTGCTCTTTTCAGTGTTAAAACGCCAGACTTCAGACAGTTATGGTTCTATTTTGTCCCCAGGGATTATTTAGCCTAAAGAAATACAGTTTCAATATTTTTTTCTTTATGACTCCCATTACAAGTATTAATGAAACCTTCAGATTAGTCACAGGACTGCCTGAGTTACAAATATTGAAAGTGAGTTCACAGAAGTTTCCTGATAGGTTTACAAATTATGACATTTTGAAAACTGTATTAAAAATGTAACTTATTGTACAGCAGTATTTAAAAAATTATATTGCTTAAAATTAAATATTTTATAGGCCACTTGTTACAGTGGCATTTAAAGAGATGTAATAGCCAAGTATGGTTATTATATCCACTGTGGTGTGGGGGAAAGAAATTTAAAAAATATAATAATGACTTATATTATGTAGAAAATTCATTTATGGTAGTGACTAGGCACAAATATGCATTCTTTTAAAATAAATAAAAAGAACATTTCCTTTCAGGAACATTGTTTTTATATAGTATAGATGAATTAACACAGTAATTTTTCATTCAAAGACTCAAACCTGATCAGGCTTTGCTTCAGAAAAACGATGGGTGGACATACATTTTTAATATCTCCATCCAGATTATGGGAAATTCTGTCTATCAATTTCTATATATGGGTCTCAGTCAATACAAATGATAGTGCATTAAAAGAACTACAGGATGGTACATACTGTTAGGACAATTCTGCAGAAATACAAAGAGAATGTTATTTGGAAATAATAGTACTATCTCAGTATGCTAACTAATGGAGTTCCAAAATATCTCTCTATTGTATATATGTAGAACTCAAACACTGGTACATACCTGACTTAAATGTCATTTCACGTGTGGCTTATGTGGATTGTTATATGTGGCTATGACGTGATGTCCTTAACACAACTATCTAGAATCATAATGAGGCTCCGTATTGACAAAATATAGCAAGATAATCAAAACCAGAGGTGCTAGCAGTGTAGGAACTTGGGTTTTGTGATATTTTGTCTTATTCCAATAGCTATAAAGATGTTATTTATTTTAAAGAATAGAAAAGCAAATCATGATACATGGACAACGGCCTACCTTACTTTCCTTCTCTTTTTGTCCCCTTTTTATAGTGGTTAATCTCAAGCAAAGACACTCTGATCCTTAGTTGATTTAATCTCAGGCTACAACAATCTCATAGATAAAGCTTCAAAATGTCTCAACTGAAATGAATTGAACCCAGGTCTTCCAAGTCATCCTTGAGAAGTTAACTCTGAAATTCCACATCACTAAGAGGAGGGACACCACAGCTAAAGATTAATTTGTAGTTGTTTAGTCCCTTAGGTTTAAGTACTGCTTTGGACTCTTCCTTTCCTAATTGTTACACCTCTCAGTTCAAAAGCTCTAGCTGGCTCAGGGAAAAAAAAAATAATTATCTATAATTGGAGAGAATATATTTAGATTTCAAAACAACTCAAATTGAAAAGCAAAGTAGCACAATTATTGTGTTTATTTTCAAAGGGCTGGGTTTTTAGTTTGTTTGTTTGGGGTTTTTTTATTATTTTTAGCTTGTTTGTTTCTTTGTTCTGGCTTGGTATTTAACACACTTGTACAAATGGAAAACTCTCATCATATGTGCAGGTGCATATACATTTAAAGGAATTAAAAATATATATTTTGTCTGTGACAAGGTGTGTAACTGGCTGTGATCTACGGCATATGAAACACACTCCTATGTACATTAGTCACTGAATTTAGTGAAACATGTTTAATCCACTACTCATTTTCTAGCTTCTATCACTTCACTAGGAGAAACAGTGCCTTGCTTTTCAACACCTTTATTTTCTCCCAGAAAGCTGTGCATAGGAATTTGAGCTCCATAAAAATGAAGCAGTATGGAGTCAAGTTACTATTTAAATAAAGTCGTTCTCATAAGATTTTCTGAAGTATTGACCCAGTACAGAGTAATGCTGGGCTGTTTGCTATTCTTTTAATCCAGTTTCAAGATGCTGTGCAGGATTGCCAAATGAATCTGCAGATGGGATTTTTTGATTAAAACATTTTATATCTGATATAGAACCACTGAAACAATACCTTATTAAGGTCATGAAATCTCATCTAAAGCCTACTGAAGTCAGTAAGAACTGTTTTTACAAATTTTGTACCAGGCTTAGTTAGCTTTTAATCCACATTTTGTAAGTGAACAGACTACTCTTTCTCCAGATTAAAGGACGATTTTTCTTAGATGATTTATTTCTAATTTCTCAATTTTAGTAATCATTCTTCAGTTTCAATTGTCAAGTCATCCTCTTGACTTCTCCACTTTGTACTAGCAAAATCGCACTCTTCTAAAACATTTCTAATAATGAGAACCATGACTTAAAAAGAAAACTGAATTGACTTAACCCAATTAGCAAAGCTGAAGATTCTCTCACTTCATTACTTTTCATTAAACTGAATTTGAGTTCATCTACTAAATAAAAATGGACCTTTTTTGACTCTTTCTTAATGGTTCTAAAATGAAATTATTTATGTGTAAGTGAAGCAGTGTGGAAAGATTTAAGTTTATCAGACTATGTAAAATTTTGTAAAATCAGGACATGTCAATGCAGCTGAAAGTTAGAGCACAGTCTTTGCATTAGTTATAAGTACTTGGGATCCAAGAAAGTGACATGGCTAATGCTAAGTAAGAGAAAATGGGGTATAGAAGGAAATTGTTTTACTTTATGCTGGAAATGTTTTAAATGTTAATGTGTTTTCATTTATCACTAATTCTAGATTATCTCCCTGTCTTTCATTTCAGTATGAGAATAAGACAGCTAAGATGCATTTCAGAACGCTTCCAACACCAGGTAATATCACAGGACCTTCTGAAAATTTGATTTACAGGCAGATGCACTGCCATTAGAAGAGCCACTGTCAAATTAAAGCAACCCTAAAAATTATTTTGTGAATACTTGGTGTCATTGTTTTGTTTATGGCCTATTACAGTTATGTCTTATGCCTTCTCTAATGTCTCTCACCCACATGCACATCTCAACCCCCTGAAAGTCTGGCAGGTGCAGCAGTAGCTCCGTCTGCAGTTGTGTATAGGTAAAGAGGGACAGTGTTAGTTTCATGTTCATTGTTTTGTCAGATATTCCAAACCCTCTAGAACAATGAGAATGGGAATAAAAAGTGCATTGTTCCCTATTATTTTATTTTCATGACTTAGTAAAGGTGTGAGGGAAAATCTAGCCAATTTAAAATACTTATTTGATACAGATAGTCTCAATAACTGCCTAGTCTGAAGACTAAACATATTTTGGAACAGAATTTAATCTTTAACAGCATCGAATATCTTGCAGATCCTTTCTATTGATTGGTTTACTGACATTATTGTCCCACATTCTCCTTGGCATCTTCTTGGCCTCTGTTTTGAAGGAGCTTGCAGCATACACTTCCATTCTACAGCTTTCTTCAAAGAGTACTCGTCTCTCATCATTGTCGTTTTGCCTTTCAGGGATGCTGAATCTCTGTGTACAATGTCACAGTTTTCAGAAAGGCAAGCAAATGGAGAAACATAGCATACTGGGGAAAATAATAAAAAAAAACCAAAACAAAAAACCTCATTCTGCAGTGGTCAGGCGATGGAACACTCTAAAAGAACAGAGGCAAATGGAGCATGACAATGCTGATTATGGGCAAAAGGAGAGTTTCTGAAAGGTTACAATACCAGCCTGAGTTGGGACGGGCCCTGGAAATGGAAAAGGGAAAAAATCAATCACAAATACATTTCACAAGTGTTCAAGTCAACAGCAGATAGATGGTCACCACTCATCAGTTTCCCAGTTCTGTGTAGAACCTTCCTGGCAAACATGATGGAGAAAGGAACAGTTCTTTGAGGCTTTCTGCTACTACATCTATGAATAACCAGCCCACCAAACATGCAGAAAAAACACCTACAATTAAAATTTGGGGAGGTACTTATTTCATTAATGTGAATATTAATATTTCTCTAATATTTTCAAACTCCATAATAGATTATGCCAGTCTAATTGCATCAAAAGAGAACATCTGTGTTAATTTTCTGACCTTCGCTGGCATGACAGGACACACTTTAGACGTGGTCCTTGAAAGCTCAACATTCACTCCTCTTCCACAAGGTCTGGTATTGTGCAGATCTTTTCTCCCTGAGCGTGTGTTTGTACACTCATTAATCCGTTTCTCAGGCAAAGAAATGTGCCTTAAACTGTAAGTGCCCCTTCTGATAAATGGTACTTATTCAACTCTTTAGTTTCTTCTATGTTTCTTAGTTCAGATTACATATTTGTTGAAGAACTGTGTTTAAATCTATTACACACAGAATTTTGGGGTAAGTTGAGGTACAATGTTATTTTTTCTCCCATCTGTAACTTCTTAATCAAAAGATACATAAGGGAAAACATATTTTTGAGTCAATCAGAGTATCTTCTGATGACTTTTAACTAACGGCATTAGAGTGCCATAATGGTGCTTTGTGTTGGCATATTAACAACTAGCTGTAGTTAAGGCACCAATACATAGTATTCAGTTGTACAGGACATTTTGCCACATTTTATAAGATAAATAAAATTTGTGGCATCCTCAGCTTTATCTAGCTGAGCTTTCCATGTTGCTAGCCTTTGATGCCAAAGACAAAAACCTCACTAGGGCTCTTATTCTATGCTCCTATTTGTATCTCACAAGCTGCAACAGCACCACTGCTTTCCTAGATTCCTAGGAAAAAACGCACTCTTTGACAATGAGGAACTGGAAAGCATGAAATGAAAATGAGCACTGCTTCATCAAGACGAAATAAGCACAAAACAATCAGTTGATAAACTGAGGTCTTGAAATTTGCATTGTATTTGTGCTATCCTTATCATTAGTGTGGGAAATATTTTTAATTTTAACTAAATTCAATCTATTAATAAGATTTTAAGAAAGCCTACTGCAGTGTATGCTTTTTGCTCCAGTTTATTCAAGGAAAGTATGATGTCCAGAATGGACATTCTTTCAGAAGTCTCTGAGAGACTGTTTTGCCCCGAGGAGCTGTCAGTTCTTTTGGGATCTCAGTAGGAAAGGCACAGATACCCAAAGCTAGCTAACTAATGTATTGAGTAAGGGATGGAAATTATAGCAAAGGTGATACCAACCTCACATGCTTTCTGCTGCTGGGAACCCCAACCGTTGCAATGTCAGATGAGTCAGTCTCTCTGCATAGATCATGATGTGCTGCGCAGAGTTCCCATCTATGATGAGGTTCATCAGCTCCAAGTTTTCTAGTACTTTTATAGGGTCTTGCTCACAATACATATTCATCAGTCACTTATAGCAGACACATCTGGAATATGTACTTAGTTTTGAAGAGACCCTTGGCAGTATGTTCCAATACCCTTATCATAATAAAGTTGCAGTTCCCCAGCAGATGTACATAACGTTTGATGTCAACAAGACAAAACATTATCCATATAGTTATGATTGAGTACACATCAAATAAATTTACGTTGATCAACTATGCATTGCTTCTGTGTACACTGCTTAATTATACCATTGTATAGAGCAGTCACATGTGTCATAAGGAGGCCTACACCTGAGTAGTCAGATACTCTACCACAGCTGGCTGGTAAGTTGTCACAGGCTATTCAAACTGCACCTGTATATATGAGAAGAAATCAAGATTGTGGGTCACCAGTTTCTCATACAATAGTCTTGTGGCTGCACTACTGCAGAGAGAATTGCCCTAGTGAGCGAGAGGCAGTTAGCTTTGACAGTCTCCTTTCTCCTTGACTGCATATCCCAACCACCAGTTCTTCTGCAATTTTTCCCTTTTTTGACTGTTGGATCCATTTTGCACTGACTGATCCATCCTGACTATTTTAACTATCATCTAAATAAAATAAAAGAACTAAAAAACCCCAAGCTGGATTCAATGTGCCCAGAAGAAAAAAAACATCTTTTTAGAGGTGGTTTTGCGTACTTTCAAGAGAAGAAATGAATCCAGGAAAATGTAGATCTGATATATCCTGAATTAGCAAGACATCCAACACATTTTTTTCTATACAGACAAGGAAAAGATCTAGATGAAATTATAGAATTCATTAAAAATTTAATCAATAAGTAATTTTCAAAGGCTGAGTACAGAAGAAGGACATTTCATAGAACTCCACCAGTATGCGCTTTGCTTTCCACTTAAGAAGCTAACTGAGATCAAAAGTGAAGAAGTTAATTTAGGACAGGTGCAAAACACATCTCAGAAGAGAAATCAAATTCACAAATCAAAATGTAGAATACCTGGATAGCAAAACCACTAAAGTAGTGTGTTTAAAAAGCTGCAAGTAGGAGTCATAATAGATCACAGTGAAGGCATTTGTATGGTGGTGCTGCAGAACAAACAAGTTTCATCAACAGATGCATCACTCAGAATGTGATTATTGTCATGGCAGGCCCAATAACAGGGGGGAAAACATAGGATGGGAAGAGTCGAGCAGGCAATAGCTCAAAGAGGCTGAGCTCTGCCTGCTGGCCAGGTTTACTAGCTCCCCTGACAACAATGACTACCAAAGACATAATATTTACAGAACATTGTCTCCTTTTGAAGGGACACAAGCATAACCCTTACAATTTTTCTTTGTTTATTTCTTTCTTCTTCTTTTACCTTATTCAGGATTGGCAGGGCTGGACTTACAGTACTGTGTTTGGACACCATTGTTTCATGACACAGAAAAATCCATAAATATGAATAATAAGAGGACTGTAAATATACTGTGAGGAAATATTGAACTAGGTGAAAAAAAATAATCAGAAGACAAGAAAGACTGTAAAGGGTGGCAGATCTCATGGAATATAAAGGATTTCTACTTTATAGAAGGTTTTTACATAAAGAATGAAATTATTAATTGTTTTTTCTGTCTACTAAAGGTATGTGAGGTTATAGTAAATGTGACAGGAGATGGGGAAGAAATGGATTTTCGGCTCCATTTATGCTATGTTATGTTGTGTTGTCCATGTTATGAAAAGTGCTTTTCTCACCAATGCAAGGGAAGACATCCCATGCTCCTGGTTCCCCAGAGAAAAGTTACATGTAAGTAGAGTGGAGTCTAAGGGTTCATAGTCCTTCAAAATGTGTTGATCAGGTGCTAGGCTGCTCAACAGGGACCTCCAATTATATCATTTAAGTCACTTTATATATCCTTTTTCACTTTTTTTCCTCTCCCAGATTCTTCCTCTTTACCACTCTTACCCCACTCTCCCAGTTTTACTGCTACATTATCCAACCTTTGGGATTTACAGGATATTTGTCTTAGAAGTGCCCTTTAGCCAGGATTTGCAAAGGCCCACTCCTTTTTTTTTTTTGTTTTCTTATTTACAAGGTCTAGCCATTTCTCATAGTTTTAAATCAGGGTTAGTCATCTGGTTCAGCATTACCTTCTTTTTTGTTTCAGGAAGATTTGTCTTGTTAGTGTAGCTATATGGTCAGGATAAACATTTGTCCACATAATGTCCAACTTATTTGATAGCAAAGATTTTCATTAGGTATTAGATAAATCTTTTTGACAAATTATTAGACAGCAAAACAGGTTAGACATGGAGTTTGTGGAACAAGTCTCACTGGAAATTATTTGGGTATTTAAAAATATTTTTTCAAGTATATTTATCTTATATTTATAGACCTTTCAGGCCAATAATTCTGTGTTTAGAAACAGAAGATTTAATGTCTGATGCAGAAAAGTATCTTTATTATATTCAATTATCAAGAATTTTTTTCAATACCTCATTTTTTTCCCCTTTCAGATTCTTCAAAATGGATCGTACACATTTTTCCTTGAATTATGCAAACAAATATAATAGATATAACTTTCACTGAACAGTGCCTTGTTGACAATATATATAAAGAAGATATTCTGTAAAGATAAATCGCCCTACTTATTAGACATATACAGAGCACAAACAGGATGTACATTAGAGTGCACTGAAATAATAAGGAAGCAAGCTGTAAGAAACACAGATGGTATGCCTTGTTCAGATCACCTTGTTTACTGCGTAGGCCATAACTTAGTTATCAGAACAGATGTGCCCACTGTACATAGCACAGCCCCCATTTCCCCTCTTCCATTAATGCTGTCAAGTGGCCAGATGAATAACAGATACCTGATTTGCTTTCTAGCACTGATAGAAACTAAAAAAATGTAATTTACTGTGGGTATAATGGAGTTCATTTCTTCAAGGTATGGAATTACTTAGAATAGTTTGACTGACTTCTACTGAACAGTATACTCTTCACATTTGTTAGCTGTTTGGTCTGTACCAGCTGGTAGAGGCAAATTCACTTTGAATTGCCTGTAAACTGTACCAAGCTATCTCCAAATTCTGCTCACTGTGATGATGTAAAACAGATGGCTCAAAGTTTTCAGTTAAAATTGTTTTGACAGAAAACTGGTTTTCAGCAGAGTAATTCTTGTTTTTGTGAAAAATATCTGCTTCCTGTGGAAAAACTCATCATTTTGCCTATAAAAAACAGATCTCCAAACATGATGGTACAGAATATTTTTCAATAGAATTCCGCAAGCCAGAGTCACGGGATTTATTATGCAAATGCTTTGCATGCTCAACCTTCTCTTTGGGCCAGGTTTCCCAGATGGATTATACCTTCCATGATGGAATAAAATTTCATCAAGTCTTCACTGGCTCAAAGACAAAAGTTTGTAGAATATTGTGAAACATAACATTTGGTGAGGGGCTTAAGCTGACAGAAAATAATGTGTGCAAGCAATACTTTAACAACACCTTCCGTAAATTGATTCAGTACATGCAATTCAACACTTTTTTTTTTTTTAACTATTTGTTATTTTCCAAAACTTTTCTTGTGTGTCTCATTCTCTACATGTATCATATGATGTATATTTGCCAGTAGAACAGAAACATTGGCCTTTTCTTTAAAAGGAGCCTTCTGTCATATCTCCTATGCACATTTCCATTTTCTTTGATTTAAAATAGTATGACTGCTGTTCTTATGTAAACTTGTGATTTGTGGATAGAGGAAAAGTAGGATCTATAAAACTATATGCATTATTTTTCTGCTTTAGTTTCCTGAATTCAAGTCTCATTACAAAGACTTTCATTCTGCATGTTTTTTTTACTCTTTCTCCTTCTCTTCTTAACAATCTTTACTTGTTGCACTAATACATTCAGCAGGTTTGATATTTGAACCAGAGTCAATAGTAAACAGTGATTATTTATCATTTATTTTTAATTTAAAAACCCCCAACAAATCAGATGTTTATTTTTAGCTAGTATACTTTTAAGTAAATTATTTAAGACACTTTGCTAAGAAAAGATGAGAGAAAGAAGCATCTGGTAGCTCTTCAATATAGTCGAAGATTCCTTTCTTTTCTGATTTATGTGACCTATTTCTTATTGTTGTGATAGCACTAATAGGACTTTAAACAAACTTTTCTCCAGAATATTTGAGTGAAAGTCAAGCACTTTTATACCTATAAAAAAATAAACTCCTTAAAATAATTCCTTCAAAATTATATTTCCTCTGGAACTACATTTGCTAAAGAAACAGCATGAAATCAGTAATCTTCCCCATACGCGTTTCTTCATGAACTTCCCATGGAAGTAACCCATGGAGATGTAGGTATGAAATATCTCAAGAGGTTATCTCATAGGGGATCATCTTAGGATCAGTATTGAGAACAAATTCAGAAAAACTGGAATATTTAGACTATTTTAATTTTGCTATACATAAACTGAACACCAATTGTGAATTCGTAAGTCTTTGTAACCCGTTCGCATGTTTCAGTCAAATGTATGTATTTGATGTCAAATATTTATATTCAACCAGAAACAGATGTATTCAACACTGAATGACAAGTAGTCACTGAAAGAAACACCCCCCAAAAAAACCCCAAACCAAACTAAACCAAACGAAACCAAACCAAACCAAAACACACCCAACACCAACCCCAAAACAAAATCAAAACAAAACCAAAACCTAACAAACCCCAAATTATCATTTTATTACTCCTAGGATAAAAACTGTTACCACCAAATATTTTGAGACAAATTCACAGGCAGGTATTTCTTCATCTTTTATTTTATTATTTATTTCATGAACAGATAGATCTGCCTAAAACTAGGCTAGTTGTTAGTATTTCACAAGTAGAAAACCAAATTCATTATTTGTTGAATATGATTTATATAGTCCTGATCAGGATGCAAGACACCTGTAAGAAAATTATGATAAAACATGACTGTCTGCTTCTTCTATACTTTTGTCAAGTTCATTTCACTATCACATTTGTAAAATGTCTTATTCATCCCATGTTAACTGATCATACTTCGTTCCTGCAAAAGGGTAGTCAGGGCTAACTACACTGTAGTTAGACTTCTCAGTAAAGAAAAGAAATGCTATCTACTTCTATTCCTTTATTCCTCCAGGAAAATTGTGGGTTAGATCATACCCAATGCTAGGTGACAGGAAAAGAAGGATGAACAAGGCAATTAATTGTTCTTAATTCACTGTGACTAAATTTTCACCCTTTGAACTGTGAACAGTCAGGATCTGAGACTTTAGTTTGGAAGGCACCACAAATATAATTTGTGAGCCCTCAGTACACAGTCTATGCAGCCTTTTTGATCTTTGTGTTTTTACATGAAAGTCTGAAGATGCAGACATATAACAGACAAAAGTAAGATCACATCTTCCCCATATTAATGATTGTAATTTACTAGCTATGCTGGTATCTTTTTGGTTTTGGTTTTTTTTTTTTGGTTTTGGTTTTTGTTTTGTTTTTTTTAAAACTCACAGTTATAAAACCTAACAAATTAGTGGAACTGAATAGTGTGTAAGGTACAGATTAAATAGCGTAGAGTTTATCCCTTCAGAAAGGAAAACTAAATTTGTGATTATACATTGGCTTCTTGTTGTATGACTTCTTCATAGTGGCACTTTACAAGGTTCTGTTTCAATCTTCCTGAACGGTGAAATTAGAATAGTCTGTAATAATGAAAATATTGGCACAAAAAATTACTTATTCAATCTAACATGTCGTTGGAGATTATCTTACAGATACATTTGTAAACTATGTACACAGCAATCTGTTCTTCTGTCTAATGCAATTTTGATCAATCTAAGAAGAAAAGAGAACAAAAAGAATCTAAGAGATTGATGGGCAGAAAGAATGAGGTCCTGAGTGCCAAAAATCTTGCCACAAGCTGCAGTGTTTATGGGCCTTGGAAGCTTTCCTGCAGTCCCTTTTTTAAATACTTATATATAAAAAAAAAAGTAATTAGAACATGTTGTTAGTCTACTGGTAGGTAGACACAGGTCAATATTCCATTCCTGTGTTTGCGTTCTTTTTCCAGCTCAAGTTTACATATCTAATCAATCTCTTTGCCTGTATGATTGATCAAAAAAGAGTACATTACAAAAGGAGAGGCCAGAGAGATATGTAAACTTATGTGTTATGACAGGTGGAAACTAATGACATGTCACGCAGTACTTTTCCTGCACTTTTTTCTTGCTGGGGTCCATTATACAAAGATGTATGTCTCTGTACCCTATTTCAATTCCACCTTCTGTTAAATGTTGCATAACTTTATCATTCAGCTTCCTGTGAAGAGCTGTCCCCTTTTCTTCATGGGCAGTAACAGTACTTGTTGCTCATCTGTGGTAATAAAGACATGTCCTAAATTGCCATTATAATATCCATCGTCACAGACTTCTATAGATTGTTTCAGAGGTGTGGTGGAAAGCAGAAAGACAGAAGTACATTCCCTGAATTGCTGCAAAAACTCCTTTTCTCTCATGCAAGAGTCAGAAATGCCTCCTCATGGCCTGACACCACAGTGTAAATTTTATATACGTACTTTATTTATATATATATAAAAATATATGTATATATATGTGTGTGTGTGTATATATATTTGCACACATATCTTCAGGCAGGCAGGTGTGTGGTGGTATGGTGACCACCAGCAAAAAGTCATGTCCCCTGCTTCTCCAGAGCTTCTAGCACCCAGTAGAACCAATGCAGACACACAGACAAAGCTCCTTGCAGAGCATGCAACCATATAGTTTTCCAGCTGCAGGCTGTGCCTGGGTCTACTCCCAGAGATGAAGGATGACAGCAAGCACACCTGTGGGAGGCGTTCACAGGTAGATGAACTGTTTTACCTTGTGGCTGAGCTTTGGGAGGAGGTGAGCAGACTGAGGAGCATCTCAGTGTCTGAGAAGGACATAGATCAATGGAGATGTGTTCTGCCATCTCTGGTACACACAAGTCAACTCAGCATGGCTACTACTGAGTATTTGTCCAGTATTTGATTTGTGCCAGACTGAAGGCAGTATTATGAGGGATAAGGAGGAATGGAAGCAAGTTACCGGATGGAGCTGTAAGAGGAACACCTCCTTACACTCTCAGCTACCTTTACAGAATGGGTACAGATGAAGGATATGATGAGATAGAAGAGGAGGAATCTGCACAAGTATTCTCAGCAAGATCAAATCAACCAACCCCTCATATCAAGACCTGCATTAAGAACAGCACTGAGAAGAAACAATGATGAGTTACAGTCACAGGTGACACTCCCTCCTGAGTAGAACGGAGGCACCCATGTGCAGACTAGACCCTCTTTTCAGGGAAGGTTGCAGCCTCCCTGGGGCCAGAATCTGGGATGTCACCAGAAAACTGATGAGCCTTTGTACAGCCTTTGGATTATTACACACTCCTGCTCTTTCTTATGGATACTAACAATGTTGCAACAAGAAGTCTAAGGACAGTCAAAAGACCCTGGGAAGACTGATAAAGGATTCAGCAGAACAGGTAGTGTTTTCCTTAACCCTCCCACTAATAGGGAAATACATTGGCAGGAACAAGTGTGCATCAAAACCTGGCTCCAAGACTGGCACATCCACCAGAACTTTGTCTTTTATAAAGATGGAAGAGTCTTTGAGGCACAAAGTTGCTGGGGATCTACCTCTCCCAATGGGTAAACCACCTCTTTGCTTGTAAGCTGGTAGGACTAATTGACAGGACTTTAAAGTAGAATTGATGGTGAAAGGGGATACCATCAGGAGAGCTGAAGGCAAGCCAAGGGTTGGCATGGCACCATCTGAGGTTGACAATGCTAGTGGTAGCATTTACGCTACTCCAGGGGGCACTGAGGATATAGAAACACATCTGAAATGCCTGCACACTAACACATGTGGTATGAGAAACAAACACAATGAACTGGAAGTATTGGTCTGTTTACAGAGATGTCATTGCTGTCAGTGAGACTTGTCAGAACAAGTCCCACAGCTGGAGTGCTGCAGTGGAGGGCTATAGGCTGTTCAAGAAGGATGGTCAGGGCAGGTGAGGTGGAGGAGTTCTACTGTATGTAAGGGAGAGGTTTGACTGCACAGCCTTACAGTTAGGGATGACAAAGAAGGGCAATGAAGTTGGTGAGGGGTCTGGAAAACAGGTCTTAGGAGGAGTGGCTGAGGGAGCTGGGGTTGTTTAGCCTAGAGCAAAGGAGGCTGAGGGGAGACTTATCGCTCTCCACAACTACCTGAAAGGAGTTTGTAAATAGGTGGGGGTTCTTTCCTAGTTCGGTGAACGGACTAGGAAAGGTGACCTCCAAGACTTGCTAATTGTGAATTGAGAAGGATGTGATGGTAAGTGGTAGTCTTGGCCACAGTGATCAAGAAATTGTTGAGTAAATTTTTTGGTGTAATTTGAAAAAAGATCAGCGGAATTGCTACCCTCCATTTCAAGAGGGCAAACTATAAGCTATTCAGGGAGATGGTTATCAGTGTCCCCTGGGATTCTGCTTTTGAGGGTTTAGGAGTCCACGAGTGCTGATCAGTTTCTAAGAACCACCTTTTAAAAGCACAGGAGCATTGTGCCTCAAGTCAAGCAAGCAGGGCAGAACAGTTTGGCTGAACAAGCAATTCCTCTTGAAACTCAGGAGGAAAAAGAAATTGCACAGTTTCTGGAAGAGAGATCAGGCTTTGCAAGAAGTTTACAGAGGTGTGGTTTACACATGCATGGAGAAGACACGAAAGTCCAGAGTTTGACAAGATTTGAAACTGACCAGTGTTGCATCAGACAAAAACAAATGCTTCTTTAAGTATTTCTAAAGAAAACATTGGACCAACACCTGTTGAAGGTCGTCACTTGACAAATAAGGATGAAGAAGAAGAGGAGGTATTCAATATTTTTTTTGCCTCAGTCCTTAACAATACTGATAGACCTTGGGCTGCCCAGTTCTTTGAGTTGGAGAACCACAATTACAGGAACAACGGCTTTCCAATTCTGGATACTGAAATTGTAAAGGATCAGTTCCATCAGTTGAATGTTCGTAAGTCCATATGACCTGGTGGGATTCATCTCAGAGTACTGAAGGAGTTAACATATATTATAGCAAGATCCCTCTCAATCATCTACTGAAGGTCTTGGGAGCCTGGGGAGGTCCCTGTTGATTGGAAGTTGCTTGGCTGTTGGTTGACAGTAGGCTCAACAGGAGTCAGCAGTGTGCCCTGGCAGCCAAGAGGGAAAACCACATCCTGGGGTACATCAAACACAGCATGGCCACCCAGTCAAAAGAGCTCATTGTCCTGCTGTATTTAGCATTGGTGTTACCTCACCTTAAGTGTTGCATGCAGTTCTGGGCCCCAAAATTTAAGAAGGCTGTGAAGGTCCTTGAATATATCTGGAGGAGGGCAACCTAGCTGGTCAGAGGGCTGGAAAGCATGTCCTGTGACGTACGGCTAAGGACTTATGTTTGTCTAGTTTGGAGAAAAGGAGGCTGAGGTGGGGAAGTGGTGATGGAGGTGCTGATCTCTTCTCCCTGGGATCCAATGACGGGATGCCTGAGAATGGCACAAAGATGCACCAGGGGAGGTTCAGCCCTGACGTTAAGAAGCATTTCTTTACCAAGAGGGTGGTTGTGAAACGACGCAGGCTGGACACAGGAACAACTACAAACCACGGATGGAAAGCAAAGAACAAATTTAATCTCGACACATCACAGACCAGGGAATCTCCAAAGCAACAACTGGGCAGAGGCACGGAAGCAGGGACTGTTGGCACCACGGCGCATGAGAGAGCTCTTGTTAGCAAGAGTCCTTGGCAGCGAGAGAGTCCTTGTTAGCAAAGCAGGCATGGACTCCCTGTTCTTCCTGGTATTTAAAAGGGTTCAAACAGGCATAGTTTTCCCACTGTGCTTTGATCTTCTTCAACAACACACCAGGATTCTCAAGTGGCTAGATAAGGTGTCCCTGAGTCCATCACAGACTTATGTTATCTAAGTGCAAGTGTTTTTCTTGCAAGCACCAGCAATTAGTGTCATGTATGTGTTTTCCAGTACCCCAGGTGGAAGTCACTTGAGCGTATTTACAATCTTCCTCGCCGATCTTCCATTGCTTTCCCACAGTGGTCAAACACTGGAAAAGGTTTCCTAGAAAGATGGTCAGTGCCCCAAGCCTGTCTGTGTTTAAGAGCCATTTGGACAATGCTCTTAACAACATGCTTTCACTTTTTTCAGCTCTGAAGTGGTCGGGCAGTTCTACTAGATGTTTGTTGTAGGTCCCTTCCAACAGAAATTATTCTCTTCTCTTCTCTTCTCTTCTCTTCTCTTCTCTTCTCTTCTCTTCTCTTCTCTTCTCTTCTCTTCTCTTCTCTTCTCTTCTCTTCTCTTCTCTTCTCTTCTCTTCTCTTCTCTTCTCTTCTCTTCTCTTCTCTTCTCTTCTCTTCTCTTCTCTTCTCTTCTCTTCTCTTCTCTCCTATCCTATCCTATCCTATCCTATCCTATCCTATCCTATCCTATCCTATCCTATCCTATCCTATCCTATTTTATTCTATCTTCTCTGACATAATGAAAATATCTTTTATCACATTTCAGTCAAATGTAACAATGAGGTATTTTTCTGACTGCCTTTTTTAATAGTACTAAATAAGTGCCTGATAATCTTAATAAATCAATGTCCGATAATAAGTTTTAATCATATTCATAATGCTAGTATGGCCCTTTGCTTATATGGCTTTTTTTTACAGAAGTTCATAAGTGCTAATATTTGTCAACCAAAATAAGAATACCTGTGACTCTCTAAAACTGCTTTCGATTACGTTTTGTTGTCCTTTCTCTATATTGGACTTTTACTCATCTTTCACTCATCTTTTTACTCACTTTTTCAAAATATTGTCTTTGGTTCTTTGATATTTGGTGAGAAATATTAATAATCCTTCTTGTAAATATACCAAATGGTTACACTGCATTTGCTTAATATGCAAAAAGTAAGACACACAAACCTGATGGAATTTTACATGAATTAACGCTGAATGTATGAATAGCTTTAGAAGGCAAAAAGAGAGAGATGCTAAAATTGAAATATACAGTTACGAACACTGGCATTTTGATTAAGAAGAAAGCAGGGAGTTCTGAATCACAAAATTTAAAGTCAGAGTATATTATAATTCTTCACATTGTCAAGGACAGAAAGTAACACATTTCCTACTTTGTTCTACCTCTGTCAGACTTTGACCTATATAGTATTCTTTTGATGCAAATTCATCCACACAGTAACAAACAGAAAAAATCATTGCCATCATTATTTTTCCTGTGGCTACTGAAAGCATCTACAATGAACAAAGTAGTTTGGAATTTGAAAGAAAGGAAAGAGATAAAAATAAGATTAATAATCTAAACTTAAGATATAAGTCACTAATGCTATGACATAATTGGCAGATAGATCTTTGTAGATAATAAAATATGCTTCCATCTCTCCAGATGTCTCAGAATTCCCCATTCACTACATCCAAATTCAATTTAAAAAAAAATAAAAAAAAATTTGATTGTGTCTGATGAAAGGGCTTTAATGTGTTTCTTTAAATTAGATATTTAAAAATAATCTTTTGGTATGATTTTTTTATAGCTTATTCATGTAGTTATCAGCATCAACTTCATTTTCTGAGAGTTTATCTCCTTTAAAACCAGTCAAGAACTAAGGAGGAACAGCAGCAAACAGTTTATTGATTTATTTTTAATTGAAATCAACTTTATAATTAATAATTTTAAATCACTTTAACTTGAAATCATCTTATCTAATTATTCAAATAGGAGTGTATTTAGTTAGTGATTCAAATTCTAGCTTATTTTATGAAACTACAAAGCAATTCTAAAGCAAGTTTTGATCTAGCAGAATATTCTCCTGCATGTACAGAGGGTATTGGAGTGACAGAAATGTTGCAGACTATTCTGCCATGTGTGTCTGTAGATTTTGCTGCATATCCCAAAGTTTAAAACCTTACCTACAGAGTATTGACTGTAAGGGTGCTGTACAAAAGGAAAAAAGATTAGTAGGTAAATAAGTAAAATAAAGCTTGTGGGTAAAAGGACTCAATAAAGAAAAAGAAGAACTGTAGTGAGCATTGTGTAAAAAATCAGTAGGAATGTTAGTACAAAAAAAGAATTAAAAACAAATAAATTAGATCTAAGCTATTTTTTCTGAATAAGCAAACCTGAAAGTCAAAATAAAACAAGTCTTAAAATGGATCTTACTATTTTTTAGGAATTTGGTCCAGCTTCACTTTTAAGCATTATATTATATGACATAATATTTGCAAAGATCTTGTGACCAAGTCAGAGGTTGCATTGTAGTGTTTTGCAGTGTAGAGGTTTGCAGTGTAGTGTATAAAGTGATCTCAATATGGGAAGATTACACAGAGATTGGTCCTTGATTTGGCAGAGACAGCAAAAGGGTTACAGATTTCCAGTAAGCCTGACTGTAAAGTTCAGTCCCTCTCATGTTCTGTGATGATATTTTAGTCTCAGAGCTACACTATCCATCATCCATCTTCTCCATCACAACTACTTAGGTTAGAACTACGTCTCATCTCGTAAAAAAACCCCACAGCTGCAGGTTGAATGTGATATCTTTTCAAGTGTTTATAGGGATTTGTATATGTGTCCTAATAAATTTGAATTTATAAACTGTATTTGTCTAAATTCTATAACAGTAGAAGTCTTGAAGGCATTTTTTCTGAATTGTGCTAAGTTCCCTAGTGTACTGTTTTTGGCTGGGATAGAGTTAAATATCTTCATAGTAGATTGTACGGGGCTATGATTCAGAATTGTGCTGAAAATAGTGCTAACACACTGGAGTTTTAGTTACTGCTGAATGGTACTTACTCGGCGTCAAGGCCTTTTCTGCTCCTCAGACTGCCCTGCCAGCAAGTAGGTTGGAGGTGCAGAAGATGTTGGGAGTGAACACAGCTGGGAGAGCTGACCCTACCTGACCAAAAGGGATATCCCATACCATATGATGTCATGCCCAGCAATAAAACTGGGGAGGAGGTTGACGGGGGGCTGCTGCTCAGGGACTGTCTGGGTATCGGTCAGTTGGTGAGCAATTGTTTTGATTTGTGTCTCTTGTCTTTCTTGGTTTTCTTATTTTATTTTGCTCTTTCTTTGGTTTTGTGTTGTGGTTTTTTTTGTTTGTTTTGGTTTCTTTTTCTTCTTTTCCTAATTTTTTTTAATTATTTATTTTTAATGATTACACTGTTTTTATCTCAAGTCACAAGTTTCTTTCTCACTTTTACCCTTCCGGGGCTGGGGGAATGACTGAGTGGCTGCGTGGTGCTTAGTTGGTGGCTGGGGTTGAACCACAACACTCAGGAGGGAAAGATGCAGGAGTCAGTACTTCTGTGGCCATCAAAACACCTTGTTGACAAGCACCATTCTTTTTTATGGCATGTGGCACTGTATGTGCTGTTTGCCAAATCTGTCTGTACTGTCCCCCAAAAGCTCTATCTGTCTCATTGTAAAATATATCCATTCGTTTCCTGCATTTCTTCACTTCATTTTCAGATAACAAAGCATTTTCATACTATCCCTTGTTTCTTTCAGCCTTATAATTGTCATTTTAGTACTATCGGAATTCACACATGTCTGTCGCATTAAAACAGATTATTGTAGGAAGAGAAGGTCGGAAATATATTACTCAGTATACTTTCTGGAGGAAAAGAGGAAGAGAAAGGAAAAATGAGCAGTGAACAACTCAATAAAGATGAATTAGTCAAGTTATGAAAAGAAAGGAAACAAAACTCTAAAACAGTACTAACTGCTTTGTCAGCTATAGTCAGACAAATAAATACAGCCTAGACCAAGTGAGGATTCATGGATTTTTTAACCTAAAGGACGATTGTTAATCATCCTTTCAAGGACTGCTTGAAATACATTTTGGTAGCTGACTTAGATGCATTTCTCTCAATTTCTTTCTTTTTTTTTTTTTTCCCCCCTGCAATGCCTTGTTCACAGAATCACAGAATGGTAGGTCTGGAGATCTACCTCTGGAGATCATCTGTTCCAACACCCTTGCCTAGAGCAGGTTGCACAGGAACGCATCCAGGTGAGTTTTGAATGTCAATGGAGACTCCACCACCTCTCTGGGCAGCCTGTGCCAGTTCCACCCTCAAAGTAAAGAAGTTCCTCCTCATGTTTAGGTGGAACTTCCTATGCTCAAGTCTGTGCCCATTACTTCTTGTCCTGTCCCCGGGCACCACTGAAAAGAGCCTGGCCCCATCCTCCTGACACCCACCCTTTAAGTATTTACAAGTGTTGCTAAGATCAACCCTCAGTCGTCTTTTTTCCAGACTGAAGAGACGCAAATCCTTCAGCCTTTCTTCATAAGAGAGTTGTTCCACTCCCCTAATCATCTTTGTATGTACTCCCCTAACCCCTTTGCTGTACCCTCTCCAGGAGTTCCCTGTCCTTCTTGAACTGGGGAGACCAAAACTGGTTATGGTATTCCAGATGCAGCCTTATCAAGGCAGAGTAGAGGGGGAGGATGACCTCCCTCGACCTGCTGGCCACACTCTTCTTGATGCACCCCAGGATGCCGTTGGCCTTCTTGGCCACAAGGGTGCATTGCTCGGTTTTCCATCATTTAGCCCCCTTTGTGCTTGCCCCATGGGCTGAATAGTTCCTACCAAAGTCTACAAGGTGAATTTCCCTCCCTTTTACAGAGAGCGAGCTACCTTTGGGACAGAAGGGAAGGGAAGACAAAAGAATGGTGTTACGAATGGAGATGTAACTGTTCTTCCTGTTTTCAGGTTGACACAGAGGAAAGAGCTGCCTTTCCCTTGGTAACAGCTAATGCCTAGCTCTCTGGCACTCTGGAAGGAATTCTGCACAGCACAGGAGCATCAGTCTATTTTCTTCTGTAAGTTTACTCTGTGTCTAGCATAGACCAGAATAAGTAGCATGTGGCCTGCAAGGTTTTACAAAAAAACAAGGATCCTTGACTTGTGACTACATAGCCTTCCTAAATAAAATTAATATATATATATGTGCATCTATGTTTGTGTATGTATATATGGATGTATACAGAAAGTGGACATTTATTTCTTTAGCAAATTTTAGTAACATTTTGACCTCTGAAAGACTCTTTCCAGATGCCAAGAGCATAGTAAACTTAAACAACTAACATAAGAGTCTATTCTTCACTTTTCCGTAATAGCTCAGTGACATTACCTAAAAATATAATACTGCTTGTACAGAAAAACTTTCTTCTCCAACTCCTGTGTCTGTCTAGAAGGCCACATAAACGTTAAACGCAGTGGAGATGAAGGCTGGAATGAAAAGTGAAAAAGAAACACTGGCAATGGCTTATGGAAGGGGATTAGCTGGAAAGTAATAAAAGCCATCCTAAACATGTGTCTGAGGTCTGCTCAACTTACAACCATCAGACTTTATTTTTCACCTTAGAAAATGTTAAAAGCAAAAAATATTAACGGACACAAATTCTGGGAAATGAGACTAGGTCTTAATTTTTATTAATATTCCTGCTGTAATACCCTGAAAGGGAGATATGCAGCTTTTTTAGTTGTGTTTTACAACTAACTCCAACGGCAAAGTAATTTTGAAAGAAAAAGATGTGCAGTTCCCACCTGAATGACTTAAAAGTAAAGCAGTCGGTACAGTTATGAAAGAAACTATTCAATGACAATATTCTAAACATTTACCAAAGTCTGTAATCAAGCTTTTGGTTTGAGGTGTTTTGTTTTGGTTTGTTTGGTTTGGTTTTTTTCATGTTTTTTTCCCCCTATGTCCTCAGAAAGCAACAAATTGATCGTTGTGACTTTTAACATATATAGATTTTCTACATAGTTTTGAAATCCTGCTGTTCTCCTGGACTCAAAATATTTCCAATAGCAACTTGAAGGAAGGTCCAGTAAATTTATCTGTTGTGCTTTCTGGGTTTGTAAAACTAACTGTTCCCTGTACTGAGAACTTCTTTTCTCTGTAGTTTCATGCAACCAGGAGGAAACCAAGCAAGAAGGTCAAGTCCCTGAGTCCACTGGGATGGTAGTCCACAAATAGCAGTGAGTTTCCATTGTTTAATGTTCTTTATGTACCTCCCCCCCTACTTTAAAAAAAAAATAAATCAGAAGGAATCTTTATGTTTCCAGGTAAACATAAATAAAAGCATCAGAAGCTACCAGCCTGAAATGACAATGGTTGACAATAGCTATGGCTGCATAAAATACTCATTACTGAACACTAATTTGGTGGATAGTAATTCATTTTTTTATTATTATTATTATTTTATTTTATTATACTATATATTTTATTATCTTTTAGTATGAAACACTCCTAAGATATCTGAAACCTGAATACTTAATCCCTGCCAAAAGAAGTATAATTCTCTCTGTCAAAATCAGAAGGTACCCTCATAGATGTAGTCCATTGTTTATTCCTGCTTCCCCTGCAGAAAGTTCTCATGTGTGAGGGAATCAAGACTTTGCCAGTTCTCCTACTAAAGCTGTGTTTCACAAGCTCTGCAGGAAAACTCAGGCGTCAGAAATACTGGTCATTACCTGCTGACAGTTAGAGAGAGAGTGTGACTGTGGCTAGCAACAGTCATCAGAAGCTCTTCCAAAACAAAGAATGTGTTACTATCTCCCAAATCATCCAGAGCATCTGCAGGTGTATTCTGCTGCCCTTAAGCTATCATGAGACAACATTTTGGAGTTTTAAGGTGTCCCAGAGTCCTCCTGTATTCTGGCTTTCATTAGCAGGACATCAAAAAGAGATATGGTGCCTTAATATTAACCAATTATTTTATAATTGCTCATAAGAACCCAGGTTAAGGTAAAAGCAAATTAAAATTACTTACCACATCCAGTTACAAACATTTTAAATACACAGGTGACATAAAAGAGGAGAAAATAATTTCCTCTGCTTACCCTAATATCAAATCCAAAAGAACACTCTCTTCCCCTGTAATACCCAGATGAGACACTGTAGATGCTCACCTGAGAAAGTTCTTTTGTATCTCTTCAATACCAGCTCTGTTATCACTAAAGAGAGAATCTGGCTGGGGAAGAATGCCATTCTTTATACTCCCTGCCTTATTTGGGATTTATTCCAGGTTTCATTTAGATTCTAATCTCCCCAGCCTCATTTTCTTCTCCAAGATTATTGATTCTTAGTTTATTTCAGGTGACAGTTTCAGACCTGTCATTTTGGATTATGTACAGACATACCAGACAGGAGAGTAATTCACCACTCTGGAGCAATAACCTGTTTGAGTTCTTTAACCCATCACGTCTTTAAAGACCAACAAAGTACAAAAAGTGAAGCTTGGCAAATTTAACTTGACCGCTGAAATCATGTCTGAGTTGTCTCAGCCCAGCGGGTGAAGCAGCAGAAATCTCAAAGCCTGCTTAAGATTTCTCTTTACCAGAGCTTTTTACATATATTTTTATATTGACTATAAAATCAAATAAAGACCCCCACAGATTACACAGATTCCAGGAGTGAAAAAACACTTCCATCTTATATACAATAATAACATGCTTCCATGTGATAGATAATATCTTTCTCCATAACATGGGAAGAGAAGTAGGTCAGGCAGATTCAGAAAGGAAGTGGAATGCAGGTTCCTTCAACTTTCATTCTTCATGCTTCTCTTTCGCCCAGCACTCAGTATGGGACAAGAAAGGTCAGCACAATACTGGAAGGTAACAAATGTTGTGCTCCAGTTATTAAGATAAATTCTGTGACATACAAAATACATACCTTGTACCAGTTTCTAAAAAGGTTTTTCAACCTGTCTCTGTTCTATAAAGAGCAACATCGCTTTCTTCCCTTGGATGGATGCTTTGTGTAGAGCCTGACAGCACTGCATGCTCTAAGAGTTGGATTTGGTCTGCTTCAGCAGATGTTACATGACGGAAGGAGACATTGCTATTTGCCTAAAGTGCTCTTTCTCATGTTAAGCCTGATATTGAGCCTCTGATGTTTACATCAACTTTTACTCCATGCTGGCAGAAATGAAACACTCTATACTAACTACTGAATGAAATTTTACTAAGAGAATTTTGGAAAATAGTAACTGAACTGGTGAAACTTCAGTGAAAATTGAGCTTAGAAATGTATTAACACTTAATGAAAATTCCGATTTTGTTGCACAGATTTTAGCTCAGCTAATAATTGCCTAGTACATATGTAATGCATGATTAATTGTACTTTTCTCATCTAAAATGCATTACAATATACAGTAAAACTAAGCAAATCGACAGCTCCAACATTATGCTTACTTTAATGTACCATTCATCTTACATTTTAAATGAATCAGTAATAGGATCCTACTTTTTTAATGTGACATAGATTTAAATGAGCAACACTTCATAAGAAGAAATGTGGTCATGTGTAGATTACAGCGTAAGACTTGTAGACCAGACCAGACTGTAGACAAGACTTTGAGAAAAATCATGCAAGCTAAAACTGGCAATCCAATAACTTTATTTTTTTATCATTTTAGCCAACACAATACACGCTTCAGCCAACTTAGGCTTTGCTGTTAATCGGAGGTCAAGATAAATTCACCTAGTGCAAGCACCAGAGGCTACAATATGCGATTGACTCTCTAAATGATCTTGACTTCACCAGTTTGTTTTATGCCAGAGCTGCAGGATTTCTGCCTCACTTCCCATAGAAAGGAAATTTTTGGCTATGCAACAATAGCATTTTCTACCTCTGCTTTTCTGGAAATGCAAAACTTACAAGACAGCTCAATGAAAGCTGCTTTGAATATTTTACAGTGAAACAATATAATAACACACACCTAGAGGTAATCATCACTCAGTAGAAAATACTGATCAGTAAGATTGGGTTGCTGCATGTGCTCTTATTGATTCATTTTTTGAACCACCTGATGAAGAGTGGAAATTCAGTGACACTGAAACAAGAGGTCATTTTGTGCCTCGAGAAGTTCCTCATTAAGTTTCAATTATTTTGCCAGTTTGTACAACAGTCTTTCAGTCTTCCTTACATTCCTAACACATGTAGGTGGCTAATGTCTCTTCACATATGTTTCACAGCAGGTTCTGAACTATTAGAGCACTTAACAACTAAAAGTTCTTTTCCAGTAGAGCATGTAAATGTGACCCCTGTTGGTTGATGTGCCTATAGTACCTGATAAGAATCACTGAATCAAGTACTGCATTGAAAGAGGTGAAGAGCAGAGGAAACCGTTCATATCAAATCACATTACAAACTATAATAACACAGCAAAAGTAAACCACACTGTAGGTGCATTTCAATGGAACTATCTGCTTATTAGGGGTGAACAGAAAACCTACTTTTTCCTTTTTTTTTCGTGGTAAGTGTTGAGATTTTACACTTTGTTTTGTTTGGTTTTGATTTTGTTTTTTTTTTAAACAGGTTAGTGACTTCATATATAAAAAGATACAGAGCACAATAAAATGAGGTCAGGAAAGTTATGCAGAGAAGTCATATTAAAACAAATCAATCAATCAAACAAACAAACAAACACACAAAAAACCCCAACACAATAACAGAAGCACAACCAACCAACCAACCAACCAAATAAACTAAGAAACTTTCCCATAAAATTCAGGGTAACAGGGATGTACCCTTCAAATAAATGTAACAATTCTCAGTATCAGAGGAGCGGTAAAGTACCTCAAGAATGCTGCACTGTTCTCTGGCTGTTCTGTATCACATAATGATTTGGAGATGTAAAACAATTACTTAACAGGCTTGCCTCTCCTAGTTTCCCTAAACCTTTTGTACCTGAATAAGTGTTACAAAAATCTGCTATATAAGTTCTAGAAAGTAGCAAAAGCAAGCACAATGTTCCTTCTCTACATGACATTTGTAAACTGAAGTACACAATGCACTCCCTTGTGTATCTCCGATGGAGTTCCTTCTGCTAATCTGTGAGCAAACAGGTGTGTTCATATAAAATTAGCAATGGATCCCTCTTCTTTTTATTACTGCTTGATTAAAATAGGGAATTAGACATAAAATTCTAGATAGAGTTTGACCCTAACTTAAAAAAAGAAAAAAAAACAACTACAATTTTTTTCTCTATAAACATCTCATACAATTATCTCATATAAATGCAAAATATATTTCCTTAGATATACTAATAATAGAATAACATTTGAAATTATTAGCATGTTTTAACCTGAATTTAGAAGAATGAGAATCTCATGCTGTGCCAGTATTTTTTCAACCTTACAAAACTGTACTAAATAGCATGTTTCTCTCAGAAAGATGCTACTCCCTGAACACTGGTGTCTTCTAAAAAAAGGGTGGGAAGGGGGAGAAGAGGAGGGTTGATGTAAACACATTGCAGTAAATTTATATTACAAATGGACTAAAAAAAGAGCTAATGTTTTACCTTTAAAGGCACATATATTTTTATCCTGGTGAACCGGTCTAACATCTTCCACATATTGCACAATGCAAGCCTATATCAGAAAGGTAAACAAGCATTTCAACTGAAGCTCTCTCTTCAAAGCTTTTATAAAAGCTGTTGTTATTATTAAAAACAAATTCACTGAAAATGGTGTAACATTAACAAAAAACTTTAATTGCCATCAGATTTAGGAAAGGCCTGCTTTATAACCCATACTACAGTGATTCAATGGAGAGTTAGTCTACAAGAAAACCAGACCCTCGGGGTTTAATATTTCCCTTATTTTCAGAATACCTTACATCACCAGCTGAGCATCGCAACAGAGCATTGGCTGGTTTTCTCTCATACAGCTTCTGTTATGTTATCTATAGAAAGGATTTGTATCTGAATCCATTGTTTGTTTCTACTTTTGTTTCTCAAAAAAACCCCTGGAAAACCAGGCTTCTTCTAGGTTAGTGAAATATTTATAAGAGAACATAGAAGTCATGAAAAGGCTGTAAAACAAAATCCAGGCGATCACAGGCAAGAATAAAAGATGGGAGACCAACTTTGAAGCTAAGGCTTTTTGACACTGTCACTAAAGACATAGTTTCAAATACTCTGTGGTATGAAAAATCACATGGAAACAACTACATTTCTGAGGTTGTTACCTCTCATATTTCACCCCAAACTTGTGGTGCCCTAAAAGTTAGACTAGTAAAAAAAGTTAGTGATTTTTCATTCCTTATTCTATACTCCATCCCTTTGGCTCAGTATGCTGCATGATTTTGGTGTAAATCTTGATAAAGGGAACTTTTCTCCTCTTGTTAATTCATATATGAAAACAGAGTTGGAAGTAAAAAGAAAAAGCAAAGCATGGAAGCACAAAGGAAGCAAAGGAGGCTGCAGTGTCACAAGAAGGTAATGACAGAACCACCATAACACTGTCAGTGTGGCAACTACAAAAAAAAAGATCTGAAGCCCAACATGTAAGGGTAGTGAAATAAAGGAATTCTGATTAGAGATATCTGGAAGCGGAGTGGGAGGGGGATAGGACAGGGACAGTGACAACACCAAAACAAAACACAAACCCTAATACAAGCAGTCTTAAAAAAGAACAAGCAAACAAACGAAATAATTAAAAAGTCCTTTCAGCTGCTGGAACCTGATTATTTCTGTCAGATTGCTCCATGTTACTTTTACTTCTGTTCACCCTGCACGTGCCATCCTGAGAAATAAGTTTGGTCTTGAAATGATATATAATTAGTGTCTTTCCCTTCTGCGGAACTCGAAAATTGAACAAAAGCAGAGATTTTGTATAACTCATCTCAGAAAACTAAACTCATCTAGAAATCTTCCTTTCCCTTTCTGAAATGATTTCTGTGTTCCTTATTCCCAATTTACTAAAGAATTTTTTATTTCTGATATTGAGCAAAATATTCTTAAAAATCAAATCAGTTTTGGTCTCTGAAGAATTTCTTCCTAGAGCTTTTTTGATTTTGATTTAGAGAACCAGTAGAAACCAAAAGCTTCATTGTTAATTCAGATCTAGATCAACAAAGTGTTTTCTTCACTAATCCCAGGTATTATCCTCCTTCCTTTTCACATTTTGTTCAACTTTGTCTGTGTCCAATATTAAAGGTATAAACTATTAATAGTATGTTTACAAATAGTCCAGAACGTGTCCTATTCCTTCTAGTGATAGTGTGTCTATTACTGCTGTTGAGTGTCAGGAGTGAATTTTAAATAACTAAAGATAGTGTTTACTGCTGGTTTAGGGTTTCCTTTTTTGTTTGTTTGTCTACTTTTTTTTAGTATTCCATCCGGATACAGTGATCCTTGGAGGGCCACAGGGTATAACTTCTATTACTTGGTATTTCTCCCCATATCTTTTTATGAGGCTGCCTTGAACTTTTAAAAATCCACTGGTCAGCCTTAGTTTCAACCTTTGTCATCCACATATACTTTAAACAGACAATGAAAATCTATTCTTATTCTACCAGTATTATTACAATTTATGTACCTTTAATACAAGAAAACTGAGGTGGGTTTTCAGTGACAATAACATGTTAAGGTAACACAGGTGGCAGATTCTTGGTTTTTAACTGAGTTTTTCTCATACAAGTTTAGAAGAAGTCTCTTCTACTTGTTTTTGTCTTTTGGTCAACTGTTGCAAGAAGAGTCAGAATATCCCAGAAACTTGTATCCTGCAAGCAAAACACACAATATGACATGGTCTGGGTGAAAGATGGAAAAATATTAAGTGGAAACTTGGTGTTGGCAGCAAATTGGCTAGGTTTTTAATTATTTATACGTAAGTAGATATTGATGATGTATCTTCAAACAAAAAAATAACTTATGTGTTGATGTGCACAACCACTTAATTGAATTGTACTGAAAGGATTGAATTTATTATCTTTTAAAAAAAAAATCATTGTGAAAAGAAAAAATAATAGGTCTTAAAGTAGGAGACATAATAGTTGTTTAAGAGTTCAGTGATTATTAAAATTGAAATCCAGAATGCATTTATTGTTTTTCTCTTTTTCTCACTTTGCCAACTGATGCATATTTTATCTAAACCACTACTAATGTGTACATCATTTTGAAGTGATTGTTCCAGAGCACATAATATTTTTTGTTTAAGAAGGAAAGCACTAGATTCTTCACTAAACTTTAAACTAAAACTCTCCAGAAAACTCATTTTGATCATACATAGTGTCATTTTTTCAAAATAATGCAGAATGTATATACAGTAAGACAAGAATGCTACTGGAATCCTTTAGCATATTTTATCATGAATTAAGATGAATATACTTCCCATCTAGAATGTTGCCACCAGTTGTCATGGTAAGTAGGTGAAAATAACTTAGATTGGGATAAGAGCTGCTACAAATATCCATTAGGAGTACTATTTAGAGTACTGTTAAACTAGTTGTTATTTTTTCATGTGCATGTTTTCTTAGCAAGTTTGTATCACCTTAATCACCAGTGAAAGATTATTTATTTACCTGTTCCATCTGTTCCTTAAAATAGCGATATTATTGATATTTTGTTGGGTTTTTTTTCCTTATTTGAATTATTACCCTTCAACAATCAAGGGAATAATGTGATAGCAAGGTCAGAATGGGATGGTGGTGTTTTAAAATAAGTATTTAAGGGATAGATTGCAGCTTGACAGAATTGGAGGCTCTACCTTCTTACTGACATCTCAATGACATTTTGGAGATTTGACTCCTTTTGCTGTAGTCATTTGGGGTTATTTTCTGTGGTTTAAAGGACACCATAATTGAAAGCAATCCTTATAACTGTAGTTATTAATTGTATTCTTTCTAATATAGAAAAATCTAAAATAAAACCCAGACACTCAACGACACTGTAATTACTTAATTTCCAATGTATTCTACATCTCTTTCTGTAGAAACCTTTCTAACTGTTTGAGTAGGTGTATTTCTTAAGGCATCAGAAATTATTTTGTCGTTGAGCTTGTTTCTCAAATTAAATTCTTTTTTGATGATCTAAAGATTATTTTGTAATCTTTTGTTTACAGTGTAAGTGACAATTACGACTAAGCTCAACAAAAGGCTTTGAATCTAGCATGTGTTCATTAGTTAGGCAAGTAAATCCACTCCAGAATTGCTAAGGGACCTGAGATCAGGAATTTAATTAGTATTAAGAATCTTTAAATCCAATTAAGTCTGATAATTTTCATCTGCCAACCAACGTACTATTTGCCCTTTTTCCTGTAATGCATAGGGTTAACATTCCAGTTTTAGAAAGCGAGGTTTAAATTACAATAGCATTTCCATATTCAAGTAGAGGGGGAGAAAAAAAAAAAAAAAAAAAAGAAAGAAAACTAAAAGAACCAGGAAAAATAAACCATTCCTTGTTTTATAGATCATCGTAAACACAATACTGAAGAAACTGTTGCTTCTTCTTGATGCTGCTAGGAACTTTTGTTTTCAGTACTTAGTTGTTTGTTTGCTTACAGAGATGAACAGAATGACTTGCAGTAAGTGCTGTCAAGCTGAGGAATGGAAGTAGCATGTTCAGATAGTTTTTTATATTTTTTTTCTGGCTATCATTCTTGAGGAAAAGCTTGCCAAAATTAAAACAAAACAAAACAAAAAACCCTATACCTAGTATAATTTTTTCACTGCCTGGTCATCTCAATGAGCTGTTCTTCTGATAATATTTTAGCTAATAGTCTCTTAATATCTCCGGTATTTCCTCTGGTAATAATTTAGCTCATGGGTGCACAATCTCATAATACATATGGAGGATGTATGCCAGAGTGCTGTGATTTTTGTATTCGTTTTAATAATTATTCAGACTGTATTTTTAGCTAGTTTGAATGTTTAGGAAACATTCAAAAGCTTAAATATTAATTCTTCACTCTTAAGAGACTTCTGATCTATCCTTTGCTTTCTGCCATAGTTGAACAGCTATAAAAACTGTTTCTGAAAGATCTAAACCCTAAAGCTCTTATGGGTTTGCAGTGCTTCACTTTATAAATCACCAATCCAAGAAGGTATTGTATTCAATTTTCTGTGCATTACATTTCCTGTAGAAGTTGTATTTTGAGTCCCGTTTTCCTTCTGTTGGCCAGGATATTTAAGAACTGCATCTCCCAGAATCCACATCATGAAAAGAGACATACAGATCAGGAACAATTGCCACGAGAAGGATGACCTGTCTGGGTGAATGGATCATTCGGCTACTAATTATGGAGAAATGCTAATTGAATATTCTACAGGTTTTAAATGAAGTATTTCAGGATGGTTCAGTAAGCCAAAAGAAATCTTTCAAACTGTTTGTCCTGACAAATGTTAAAATATTGGAATATCCAGAGAAGCTGAAATGCTAAATTCTAAAGTGCCTCCACTCACTCTAGAAACTTTTGAGGCGTACTGTCTTACCCAGGAGCAAAAGGCACAAACAAGCTTGTCTACATTTTCTTAAAAAAGACAATTAACCACTCTTACAATATATTTCTCTCCAAAACAGAGAAGTATTCTTTTTTATTAATACTATTATTTCATTTGAAGTTTCCTTTTATGCTGTGCATAATTTCTTGTGATTATAAAGTCTTCAAGAAATGGTTTAAGATTTTTTTATTATTTTTCTGTTCATGCAAAGGGATCCTAAGCCTGCTCACAATTTACTACTTTTGGATTTTACTCTTTTAAGAAGTAGGTTATGACTAAACATTCTTGTCCTAGATTATCATTTTACATGACATTGGAATAATGTTTATTCATGGCTGCTTTAGGATTAGGTGTTTATAATAAAAGCAGTAACCCTGTTTGTTTGGATTTCAAATGCTGCAACTGAGACTAAGTAAATATACTTTGTAACTGTATTATAAGGCTGCACAGAGACATTTTTGCAGCTGTTTTATAAAGTGGTTGCTGTTCTTAAAAAGCTTGTCATTTGAACCTTTCTCTGAAGATAAATGCATAGAACAGTTCCCATGCCCAAGTATCCTATGAGAACATCAAACCTATTCTCTATGCTCTTTACGGACTTGCAGCAATATGATTTGGTGGGTTTTGACCTTGTCTGGCCACCAGGCACAAATGAAGATGTTCTCTCACTCCTGCTCCTCAGCAAGACAAGGGGAGAAAATTCAGTCAAAAGCTCATAAGTCAAGATAAGGACAGGGAGATCACTCACCAATTGCCATCATGGGCAAAACAGACTAAAAATGGGGAAGATTAAATTAATTTATTGCCAATTGATAACAGACTAGGATAGTGAGAAACAAAAACAAAACTAAAAATACCTTTCCCCAAATCCCCTTCTTCCCAGACTCAACTTCACACCTGACTCTTCCACCTCCTCCCCCCGAGAGGCACAGGGGGATGGGTAATGGGAGTTGTGATCACTTCATAACAGCTCCTCTCTGCCACTTCTTCCTCATCACTCTCTTACCATGCTCCAGGATGCGGTCCCTCCCATGATATATAATCCTTCAAGAATTGCTCCAGTGTAGTTCCTTTCCATGGGGTACAATCCTTCAGGAACAGACTGCTCCGGCATGGGTACCCCATGGGTCACAGTTCCTGAGAGGAGCCTGCTCTGGTCTGGGCTCTCCATGGGCTGCAGTGTGGATATATGATCCAACATGGTCCCCCCTGGACTGCAGGGACACAGTCTGCATCACCATGATCTTCTCCATGGCCTGCAGGGGAATCTCTGTTCCGGAGCCTGGAGCGCCTCGTCCACCTACTACTTCACCAACCCTGATGTCTGCAGAGCTGTTTCCTTCACATTTTCCTCACCCTTCTCTCTCCCAGCGGCTGCACAGTATTTTTTTATCCTTTCTTAAATGTGTTACCACAGAGGTGCCACCAGCATCACTGACTGGCTCAGCTTTGGGCAGCAGCAGGTCCATTTTGGAGCCAGGTGAAACTGATTCTGTCTGATATGACAGCAGCACCTGGTGTCTTCTCACAGAAGCCACCTCTGCAGATCCCACACTACCAAAATCTTGCCACATAAACACAAAACTTGTTAACTGAAAGTCTGTGCTCACTTTGAGGTGCTTATTTTCCCTCCACATTTTATAAAGACATCCAGGATAAACCTTAGATGTCAACTCCACTCCTTAGGCATAAAGAAATACCCTTATCCTAAGGGTTAAACTCATTCTTGCAAGAAAGAGAACTTATTCGAAAACTGGTTTGGAGTGATTATAACTTCTCAGGAGCTGAGGACAAACCCAGACCAAATCTCTTTTTCTCCTGGTGCAAAGAAGGGCATTTAGTGTCTAATTCTCCAATCTAAATCCTTATATGCATATATACTTCAGAGTGCAAATTAAAAGATTACAGTACAAATACAGTTACTGTGTAGACATGAGGGTTGAAGCAGAGAAGAAACCATGAATGATAGTCACACTGTCTTTCTTTAGTTGCCTGGAAAGTGTTTTGATTCTATAGTGACGCAGAATAGAGACATACGGTACCGTCTGACATGTTTCTAGCCTGCAAAATTTTGGATATTTACTGATAGACTAAAGGGAAGACATTTTCTGACATCTGAGGTTCTCCGTAAGCCTATCACTGCCTCCTGTTGCCCTTCTCTTTTCTACATGACAGCATAAGCAACAGTAGTTGGCTGTCCTGGTTTGGGGTGAACCAGGGCCAACTTTCTCTTCAGTGAGGGGCTCTTGCTGTTACTTGTTGCTGTGGCGACCAGGGTCAGCTGACATGGGTGTTTACCTTGTGGAGGGGTCACACCTCTGGGGAGGAGGGGACAGGTCAGGTGACCCAAACTGACCAATAGGGTATTCCATCCCATCTGCCATGCTCAGTAGAAAAGCTGAGGGACCAAAAGATCAGTTCATATTCAATGGCTGTCTTCTTCCATGACTGATGTCTGAGGAGGACCCTGTCTGTTTGTCTGCCTTTGATCCCGATCTGTGCATTCCTGACTCCAGATCTGGAATCTGGTTCCCATCCATCACTGAGTCCAGTCTGGGACTTCCTCAGAGCCTGATGGTGACATCTTCCTGGGAACTTGATATGGTTTTGTATATGTAGTGAGTATCTATTATTTCCTTTTTATTTTTTTATTATTATTATTATTTCATTAAAGTAGTTTAGTTTTTCCTGAACTCATAAGTCTCTTCATCTCTCTCCTTGGAGTGAGAGGTGGGGGAGAGCATATGTTGTCTCATCATTAGCCAATCATCCCAAACCGCGACACTGGCAAACCAGAAATGTGTTTGAGGTCAGATGTGTTTCCTGTGTGTGAGCACCACTCTAATTCTTCCCTACCACAGGGTCCATCTTTCTCTCTGTTGATTTCTGAAGAGGCTTTAGGGTCCTGCAGGGTTCTGACACAAACCTAACTTCTGGACACACTGACAAAATTTCTTTGCACATTTCCCCTTCTTAGTTTGACCTCACTGTCAGCCAGCTGGTTTCTGCTGACTCCAAAGTTCCCTAGCCTTAAATATCAAAATAACAACAATGACCTCTCAATTTTTTCTAGAAAGTATTTCTGTTAACATTTTCTTACCAAATATGGGAAAACATGTGATCCTCCTAAAGTGTAGTAAGAAAGAGACTGATAAAGTCTTCAATTAATATACAAGTTTGCATACCATACTCAAGCTATAAACAAGTTTTAAAATAGTATTTTAAATCTGAAAGATTTCTGTATGGACAGCAAAATGTTTTGAGTAGGGAAATTTTAAATGAAATTCAACATTTTTCTCTCAAACTTTATAAATCACTTTTCTTCACAATAAGAGAAAAATAGAAAATTAGTGATTTTTTTATATTTTTTGACAGAAAATCAATGGATGAAGAAATTTCATTTAATCTCTCCTAATTCTGAAGCCAGTGCAAAGAAAAAATTACTGTCAAGGGGATTCAGTAGGAAAACAACTAATATAGTCTCTATAGCCCATTCTCTGGTTCCATTGCAATTATCTGAAGTACTCTGAAGATTTATAGTAAACTCTTGGAATGATCTGAGCATGTAAAAATTCTGATGATATATAAAAAAAAAGGATAAAAAAGTAATAATTTCTCAAGAATTTGGTGGTAGAGTGGAACTTAACAGCATTAATGACAATAATTGAAATACTCAGACAGACTCTAATATTACAAATAAATAACCTCACATCCTTCCTGTGTAAGCTAGTTCTGCGGCTCACAGTATTCTTAACTCAAAGAAAATTTTATGTCAACAGACTCTTCAGTGTTACACAAAAAAGACTGTAGAAATACATGTCTGTGTTCACATTTTACACTAAAATTAATGAAAACCAAGTAAAAAATACTCTTATAGTAAGAAAATATCTCTCAACAGGTACTTAGCAAAACCACAAACTCTCAAATTTCCTAGAGGTACATTTTAATCTGGCATATGAGGAAAAATAAAGAAAAAAAAAAAAGGGGCAACTCGACAGATAAAAGACTCTTTTGAGAATGTGGAAATCATACAGATCTGGATGTTAACCAATAAAAAAATCTCTTCAGTCAGCAAAAACTCTCTTAAACCCACAAAGAGGCAGAGAAGCAGAACCATGCATTTAGTCCATCCATATAAAACTTTTTCAGATTCAGATATTTGAGGTGACTAAAGGCATATATTTTTCCTCTCTTGCTCAGGGTGACATTACTCCGGCAGCAAATTTTCTTCTCTGTGGAAAACCTAATTTTGAAATTTTCCTTTCGTTTGTGTAGAATGTTCGCACATACTGTGAAATATACATATAGCTAGTCAATCCATTATGATGAAAAAGAACTACTTACATCATTCCCGTCAACACTAAAAAATAGAATTGATTGTATACACTTTTAAATTTCATAGCAATATTTTTACAGTTTGGGATCATTGCTGTTCTTCAGCGTCTGTCTGTGTTCTTTAAACACATAATTAGCAGGCCTCAGCAATTCCTTCACAACATTTTTAATTTAGCGATATAACATCAATATGCAGATAAAGAATTCCTACAACTGCAATATCGTGTACTGTTACATCTCATGATCTAAGCAGGGTCTAAAGTTTTATTATCCTGAAATTTTTATGATGAATTTCCTGCTGTTAAAGATTTGGTTATATTCCTCTGGCTTAAAAATTAAGTGCACTGTCTGATCTTTGGCACAAAAGATACCTCTGACACCTTTATTCATTATCTGTTGAGAATGTTTTTTAATCAGCATTCTTATTTCAAATGGAGACATATTTTCTGTGGCTCTGGTCTCCTAGCAACACAGTTTATTGTCACTGACTTTTGTCATTTCAAGACATCTGTGTTCAGAATGCTTTTCATGGCTGTTAATTCTCTGTACAGCTTCACAGAATTAATACTTTGATATCCCATATCAGAGATGGTTTATTTTACTGTAAGAAACAATATACCAAGGACCAGAATAAGTTAAAATGAGCACCACTTAAACTTCATAGCAAACCAAATTCTAAGAGGAGAAGAACTAGTTTACTTTTTATAAAGACTACACTTAAAGTATGTGTTTTTGACACAGATTCATTTGTGTTCTAAAATTTATCCTGTTGGATAAATAGTATTGGTAAATCATGTGAAGCGGCAAACATGCTCAGCTCTGCGCTATTTCAGAAATAAACTTATTTCAAAATATTTTGCAGAAATGGTTTGATTGTTTTTTTTTCCTTTCAATTGAAACTACTAGTTTGTATAATCATAGTAGTCATCAAACATGGATTTAAGAGAGATGTGAATGTTGATGGAGTCTGACTTTGACCTCCAGTACATATATTTCTTAACAAATTTTTTCAAAGTGTGGATTAAAAAAAGATTTAATAAGAAAAACATACTATACTATTTTTAACTTTTTAATGAATTAATAAAATTATTTTGCAAATAGACCTTTATGTCCCTTAATTTAAAAGGGGCAGCATAGATTATAGAATTTTCTAGCACTCCATGATTGGGACTTATATGGACTAAATGAACTCATTTAAATGAAGAAAATATGTAGGAAAAACATGTAAATATTTAAATAGTAAATACGTTAACCTGAATAAACAACTGAACAGTCTTTCTACAGCATAAACTTTGGAAAGACTGGTAGGCAACCCATAATTTTTCTAGCAATGGTGTTATTCTTCAGATATAGTTGAAAATTGTGTTGCTTTTTTCATTCTAAAGGATATCACAAAAGAAACACAGAAGGCTTTGGAGCTTGTATAGATAGAAAATATTTAAAGGGAGGATCTATGAAACATTTGATTGCAACTTTCCCAAAAATAGGACATAGCTTTTTTTCATATCATAGCCAAGGCAGCACACTAGCATTAGGATATCAAATTGGCCAGGGGATTAGTCTAGAAGGATGTTACAGGGTGAGAGTTAGTCCATACAGGAAAATGAGAGAAAGAAAAACTAAAATGGAAATAGTGAAGTTCAGAGAGATATAATTCAGATGGCAAGCAAGAAAAAGATCAGCTGAAGTACAGACTCTGTTCTTCACCATTTGTAAACAAAGAATTGCATTGAAACTATCTAAAAGACCAGAATAATAAATGAAAAACAAACAAACAAAGCAAAACCCGTACATCAAAATGCCTGTAAATTATCGTAACACAACTACCATCTGAGACAAATGTAGCACAAGTCAAAGTAAATTGACCTTTTTTGATCTGCAGTTGGTGGATGCAAATCACAGGGGTCTCTCTTCAAGCGAGTGCTCTAGTGATGCACAGGGCATGAAAACACTAGGAACAGCTGTCCAGGGATAAATAGCAATGTCCATCTTAGTGTCTGGTCATCAATGGAGATCAGAAATAAAACCTGTAACCAAATGTTAATTTACACAATTGCTACTTTTACAAAAGTCCTTATCACTCTACCACAAGGCAAAAAAGGCAAGTGTTTATATCAAGAGTTGTTATCTAAACAAAGTAAAATACAAGGAAATAAAGAAAAGGAAGTTTATGAAAATCACATTTCAAAGAGAATTTTCAGTGTAAATAAAATTTTAATAAAATAAAATAAATTGAGATTATTACTTGTGACAATTTTTTTTGCCATCAAAATTTCCCCCCCCACACACCTGCCAAAAGCAAGAAAAATTTACTAGCCTGGGATGTGGATTCAGGAGTCTGTTTGCTTGGTTTTGATGTGGTATGAAAGAAAAGCATGCAGACAAGATATCTGATATCTGAAATGTTTTAATGTTTAATTCAAATAATGGTATAATGTCAACAGCTGGGAGCAATAAGCTGCAAACTCAGTGAGAAATGAAAGCCTGTGGATGTATTAGGGAAACTAATAACTTCAGTAAGTCCACATTTGCTATTGGTTTTATGAAAACTGTAACCTATGTATTGGTGAACGCCATTGCTCCTTACCCCATGTACTCTGGTAGTACTAGTTTGGGCTGGGGTAGAGTTAAGTTTCTTCATAGTAGCTTGTACAGCACTATGTTTTGGATTTTTGAAGATAACACACCCATGGTTTACATATGGCTGAACAGTGCTTACACAACATTAAGGCCTTTTCTGCTTCTCAGACTGCCCCACCAGCAAGTAGGCTGGGTGTACACAAGAAGCTGGGAGAGGGCACAACTGGGATGGATGACCCCCAACTGTCCAAAGGGACATCCCACACCATATGGCATCATGCTCAGTGTTAAAACCTGGGGGAAAGAATGAGGAAAGGGGA
This sequence comes from Larus michahellis, assembly GCF_964199755.1. Classification (NCBI taxonomy): domain Eukaryota; kingdom Metazoa; phylum Chordata; class Aves; order Charadriiformes; family Laridae; genus Larus; species Larus michahellis. The sequence continues at coordinate 61,605,229 of NC_133930.1, forward strand.
AGTTCAGAGTTAGAGCATTTGTCTTCCCAAGCAACTGTTAGGAGTGTTGGAGCCCTGCTTTCCTGGAGATGGATGAACACCTGCCTGCTGATCAGAAGGAGTAAATTAATTCCTTATTTTGTTTGCTTGTGCATGCAGCTTTTCTTATTAAGCTGTCTTTATCTCATTCCACAAGTTTTCTCACTTTTACCCTTCTGACCCTCTCCTCATCCAACCGTGGGGAGGAGTAAGCAATTGGCTTTGTGGGGTTTAGCTGCCTACCAGGGTTAAACCACAACAGCTGGTGTTCCATCCTCTTCTGATTAATTGATTTTTACCCTCTTTCAGTCTACTGAAAATCTTTCTGTGCTATGGAACTGGTCCTGATTGAAGAGGCAGACAATTTTAGCCTAGAGGGTAGATCAAATGGAGTCCACCGAAATCACAAAAGGGTTTTACCATTGATTTTAAGGGGGAGCTGGAACGTCGCCCTCTTCAACTAATGGCTTATCACTGTCTTCTCCTTCTAATTACTCAGTTAAAAACAGCAAAAAAGATCTTTAGATAATATTCTCCTAGAACTCCATTTTCTTTGGCGTACTTCCTTTTTTTAATAAACCATAAGCAAGATTTGTTGATACTGCTGCCAAGTTGTAAAAAGTATCTTTCTAATGAGTCTATTGATTTCTTTATGTGTGTTTCCCTTCTGTTTGTTTTCTTTCCTTTGCAATGTAACCATGCAATGTAATCCTTCGCTCAATATTTAAAATATCAAATGTAACTAAATACTGTTTAATAAAGCTAAATAACCAATAATATAATTGCCATGCATAAAATATATATTTCTAAATCATTTTTTTCTGAAATTATTTGTGACAGTTGAGAACAGAAAATGTAGGAACTCAGGAAAAAAAATACAGTCAGAATTTAAGATGCCTAAGGATTGGTCAAAGCTTTAAATGTTTTCCTTCTTCACTATTCCGTAATTTAACTCAGAAGAGGAATAAATGTTGGCCTAATTTTTGTATTTAAACTGTAGCTTATGTCACATAGCACTGCATATTTTGTTTGAAAAAGTATTTGCGCATGCTTCACAACTTTTCTATAAACCTATTCTCATGTACCAGTCATCATGGTTACTCATAGCAAAGCACTGAAGTACATTTGAGTAAACCTGTGAGCAACTCCACTAAAAATCATGAGAATACTCATGCTTAAAATACAGCATTTTCTTTTGTTCCTTCCTGAATTGAAAACCTTATGTTCAAAGGGCTGATGAAATGTGTCAGGGTTAATAGGTCATACTATTTAAATGTATGTAAGAAATCCACTGTAGTGTATGTGGTTAGATTGTGAAGTTCTATTTAAAGCACATTGTGGTAAAATACAATCACTTTGCCCACAAAATGTTTTCTGTTTCTTACTTTGCTTTTCTTTGCTAGCTATTATACAGCAATGAGTCTCACCCATCATGCTATTATTATAAGTTAATTGCAATCAAGCTTTCTGGTGCTGTGTGAAGATGACAGCATATTTGCATTTAAAAAAGATTTTGTGATAAATTGCTTTTGAATATTGTACATTCCCATATCACACAGCTCCTCTTACTACCTGTTAAAACAGCAGTGTGAACAATTCCTAGTTATATTGAAAAAAAATAAATAAGCAGTATGACAATTTAATGCAAAACACCTTGGAAGATTTTTTTATCACACTTTAAAAATTAGATCACTAGTATGCACATAAGCAGATGATCAAGAAGTAAAAGTAACATAACAAGTTTTTTTTTTTATTATTCAATACATTTAGCATTTTCTGCTCAGTGACCCTTAAATGGAGTGATGCATCATTGTGAAATGCAGTTGTAAGTTATGGATTTTAACTGTCACTGTTATAAATCTGTTATTGACAAAAGAAAGTTTAGCAAGAATGCACTGAAAAGATATCTCAGAAACTGAAGAAAAATAAGTTGCATGCAAATGTTTCTAAGAGACAAAGTGGTCGGCGTCAGTGTGGTGAGGCAATTTCCTGTGTAACAGAGAAAGGAAAATATGTTTATTTTAAAGGGTAGCTGTCAGCTGTCAAATTCTTTTCGTCTAAAATTCATTTTAAACACTAAGCATTCTAAAATGTCATTTGCTTTAGCACATGAGAAGCTTTAAAAGAACAATAATATTAGTTTTCACAATCATAGCTAGGGGCATTAAATCTAACTAATTTTTTTGCTTTCAAAATGTACATGTAAATAAACATGAAGTGAGAGTTACTAGAAGCAGCATTTTATTTTCCACAGTGGCCGTAACAATTGGAATAGCGGAGGGCAGTGAGGTTTTCTTCTTGTGGTGGTTTCTGTGATTAACCCAGCAGAATCATTGTAGGAATCAGCTCTTTTCCTTTTTTCTTTTTGTTTGTTTGTTTGCTTTTTTTCTGTCATTTCTGCCTGGTTACTGCTGAGAACATGTCTTTTTCTTAATCAGGTAAGAGGGGAAGAGGTATTTTTTTCTGGCAAATTCCCTTGACGTTATCTAGATTACTAAATTGATGTGGTTTATATATGAGAGATTCATTTTCCTTTGCTAGCTGGACAACCAAATAAACCTTGTTTCCTCTTAAAACAAGGAACATAAGCAAAATCCCTCACAGTTCTTAAGTTCTGGTGGCAAGGCTTGTTTAATCAAGGCACAGCTCTCATATTACTGTGGAGGAAAAAAAAAGAAGAGTGCCTGTCATGCTTATAGAAAGACCTGGAAGTCATAACCTCAAAGAAAGGACTGTGAATGCATAGCTGTTATTATACAGAGTCAGCTAATTTAAAACCTACATTTTTGCAATGTTTTGTGGGTTTGTGTTTTTTTTTTCTGTTGTGGTTGAGGTTTGGGTTTTATCTGGTTTAGGTGGGCAATCTTTTAGCCATTGTCATTGTAAGACAGCTCTTTTTAGTCCCATTTTCCAACTCCAACATTTTTCACAGTGAAAAACTGCTCAGTACATGTAGTTCGAATCAAGCCAGGATCAGAGTGGTTTATTGATTAATTAACGACATGTAACTAAAAGGCAATTACTGAACTATACATTCAGGATCACTATCAGTAATGCAGTACATATACCACAATATTTGACTGTTACAAAATTTAATGTCCGTCTAGAAATTTCTATACACCTTTTTGTAACTAATCCTAATATGGTCTAGTCATGCACATGTGTTTGCGCACACATGGTTACTTGACCACAGAGGCTCTCTTCCTGCCCAAATGCATCTCTCCCCACCACCACTCACCCACACATTCCTGGCAGCATCAGGCAGCATCAGGCCGGTAGCTACAGGTATTTTTGCTCCAACATTTACCTCTGCTGGAACAACTTTTCCTGCACTTTTATACTTCTCTGCAAGCTAAACCCCTCTTTAAAAATCCTTACTTACTGTTTACTCTGGCCAATGGTCATCTTATTCTCTAATATGAATAGATGGGGCCAAACCTTCTGCTAGGCAGTTTGGGGCATTTGATCCATGCTTGTTTTCAGAGAGTTCAATTAGTTAGAAGAAGCTTAGCTAAAAAGAAAAATTACTGAACAGAAAATTGGTTCTGTTTTACCCTAAACCAGGACACGCACTTACAGTCCTACTACCACAAGCGCACTACATGAGCATACTGAAAGCAATGACTAAACACGGCTCAAGTTTTAAAGTAAGAAATAAAAAGTGGAATGAAAAATAAAATGAAATAATGTATTGCTATTTATTTTTTTTATTTCAGAAGGACTTTTTAAATTTTTTAACTAGTTAATATGGGAATTAACATCAACCATTTTTCTTCTTTTCTACAATGTCTTTACCTGTATTGGACTGTAAAGTTGTTTTTAGACATAATTTTACAAACAGGTGAATTTGTAATGATCTTACTTAACTGCTAAGTATTAACATTTTTAAAAGGTGGATAGAAGATGTGTCTTTGGGAAAAGGGCCTTTTATGAACCTAAGGTAGTGACAAAATAGCACAATGACTTTATGTCTGGTCCATTTTAGCAGAATGATTGCATAAAATGATCTGGGAGATGAAATTGCATACGCTCAGTTATAGCAATAATAGATTTATTCGCTCTTTAATGTTGATATTTTAATTATAAATCGAAGGAAAAAATCCAGCCATCATTTATAACGTGCAGACCTTCTAAAACAACAGAGGGTAGATCTAATTTTAATTATTTGCATCTTGTCTTTAAAAACCTATGACCTGAAAACGGACATTGTAATCAATAAAATACACTTTTAATGTTTATGTACTTGGAACAATTAAATAATATTTCTTAAAGACATAGCAGTATAATATGGATTTATTTTTTATAAAATTTTCAAACAATTTGCTCAAAAGAAATTTCTGTATACATAAGAGGGCATATTTGAAAATATTTTCTTTGTGGAAATGGGGAGACAAGTAAAAAAGACTACTTTATGTGGAAGAGGTCGTTCATAACTGAAAACTTTGTCTCAATAAAATTGGATGAAAGGTGACTAGTTTGTTTTTGTAAGAGAATACGAAATGCATATAGCCTTAGTAGAAGTTTTGTTATACAGATGGATCAAAATAAAGGGTGAATTTTTTGCAAAAAAAATCTGTGTATTTTCAGGCCCTCTTTCCACCTGACTGCATTTATAGACTTCATAAAGCGACACTTTTATAGTTACAGGTATAACTGTACTGGTTTGTTCATAAAGCTCTTTTTTCATCCATGTTGATATTTTTTTGAAAATTGTATTTGTAAAAAATAAATGATAAATTAAAATTAGTTCTTTTTTCAGGTGTGCAACATAGATGGTGCAACAAGGATACCTTGTAATGCTCATAGACATGTAATACTCTTGGTGTCCTTAAAGGAGATGATTAAAATGTAAACGAATGTGAGTAATGCTGGTCAATAAGGGCTAGTAAGGGTCTGCACAATTTATATTGCAAAATGAAGCATGTTTTCATTAGATCATAACTAAATCATCTGAATGACTTATAATGTAAATTAATCTTTTCTTAGTTGTTTACAAATATTTATCAATATTGAAAATCTTTATGGATATTACATATCCATACAAATGTCGTTCTCAAATACACACACATGTATGCTAGGCACAAATATGCATGTTATCTGGAGTGAAAATATTGCTGTTCCTCTTCATTAGTACAATCCTGAATAATTGACAGTTCACAAAGAAATACAGTTTAAAAATAAATGCAGTGGTTTTGAATAAATGCCTCTTTCCTGCCAAGAGTACAACAGTACAGAGGTAGGAGGTTTCATTTTCCACATGCTTTGTGCAAACATTTTCTTTGGGTTCCATCCCTGTGAGTTTGCAGTTGCCGAAATTGGATTTGAAGTATGTATTTGAATGGGGTTCAAAATCACAAATGCAACTTAACCTCAGATGCCAGTTTTAGCTTTATTTTTACTGCTCCATTCCCCTGCTGCTGAGCCAAATATGAAGCTATTCCATCTGAGTTATCTCAAATTTTTCATCCTACTTCCTTTTCTCATAGGCGTCTTTCTCCAAAGAACAATATTTTTCATTTTATTCTTGCTTCTTAATGTTTTTTTGCCTTGTACATGTATGGAACCTGAGTCAAAACTGTATTTTCTAACTACCTCAGTTAGACTAACAAAATATATTACTACCTACTCCTATATGTCGGTCCTTCCATGCGTTAATATCTTTTATTGAGTGAAAAATTCCCATTATACCAAGCACGAAGTAGGAAGACCAAGATATAAAGTCACAATAGCATTACACTCCAATTTCCTTCATTTAGATTGTTTAGTAAGTCCTTTACAATGAGTTGGCTGTCCTCATTCATTTATTTTCCACATTTTGTAAAGGCAGTTGTCAGTTCTGTCAGTCTCTCAAACTTGTTGACAATGGAAATTTCTGGGATGATGCTGTCCTCCCCTTCAGTAAAAATTACATGGCGGAGGAAGGGCTCTGTTTCTTTGCTCTGTCAAGTACTAAAAGTGGGAAGGTTGTTAGAAGGTGTGTTCATCAAATTCTGATCTATCGAGAGATGTGGGACAACTTACTTCCTGGACACCTAGCTTATTCCATACGAATTTATGAACTTACCCAGACAAATAATCTAGATGCTGCTAAGAAACGCTCAGGTGACAGTCCTTCGTCCATAATGTCCCATCTCAAATGAAAGAAGTTCTTCAAACACCCACAACGTATCTGGGTCTATAAGGCTTGTCAGGTACTTGGGGGTTTGTGGTTGCACCCAGACAGGAAAACTGAGGTGGGAAATATTTCTGATTTAACTGGAATCTAACTGCTTTCACAGGGCTCTTCTGGGACGTGGCTGGAAATAAGCTACTCCTAGTCTTTGTCAGGCGTAGACATGAGGGATATCTTTTTGCAATTATTTCAGTTGCTGACCCTTATACTCATGTGCCTAGTCAGTGGTTTAAACCCTGGCTCCCACCCCTGGCACGTACTTGCACATGCACACGCTCATACACACACATGCTCACAAACACTCCTGTATCTCATGGTTGATCCAGTCCAAAAAAGCCTGCACCCTTACACCTGTATGCTTCACTGTAGCCCGTATAGACCAAAGTTGAGGATCCTGGTTCTGCCTTACTTTTTTTTTTTTTTTTTTAAATTGTTGTAGAGTAGTCCATTGCGTGGCTGTTTCTTGGCTATAAAGGGCTATCAGAGCAGCATCATCTCCTCACCAATTTAACCTGGTTTTTGTTTTTCAGATCCATTTTACAAAGCAAGGCAGCTGTAAACTTCTAGAGCAATTGACTTCAAGCCCCTGCAATTCCATGTGTCCGTGCATTCATCCAGAATGTGCTACTCCATCTTTGTGGAGTAGCTATCAGGACTTTCCATCACATAACTTTTACATAAGCAATAAGTAAAGTAGTAAATAAATTTAAAAATGCATATCATCACTTTGCCGTATTTTTGAACATTACAGATATGCTTGTCATATACAAATCGATTTCCAAAGATTCTGGATTCCAAAAATGAGGAAATGTATGTTTCAACTTGTGAATAATATTTTTAGGACAATTTTGGTGAACGACAAGTAAATAGAATTCATTTATTTCTATGCTTAAACATGATATAGAAATCTTAATTTAATCAAATCAATTTGAGATCATGGGATTCTTGCAGGTAAGTGTGTGCCTTTTTTACTCTTCATTCTATCTCCCAATTAATTTATCACAAAAATTTTGTCAGAATTAGCAGGTATTAGAGACCAACAATTATTAACATTAAAAGATACAGTTATCTTCCAATAACCCCCCTATATTTTTATTTTAACTTGTTGAAGGTAAGTTTCGTATGGTGGCATTTAATCTGTGTGCTTTCATTTTTCATTCTTTTTTCTCATCTTGATCTAAGTGAAAATGGTTAAATCAGATATACAAGCCAAATACATATTGAACCCTAGAATGCAAACAAAAGTAAGAGTTAGACATTTTCATAGCTTTCTGCTATTAGTTAGGAAATACAAAAATGTGGATATTTGCCGGTTCATGAATAACCAAGGCAATAATGAGAAATGAAAAGAACTGGCAAATATCAAACTTGATAGTCATAATGGAAATATTTGAGGTTGGTTCCTGAATCAGATAATTCACCTTCAGAAACAGAGTTTTTTTTCTCTAACTCACTCATAGACACCTGTCCCCTATGGGCAGTTTCAGCAGTGAGGCATTGTGAATTCTTCTTTTGCTGCCAAGTGTTGCCTCTTAGACATGCCTTCTGGGCTGTTTTTTGCAAGCCTCCTCTTCTTTGAGGCAATGGCGAGTTCAGGTTCCAAGAAGCCATGTACAAAAACCTCCTCTCACTGCAGAACTGTACCTTCTAAATTTAGGTTCTCTGAATCACCTCTATCTGTCTGAAGTAGCCTCAAGATAATCTGAATACACTCCCTGCAAATTCTTAAGAAATCACACTGGCAATCTCATGTGAATAGGTGTCTTCAATGTTTTTCTGATATTTCTTGGTTTATCTGTGTTTAAAATAAATCACCATTAAACATTTCCTCAGAAGTACTAGCACAAGCCCTTCAAATTTTGAGATAAAATGAAGAATAAAAAGGACAGATACTTGAGGTGTGTTTTGACTTCATTCTTAATTTTATTCAAATAAATCTATCTGTCTGCAGTTCTAAATTGTTAGACTCAGATTTTCAAGGTTCTTTGTCACCTCAGCTGCCTTGGATGAGAATTACTTATTTTTCTATACTCTACCAGAAATCCTGCAATCGATGTTCTTCCATTCACAGCAAATGATGAATGACCCTGGCCTCCTGATGATGACATGGAACCAGAGCACAGCATTCCAGCAGCAAGATGTCAGGCACTCAGTGAGGCTGCTGCCACTGAAGGCCGAAAGCTGTAAAGAGTGCTATTCTTCTCTCTGTCTAGCAAAGCTTTTGATTCATAAGCTTGCTCAGGAGCGTGAGTCTAATCAGTTTCCCCTCCAATGCTGTCATACACTGTTTAGCTTTAAGCAAATTAGGCAGCAGCTCTCAATAAATATATATTCTCTTTGCATGATACTTTCCTTCCCTTCTTAGAAACTTTGATTACATTAAGAACATCGTATTTTTTAAAGTTTCTTCACTGATTTTTGAGCTACACTCATTAAAATGGTGGTCCTTCATTCAAGACTTTGGTCAAGGCTGACTACAAACTGAAAAAATTCGAAGCACTATAATGAAGGCATATTTTTATTTACAATGAAGTAGACAGTTATTTCTAAAAGTCAGAGCTGAATTCTATTAAAGAAGTCTTTCCATGTCTAAATGACCAGTCTTCATGCTTCTTTAGAAATATACTGCTTTGTTCTGTTGTGAAATTAAGAACGTTGCTAATATTCTTCAGAAATAGAACAATGGAAATGCGGAATTTGTGGCATTTGGCAATGAATCATAAAGCCAGTATGTTCTTGTTGCTGGGAATACAAAACAAACTCCATCATTCATTTAGGGCACAGCAAGGAACACAATTAGAAAAGAAAAAAGAAAAGGGCCAGCAATAGCAATATTGGTCTGGCTATTTCTTTTAGCAACCAAAATAGCAATAATTTATAAAGACGAAGTGTATGTGAACATAAGAAATGCCATATTGGAGCAAATAGATGTTCTGTCTAGTCCAATAATGTTCCCTCAATGACAGCAGATGCCAGATGCTTCAGAAAAAGGCACAAAGCCCCTACAAGGCAACTAATTCTGAAAAATGATTTTGTGGTGTATGTAGCCTGAAAATGTATATTGCTTACTGTGTACTCCATCTTTAATTTTGTTGCTGTGCCGAGACAGCAGCCATACTGTTCTGAATATTGCTGCAGTTTGTTACAAAATATGCACATTTTGCTCCTGTTATGTCTTGCTGTTTTCTTTGATACATACTAGCAAACTGTTTAAATTCAAAATATATCTTTTGATCTTTGTGTATAAGACATAGCATACCCATGGGAATGTCTGCCAGATCCCCAAAGACAATATGATATTGAAACACTGGTGACTGATATAATCTGAAAAAGGATGGAATCTTTGCCATTTTCATTCCTCAGCATTAGTAACTGTATTCAAGAGGAAAAAAAAACGTGCAGCAGTAACACAAAATTAAGTATGTCTACCTTCATGAGAGATAGAATTTTAAATTTTGTAAGTAAACATGCTCTTTGGATGGATTTGAAGCCAAAAATACAAACATCTTTAGGTCAAGATCCGTGTGGGTAAATACAAGAAGATAAAGTGTCATCTTTAGTGTCTTCCTAAACATAACTTATTAAAAGTCAATAAATTGAGTACTAACACACTTAAAACTTTTGGTGGAACTGCAGATTTATTTTTAAATAAATGAGTGGTATGCTGTATTTTTCATACAGCACAAATTTCTGCATCTGAATCCCTCATGTATTTGTCATCCAGTAAGAACTTTGTTCCATTCACACACAAGTAAGGTTTTTAAAATTGCCTGCAGGGTTTTATGGGTATCAGTCCTATTGAGAGTTCAAAATAATGTTCTGATGTACTTTTTTGTTTCTTGTACCAGGTTCCTAGGGCAGTTCCTTGGGAATTCCTTTGAGCTAGGAGCAGTTGGAATGTAGAACAGATTTGTATTAACTGAAAGGTATACATCAATATAAATCATCTGAACAGGAACTGTCAATTCTTTTGCAATCCGATAGCTTAAATCCACAGCCAGTGGCTAGATTATATGAATTCATACCTACACGCAACTGCATTTTTGGTACCTTTTTTTTTTTATGTATGTAATCTATTGCAAAAGCCAACCAAGACAAGACTGACTAGCAAAAACGAACTCACAACCCTGCTTCTTCATGAACTGCAAAATAAGAGTTTCTGTAAGACAAGACCTGTTTTTCCACTGACATTGGTTCAGTTCACTGGTATTTGACTATGTAGCCAGTCTTTCTGGCATTCTGCCTGAAAGCAGGTCTCCCTATAAGAATTCCAAAACGTTTGAATTATCTTTGAAAGCTGCTTGCTTTGAAGGTATTGCTTGAAGTCATGTCTCCCAGTCTGGTCACAAAGGCAGTAGTGACCAGAGGCAGTAGCAGAATAGTGGCTACTTGGCATGTTGACCAGCACACTTCTGAGTATGGAAGCATTTCTTTATGTGGAATGACAATAATGAAAAGTCCTTGACCATGTTTAGTAGCTATTCATAAGGGAGCACGGCATATATGATTCACTTTGTTTACCTTATAAAACTTATATTCCTGAACTGAATTGTATTGCAATTTGATAATTTTTGTCTCAGGAGAAAATACACTGAGGTGAATTGAAATAACAACCTTCAAGCAGGTTGTCAGTAGAGTTCTTCAGGTAAGGGAGGAGTAAGTATTTTTTTTCTCCATGTTCACTGTGAGTGGGATGACAATAAAGGCTTCAAACTGCAGCAAAGGAGATTTAGCCCCGACATTGAGATAAACTTTCTAAAGGCAAGATAGGTAAACACTGGACTAGGCTGCCTGGGGAGGCAGTGGACTTTTTACTGTTGGAAGCTTTTAAGACTTGAGACAAATCTCTCACAGGACTGTTTTAGTCCATTCCTAGCACAAGATCACTAGTGTGATTTATTACCCTCTGATATTGCTCCCCAAACTGTTTTTCCATTGGTCTTTCTTAACAAATATGTGAAACAGTGATTCTAAGTTCTGAAATAAAGGTGGTTTATTTCAGAACAAAAAAGTTCTAAAATAATAAAAAATATAAATTGCTGTATTTGTAAAAATAAAGATACAAAACTAAAAAAATAGAGAACATTCAATTTTCCTACAAGTAAATTTTTAAGTAAGCACAGCATATGACCTTGAATAGTATTACCAATTATAGCATTTTTTAGAACTAGAACCAAAATTTATATACAGTTAGATTGACAGGCTCATATGATTTGTGAGGTTATTACAATAAAGGTTATGCAGTCATAATTTTGACTGCAATGTTTTGCAGAAGTGTGTTGAAAAAATAAATGGTATACAAATATTATAGGTAATAACAAAACAACCAGAGGGTTGGAACTACATGGAAAGTCTAGAAAAACTAAGGTTTATTCTCAAGAAGAAAACGAGCTGTTAATCAGGCATGTGATTGATTCATTTTGGTAGGAATCATGGGTGTGAATGAAAAATCAGGCTAGCAAAGGTAGAGGCTTTTAAATATAACAAAATTGATGTAAAAGACAGAAAAAGAAAATATAAATGTTGACATTAAGTAGGTAAGCAAAAGGCACTCTTTCCATGTTTTTGAATTGGTTTTCCAGATTTCGAGATCTAGAGTTCATCCTTTGGAACCCTTAAGAAAACAGAATTGAAGTTTTTATAATGTGTTTGATGAGATTTCAAATTATAGTTTTCATTTCCTGTGGCAGAAATAACACATTACTTTTCTAAGTTACCAGATGTAGTAAAGCAAAATGAGACAGGAAAATGTTCCTCGAGTCATGTCCGCCTTTGTTGAAGAAGTACCGAAACTGTATTTGTAACAGAGTGAATGTCAAAATATATTGAAAAAAAAGAAGGAAGGATCATACATGAGCACAATGAAGAAGCTTCAGGAACATTTTACAGCTACACAGAATTTTGAAACTGATTGTTGTTGTCAGATATCCCAGCTATACATGATACTATAGCTTATTTTTGCCTGATCAAAAAAAAAATATGTAGGAATGTGTCTGAGAGAAAATGGTCATGTGAGCCAGCCTCCCTACTATGAGAGATTAGATTAAGAGCAAAACAGGTGGTAGAAGATGGAATTAGTACATGGGAAAAACGGGAACTGAGAAGGTAGAAAACATGTTGTGCTAATGACTAAGCAATTTACTATGTGAATTCTTGTAACCAATCTGATCTGTGAATGAACTGTATGGACAGCGTGTGAACAGAGACTGTAAGCCAATCATATAGCTGCTGCTAGTGCGTGCTCTTATTGCCTGTCTATATATGCTCTGTGAAAACTTGAATAAAGGGAGAACGATCATACTCATATTGAGACTCCATCGTTACTCCGGGTCCGTCTCCCACTCCAACATCTGGTAGCAGAGGATGGTTCAGCGCGACTGAGTTCTCTGAGACTGCGGTAAGCAGCTAGAGGAGGGGAGTTGGAAACTTCGGCTGGGAGACGTGCTGCTTGGGCGCATCAGCAGGAGCAGACAACTGCGTGAGGTCGCTCCTCACTTCCCAGGCGCAGCTACGGAAACAGAAGCTGTGGCCATGCTACCTGCTGGGATCCTCTCTAAGAGAGGGATTGAAACACCAGCGAAACAGTTGCTCAAACTGATTAAATTGGGCAGGAGATGGGGCAACAAGTAACAAAAGAAGAAGGGGCTATATTAAGACTTCTCCTGCATATCCTCTCTAAGAGAGGGGTGAAATACGATGAGCATATGCTCCGAAGGTTGTTAACCTGGTGCAGAGGGAACGGATTCACACCAGAGCCCCAGACAGCTTTTAAACCAGAAATATGGGAGGCTGTTGGGAAAAAACTGTGGGAAGTGATAAGTAAAGGAGACAAAGAGGCATCACCGTTAGCGACGACATGGTGGTTGGTGTTACCGACCTTACAAGATATGAAGGCGGAGCGAGCCACGGCAGCCGGGGCTTTTGCAGCATTACAACCCATGGGAGGGGGATCGAACAGGCCAGGTCCGAAGGTCTGGGACAATCCCCTGCTGATCCACCTGAGGCCGATGGAGGAGGCAGAATGTCAGCAGAGAAGGACAGAGATGGAGCCGTTTGCTCCTGCCATTGCCCGCCTCGCCCCCTCCCCTCCCCAGTCGTCTCCCTGAGATAGAAGTGCTGGTTTTTGTATGTCTGCTGTGTAAGTGTGTGCAGGCGCCAGCTTATACCTGCTGATCAGCATCTGTACTACTGTTTACTTTTTGTTGTGTGCAGTGTCGTTAGGTGACTCCACTTGAGCAGGTGTTCTGCCCAGTGTGGTACTGTGCTCGTATGCAACTAGGGCTGACACTCCGTCAAGTGAAGAAGTCTGTATATACACAATGTTTAGACGTAAGGCGAGGGCGCCCCAGGTAGATACACCAGGATGGGCTGTAGAACCGATGGAAGTCCTGAAATATTGGGGGAGTTTTCATGAGCCGACACGTTTACACTCTCGGGAACAGCTCACCTGTGCAGGGCGTATCGCTGGTTGTTTGTTGTTTGTCTATAAGATCATGGTTGATTGGGAAAAGGAGTTGATCCAAAATCTATAGGATGCTCTGTAGGAAAATGAGAAACTTAAGGAAAAATGAGAAACTGAGCTCTTGTTGCAAAGGCAGACTTTTATGTCAGTCGTAAGCGATGGAAAAAAAAAAAGAAAAAAAAAGGAAAAAAAGGAAAAAAAGGAAAAAAAAGAAAAAAAAGAAAAAAACAAAAAAGAGGAAAAAAAGAGAGAGAAAAAAAAAAAGAAACCAAACACGAACAATTAGATGGGAAATGTGCCACGTTAGCACAAAAGTATGCCATAAGCATTACAAGAAAGCATCAGAAAAAGAGAAATAGGACACCTGATTCAAAGCAGTACCATAGAGATATGTTTTTGGTTTTTTCCTATATGTGTATATGTTATTGCATGCCTTAGTAGATTGCTCTGTGTTATACCCTGCGAGACTAAAATGAATCCAGCAGAAGCGGTCTCTTGAGCAAGGGGGTGGAATATGGGAAAGCAACGGAAAATCAGCGAGGAGGATTGTAAATACACTCAAGGGACTCGCACCTGGGTGCTGGAAAACACATATATCACACCAATTGTTATTCAGTCTCGGGTGCTTGCAAGAAAAACATTTGGATGACATAAGCCTGTAATGGACTCACAGACACCTTATCTAGCTGCTTGAGAATCTTGGCCTGTTGTGGAAGAAGATCAAAGCACAGTACCAGCAAGAACAGGGAGTCCGCATGCGCTCTTGCTAACGAGGACTCTTTTGCTGCCAAGGATTCGTGATAACAAGGACTCTCTTGCTGCCAAGGATAAATTTAACAATGCTACTAGTACCACTATTTCTGAGTTATTGCTAGATGTAGATAATATTCGATATGCGACGTTGCAAAACAGAACTGCTACTGATTTTTTGCTTTCAGCTCACAGACATGGTTGTCAAGATTTTAAAGGACTGTATTGTATGAATCTAAGTGACCACTCCAAATTCATCCATGCCCAGTTGCAGGAACTGCACCGACTGAACCAGCAACTTGTGGAGACCACTGGGTGAAATCTCTTTGCTGGATGGACTTGGGGATGGGGTTGGTTGAAGCAAATTATACTCATTGCCTGTATGGAGGAATTTGTCTGTTATGTTTAGTATGCTGTTTGCCGTGTTTAATAAGCATTATACAATCAGTTGTAAATGCCGCTTTGCATCATACCCTTGTACGAGTTGTAGAATATGTTGCTCTAAAAACTATGTGCGTATCCGTGAGAACCCGACCTTCACAGAAGAAGGTAACAAGAAGGGATTACAACAATGTAGTCACGTACCACACAGCTGCTGTTAGCAAAGCTGGATCATGAGTTTGGTGAGACTCGCTGCATACGCTGGCCACGTGTGCAGCGACTCTAGCCTGTACTTTTCTACTCGATCCAGGTGCAGGAGAGTCTGGTGGGACTCGCTGCATGCACTGGCCATGCATGCAGCGACTCTAGCCTGTACTTCTCCACTCAATCCAGTGCAGGATATAAGGAGGCTGTCTCAGGTCAGAGAGGAGGAGAGAGACATGAGCACACTTTGAAGGTACAGGGGATGCCCTGAAGCACTGTGTCTGACCCTGCCCCCCCCATAAGTTCTATGTTCATTAACCCCAACAGCTCCGAAGGCATTACAGTATGTTGCAAGATAAGATATAGTCTACTACTGCTGCAAGACGCATTGAACACCTTCCTACAAGAATTTCAACTTTATGCCCTGATAGGACAGTGGGATGATGCAAAGAGCCTGACTGCATTAGAGTGGGTATTTTTGCCACATACCTTTTCAAAACCAGTAACTATGATGACTGAAATGTTACCACGATTGTTTTTCCAGGGTCGCTTGTGCTGTCAGCAGCTTTCTGGAATGGATCCAAGCCACATACATGTCCCCATCAAAAAGGATGACCTTGACCCTTGGTTATCACAATTTGACATGTCGTTGCAACAAAATATTCGTCCTTTACATGATCAGCTAAAAGCTCAAATACTAAAGATTCAAGACTTAATGAACTGCAATGTATTTGAAATATTACAAAAGGATTTCTCGTGGGTAAATCCAAAGAAATTGGCTTTCTGGGCTAACTTTAGGAATCTGGGTATTTATTGCCTTAGCAGGGTTCTTTTTGATTCTGTTTTTAATTGTGTTTAGTATATAACCCGCTAAGAGCGTCACAACGAGTAGAAGCACAAGCCATGGTGACCTTGTTAATAAATGGCCTGGTGTTAAACAAAAAAGGGGGAGATGTGGCAGATCTACAAGCAGAGGCCTGCATACAGCCAAAGACACAGTGAGCAGAGCACACAGTAAACACAGAGCCAAGAGAACAGTTCATACCTTCACTCCATCCTGTGACGACCATATAACATTTTTGAATCTCGGACAAAGAATAGGGCTAATATTCTTCCTTCGCTAGGAACAGCAACGGCATTAAATACGTTGAATAAGATAGGGTGTTGGGCAAGTAAACAGATAAACCTTACAACTGAAATCATATCTAGCTTGCTTACTGATGCTGATAGCATTCAGCATGCTATGTTGCAAAATCGAGCGGCTATTCACTTTTTGCTGTTAGCTCAGGGTCATGGATGTGAAGATTTTGAAGGTATGTGTTGTATGAACCTTTCTGACCACTCATCGTCCATTCATAAGCAGTTACGGGATCTGAAGGATAACATGTCCAACTTAAAAGCGGTTAAAAACGGTTTCGATGATTGGTTAAGCTCATGGGGTATAACGGGATGGTTATCAGACTTCCCAAAACAAGGGCTCATGCTATTCTTGGTTATATTATTATTGATTATGGTAGCCTCGTGTGTTCTCCTCAAAGTGACTGACATGATAGAAAATGCCATGCATAAGGTCTGGCTGGCTTAAGAAGAAAAAGGGGGTATTGTCCTCGATGTAACAATCCATCTGACTAGCTCACTCTCCACTACCATCCAGATACCTTAATCTTAACAAGTTAATCTATTGATTTTTTGAATAAAAAAAGCTCTACGGATGATATTGCTCAGATTCCTATATGCAGCATTGTAATGTTGAAGTTCTGAACCTAAGTTTATACCATATCTAGCATTGATTTGCATTGATTATTTTCCAAGAGGAGACAAAAAGAGCTTAGCTTCGAAAGACTAGAAAACAAAGATAGCGGGGGGATATGATTACTTGCTATAAATAAACTAGGGGGTGAACACTGGGGAAAGAAAAAAACTAATTAAGGCCAAAGGACAACATTGTCACAAGAGCACATGGGTATAAAACTGTCATGAATAAATTTAGAATTGAAATAAGATTAAAGTTTCTAACCATTAGAAGACTAAGATTAAGGATCTGTGTTTCAATTAGAGTAATAGAGTAAAAAGGTCTAGCTAGTTTTAAAATGGAGCTAAGGGAGAGAAATGCTACCTAGTTGCCCGCAATAGCAGAATCCTAAATCTGATGTCCAAGTGAATTTCTCCCAGTTCTATGTCTGTAAATTCTCCTGATTTATACATCAATACTCACTCAGTTCATCGGCTGGTGACAGTTTTAAAGGATACAGCATACCTCCCTTTAAAATTAGGCAGTCAAATAAATGCTAGCTCTTAGAAAAGGAATTTCATGTAGATCCCACTTAAAGTGCAGAGTCAATTCTCTTTTTCTTGAAATCATAAACAAAATGGCAACTGAATTCAGTACTTCAGGGCAGGGATAAACCCAAAAAACTGATTGCCTTTCACTATATAGACATAATCTTTCATTGTTTGTAAAAGGATGACTCCCATGGGATTCCAAGAAAGCTGAATAAAAGTTCAAGTTTCACTTCCTGTATTTATGCTGATCAACACCCTGAAATATTTCTGTTACTGTAGTATTAAAACAACTAGAAAACTAATTTTTCTTTTTTTTTTTTTTTAATTGACAGAGTCATCTTTCCAGTGCTAATGAATTTTTGACTTATAACTATATGTTTGGCACTTAATTCTTAGAAAGGAGGGCAACTATAGTGTTGAAAAGTGTGTTGCACAACTTCCAGAAATCAACAGCAAGACAAAGGGATGAAAACAAAAAAAAAACAGAAATATTTTGACATTTATAATTATCTCTGGTACTATGCTTATTATTGAAAAGCTGTATTTAGTTCTGCTGAAGTTTAATGCAGATTACTAAAGCCTACATTTGACAGTGTTGATTGAAATTCCACTATATAGCAGAACTCTGGAACACGGACCAGAACTGGATAAATAAATCAATCACTATATAGTTCATACTTTTAATTAGCTGACATCACATACATTTATACATCTTTCTATCCTGCTTTCTGTGACCATTTTAATTATAAAGATTTATTAATAAATATATTTGCTATAATTGATTTATGTACCATCTTCATATTCGGTGATGTTTTTGGAAAAATTCCCGCTGTTTTTCAGAACGGGCCTTGCAAGACCAGTGTGTCAAACATGCATAGGAATGGAATCTTAAATGTTACTCACAACTATTCACATATTCTTCTACGCAAGTCACTTCATCCAACCAATCAACAAAAGTATTAGGCAGGATCCTATTTAATCAACCATAATTAAATGGGGTAATTCACACTTAGTTTGAAGACTTGAAATCAAGAGCCATAGATAGTACTTCTGTAAAGAGTGCTTGCCGACTTGTATTCCTTGAAAAAATAAACCCTTGCTCTCTTTCATAGGCCTCTTTCTGTTGTGCTAGTAAAATCTGTATGTCTCTTCATAGAATAGAGCATGCACATACTGATAAGCAGCAGTTCAAAACTCTTATCACACAGCGCTTAATTGACTAAGACCCACCAAACATGTTACTTACAAGACTTGGTCAAAGGACTTGGTATGCACTCAAGATTATGCCATAAGTTCACACCACCACATAAACTTTCAATTATAATGCCATTTAAAAGAATGACTCAAGCAAAAGTCAAAAACTAAACAGAGAATTTATATTTATCACCAACACTTGAAGTAGCTTTTTTCCTCTACCATGCAATGACAGCTAAAGTAGCTTTCTCTAGCTTTCAGGCCTTCTGTAAATTATAGGCAATAACATTTCTCTCCAAACCCCGTTTGGAAGTCTGTTTTCTGTGATATAACAGATCACAGAGTAGCACCAGTTTTGTAACTACTGTTTTTCTTTAAAACTCTGAACAGAAAAATATCCATAAAGTCATCATTAATACCGTGTGGAAAGAAAATGCAAAATATAGACACAAAACAATTTAAACTACATTTCCAAATAGACCAGCGTGTCACAGAGACCAAGAAAACCGAAACAAGCTCCCAGCTGGGAAAACTTGTAATTGCAACCAGCCAGAACATTGAAACTGAGATAGCAAAACCACTAACAAGGGAAAAAGAAAATTTAAGAGACAAATAAAGGATATATTCTCATATGTACAACATGAGCTCTAGTAAATATGATGAAAATATTCATCAGTAGCAGAATGTTAAACTGGCAGGAATAAAACATAAAAGTGATCATTACAATGACAAGTGAAACAGATACCATGGAACACAAAAGAAATATTCTTAAAAAAAAAAAAAAAAAGAGGAAAAACACTAGGACAAAATTAAGGAGGGAAATGTAAATCAACAAACAAAAAAGCCCAAAGCAACCTGCCCTCCCACAGCAAATGCAATCAAGACTAATGGTAACATTATCGCAACAGAATTCATATTGCTCCAGGGATTCCATCAATATGCCTATCTATACCCTCAGCATGTGTGGCATTAGGATAATGCAATCTAAAAAAATAATACGCATTTAAACAGATTGAAAAGAAGGCTATGATCTATATTCATTTCTGAACAAGGACTAGTTCTTATTCTAATACTTTCTGTACACCCACCCAGCCAAAAGAATACTGCACACTCTGACACTAATTTCTCACATACCATCGCAGCTGCTTGTTATTACTATTAATTTATGTGAATAAAATGTTCATGACAACTCCAGAACTACGTTTGTTACACTTTGCTCCTGAAAACGGTAGATAAGAAGCTCAACATGAGCTGGCAATGTGTGCTCACAGCCCAGAAAGCCAACCGCATCCTGGGTTGCATCAAAAGAAGCGAGACCAGCAAGTTAAGGCAGGTGGTTCTGCCCCTCTACTCTGCTTTCATGAAATCCCCACCTGGAGTACTGCATCCAGTTCTGGGGCCCCCAACATAAGAAGGACATTGACCTGTTGCAGTGAGTACACAGGAGGGCCACGAAGATAATCAGAGAGCTGGAGCACCTCTGCTATGAGGACAGGCTGAGAGAGTTGGGGTTGTTCAGCCTGGAGAAAAGAAGGCTCTGGGGAGACCTTATAGCAGCCTTCCAGTACCTAAAGGGGGCCTACAGGAAAGTTGGAGAGTGACTTTTTACAAGGGCACGTAGAGACCACAAGGAGTAATGCTTTCAAACTGGAAGAGGGTAGATTTAGATTAGATATTAGGAAGAAATTTTTCACTATCATGGTGGTGAGGCACTGGAAGAGGTTTCCCAAAGAAGTCATGGATGCCGCACATCTGGAGGTTCAAGACCAGGCTGGATGGAGCTTTGAGCAACCTGATCTAGTGGGAGGTGTCCCTGCCCATGGCAGGGGGTTGAAACTAGATGATCTTTTAGGTCCCTTCCAAACTAAAGCATTCTATGATTCTGTGATTGTATGAAAAAAATCAGAATGTATTTTCTGAACAAGGTGCTCAGTCAGACCAAAAGTTGTGTAAGTTAACATTATCATTGCATGATCTTAAAAAAAATTCAGATTTTCAGTTTAAATAAGCACACTAGACTATAAATAATTACTTAAACAATCTCTCAATTATCTACTCTGCCGGATTGGTTCGGGAACACCATGAAAGTCAACAGCTCTATTTCCTTCTTTTCTGAATTAGGTGTTTATTGATTTTATAAGCACAAAAACATTTGCTTTTGCATAATTCTTCCACTTACACTGCTGAACTGCACAGTCTGGCAAGAAATAGAATAATAAAACTTAAAGAACAATTGCAACCATTATTTCATTTTGGTGAAGTGATCATATTGCCACCGTCGGGCTGCTTTTCCTGTAACAGAAGAAACTGCCTCTCAGGCAATTCAAAACATTTCTTTTGCACTTCTGAAGGTGGTATCATAACAGAAAAAACTTGTAGCAAATATTTAGAATGGTAAAAAGCATTGTAATGAGTGGAAAACTGCATTGTCAGAAGATGAGACATTTGTTGATGTAAAGGCCTGTTGATGACAAGAAGTTACACATATGCGCAGTGGAAGTAAAGAGTTTGGAACAAAATTGTGATAACAACAGGGACAGAAGCAGGGAAGAAGAGTCCTGGAACATAGCTGCAGATGGCATGTTCAACGTGGCAGGTGAAAGAGAGGGACCACCGAATAGAGAGATGAGTTGGTAGTTGAAGAGACAATCAGCTGGAGACTATTTTGTGATCAGGTACTGTACAGTGAAGAAAAATTCCTGAAGAGAATGAAAGGTTGAAGAAAAGGAGGAGGCAAATGAGCAAACAAGAGACTTGAATGCTCTTACCCAAAGTTCTCAAACCACAAGTAAATAAATAATTTTATAGGCTGTGAGGTTGCACAGGTAAGAGAAATTTAAACTGACTATCAGGATTTGAATGCTTCCTACACAGTGCTTTGGAGGTGTTAAAATCCACAGACTCACAGGCCTTGTGGCCTGGAAGAGCTGAAAAATGTAATGTTTATATTCCAACTGAGAAGTTGTTCAAACATCAGATCCCTTTCACTGGGACTTAGCTCACTGAGCTTTACCATGGGAAACTATTGCATCCAGTCATCATAACAACTTCAATGAACTAGATGCTGTATTTGTCTTAAGCTAATTTTAAAAGGACTGATTTCTTAATTGGTTGCTCTTCAACCTTTTTCACTTTAATTCTTTTTTTTTTGTTTTCTAAAATTAGAAAAGGCCATCACCACCTTGGTATCTAAATACACTGTATATATCTTGTAATACAGAAATAATAATTCCTAAAAATAGATTTAGAGTTATTTAAAAAGACAGCAGCTCTGAAAAACTTTTTAGGAATCTCTTGCTCTTAATTTCTATATTGCAAAAGTAGAAATAAAGACATGGAAAACATTTTAAAAGATTGCCTCACAAAGTGTAAATTACCCAAACAGTAGAACATGAAGAGTTGAAATTCCCTTTTAATTTCTTTTTGTCTTATAGAAATAAAAAAATGGAAATAACTTCAAAGTCATCTTTGAATGAAGTGGTTGTATGGAAGCCATCTCATGGGAAGCTAGGAGTAGATAATGGGAGCTTCATGACTAAACACATGTTATCAACACTACAATAAATAATTCAAAGGAAACAATATAAGTTTGCAACTGCTTAGGATTTGTTTGTATAAATACATAGGTGATAAACCTGAATAAAAAATATAAGAAAGAGACTTAGGTCTTTACCATATGAAGACGTGCAATGAGAACTTTGGTGATAAGATTGTCAATTAGAGTGGACCAACGTCTACTTATTTAATATCTGTTTTCTACATAATCTGCATAATTTGTATAGTTTATCTAATAGCCTTCATACATACAGAATTACAGATTCTGTCTCATAAGTATCACTCTGCTGAAGATTAATTTTAATTCTTCCAGGCATCAATGGGCCACGTTAAAGCTCAACAGGAAAGAAAAACACACTGTTTCAGAGACAATTTAAAGCTTACCACTACACCTGATAAAGAAAAATACAAAGACAAAATAAAGAAAGAAGTCTTTGACAAAGAAAAAATTGCGGCAACTTTTTTTTAAGTAACAGTATGCAAAAAATAAGTTTGAGTCAATGAAAATTTTCACTTGCAACTTTTTGACTTTTAACCATAATAACCTAACATCAATTTTTATAAAAAGCAACTGAAATAGGATAGCAAATCTTCTCTCTTTGATTGCTTAAAACTGGAGTTCTCAAACTAATCCTTTTTTCTTAAACAAAACTTAATCATTTTTTCTCTATAGTTAAAAGACTTTTAAAATGTATTTGCATGTGTCTGTGTATGTTTTTGTGTTCCAAATGACTTGCATAACTGTTCATTTCTGACAGACAGCAGCTGAAATGTTTGCCAGGATAATATTCCTGTGCTTTCTTTGTTTCCAGAAAAAAATTTGTCTCATTTTGTTTTTAAAGTATTTAAGATTTTCCTGGTTATTTCACCACCTCATAAACCAGCCTTTTAACCCCAGACAGTAAAGAAAAAGCAGCTTTTTGATGGCCGTTGTAATAACTAGCTCTCCAGAGGGCTCTGTGTGCACTACCTCATCCAAGAGGTATTGCTGCTGCAATGATGACTTGAAGCAGGGGAGCTCTAAATAATGGATTAATATGAGAAGCAACAAAAATGCATCTTTCTGTTAGACTTGTGTTTTCCCAGATTGTGTTGGAGCTCTACTCTGTCCTTTGAATGTCTTTCAAAACTACAGTGGAGTACTTCTTCATCAGACATCCATATTGCCAATGGTGATTTGGGACCAGTTCTGAAGTTCAGTGAAGGTATTCTAAAATGATACTGTTTCTGCACTATTTATAACAGTAAAAATGCTTATTCACTTGCACGTTCTGTATCTCTGTATTCTGTGGTGATGATTTGTTAAGATCCACAGCAAAAAGAAAGTGAATAAAACTCCCACTTAAGGAAGTAAAAACTATCCATGAAAATGACACAACTGTTACAATTTACCTAGTCTTGAGAAGAATAAAAATGTACTTCAGAAAAAGAAACAGTGATTGGGAAAATCTGCAGTGTGAATTAAGAGACTTGAAAAGTGTGAATTTATTTCCTGTATGTGCTAATAATTCTAGAAGCTGAGCCTAGATAAATGCATTTTATATAAGATACAGATGCTAATTTTATGGTATACATATTCTATATTAGTCTAAAAAATAAAGAAAATATTTGGAGGCTATATTCAGTGTCAGCTGTAGACATCATACCAGTGACTCAAGATTACATGTTAGTGGTAATTTAAATATTGAGGATCTTGTGTTTCCTTCCATGATATGACTGGCACTAGCCTCTAATGTAATTGAATCAAGGCACATAGTGCCACTTCCCCATTCATAACTGTATTTAAGATAAGAAAACGTTCCTGACTTTTCACTTCATTGAAAACACATTGCATTTTTTAATACTAAATACTGATGCTAAGTCTCTCCAAAAATGCCATTATGTGAATTTTCAGGCTATATAAAACATAGTCATGGTAGAAGAAAAATAGCATTTTATGCGCATGTTTGCATTTTGTTTTCCTTGTGCATGTGTGGGTGTATATATGCACATGTGTAAGAGACTCGGTAGATGCAGACAGAATTATTTTTTTTTTTTTTAACTACAGCAGACAAGGAATCAGTTGTGTTGCGCTGTATGCTGCCTGTGGCTATTTACAAGGAAACCTACCAGCCCTCAATAATGTGAAAATCTTCTTGAGAGGAGCAGTGCCATAGTGGTCACTGAACCAGAGAAATTCAATTTGCCTACTGTAAAGTCTGTTTTGTCTGCCACAGAAACTAATTCAATCCAAAATTACTTACTAGATTCAGCCACGGTAGTCAGGGAAGAGTGTCCTGTCCCTGACAGCAGAGTGGGGATCATAGGTAGGAACTGCCAAAAACACTCAGTGTTGTTACTCTATCCAGAGACTAGATTTGGTCTTTTCCTCAGGAATGTTTTGGAGTTCATGTTCAAGACTCTCAATTCCAGCAGTTTTTCACTTCACACTTGGAAATTGTCTGAGCGCTGTCAAAACAGCATACCCTCAAAGTTATTTTTAGTGTTTAAACTGATTTTCTGTTAATATACAAGAAGAAAGAGGATAAATGAAGAAGAAAATTAGACATAATAATGTGTAGACATGGAGTAAGAGGATTTGCTGCATTCAGCAGGGCTAAATTTGCTGACAAAGATAAACAAGTGAACTGCAATATGTGCATATGTTTTGAATAGTGTTCCTGGAGGTTTTACAGATATATAATGAAAATAGACATCAGCTTTGGACCCTTTTTTCCCTTCCACAGTCTGGAGGCAAAAAAAATCGGTTCCTAATTTTTAAGCCAATTCTTCATTTAAACAGCCAAAAATAAAGATCACTGTTGTTCTTCAGTGGCAGTCCAGGTCAGGTAAAATAAATACTGGCATGAGTTTCTTCGAAAACTTAGATTCGGTTTAAATGGTTACTTCTCACTGTCCCTTCTTAGCAGGACAGGGGGGAGAAAATAAGGTGGAAAAGCTCATGGGCTGAAATAAGGACAGGGAGATCGCTCACTAATTACCGTCACGGCCAACATAGGTTCAACTTGGGAAAAATTAAATAAGTTACTACCAATAAATTGACTTATTACTAATAAACGATCAGGAGAAACAAAGAGAAAACTAAAACACCTTTCCCCCACCACACCCCACTTCTTCCCAGGCTTTACTTCACTTCTCATTCCTAATTCATCCACCTCCTGCCCCCCACAAGATCGGTACAGGGGGATGGGGAATGTGGGTTGTGGTCAGTCCATTACAGCTCCTCTCTACTGCTCCTTCCTCTTAACACTGTTCCTCTGCTCCACCATGGGTCCTTACCATGGGCTGCAGTCCTTCAGGATAAATCTCCTCCATCATGGGCTCTCCACGGGCTGCAGTTCCTTCAAGGAATATCCACCTACTCTGGCATGGTCCAGCATGGGCTGCAATGTAGATATCTGGTCCACTGCAGTCCTCTCTGTGGGCAGCAGAGAAACAGCTGCTCCATGGACATCTCTCCCATGGGCTTCTGCTCTGGTGCCTGGAGTGCCTCTTCTCCTCCTTTGCCTCTCAGCTTGGTGCTCACAGGGCTGTTTCTCACACTTTTTTTCCTTAGTCCTCACTGCCTGTTCACCATTTTGCCCTCTCTTAAATCCACTTTTATAGAGGCACCACCATCCTGACAGATGGGCTCATCTGTGTCCTGTGGTGGGTCCATAGGAGCTGGCTGGAACTGGCTGTGTCCACATGGGGCAGCCCCTGGCTCCCCCTGCTGCTTCCAGCACATTGCCATCTACACACAATGCAGCTATAAATATTGCAGAGTTTGGATGCAAAACCATAAGTGGACCTATGTTCACTGGAAGTTAGGCTCTGCTGTCTTTACAAGTTCCCAAGTCAGAAATAACCTTACAGAAAAGCTGATCTGAGTTTCAATTTCATTAAAAAAATAAATTAAACCAGGCAAATTTGGATCACAGAGAAAACACTTTACAGAATTATTTTCAACCTTGGTGTGACTCAGAAGCATGTTTCCGAGAAAGTATGCTCCCATATGATTGCAGCCAGATTTCTGTGTCAGAGGAGCTGGGGTCTGTTTGTGTGAGTCTAATCCCGACTTCAATGAACAGGTAACATTCCCACACTCAGCTGCGATATCACTCACATGGAAGAACACTTTTAGGTTCTAAACCTGCAGTGATTCACTACTACAGTTTTGCTGTTTAAATCACCTGGTACTGTTTTTTTCCTCCTGTGTGGATGACATATCTAACCACACGACCTCACTTGTCAGTCTTCAATTTAACAACCAATATGTGTTTCAGGTGGCTGTTTTACTGATGAAAAATTAATTTAACATGTAGATAAAAATCATGTTTCCTAGTGTATCAGAATGAGAGAAACAATATTGAATTGTGAAGTTATTCTAGAATCTGTGGTCTTTGTATTACTGTGTTCATGTTTTGAAACTACACATAGGGTTTTCTGTGCGATTTTAATGGTTTTGTTATGTAGTATTTTACTGATTAGCCTTTCCAATTTGCTATCAAAATGGCTTTGGGATTTCAGGGGCTCCTAGACCCTATGCTAAAGTTGCACAATTAAAAACATAAAACACACTTCTTGCTGCAATCTTGCTGGTCATTGCCCTCTTCCACTTAACCTTAAAATGTGTTCGTAGTGACTCTTTTGAAAAATACTTTGATAACATTTTATGCATCAAATCATTTTATGCTTTACCATTACAGAAAGGTCAACTAAGATGAGGGGTACAGACCAATTTTTCTTGGTTTTCTATTCTGGCATTTTACATTTTTTATTTTATTTTTCCTTTGTGGTTCTATTTATATTTGCTAATTTTGGGGGTTCTTTCTTATTGTCTTTTTCTAGCTAACTCAGTCTCACTACAGTGTAATTAGGCCAAGTTTACCCTATGCTAGAAACTGTCTTCAAAATATTATATTTTCTTTTAGAAATGAACATACTTTGCTAATGTTATGGTGAATATTTGTGCTGGTCTTAGCCATAAATGTTAGGATGTTGTCACAACCAGTACACTTAGCAAGGTAATAACCTTTCCATGCCATCCTCCTTTGATAATGGAAAAAATTTATATTTCCCAAGAACAATTTCCAATGGCTTCTTTTCTGTTAATACTTTTAAATGTGAAAGGAATAAATAATTACTTTCTAAAATACCCATGATACTGTATACTCCCATTTGGTTTAACATACAGGTTTAATGGCAGGGAATGTGATATAGAGCCTTCGGTAACAATAAATTTCAGCCTGAAATACTGCTATTCTTTCTGAACTCATAAAGCATAACTCTTGGGTATCAGGAAAGGTGGGTAAGTCATCTGGATTGGTAGAAAAGAATGATATCAAAGAGGAGATTGTTTGAGACATTAGGATTTTAATTGTTAAGATCACTGCACACATGTGTCATGCTATCAAACTTTACAATAAAGAGAGAATGTTGAAGCCTTTTTTTAAACTAGAACTTAAACGATGAATCTTCAGATCTGGCTGCCAAATATGTTATCACCATAGAACAAAAAAAGATCTTTTGAAATCAAAGTAATATGAGAACTTCCTAATTGAGCTAAAATTTTCAGGTGAACAGCATTTGGGAGTGGGAAGTGTCAGTGGAAATTATGAAAGAAAATGAAAGAAAAACCTATTTCAGTTCAGCCTAACCCAGGTTTAAGTACTGAATCAGAATTCTGTTATTCACCTAGATTTACTTTAAAGAGAAACTTCTGGTAATATCATCAGCATGTTGCAGAAATACTTACTTATGTCCCAAAAGGATGGCTAATGGACCTGGACACAGTACCATGCTGACAAAGTTAGAGTGAGAGCCTGGTTCTTTGGCATGAGTTCAGGAATCTCTGTATGAAAGCAATGAAGGTCACAAATTGCTGATATCACAGTGACTTCCTGATATCGTAGTTACTGAGTATAGTTGTAAGATTCTAAATGATGTTTCACTACCATAGATTTTATTTCATTGTATCTTGCATTAGCTGCCACTCATTTCAAATTTTTAAGTATTACTGAAACAATATTCTCCTATTGAAAAAAAAAAAGTATCACTTCTTGAATGCAAGTATTATTTTGCTTATTTTCTTTTCCCTGGATTCTCTATTGTTTTAGAGAAAATACAATGAAGGATACTGTAAAGAGACAGATGGGCTATCTTAATGTTATATTAATTGCACAATGATGTGATTAATAAACAAAGTAATTCAGTCTAGTTTTAGTTGAAAAGGAAACAAACAAAGAGTATCAGGGAATAAATTTGTATAGGTTCTTGTTTGTCCAATTTTTTTTTCTAATATTCTGCCACGTGTATATTCCACAATAAAGAGGATTTTTTATTTTTAATTATTCTTCACATTTAACAGCTTTTATAGTATTCAAAAAGAAAGCTAAGGATTCTTCGATTTATATCTTATTTTGATAACATTGCACAGTGTGGAGAATGTACAGATGTAAATCCCATTATAGAATAGAACCATAGAATCATAGAATTGCCTAGGTTGAAAGGGATGTTTCAGATCATCTAGGCCAACCATCAACCTAACTCTGACAAAAACCATCACTAAACCATATCTCTAAGCACTATGTCTACATGTCTTTTAAATACCTCCAGGGATGGCGCCTCAACCACTTCCCTGGGCAGCCTGTTCCAATGCTTAATAACCCTTTTCTTGTAATTTTTTTTCCTAATATCCAGCCTAAACTTCCCCTGGTGCAACTTGAGGCCATTTCTTCTTGTCCTATCACCTGTTACCTGGGAGAAGAGACTAACTCCCGCCTCTCTACAACCTCCTTTCAGGTTATATATGGTATCCCCTCAGCCTTCTTTGCTCCAGGCTAAACAACCCTAGCTTCCTCAGCCACTCATAAGATTTATTCTCCAGACCCCTCACCAGCTTCGTTGCCCTTCTCTGGACCCGCTCCAGCACCTCAATGTCTTTTTGTGGTGACCAGCCCAAAACTGGATACATTACTCAAGGTGGGACCACACCAGTGCCAGGAACTGGGGGATGATCACTTCCCTAGTCCTACTCACCACATAGTTCCTGATACAAGCCAGGATGCTGTTGGCCTTCTTGGCCACCTCGGCACACTGCTGGCTCATATTCACCCGTCTGTCAACGAGCACCCACAGGTCCTTTTCTGTCAGGCAGCTCTCCAGCCACTCTTCCCCAAACCCGTAGCGCTGCATGGGGTTGTTGTAATCCAAGTGCAGGATCCAGCACTTGGCCTTGTTGAACCTCATACCATTGGCCTCAGCCCATCAATCCAGCCTGTCCAGATCCCTCTGCAATGCTTTTCTATCCTCAAGCAGATCCACACTCCTGCCCAACTTGGTGTCATCTGCAAATTTACTGAGGGTGCACTCAATCCCCTCGTCCAGTTTATTGATAAAGATATTAAAGAGAATCGACCACAATACCGAGCCTTGGGGAACACCACTCATGACTGGCCGCCAACTGGATTTTACTCCATTCACTCTGGGCCTGGCCCTCCAGACAGTTTTTAACCCAGCAAAGAGTACTCCCATCTAAGCCATGTGCAGCAAGTTTCTCCAGGAGGATGCTGTGGGAACTGGGAACTGTATCAAAGGCCTTACTAAAATCCAGGTAAACAATAACCACAGCCTTTCCCTCATCCACCAAGCGGGTCACTTTGTTATAGAAGGAGATCAGGTTCATCAAGCAGGACCTGCCCTTGGTGAACTCATGCTAACTGGGCCTAATAGCCTGGTTGTCCTTCATGTGCCGCATAATGGCACTCAGGATGATTTGTTCCATGACCTTCCCAGGCACTGAGGTCAGGCTGACAGGTCTGTAGCTCCCCGGATGATCCTTCTGGCCCTTCCTGTGGATGGGCATCACATTTGCTAGATGCCAGTCAACTAGGACCTCCCCGGTTTGCAGGGACTGCCGGTAAATGATGGGAAGTGGTTTGGTGAGCACTTCCGCCAGCTCCCTCAGTACCCTCGGGTGGAGCCCATCTGGCCCCATAGACTTGTGTATGTCCAGGTGTTGAAGCAGGTCCTCACAGTCTCCCTTTGTGTTATGGGGTCTTCATTCTGCTCCCCACCCCTATCTGCTAGCTCAGGGTTCTGAGTACTCAGGGAACAACCAACTCTACCAGTTAACATGGTTATCAGTACACATGTCAATTTACCATGTGTCAATAGGCAGACTTTTATGTGTCAACTTTTACAGTCCTTTGGTTTTGCCTCTTCTTATCATAGGTTTTATGACATCATCCTTAACTATCTGATTACAATGTTTTTAATGGAAATTGTCAGTTTGTATTGTACCACCACTATAAACCAGCTGGTCTGAAAACAACAATTTAACAGAACTAAATTTTTATTTTCAAAATACCAATGTGTTTTGAAATTAAAATCCTTCTTTTGGGACTTACTACAATGAATTGGAATAAAGATCTTAAAAATATTTTTAAAGAGTTGAACATTTCTCCGCGGCTGTTTTTATTTGCATTTATTTGCTGGCAACTCAAACAAGAAACGAACAAACAAAATTTCCTCACATTCCACTCATGAACTAATTTCCAGAGGGATAAGATGCTGCCCCTGTTGCCCTGTTGAAGTCTATCATGCCTGATATTTCTCTGACTTGAGGCTACACTGAAACCAGCCTTTGTCCAGCCATGTGTACATTCTCTTCATAAAAAGTGATATCATAAATGTAGGATGTCACCATCCGATTGTCTAATAGGGTTTTCATGCAGCAATATGTTTTTCTCCTTCCCTTCTTGCCTTTCTTTCTCATGTAGCATCATTTTTTACCATCTCTTATACAGCCTGTATAAGAAAACCCTGATGAGAAATTCAGCTTTTAAAAAGTAGTATCTTTTTCTGTAATCTAAGGTAGACAGCAGCCTAAAAATTTACTCTTATTTTTCTTTGCTGTAATCATAACTTATCTCCCACCTAAATTACTGGTGGTTTTTATCACATAGTCAGATGCTCTGATCTGACAGCATGCTCTGATCTCACCCCCTTCCTTGTCTTTTTGGAGTGCGATCTCTGGTAACCAGAATCCTCCATTAACATCAGAAGTGAGAGTATTTAAGTTGCTTTCTTTCCCAAGTGACACCTTCTTTGATAGAAAGAGGGAAAGATGTAAGTAGTGGTAGTAGGTTCTTCTGGTAACAGTTAGGAAGGTAATCTGACTTTGCATTTGATGGATGGTTATTTGCTTCCCTTGTGGACTAGGGACTGTCACTCATTTAAAGTGTCTCTAAGTAGATAGACTGCATTAAGGACAGTATAGAGAAACTATTTCTTTTTCTTCACCTTCCACCAGACCTAATGAATGATGACTTCAGCTCTTCAGCCTATTAAGAAGAAGAAAGAAAAAAAAAATTGGAGATTCCCTGAGGTAAGCCCTCTGTTTCTGTTTGTGTTTGAAGTTGCCCACAGAATCTGACCACAAGGACTTGCCAACAAACTGTACCCCAAGGGCTGCTTCAAGGCCAGCTTACTTATGGAAAGCAATCTCCTCCTTCTCATAAAGAAATAAACAGAAATGTAAGGATAACAGAATAGGAAGGGGTGTGAGAGGGAGGTGTAGGTTGTCAGTCACCCGTGCTTTGAAAGGACACGCTGAAGTTGATTCTTCAGAAAGGAAAGATTCTAATTTCCATCCAACACACTCCATATTGTTTAATGCTGCTACATGTATTAAAGGGTGTCGTTCTGGATGACCTCAAAACTGAAGTCCCAGATAATATATTTTTTTTATTCTATGGATTACTCATAAAGGTTTGATGACACAATACTGGTGAATGGTACTTCATTTCTTTGTGTTTCCCTTAATATCTTGTGGCAGGTGTTCCGTAAATGCATCTCTACTTGAAATGTGGTAAATAAAAGATACACCATAAAGACAAATAATCATTATAATAACCTGACATGTTAAATAGCCATGCATTGACTATTTCTAGTCTAGTCTAGTCTAGTCTAGTCAGGATCCCACAGTTATGTAGTTTTGCTGCCGTCTTGTAATAGATAGTGATAATATCAATAGGTATGCCTTGCACATAGTCAATACTTGCTTTTGATTATTTTTAAGTTCTTAATCTATTATTCATAACTTTAAGTATGTCATGTTACCTTAACAGTGAAGTATAAGTATACATTGTACAGCATAGGACAGGATCACACTATCTTATCTGAAAAGTTTCAGATGTTTTGCATTGGTCTTCAATTTTTTTTCTGTTCATTGCTTCATTTTGGAGAGATTGAAGGAATAAAAAAACCTGTTCATGTAACAGCGACAGAGAAGGATATGTGGAGTTTTTCTGTTTTTTAAATAAAACCTGTTTGCAGTTATGCAGCTAATGGATGCAATGCTGAGGGGTTTTGTTTTTTATTTTTTGGTGTTTTTTTTTTTTTTCTTTAAAAAGCATTTTTACATTCCTAACTCAAGGAAAACAGTTCTGAGTTTTGGTATCTGGACTTTGTAAAGGTCCTATCCTTATAAAGTGACAAAGGATACAAATGCAGAAAACTCCTTTGTAAATGTCTCTACTCAGGTATAAGACTCTAATTTTAAAAAGGATAATTGCTATTCACTGGACTTTTCTATTAATCTTTGTCAATCCACTTAAAGCATTTATTACACTATTTCAAGTATAAGCCACACACTTCCTTCATGTGAATTTATGAAGTTTGTGTGAATTTTTTGATAGTGTGTATACACCCTGAGTTGTATGAATTTGGTTTAATTAGGCCAAAACTATTACTACAGGCTATCTGGTGAGTATTTCCAATAGCTCTTATGTTGCAGGCCATCTGGAAAAGGATGAGCACAAACCACTTAGTCTCTACTACACTGCCTAGATCTTCCAGGTACTTGGGAAAGATAACAGTGTCCATAGTGGACTGAATACAAGAATCCCCAACCCACCTGTCAAGATTTTTAGGGGATGGCTTTCTCTGAATTAAATTCCAGCTCTGTATTATTGGGAAAATATGTCGGTGGCATGCGAAATTGCCGTAAGTGGAAGCCAGTAAACAACTGGCCCACTGCTCCCGCCTCTCCATATAACCTTTCCTGCAGGTTATTACAGAAGTACCAGTTCCCTTCCCAGCTTCCCTTCCCTTTGTTGCTTAAAGTCTTGGCTACCAAAGCTCACTCCAGAAACCACCTGCCTCTAATGATTCAGGTATTTTCTTTGTTAAAAGTAGAGAAGGACTAGTCATTTAGGCTATTTATATCCAGAATTAAATAGGTGTTAATGTGTACTGAAATAATCTCCTTAAAAATGCACAATTGTTTTCCTGCAACTCTGTAACCATCATCTCAGATGAGAGTTTTTTGACTGCCATCTTAGGCCATGTTATTTTAGATATCCTTGTACTCACACTTTTTCCTTTAACTGACACCTGCTTAAGTTATCTGCACAGCTATTAATGAAATCATGGTTACTGCCCACATATTTATGAAAAACACAGTAAGTGTGAAGAGTTTTTGCACATGCGAACAACTGAACGCTCCTGGCTTTTGACTGCTCTCAGAGTACCACATCTGGTTACCGCAACTGCAGGGTACATAATCCAAGCTGTGCTACAGATGTACCACTCCCTTGTATTAGTTCAGACAAGTGCAATCCTTCTTCACCAAGACAACCTAAAAATTGCCATGGCATGAATTTTTCTTTCTCAGGTGACACACTTTTCACAAACAAAGAACATCTGATGACAGCTGCATTGACATAGAACTGTGTAGGACCATCTGCCTCAGAAAACGTAGCTTCTCCATGTGCTATAATTCACAGCAATCATTCCTGAACTATTTTTCTGTCTGTTTGGACATTTTGAGAGTCAAGGTATTATTCATTCTGTCTCTCTCTTCCCTGTCTCCCTGACTAGTGCTAAATTCTAAGTAATCTATATCATTCCTTCTTAAATCTCAAATATTGACTGCCCCCCTCAAAGCCAAAGCATGACGTTTTGTGGCATCAAATCCCTCCACAGTTCCACTGTCAAGTAAGCATACAAAGTACTCCATGAGCAAAAGCAGGCAAGAATCAGGGCGCCAGAAACCTAGCTAAATCTTGAGTAGAAGCCTCAGTGTCTTCCTTCCTTCTCATATTCTAAGTGACTGTAACAACTAATAACTACTTTGATAAGACATTTTTTAAATTTTTTTTTTTTAATTCTTAGCATATTTTTTGCTAGTTGGCTATGCGTAGAGTGGATTTTGTTTGTTTCCAGTCCACTTCCACATTTCAGTTCCAGCCCCAAAACCTTTGGTCAAAGTTGATGTCGAGTCCAACTGAGGCATTGATTTTTATTTTCGGAAAACACTAATGTATTGAGGAAATTTAAACTTTATTAAATATCTGTCACTTAATTTGCCCTTAATAATGAGTCTTTGTTATGACTAAGGAGGGAACTGACTGCAAGATATCTGTCTCAAAATTATCTCCAGGATTATGAAACTGATTTTATTTTAAGATTGGCATTGTATCACATGAGGGCATATGTATGCAGGAATTAATAGCTGGTCAGTCATCTTGAACTTCCCTGCCCATCAGCTAGCACGCTTTGTTAAGAGAGATGCTTAATGGGTTGCTTTGCCTTGCAGGAGATCACCTGAGCAAGCAGAAGTTACATTGACTGAGGTGATCATTTGCTCTCTTAAAAGAGTCTGAAAAGAAATAACAGTCCACCCATCCACAGCATTCATCAGAAATGTTCAACACACGGCACGCCATAAAAACTGGACACGTACTTTACCTATTCTAAAAACTGGCTTCATTTCTAGAAATGAGACAGATAGACAGACTGAAGTTGAAAACTAAAAGTTTAATTTAAACTTTCAGTAAAACTACACTCTCTCATCCAGGCAGAAGAGGCTTTGCTTTGCAGGTAAGAGTTAAAAGACTCTGATATTCAGGGCCAGGAGTAAATCTGACAAAACCGACAGAACTGAAACAAGGCCCTCCATCCCACCTCATACTGATCTGTGAAAACAGTGGAGAGGGCAACACTGATACAGATAGACCAGCGGAACATTCATTTACCACAAGGATTTTCTGCCAGTACTTTTCCAGCTTAATTTTAATGTTTATTTAATCAACGTTTCATTTTTACCCCTCCTTGCCCTTGTGAGAAGCAGTAAGAGAGTTAAGTTGTTAAATAAATTAATAAACTTTTAATAAGAGGAACATTATCTAGTTCCTCAGATTCCTTTTATGGGTGAATAATTTTGACTTAAATTTTGAGGCAGATATTAAATTTTTCAACACTCTATACTATAAAGATTGTCACCAAAGTATGAGACTATTTCTTAGTAACATGACTCACAATTTAGGCTTGATGAACAAGTTCATCAGCACTGTAAAGTTATGGCACCCAATGCAAGATGCAGCAATAAAATACACCTTAGAATGAAAACCATTACTCAAGCTAAAATAAAGAGGGTAATATTGTTAATATTTTAAAACTACTTTACCTACTGTGAAACTTCTCACTGATTTTACAAAACAATTCCAATTTGTAATGATGTATCCACACCATAGAAATTGAAACCTAACATATTACAGCTTGAAAAACAAGGATTTCGATGCATTGCCAAAACAAATTATTTTGACTTGCTTTAAAAATATATGGAGGCTTCTTCAAGTATTATCATGGATAAGTCATTATATGACTTGCAGGTTCATACATCACTGGTCTTTGCTGTCAGTATGAAAAATAGGACTTTTTGTTTACTTAAAAAATTGAAATGCCATGATTCTGCTGTTGAAAAATGAGGCGGGAAAAAAGAATGTCCTCCCATTTTTGAAAAATGTATTTTTTATTGAAGCAAAAGAGATAGGAGGAGAAAGAGATAATGCATACTCAGGGAGGCAGACTGGTGTCTATTTACACAGGGAAAAGGCTAATAATAATGGGCGGGTCATTGAAGACAAAGGGACCGGAACAAAGTATGGAGCTGATGACAACGTGAGTCAAAAATTAAGGTCTCAGCCTACAGCAGACCCACCTTTGAATCCCAACAGATACATAATTAATAAAGGCATGATGAAATAAAATTCATGTTTCATAATAGAGTGAGACTCCCCAGTCTGAATGCATCTGTTAATAATAAAAAAATCCCTTCTGGAATGAGAGTTTAATAGTTCTCATTCATGCTTTAAATAGCAGATCACAGCAATAAATCA
The DNA here is from genome assembly GCF_964199755.1 of Larus michahellis. Taxonomy (NCBI): domain Eukaryota; kingdom Metazoa; phylum Chordata; class Aves; order Charadriiformes; family Laridae; genus Larus; species Larus michahellis. The sequence goes on from NC_133930.1 coordinate 61,641,413, forward strand.
GCATTATGATTTTAGGGGGTACAACTTACGAAATATAATATATAGTTTCTGGCATTTCATTTACTGTAAAATCGTTTTTAAATATTCTGTAATATTCATTCTCGGAGGGAGATTGATCAAATAATCATGCAAATACTAAAGTACAGCCTGCATTAATCTTAATTTTTTTTAATTTTTAAAAGCTTATGAAAAGTAATTTAGCTGTTGTGATGGGAGGAGAGATTATTTTGACAGACTTTTAAAATCTGTGGAATAATAAGGGATGGCCGTGCATGTGCATGCATTACATATACTTTGAGGCCCCACCTTGCAGCTGTGGAACAGTTGTAGTTTCTATTCCCAGACCTATATGACTAGGTCCACTTTGATAGTACTCAAAAATGGTTTATTGCAGGAAAAGTTTGCTACATTGAATGGTAGTAAGCTTTACATTTTGTTCATTCTCTTTCCTTAAATAACTAGCTAGTCTTCCTTCATTTGTTACCAATTTCCTACAGAAAATGTTAAGAAATACTGTCATTAGTACAAATCTTGAGATAACCTCCTTTGTTTTGCTGAGGTAAAACTGCCACTATTAAGAACAAAACAAACAAACAAAAAACAACAAAAACCCAAACAACCCCCCCCCCAACCAAACTACATAGTAAGTGTTATTGTGTTTTCTAAGCAAGGAGGTCTGTCTCAGGCAGCCTCAAAGGCAGACAGAAATGAGCAATGCCTCTACCAGGTGGCAGGAATCCCACTAAAAGAAGCCCATGATGAATCTGTGATTCCCACCTCATGAAGAAAGATAAACTCTCTGCATGTATCTCCTCCAATAATGAATAGCTGTAATTTTAATATCTGCTAAGCTCACGCCTGTGTCATTAATCCAAGAACAGGTCATGTTTCTAAAGCTGAGCAATAAATGTTTCCTCCAATCTCGTGATGGAAACCAAAGAAACCAAGATGAGAATTAAGTTCTGAAACAGTGTGAAGGAAAAGGAAAACTCCAGAAAAATTAAACCCCTTTTTCTGATATGGGTCAAGAGAAAATTATTTCTTTCACCCACCTTCTTCTGTGAAGTTATTTAAAAATGGAAATTGACATTCCTAGAGAAAATTTTTCAATTTAAGCATTTCAAGAAAAAATGTGACTTTCCCAGAATCCTGATTATCTTTGTAATTAGTCAGAAATATTGGCTGAATCTCCCACAAATTTTACATATTAGCAGTTATACTGGAATTTATTTTGTCCCTAAAATTAATTACTTTTTCTCCACAGTTGATTTCATTTGTAGCGATTAAGTAGATTGTGAGGTTAAAGAAACATATTTTTACCATTAGTCATCTGCTACACAATACATATGAAGACCAAGGGGAAGCATTAATAAATACTTAAAAACAAAACTCAAGGCACGTGAAAACTGTTTCCCATGCCTTTTTCTTGTCAAACCATGTTGAGACATTAGTAGGCTGAAAACCTTTGCCCAAAGGCATTACAAAAAAATATGCTTCTGACAAAACTGACTCAGAATTAAACCCACAGGGGATTCTCAGTTTTTGCTAAAGAATAAATATCTAACCATTCTTAGGAGGTTAGCTGATCACTAAGGGCATTAAATTAGATATTTCCTAGCAGAAAAAATGAGATGAGGAGATAAGTATTTTTATTTGTGTACATGCTTTCTTAGTATTATTTTTTTATTTTTGAGATAAATTCTGAAGGAGATCCGCCCTGTAACTCTGAAGACCTATCCCAAACATGGTTTGTGATAATAGAGAATGGGATCAATTGATCAAACCTGGAAAGGTGGTGAAAAGCGAAATGAAGGATAGCAGAACAGCTGCCCGGCAACTACTCAACAATACCGAGACTGGGTTTGTTTGTAACAATAGAAGAATTTGGACAATCTGTATTGCATACTCTAACAGAGAGTCACAGTGATTTCACAGAACATACACACTGCGCTTTTTCGATGTTCAGGTAAGTCTCGGGAAAAAAAAGTTGGAGAAAATTACACTACAAACCACTAAATGGATTAATATCACTCAACTGCGTGCCATAGACTTTTTAATACTTAGAGCTTGTGGAGACAAGCTGAGGAAGAACTGAGCATCAATAATGTTTGTGTATCAAGACTTAAAACAGGTTCCCTTAAGGCCCAGGAGAATGGCAGGCCCTTGCTCTGGAAGATAATCAGGCACAGGTGTTGAGAATCAAACCAGAGGCCAGACTCCTGCACGGCAGATTCAAAAAGTCTCCTACGCCAGAAGAAAGTGAGGGATGGGTTTAAATTCTTTACTTTTAAATGGAAAGTCTTTAAGAGGGAGAGGTGCAGAAAATATCTGACAATATAAAAAGTTGCTGTCCCCAAAGAAGCAGGAGAAGGATGCCGTCTCCTTTGAAGTGGGTCAGAAACTTTTGTTGCTGAGTTAGGTGAATCTGTCCTCTTCTTACAGAGAACTGATAATAAAAACTTGTTAAGAAATGCTATATGGATATGGTTGTGACTCTGAATCCCCTAGCTCACATAAACATAACCAAACACTACCACCCCTTGCAATGTATAGATGTTCAACAGAAAACTGGGCTTACATAAATGCTTCTTGGACTTTTCTTGAAGTGCTAAGGCTCTGCAGATGCCCAGAAATCTTCTGATATATTTTATAAAAAATAATTAACAGTAATACAAAATGCTAGTGCTGGTTAAACCAATTAATATTTAGCATATGTGTACGTATTCCTTAAAAGCTGTGTCTATTTCCTTCAGGTAATTTCATTAATAAATTCAGTTGATTAGGTTGATCCTGGTTTAGAAAAAGAGAGGGAAAAAAAAATCAGACAGCAACCAAACTTGAAAAACAGCCCTCTTCTATTACCAAGTTTCATTTTCTCAGCAAACTGAGGCCTGCATAATCATTCAAGGAACTCTTTTACTTGAATATTCTTCTCTAATCATTAAACAATTGTTTACTAAAATACTAGATTAGAGCTATGCTATTGGAAATCAGAATAACGGCAGTGATCTCAAGAAAGCTATGCAGACTTACCCTTTGTGACCACACACTTGCTTAAGTGATAACTTACTTATCAAAGAGATTCCACCCAGTAAAATGATATTCTATACCCATCTGTAACAGCAAGAAGTTTTCAATTTATCTGGATCTTCCTTAACGAACTGTTCTTGTGATTAAAAAAATGCAGAAAATAAGATCATTTTTCCCAGTTCCCTTTACCAGTTAAAATAAGAGCTGCAGAATAAACTCAAAAAGTTAGAACTCTTTCACGTTATCATTCTTAAGACTTTGTTTATGAAGCAGCTTTTTGTAAGGTGTAGAAACAAAGTCCAGACACCAGATACTGCCCAGTAATCGTTTAGAAGTTGTCCCACTTAATATGCTTCTGTCATTCACAATGCAGAAGCTCATACTCTTTTAATACAGACAGGTATGAAGTGGAATTATTTGAGACTGGCAAAGAAAACACATATACATCACAAGCATGCATATTGTGTATGTTTCATTATCAGCTCCTCTCTTTAAAAAAGGAAAAAAAAAAAAACCAGGATGGAAATGACTTCAGCAGACACTCATAAGAAATGTGTGCTCAGAAGTATGAATGTGTTGCTAATTCTTCTATCAGACAGGCCAACTGCAAATAATTAAATTTGGATTCAAAAACGCAAAAAAACAAAAACAACTGCTAAAGTGAAAATTAATTTATATATACATTTTCCCACCTTTTTCTTCCGGTCACCTGAAGCTTTTCTGCCCTTCCACTTCCTTTGGAGAAATGCAACTTTTCTCCCTTTTATCTCAGTAATTTTTCTTTTTAGGCCATAAAAGTCTTGTGGTAACCTCATACCATCTGAAAGCAGTCCCCTGTATTACTCCATCAGCAAATGTTCATGGTGTCTGCTTCTGGAAGTCAGTGTACTTTCACGGATTTCCACCAATATGAACCACAATGTTTTTGCATATCACACTTACAGAGTTAGGTTAGCCATAGTTTTGGAAAAAGAATGCAGAAATGCTTAATCTGATTTTTAATGCATTTCTGTTCTTTCATGTAGCTCCCCATCATTTTCAGTTGCTGTAAAGCATGTGCTATATTACATGTACTAGCAGAAAATACGTGTTACAACTTTCATGCTTTAAATATAAAAATATTGATAATTCTTTGTGTTCTGTATCAAATACTGATTCCGAAGGTAATTGTAATCATCCTGGGATACTGCCGTGATCCTGATAGGCAGACCACCCACCATCAAGGTGTTCACAATCCACATACCAACTCACCTGGACAAGCCCCTTCCTGCGCTACACCAAGCAACGCATCCACAGTAGCCTTCAGGCCCACATTGCACAGCGGGGATCCCTTGGCAGCAGGATAAACTCATCCAGCATATTGCAACAGAGGAGCCCACGGGAAGCACCCAAGTGAACAATGGTGGCCTCACCTTTGTCTACAAGCACTCCAAGAGGTTCCTCTGTGAACTCCCTTTTTGTTTTGACTGTAGAAATGATAGTGTTGTTTCCTCATAAGAAAGTAAAGTACTGTAACAGCTCAACTGACTGAGAGGGGAGAAAACCCTGTGATGGATGGGGACTACAGGGCGTGCCATGTGTGGATCAAAGTCCTGTTTGATGCTACACCAGCCAGGGCTCTCAGCATCCAAAGGGTCATAAGCTTATCTATGCTATTCTCTTCTTATAATATCAGCTCTAATAAACAGTATTTCAAATTATACCTTAAGGAGTCTAAGTGCCTTTCTTACTAGGATCATGATGGATTGGAGTTTCCTGTTGCAAAACAGATATTGGGTCAAACTGCCAGGTGAAAGACACCAGTTGCATTCAGCTGATACAACCGACAGTTCTTAAGTTAAAGTAGAGGATCTGGCCATTTGTGCCTTAACCTTCCTTTGGAAAAAGAAAATTATACATTGACCTATAGTAAATGAACTTATGGCCTGTGAGAACATTATTTTTTTCATGGCATTCAAAAAGGACCTGTAGCTAACGTGGTGGAGAAACCTGTAAAAGTAAATAGAACTTGCAGTAAAAGGACACTTTAGGAGAAGCAATGTTTATTTTAATGTCCATACTTATAGAATCATAGAATTGTCTGGGTTGGAAGGGACCTTGTTCATTGAATCCAACCATCTACCTAACACTGACAAAACCACCACTAAACCATGTCGCTAAGCAGCACATCTATCCATCTTTTGAATACCTCCAGGGGTGGTGATTCCATTGCTTCATCTCTGTCATCCTTATTTTCAAAAGTGGTTATCATTGGCAGCCCCAGGAGAAGTCCAAGGTAAATGTAGTTATTCAATTCCTTTCAATGGAAGTCTTTTCTGTTGACTCTGCTAATCGCACTGTGGAAATATGTATTCATTGATAACAGATTCTTTCAATTTTGCTTTATTAGAAAATACATTACAAACAATAAATGTGTTGTACCCAAATTCTTTGCAGTGGAAATTATAAGTAACAACAATAATTGAGATATGTTACTAAAAAAAGCTAATAAAAAATGGTAAATTTGATATATCCAGTTTTAACCTCAGGATAAGACTCATTACCATGCATAATGCTTTTTAAAAAATGGATATTGCAACAGAGATGAACAAAAAGTTGTTTTCATAGATGTTCTAAGCAACAAACATAATTTGTTAAATTCCTCCCATATTCATGCATTACTGCTGACCAAGTCATTTTGCTGTCACTGTTAGAGCAGAATAGAATGGTTGTTAAGTACATTTTTCAGTAGTTATAAACAAGTGGCAGTAGAAAAACTGTATGTGCTTATTCTGTGTGCACTATTGTTTACTCTTCGTGGAGTCTTTTACTGTGCAATAAAACCTTTAATTAATCAGACCTAGTCCTTGCCTGTGTGTGAGGAGTAACACTGTGTATCATAGTATATCATAAAACAGAGCAAATACAATACACAGGTAGATTCTCCAGTAAAGTCTGAGGGAGGGCATCATGTTTAGGAAATAAACATCACAGATCCACCTTCAAAGCCAAGGACTGAATGTCGCTGAATGTAATATTAAGTTGATGTTATTCATTTCGAAACTAATGAAAAATGCAGTAATAGAAGAGAAAGTCATTAAGCACTAATGCCCAGTGGTTATATTGCTCATGTGAGCAATCTCACAGGTAGTATGGAGGTACCTACCTAGTCTTTTATTATTACTTTTGTTTTGAATATATGAAAGGTGTAAATGGTGGACTAGTCCAAGGTACAGCATGGACATACTCACATGTATGAGGTACCTTGCCTTTCTGTAAGAGCATTCTAAACTGACTAAAATATATAAGTTACCATTGTTTCTAAGAGATTTAAGACATGATTGGCATCACAGCATTCCTATATTATTTTGCCGTGGTGCTTGAGTCATGAAAATATTGTAAGCCTGTAGCATGTCTTTCTTAACCTATTTTGTTTCATAAACTTTACTACAGCTATGAAAGCACGTAATTCTGACAGCATCTAGAAAGATGATTTCTTAAAATTCAGTTCATTTAATGTTTTTGAGTCCCCTACAATTTAATAGTCACAGAGACATTCCCTCACTTGTTATGCCCTTTTGATGCCTGTGGAGTTTAAAGAGTATTATCAAAGATATTCAATTTATTATCAAAGGAAGGACTGTTTTCTTAAGTTCATAAGGCTGTATTTGAGGAAAACTGTTGCTTCATTTAGCAGACATTATTTCATCTGCAGTGTGGCTGTTTTCCCAATTCTGAGCAACAGCGATGCCAAATGGGACAGATCAGCATGTTTCTTCTCAGTAATGTCAACAGGGGTTGTCTTTGCCTCTAACCTATAGACAAAAAAGGATTTAGGAGCTGTTTGTTAATCAGAAAGCATCTGCTTTTTATATGCTGTATGAACTTTTCTGTTAAAAATGTTACCTAAAGTTAATTGAGGAAGTGAGAGAAATAATGATTAAGATAAATTTCCTTTAAATAGTCACTGGCTTCTTTTGGAGCTTAATTTTTAGTCTTTAAGTTATAAAAAAATAAAAATTATACTTTCATTGGTAATGATCTTCACATTCTAATATTTTCTTTCTTGTGCTATTTAGAGAATGAGACACTCAAATGTGACTTCTCTGCTAACATTACTACTTGTATCTTCTGTGTTGTACAATGTGGCATCGAGGAGACCGAAAATCCACTATCTTCTTTTTTAATGATATTTTACCATATTGAAATTAAACACACACTTTCAAAAGGTAGGATCTGCTGTGCACATAAATCAGTTTCTTGCACATGCATTAGACTATGTATATATCTACCTAGCAATTTACATGCATGATTACTTGAACTGCATGCACAGTCACGGTAGAGATGTCACTGAGATGTTTTTGTTTATTTAATTTTGTCATACAGTGATTTTGAAATACCAAATTAAATATAAGGGAAACAAAGTTCTTGAGCTTTAATTCTTGGCAAATAACAGGGTTTTTTTCATGGTAGTGACTACTCTGTGTAATTACCTATGAACTTACTTACCTTCAATGAAATGTACCTGAATCTTCTTAACAATGCTGTAGTCTTCTGTTTATCTACCCAGGGAGCACTGGCAGTAATAACATAGAATTGCAGGACCTGCTCTACCAGCAGCCCTGAGCTTTGTCACAGAAAGATTTTTCCAAGATTATAAACCATTTCTGCACTTTCCTCTAACAATTTCTTGGCCATTTTGTTTTGTAACATTTTGACATGAAACCTGTGAAAGATTTGGCCAATATGGCCAAGTTGATAAGAGGTCGTTTTTTAGACTCACTGGATCCAAGCAAGATTCACTCAGTAAGACATACCTTTCCAATCCCTTTAATGAAAGAGGCCTTTGTGGAATTTTCAGGCTTGGCAAATATTAAATTAGTGATTTTTTTAAATTCACCTTGAAAGCTTTTGTTTTTTTCAAACTCGCCACCTCTCTCTCTTATCTTACAAACCTTAGAAATGCATTAATATTGACTCCTGAACATTATATTGGTTTTCAATTTTTTGAATTTATGTCTAAATTAAAAAGTCAAATTAGAAAAATTACTGCAACAATAACTCCTGATTTTAATTTTATACTGATATTTGATTTTAGAATCTTACAGAAATCAGAAGTCTGATAAAAGCAGAAGACAGGACAAGGATTCAGAAATATTAAGTCTTTGAAATGTATGCATTCCTTAGTCACGTGCAACATTCCTTAGCCATTCTATTATTCTTCACCTACTGATCCTTTCTGTTGTTTGGGTGTGGGGCGAGACGGGGTTTGTGTATTTTTTGTTTGACTGTTTATTTTTTCAACATCAGATTGAATATTTTAAAAATAAAAAAAAAATAAAATGGAGAAACCAGTGGTTGAAATGGTTAACAAGACAAAGGGCAGAACTGGAGTACCCATACCTGCAGCTAAATATCCAATGTAAGTTGAAGTTACATATACATCCTTTATACCTGCGATGTATATACTGAGAAACAGAAGATATTGCTATTCTTGCTGATTCTTCCCACACTGATGCACACTGCTAGATAGTCCCTATATTTTATATATTCACTATATACTCATCAGTTTGTGCTTTTCATATTAAAGAAAGGAAATCTGGCAACCGTCTTACTTAGCAGGAGTGAAAGAGCTATATTTTTTTATTTAAACTTGGTCACTACCAGGTTTAACAAAATTATACTACCATCCCAGTGCTTTTAGATTTGCTGAAGAACTGACCTAAGAAACTGGAGTCTACTCAAAGCCTATATATAGGCTTGAAATAAGTGGAAGACATGGAAGACATGCAATGCAAAAGGTTAGAAAGCAGAAGGCTAATTAACAGAAGTCTGTCAGTCTTCATGATCTGGATTGTTCAGATTAAAATTTCATTCTTACATCAGGTTGCTTCCTGGACATACTGAGGTTGAATGCTTTTAGGGAAATGGTACTTTAAGATCAAACAAGCTGGCTGACAGGAAGGCTTGGGCCTTGCTTCTGTGCAGTGTTGGAGAAACATCAGTCTGAGTTACAAGTATTCACCTACATAGCTTATTGAACGGCTCTGTATCCTGAGCGTTGTACGGCAGTGTGATCACTCACATTTGACCCAAGGCATGTTATGCAGTACATGGTATATACTGCAACTTGAGCAAAGAGAAGCCTCAAAGTTATGGTATGTAAGAAAATTGTTTACTTGTATGTAGTCTACTACTACAGCTTCAGATGCTGAGGGAAGGGAAGGAAACTCACTTTTTGTTAAATGTGTTAATTGGTTATAAAATAGTAAGGGAGAATAACAGTTTATAGAATTGCCGTATCTGTATGTCCTTAATTAGGGCAGTGGAAACACAGTCCTTAATCACTGGCCCAGCATTAGTGCCTAGTAATTTCCAGTAAGGTAAAAAATTTTGTCTTTCTATCTTCTAACTGCTATCTTTAGCAACAGGCAGATAATATAAGTTCTTGGAAAACCTTGCCTATTTTTAGTGCCTTTGGTTTCATTTTCACTGGTGGTTCTGTTTCACTGTTTTTTGATTCTTGAGCAGACATATCCTCTAAATAACCGAAGTATTAACACTTTCTATCTGAATACGTATTGCCTTAAGATAGGGATAAGGAAGATTATCTTCTCCTTCCTAGATTTGAAAAAGAAAAACAGCAACAACAACAACAAAGGTCAAGTACATATTCTAGTTAATTTTTCTAACATGAGTTACTTAGACACTTGCAGAAAATAGACAGAAACATTTGGAACAAATTTTATGAACTGACAGCCCTGTATAATATAATTATTAAAGAACTTGTAGAACTTGAGTACATACTTTTTTTTTTTGGCATTTGAGTACATAATAATATTTAATCATTAAAACCGCTGACATTTAAGAAAATAAACTTAAGCAAAATATTGTCTGCCATCATTGGTAATTTTTCCAATAAATCATTTTTAAATAAAATATTCAGCATATGTTGAGCTTAACAGGTTGGCAACGGCTCAGAACAAAACTATGCCAGCATTTTTATTTTATTTGCTTTAATTAGGAAAGCAATTCAGATTCAATATTTGCAAACTAACACAAACCTACAAAAACAACTCTGAAATTGTTTTATTGGAAAGTCGATTTTCTGCTGTCTCTGTGGGGTTCTTGAAATTTAATTTCAAGGTGAAGAGGTTAAACATCATATTTCAATATCATTATTTCCAATTGGAGGGCTTAAATATGTCTTATGTGTACTGATAAAATAGAATAATCAATAGAAAGTCACTGTTTTGTTCTCAAGTAAGAAACGATAAATTAATTTTGCCTTTGAATTATATGCAACTGAATTATACGAGATAGTCTTAGCAATGTTCTTTTTTTTTATTAGTTTTTTCAGGTCATTGATCTTACTTATAAACACACTATTTCATTTGTATTTACTTAAATCCACCTTTTCCTCTTTTTAAAGAATTCTTAATGAGCTGATTAAGATAAGTATAAATGGTGACATAATCATTTTAGATGTTGTTTCCACAAAACTTAATAGTCAGAAAACAGAAAACAGTCAGAAAACAGTACAATTGGACAAAGTACTGTAGGGTGCTGATATAATTTAACTAAGTACTGCAGATGGTAACATAGCCATAAAGGATTGTGCGGGTGGTGCTGTAGGAATAACATGCCTAGTTTCAGAAAACATTTGAATGGTAGATGTCTACACTGTGAAGCATATTCTTTCATTAAAAATATATAGAAACAGATTATTACCTCGACCTTTTATCAGCACACTTAATAAGTAGTATTTTTACCCCCTGGACAGATGGCTTGACCATCAAAGGGATTTTATTTTAGCATTGCCGTGCCGTGCTTCTTAGGAAGACTAATCATATCATGGTTGAGTGACTACAAGGGTCTTCTCCTGATACGCAATTGAACTCCTAAATCAGGAGGTTAGGTAGACCATAACTAAACTAAATCAAGTCCATACAAAATTGACAGCAAAGTCAGAAAATAACATAAACACTACAAAGCTGCCAAGTAGCAAAATGTCTTTAAGCCTCTTAGCATGTGGTATAACCATATACTGCCATATCTAACACAGAAAGTAATTGCATATAAGTATTTGCTACTGAATCTTTAGAATTCTGTTTTCAGTGAAATAGCTAATAGGATTTTCTCTAAGTCTTGAATTGCAGGAATGGCTATGTGACTTTGCTATTACACAAGATCTCCCACTTATTTAGATCCAAGCTACCCTATACAAGATGAGATCTGTTCTTTCCCTTCATACCAAGTGTTAGAATTCAACCCAAGTCCTCAAAGGGGTGAAGTTGAGTATATGTGCAAGTGCTTACAAATTCAAACCCAAACAAGGACAATGTATATAGTGTTACACTATTAAATGGTGACACTATATACTTCTATTTTATTAGCCCTGCTAGTGCTTGAATAAACCAAGATACTATTTTTTTTTTAAACCAAACTATTTGTCATAAAGTCAAAGTTGAAAATGATGAAAGACGTGGAAACTTTATAGAGTTACCATTATAAATAAACCTCACACCAACAAATGACTACATTTCACTGCAAGACTGTGGAAAATCTATTTTTAAAACTGAATAAACATTATCTGACATTAAAGGAAAGAGGCATATTATTACTTAAAATATTTTCACTAACGGAATACCCCATATCAGCATTCTGAGGTGAATTAATTTAGTTTAGTAGTGCAGCCTGGAGAATAATGTATCAAACATTAAACTCTCAAGATTTTGTTTCAAAGACTTCTAGTTAATAAGTCTCTGCTTTCTACTAAAGTTCATGGCATAATTCAGTACAGTTCTTACCTCTTTCTTCACAATAAGAGCTTTTTTAATGGAAAAGTCTAACTGTTAAGAACTGGAATGACTAATTTAGGTTATGCCATAGTATGCAAATAATTTAAAATATATTACCACTCCATGGAATAAAAAAAAGTAGATTTGTTTTTTTACACCTGCAGTACTTTATTCCAAGTCAAGAAAATCAAGCTGAAGAACAGAATACATAGAACTGTTACTCTATAAGTGCATATAGGGCGAAAAGCAATAAGAAGAGAAAGACACAGAGAAACTAAAAATCTTTCAGGGGTACATCTATGTGCTCTAAGAAGCATAAGCTTATATCATAAGAGAATTTGGACCTAAAGTAATCTGGGATTTTCTGCCTGTTTCAGTAAAAGGGAACAATATTATGGCCATGAAGTGGCCATTAATTTTGGCCATGAAGTTCCTTCTTCTCTTACCCAGCTATGCAAAACAAACCCAACTTTGCTTATATATACTTGATATATATATATGCTTGATATACTGCAATATCCACTCTTCCGTTCCTTAATGTTCTCACTAAGAGTCACACTGCAAGTTTTACTGATCTCCAACCAAAACAATCTCACTGCTAGAGGACAGGTGAAAAATTTCAAGATCTCCATACCTGATTTGTAATGAAAGTGAAGAATTTAAGCACATAAGAACACAACCCGCATATTCGCAACAACTGTGTAAGTGAAACACGTGTACAATAGTTCTTCAGAAATCTAGTTTAAGACCCAAAATTATTATCTAGAGATTTACCTTACCCTTGTATAAATGTATGGATGCTCCAAAACCAAAGTTCATCCTGAGTACTGAGAGGTAAGATTCAATACTACATTTATTCGAAAACATAAAATTAAACTGCCTGATTTTCAAAAGAACAAAAGACCATAGTGCTCATCAAGGTTGAATTCAAAATACTTTAAGACATTGTTGACATGGAAAAAAAAAGATTCTTTGTGACACAGAGGATTTATGCTCCCTGAGTACCGTTCAGTTATTCTGCAGTGGGGAATGAGATCCTCTGTTTGAAGAAAAGAGGTAATGTAATAAAATTTTAAAAAGTTTATAATCGAGGGACTAATTTTTGAATTAATATTAGAGTTACTTGAATTAAAATAAGTCACTGGAATTCATTTTATGATTTCTTAGCTTAATCTGAAAGTAGATTCATAGTTTTAAAATTCCTTTTTTCAAATCTATTATAATTTGACTGTTACCTTTAAATATTTTTATCTAATTCGATTTTTTGTTTGTTTGTTTCTGAAAGCATAAAGGACAACATTGAACACATTGTACTTGTTAAAAGAAACTGAATTTTCCTCTCCATTTTATTTCAATTTACACATGAAAGGTCTTAAAATCTTAATTTTGGTTGACTGTAGGAATGTGCTTAGTTCTACAGTGTCCAACTTTATACATTATGCTCTTATGATTAGTTATATTTATATTTTAGGCAAAAGCTAGAAACTTAGCCACATTGGAGGGATCTCTGGTGTGGCACTCAATTGTAATTAGGTAAGATTAGGCAAGGATTAGGATAAAAACCTTTTCCTATTTGATTCTAGAAACAATGATCAACACTTCTTTCATTGTTTGAAGATGAAGTGGAAATACTCAGCTATTTAAATTATTCTCAGCTCAGACTAGCTTAATAAACTACTTTAAAAGTACCCTGATGACTCTCGGTCACCAAGAACATTGCTCTGTCTTCCCTAATGAGCTTTTTGCAATGCGAGGATTTTGATTTATGAATCTTGAAGAAGAAATGTTTCAGGACAGGATTTTAGGAGTTAACTCTGTCCTTGCACCGTTACAGAATGTACACCATCACACTTGTGCTGAATGTGAGGGATTGGGTTGCAATCAAAGTTTTTTTCTGTCAACGGCACGTGAATTACAACTGCAAACCATTATGCCTGAATGTTTCTAAATGGAGCAACTGAAATGTAAACATTATCTTAGAAGATTTGACTATTCAACTGGAAAAACAAAGCAAAAGCAGAATAAGTAAAATAAAAGAAGTAATAATCTGAAAGAAAAGGAACACTGCATCTGAGTGCTCCAATGACTTGTTCTTTAAGAATCTTACACAAAAGCAAAGAATCTAATTGGGGTCACTTAATCACAGAATTAAAATGACACTAGTTTGGGTTCCTAGAAAGCAAGACTTCCTATAAAAATATACATTATTCCTTTCTCCTAAGTGTCAGGTGACAACTCCAGCCAGCTGGTCATTTGGTTATTAGAAAAAAAGATTGGACTTGGAAATTGACTTTTCCTCTCAGGGAAAGGCAGCTCCATGCTGTGATTCTTTGCAACAGGGGAGAAAAGCAAAGGAAGAGAAAAATGGACCTTCCCTATCTTTTCGTGATGTGCTTTTATATATGAAACTCTGCCTCATGAAATCCTAAACCATTAAAAGTGTCTAACTGTCTATTTACTGATCTGTTTCAGGTACGTAAGCCAAAAAAAGCTCCAAACTCTCCCCAACCTCCTTAGTGCTCTGCTTACTACAGGGCCAAACAAGTCCCAGCACCAGCGAAGAAAAAAGAGGGAAGAGAAACAGGACTGTTGATTCTGGTGGCAGCCAGCTGCTGGATTGGCTTATATGAGAAGAGAATACTTTTCACTGACTTGGGTTAAATTCAAGGCTCAAATTCTCTGCATTTTTGGCTTTTTTTTTTTCATCATTTACCAACAAAACAACATGTAAAAAATGATCAATATCATAGTTTTCCAAAAGGAGGGGATACGTGTTACAATTTCAGTCTGCATAATAGACAAGTGGTTGACACGAGTTGTTATTCTTTTTCCATCTAAAAAGAAAAACGGAATTCTGAAATTCCATCTCAAACATGGCATATTGATTGTATATGATACTGGTACATGTGGACAAGGAAAGCTGGGACAGAATTATTTTCACATCCATGACAAGAGCAAAAATACTTTAACTTATTAGTTCTGAAATTCCATTCATATATAGGGACTGCTAATAAAAGAAACAGCATGGAAGTTCAGTTGATTATGTTATGATAGTAGACATAAGGAACTAGATTTAGTTTATATGTAACTTACAAAGGATAATTAGACTATTCTTACATGCTGTAAGCATGTGGCAGATTTTTACTGTTATAAAGATACATTAATGAATAAGAAGTATCGTGTGTGTGTGTGTATATATATATGTATGTACACTATATATGCACAAGACAACTTGCAGAGGATTTGTTGACACATGAAACTCTAAAGAAATCATATCAGTTTAAAGTTAACAGAATAATTTCCATTTGGTTTGAGCCTCCTTAGTTTTTTATTCTGTCCTGTCCTTCCCTTCCCTTCCTGGAGGTCTCCTTAATCTTTGACTATCCTTGTAAGCACTATTCAGGCGAGGATGAGTTACCTTCACACAAGATAGATAGTCTGAGAACGGACAGTAGCGGAAAGCAATAAGGGTCCTTCAGACTGGCCTCTTGTTTTGTCCAATGTCTGCTTCCTCACTGTTGTACACCCTGATGTTTAAAACACAAGCACATTCATGGGGAAATTCTTAGGGCAACCTTTTGCAGCACCCCGTTCAAACTACTGTCATCTCAAAAAAGTTATTGAAACAATAGGCAGGCAAATGTGACCCATTGTATACTATGATGAAAAATAATGGATATAAATTTTCTGATGTCTCCTTCCACTCCCAAGTTGTAAATAAAATGGTAGTTAGAGCCAAAGAATAGTTCTTTAAAAAGACTCAATAATATGACATACTTTTTCTCCAGTTATTGCACTGTACTTGCAAATACAATTATGCACAATAAGTGGCCTAAGACAGTATTAGGTATTCCCCTCATGATAGATCTGCAACAGTGGTGGTAGTCATCATTTGTATGTTTGCATGAAAGCTTCAGTATGAAAGTATAAATTTTCATGTGTTTGTATTTCAATAGCTGGAAGAGTCCTTCACTTATGAATCAGTATTCAAGTACAGAGCATCAGTCCCTGCAATGTACAATTTTCATTTCTTGAGGGGTGCACAAACAGGTAGAAATCACCTCATGTTTGTGGAATTAACTGTAATACAGAAGAAAAATATCTTTAAATTCCATGTTTGCTCCACATAAAGGCTTCATGTTCATATTATTTTGCAGGCAGGTTAGAATGAGGATGTAATAGGATGGTAACAGAACATCCATCATTGTTTTTCACTTATATTTTAAATTTTAAAATAGATAATATCTCCCGCTTTACGAAACAGAGGTAGCTCATTTTAGAGATTTCACCTTGACAGTACACTATTCCAAGCAAGAAACAAAGCTAGTTATTTTCCATAAGTGACTTAGTTATTTTAATGTCAAAACTACTAGACGCTGGATCACTTTTATGATCCTTTTCTCAAAGTTGTGAAAATAAAAAGTATGGCGGATTATTTTCTAAAAAGAAAGATAATAAAAATAACTAAAAGTCATTTTTTATGAACAAGGATATTATTTAATACCTTTCTAGTATGCAGACTGAAACAGAATTTATTTTCAAGAAGGTGTATATGTGCTTTTATGTGGAAAATGGAGAAAATAAGATCATTATCAGAAAAGAGTTTGTAATTTTTTCTAATATAAAAAAAAAAAATCTGCAGGTGCTTTCTCTATATGTGAACTTCAGTTTAAGGTTAACAGCTAAAATTAACACATGGAATAGCTTCCAGTCAGTAAAACACTTCTAAAATAAAACCACCTTTGAAGTGATAGAGTATTTCTAAAGGCCACATTATGAACAAGTGTTCCTTGTATGGTATAAAATGTTTCTTCACTTTCTCAGAATCTTGTCAAAATTTAAATTGTACATATCCACTCCCCAGTAGGTCTGAGGAATTGTAGATTGTTGCTAGTACAGGAAATTAGACTATTTGAAACAGGTATGCATTCAAACCAACAGTAAATTGGTATTCTATCAACTCTGTCCTTATCCAGCTCTTCTGATCATACTGTAGTGGGGATGGCCAACACCATTCATCATCCAGTTCTCCATACTCATTATCTGAGGATGTCACAGAGGTAATGTGCTCTTATCTTGCACTTGTCGAGGGTAGAAGCTCAGCACATTGAAATGAGCCCATCATCTAAGTAAGCTGCAGAGTTCTTGAGTCTTCAAGAGTGCAAGACAGCTGAAAAGAGAGAAGAAAATCTGCACAACCTGCTGTGAATCCTTTACAGTAGAAGTGCAATGAATTTATTGAGTAAGTACCTGGATCTGCTGGTTTTTACATTGTTTACACAGGTAAGGTGCTGCATTGTGAATGAGGGATGAATGAGAACAAATTTCTACTTGAAGGCCTGAAATGTACCGTGAAAGAGAGAAAAGATATAAATTGCTTTTAAACTTGTGCATATAAACCTTCACAAATACTGCTATCCAAACCAAGAAACTCGACCTCAAGTTATTCTATTTTTTGATTAACTTAAGTAATTCAAAATTATTTTCACATTTCTTTTCTTGATGAGAGCTCTGTCAGATATCGTAGTGTGCTGGTCATCACACTCTCTGTTAGAAAGAACAACCAACCAGAGTGATGCAGTCTTCTTATTTTCACTCAGGCAATCTACATTGGTTCACCCAACACCATTAGGTCATGATCCTCTTCACTAAGAATTAATGCCATAACAAGGAAGTCCTAAAGCTTCTGTAAGAGATACTTACCAAAGTCTAATGCAGTTTCTGTAGAGTAGTATAAAAAAATTAGGACATTTTTTTGCAGATGATCTTGTGCACTTATCCCTGGAATCAGGACTTTGTGGCATCAGGATTGCCTTTTTGTTGCATTGTAAATTCCATTCTGAAAAAAATGCAATACAACTTTTCTCCTAACACCTTGTCTGTTTGTCAGATACCTCTGAAAAGTGTAAAGTCAAAACATGAATAAGAATACGGAAAATCTGAAGTATTATAACATTTTAGTTTAGGTACTTTTTCTTTTTTTAAATTTAGGGACAGATATGTGTAGACTCCAGTTAAACTGCAACAAAAATTGTGTCCCAAGAACTGAGGTTAAGAAATGCAAATCCATGGTACTTCTTTGATAGCACAATTCAGAGGAAAATGTAAGGGCATTAGAAGGAATTCCATGAAACCAAGCGCATGCACATGCATACACACACAAAAAGAGGAAAAAGCCATTGATGTTATCATCTGAGAAGACAGTTCTATAAAAAATGAGGTTTTCTAAACAAGCCTGCAGGTGAACAAATTTATGTCAGAAGTTATTCCTCTTTTGTAGAAATCCCTATTGCTGTATTGATTTAGGTCAAAAACAAATCTCAGTCATGGGGTTTAACACAATTCTATTGATACTTCAGCAGGCTGAGGAAATTATGCAAATCCTGTAATTACAGCAAACAAAGTAATTAGCTCTGCAAATGCAACAGATTCCAGTAAGAATCATTACGGACATGATCTTAAAGGAATACCGTGAGAATTAAAGTGTTCCAAAGTGTTTATGCTATATAACTTATTTTTATTACTTTGTATATTTAATGTATTTTCGTAAAGAAATATATTTAAGCCATTTTAACTGCATGCCAACTGATTTTTCTTGTAGGGATTACGGTAAGAAAAATGGGTTCTAAGCTAACAATGGCTCTTTACTACAAATTGTCACCTCTATCTGAAAAGATTACTCACAAAATTCAGACTAAGTACATACTTTAAAAGAAAAACGGCGGGTGGTTTTGATTTTTTTTTGAGGCTAGGGGCAATGTACAGGGTTTACGGCACAAAAACCTAGACTGCCTTTAAAATACTGACAGAAACAACAGGGGAAGGAAGAGGAAGAGCTAAACAGATTATCACAAAAAGAATGTAGAACAATGGACAAACAACCAGAGAACAGCCTGTCAACTCAGGCATAGCTTTTGTAGAGCAGCATACTTCTAGTAACACAGTTTTTCTCTTAGAAGTAATCATTTCGTCACTGACCAGCATGTCAAGCAGCTTTGGTCAAGACCAATCTCTTTCATCTTTAGTTATTGACTGCCAGTAAACTAAAGCCAGCACAGGCAATTTCTGCAAACAGTGTTCCTCAGCTTTAGTATAGGTGTTGTAGATCAGTGGCAGCCCTACTAAAAGCATTTGAAAGTTGATTGTAGCTAAGGTGAGGATAATATTACAGTAGTCACACTTTGCAGAAAAGAAATTCAATGGGTACTCTTTTTCTGAAAAAGTAATGAAAAAGAAATTAAATAGAATATCATTTATGTCTACCTACAGATAGACACATATATAAAATGCCAACCTTTCCTGATGAAATGTGTGACTTTTATATTGCTAGTTTAATATGCCATTTTTTAACATTACATTGATTTTAACTAAGTCATTACACAGAAATTTAAAAAAAAAGATTGAATGAGTTGACTTGCAACAACTCATAAAACACAGGAAAAGTTAGTCTCTGTATTAAGAAAGACTAATCATAGATTCATCAAGTCATTCACGTCAGACCACATATGTGTCTTCACTGTTAATTTAATCATTTTGCTTGTAAATCAAGCATATTGCCTGCAATGAAGTATCGCATATGCTAAAGTTGTGTTCACAGTTGGCACTACAGAAAAGGAAGAGTTAAAAACAAGAGAAAAAAAAATCATTGCTGAAAGGTAGGAAGGAAAAAAAAAAAAGAAAAGAAAAGATCTAACAACTCTGGTATGGAAGCTGAGCAGCTAAAAACAACGTGTTGGCAAAAAAGAAATAATCTCGTATAAGCCAACATATGGCAGAAATCAACGAAACCTCTGCCAGATAGGAAAACATGTTTAAGCCACAGGTTATCAAATAAATGCAGATACAGCAAAATCAAACACCAGAGGAAAACAAAAGCGTGGCTGAGGCAAAGGAAGTTTAGCCTGTATACACAGAGAGATAAAAGCTATGGAATAAAACAAAATGAAACGAAATGCTCCTCCTTCCCCTCAGACTTGCACGTTCTGTGCCTTGAAGGTATATATCAAAAGCCCATACAGACAAGAATGAAACCACATGGAACCACAAAGAGATTAATTTTATTTATTTATTTTGATTTCACATACTAAAAAAGAGGGAGTGGGAAAGAAAAACTCTGGTCCTTGTTTGTAAATTGCCTCAGGTAATTTTTGAAGTGTGGTGTATGTTACACTAAGGAAAACGATAAATTTGAAGCAAACCTGACAAAACTTAGACCTTTAGCAAAATGCTATGAACCACTAATTTCCCTTCCCCCATCTCAGCTTCACCTCCCCATCCACCTCTGCACCAAAAATAAACAAAATCCTGCTATTTTGGTAACATGAAAAGGATACAGAGTCCTGCTTCCTGGCAAACAGAGGGTCAGAAAATTCTCTCTAATCCTTTAAATACGAAGTGACTTTGAATAGCTTTGTAGGAAAGAACAGTGTTTATTTAAATAGGCATCTCTCAGGCTATTTAGCTTTCCTTTCTTCTGAACACTACCTTATGTTCTAGCTGGAAGCCAACAGACAGCAATGAAAATCATAAAGAATTAGCATCATGCACTCATGGCAAGAAACTGCACTTAACAGGTTGGCTGTTACATTTTTGTTTAGCCTCAGCTTTCAGATGGGCCTGAGACAACATGCCACATACAGAACAGTCCAAAAAATACCTGAAAAAGACAGACAAGCTGACCATTTTACGAGATTTCTAGATAATGATTCAATAGCAAAGAACCTGCCCTTCAACAAACTGGAGTGAGCACCTAGAAAACTATAGTATTTATAACATCCAAGGACCAGATATAATTTAAACAACCTCTGAGCTTTCCAGTTTTGAAAGGGTGCCATAACCTCTATACAGGGGCCATAACAGAGCTATTTCAGCTATAGATTAACCAGACAGTATCTTCTCCATGACTTCTTCTGGAAAAAACAGTTAATGCTCCAGGCATTCCTAATGTTATTCTCCACAGAGACTTGCATTATGCAGTAAGTAGTCTTCAGTTCTCAGACCAAATAATTTTGTAGGATAGAGCCTTCCTGACATGTCTTCTCATATTGTGTTTTAACAGACGGAGCAAGTGAAATTCCAACCACAAATTGGAAAGACTTAACTGTATATAATGCACAGTTGTAACCAAGATTCTCCTTGAATCCTCCTGGAATTGTATCCACTATAAAAGCTGAGAGGTTTCTTTTGCAATAATTATGAAATAGTTGCAGCTAAAATGTAAATAGTCTCGGTCTGTACTATAATGCACAAAATACTGGTTCTCCACTTCCAAAAGCGATACCACATATCTGTCTCTGTGGCCCAATTTTCATTCTGCATTCAAACTGAACAAACATGCAATACTGTACCTAATGCAAGAGTTTCTAAACATAAAAACGTTTGTGTTTCTTCTTGTGAAACTAAAAATATTTCTGTTCTCAAAATAACAAGAAAATAAAGAAAAGAAACCTGACAGAAACACATGTCTCTCAAGAACTGTTAAACTATACGTGTCTTTTCCAGATTTCATTGGGCAGCAATTTTTCTCGTGAATGACTTGTAAAATGTAGGTTATTCCTACAGCTTTGGGGAAACATTTGATGGATAATCAAACTCTAGCGAACACACCTCCTTCAAGCTCATGAGAGAACTAATGTTTGCCTGTTGGGGATATTTGATAAAGTGTAAGTGAAAATTGCTGCACTGAGCCACCAACCCCCAGAGGTAATGAGGTTTGAGTATCAGAGAAATGGAAAAGATATTAAGAGTGATGGAGAATAGGCTTAGTCCCAAAGGATAACTTTTATTTTAAAAGTGTGTGATTGTGAAAGTCACTATCACCTTTAATTACTCAATTAATTAAGCACACAATCAAAAGTTATAAAGTGGTTGATCTTTTTCTAAAGGGAGTTTACTCAATAGGAAATTTTCCAATGTGCTCACAACCTAAGTATGCTTACTCTTATTGCAAATACAACCAACAATCAAATCTATCACTTCCACTATTACAGTACTATTTTTAAACATTTTTCTGCTTAGAGATTTTCTGTATATGTATGTGAGCACCCATATTAATAAGAATTTCTAAATCCACATGTATATATTTTACATGGATTACTTTGTTAAAATATTCTGGACCTATGTCTAAAACACTTAATAGCTGACTGCCACAAGCTGTCTTTTCCAAGGGATTCCCAGCACACATGGACCATACTTCCCTATTAAAAAAGAAATAATCAATGCATTACAAGATGATTTTTTGCATTTTGAAGAATGATTTATGACAAATAGATACTCTAAATTCTGGAATAAAAACACCAAACTGTATTGTTCAAATATATGCTTGAAAGATTTTGAGTACATTAAACAATGTTAGCGGCAATATGCCCTTAAGTGCTTAAGAATATGCTGTTACTAACCACGTTTAGCTTTTGCGTATGATACACCACAACATTTTTGTGTCTATCTATAAAAAAATATTATTTGCCATCAGAATTAACTTAAACACAGTGGAATTTTCAGTTCCATAATTCAAAAAGCATACTTATAGCTATTTCAGAAAAAGGAATTATTTTGCTATAGGATGTATGGTGTTCCTTGTCCAATACAGGTTGTTAATAAAATGGAAGATGTTCTTGATATACCACTGTTGTGCAAGTGGTGGCATTATCATAACTACTGCATTTTCAAGCAACCTGTGCATAAATTATTAGTTAGGATGAGATTTAAAACAAGTTTTGTATGTAATTTGTAGACTTCCAAAGCACATTCTGAGTATTATGGTGGAACCAACATTCTCTTATTCTTACTTGTGTTTATAGGAGAGAATTTTTGATAAGTGACTTCCAGTGATGGACTACTGTTTGTGTATTTTCCAAATTGTTATTAACCATTATTCATTAAACATTTTTTTTTTAAGTATATGTTACTTCCAATTTTCCTCAAAACTATGACTACAACTACAATTACAGAATTGCATCAACAAATATAACAACACTAGAAAAACTAGTCTCAAACTTTTCTGGTCCCTTAAAACAAAATTTGTTCTTTTTTCTCTTGGTCTCTTTTGACTAGTGTGTACCTATTTTGTTCCTTCTCCACTCCAAAACACCTTCTATTCTGGTACCTGTAAGCTCTAAGTAGGGTTAATCATCATCTCCTCTTTTTGAACTATGATTCTTGCCCGTCTTTTCAGTTTGAAAAGATGTGTAAAAGCTGTACATTTACAAGTTATTGACTCTGGCTAATACATATGAACATGACCCAGTGATACAGTGGAAAGTTGTAGATAAGCTTCTCTTATTTCTACAAGAACACAGATCTGTAGAAAAGAGGAGAAGGAGAAGGGTCATCCTTATTTTTATAAATCAGATTTGTTCAACTGTAACTTTGCATTTTAAAAGCACAATGGAATGCACAAGTTCTTCATTCATCCTTCTCATATTTGAAACTGTGTTGCACAATATGAGATAAATTAAAGAAAACAGTAATGCTATTTGAGGATATAACCTGCAAATTATACTTAAGTGAAAAGCTTTCTTAAGATTGGATCAAATTTAATTCTCCAAGAAAAATCATAGATATTCAGAAAGTGTTATGTGAGGCACTTCAGTTGGTTTTGAATCAGGTTATCTTATTCTTAATTGAGAAGATCCTGTAAATATTAATTATTATATTAATTATTACCTGAACATGTGAAAAGTATTAGATACTTGCCATTTCTATGCCCTTATGAGGAAAGAAACCTCTTTTCACACAATTCATGTTATATGAAACACAGCCTTTGAAAGTGGATTTTTTAAAAAATTTTGAAAAAGTCAGTTCCTTCAAGGATGTTAGTTCTTATTGCATCTTTGTGTTTAATTGCCAAGAATGATGTTCTTTCATTGATTTGTCCAATTACTTTCTGAATCAATGTAAGATTTTGACATCTACAACTTTCAACCCATGGTGACAAGCTCCACAGGTTCCCCTTCCAACATGAAAAAGTACTTCTTTTTCTCTTTTGAAACTGTTATTTTGTGTGATGATTGCTTGCTCTTGTACAATGAGACCAGGTGGATAATAATTTATAAGTCACTTTCTTCACAATACTTGTGATTTTATATACTTCTTTCAGAAGCTATTTCTCATAACTCATTGGGAGAGATCATATAGCAATTGTGAAAAAAAAACAGACAAAGATTAATGGTGATAAGAATCACAGAATCATAGAATGGTTCGGGTTGGAAGGGACCTTAAAGATCATCTAGTTCCAAGCCCCCTGCCATGGGCAGGGACACCTCCCACTACACCAGGCTGCTCAAAGTCTCATCCAGCCTGGCCTTGAACACTTCCAGGGATGGGGTATCAGCAACTTCCCTGGGCAGCCTGTTCCAGTGTCCCACCACCCTCACAGTAAAGAATTTCTTCCTAATATCTAATCTAAATCTATCCTCTTTCAGTTTGAAACCATTACCCTTCATCCTATCTTTATGGTCCTTGATAAGAGCCCCTCCCCATCTTTCCTGTAGGTCCCCTTTAGGTACTGGAAGGCTGCTATGAGGTCTCCCCAGAGTCTTCTCTTCTCCAGACTGAGCAGCCACAACTCTCTCAGCCTGTCTTCATTGGAGAGGTACAGCAGCCCTCTGATCATCTTTATGGCCCTTCGCTGGACCCTTTCCAACAGGCCCATGTCCTTTTTGCGCAGACGACTCCAGAGATGGATGCGGTCTCCAGGTGGATTTCATGAGAGCAGAGTAGAGGGGCAGAATCACCTCCCTCAACCTGCTGGCCACATTTCTTTTGTTGCAGCCCAGGATGTGGTTGGCGTTCTGGGCTGCAAGCGTGCATTGATGGCTCATTTCTAGCTTCTCATCCACCAGCACCCCCAAGTCCTTCTCCTCAGGGCTGCTCTCAAGCCATCCTCTGCCCAACCTGTATTTGTGTCCGGGATTGCCCCAACCCAGGTGCAGGACCTTGCACTTGGCCTGGTTGAACTGGTTCGCACAGTCCCACCTCTCAAGCCTGTCAAGGTCCCACTAGATGGCATCCCTTCCCTCCAGCATGTTGACCACGCTACACAGCTTGGTGTCGTCAGCAAACTTGCTGAGGGTGCACTCAATCCCAGTGTCCATGTCTCTGACTAAGATGTTAAACAGCACCAGTCCCAGTACTGACCCATGAGGAACGCCACTCGCCACTGGTTTCCATGTGGACTTTGACTGCAACCCTTTGAGTCTGGCTGTCTAGACAGTTCCTTATCCGCCAAGTCATCTATCCATCAAATCCATGCCTTTCCAATTTAGAGACCAGGATGTCACGTGGGACAGTGTCAAATGCTTTGCATAAGTCCAGGTAGATGACATCAGTTGCTCTCCCCTTATCTACTAATGCCGTAGAGCAAAGAAGACAGTGGAGAAAAGATATCAAGGTAAGAATAGAGAAATTATTTTTCAGTACCATAAGAGGAGACAAGACAGGTATGACTGTAATATTCTTGCAGGAACAGAAGCTTGCTATCTGATGTCCCACAGTGATGTCACTTCTCACCTGTTGATCTTTTTGTGCTCATTCTGTCCTTGATTCTTCTCCTTTACTTTTGAGCCTCTTGTTTCTTCTCACAATAAAAGATATTCTCTTTCTTTTAAAAGATATTAATCCTTGACTTTGTAAGTCCTTTCCATTTTAAATTTAACCCCTTTTGCGGAGCTTACCAATAATGTCATTGTAGATAAATCTCCACACCAGGACTTTGTCACCTGGTTCAGAACCCCCTGCATACAATGTTCACTGAGGAACAAAGGAAAATAAATCTTTGTTTGTCCTTTTTTATAGAAGGTAAAACTTCCTAAATTTAGGGGAGAAGTAATTCAGTCATGTTTCCACCTTGACTTCCCTGTTTCTGTCTTTGCAAGGACTTCTCAGCAGTTCAGCCTGAGTTTAGGAATACAAAAAGGCATGTATAGAAGAGCTGGACACAGCATCTTTCACATACCTATGGTCTACACTAGAGACACTCGCATATCTTAGGCCAGAGACACTCACAGGTATGTTACATGTATGGATTTTCAGACAAATTGTAGGACAGAAAAGGTAATAGGCCAGTGGTCATGAAATTCTCTGTAAGTTTGAAGTAAAAATCAGCCACTAGAATGTGTTTGAAACACAGAGAAAATGCTGTGATATTCGCTTTACTACAGTTTCTAAAATAAATTTAAATGAAAGTCTCAATAAATGAAACAGATTTTTAACAGATGATTAACAGACTAAGGAAACCTTTTGAACCATATTTATCACAAAGTTTTTTGTTCACAGCTCGCAAAATCTATTGTCTTTTTATGTGTCTGTGTTCACAGAGATTAAATAATTGATTTGACGGTTATTGGTTTTAAGGTTTTGAATTAATAACTGAAAATGGAAGGAAGGAAGGAAGGAAGGAAGGAAGGAAGGAAGGAAGGAAGGAAGGAAGGAAGGAAGGAAGGAAGGAAGGAAGGAAGGAAGGAAGGAAGGAAGGAAGGAAGGAAGGAAGGAAGGAAGGAAGGAAGGAAGGAAGGAAGGAAGGAAGGAAGGAAGGAAGGAGGGAAGGAAGGAAATAACAGCTTTCCTTTATTGGCATTGCAGAAAATTGATTTTCTTAGAAAGCTCTCAGTAACTATCTAATAGCCAGAGTCTGAGTTTTCTAGCTTAACTACCTTTCTCTGGAAAACTGAAACCAATTTTCTTTTAATTTGAAGATGGCTTACACATTTTGGTGGGGGATGAATTTTTGGTACTTAAAGTACACATTTTGTCAAGTAAGTACTTTGAAGCTTCTTTAAACTGAATTAAACTGGATTACTTATGCGAAAAGATACCTAAGAGAGGTTTAATGATTTCAACAAGTTTAAAAAAAACATATTGCTTTTAATGCTGGAAGTTGTTATAGACTTTTCCGGAAACTGAGACACTTCAAAGTTTTAAAGCTGTGTACTGCTTACTGTGTAATCCTAAAACCAAGATACCATAAACAGAAATTATTGCCAGGAAAGTATTACCAACCCAGACAGAAAATTTTCTTCTAAATGAACACACAATAGAGAGCACCAGACATATTTCAGTAAATCAGAATGAAGGAAATATTTTCTTCGTGAGTGAAGAGTGATTTTTTATAATTCCGAGATGAGATGAGATCTCTGAAAAAAAGATGGTCCTTCAGTGCTGTAGTTTTCTTTATTCTGCCTGTATTGTCTTGTTAAATGGCTCTGGTGCTTCCTTACCAAGTGTAAGTTCCGATTCAACCCACCTTTTCTGATGTGAAGTTTAATAACTTCATATTGCAGTAGACATGGCACCATAGCCCCCCAGACACTGATATCCCACACTGGTGCGGAGATCTGCAGGATAGACTTCTGGAGCATTGCACAGGAGTCTTAAGAGACCAAGAGACTCCTGAGGGAGTGCTGACTCCCTGCAAGCCTCAGTCTGCTTCCAGATTTGACAGTCAGGTAGGCAAC
This sequence comes from Larus michahellis, assembly GCF_964199755.1. Lineage (NCBI taxonomy): Eukaryota > Metazoa > Chordata > Aves > Charadriiformes > Laridae > Larus > Larus michahellis. The sequence continues at coordinate 61,668,675 of NC_133930.1, forward strand.
AATGCTGTTCACCTTTCAACTTTTCACACAGTCACAGAATTATAGAATTGTAGAATCATAGAATAGTTGGAAGGGACCTTTAAACGTCATCTAGTCTAACCCCCCTGCAATAAGCAGTGACATCATCAACTAGATCAGGTTACTCAGAGCCCCATCCAACTTAAGCTTGAATGTTTCCAGGGATGGGACATTAACTGCCTCTCCGGGCAACCTGTTCCAGTGCTTCACCACCCTCATTGTAAACAATTTCTTCCTTATATCTAGTCTGAATCCTCCCTTTTTTAGTGTAAAACCATTACCCCTTGTCCTATTGCAACAGGCCTTGCTAAAAGGTTTGTCCCCATCTTTCTTATAAGCCTGCTCCTTTTAAGTACTGAAAGGCTGCAATAAGGTCTCCCTGGAGCCTTCTCTTCTGCAGGCTGAACAACAACAACAACTCTCTCATCCCTTCTCCAAAGGAGAGGTATTCCATCCCTCTGATCATCTTCATAGCCCTCCTCTGGACCTGGTCGATCAGTTCCATGTCCTTCTTATGTTGGGGGCCCCAAATGGGCAGTACTCCAGGTGGGGTCTGACCAGAGCGGAGTAGAGGGGCAGAATCACCACCCTTGACCTGCTGTCCACACTTCTTTTGATGCAGCTCAGGATATGGCTGGCTTTCTGGGCCACAAGCACACATTGTCGACTCATACCCAGCTTTACCCCCAAGTCCTTCTCAGCAGAGATGCTCTCAATCCCTGTATCCCCCAGTCTATATTGATACTGGCATTTTCCCCACCTCAGGTGCAGACCTTGCACTTGGCTTTATTGAACCTCATGAGATTCAAAGAGGCCCACTTCTCAAGCCTGTCCAGGTCACTCTGGAAGGCATGCCATCCCTCAGGCTATAAACCACACCACTCAGCTTGGTGTCATCCGCAAACTTGCTGAAGGTGCACTCGATCACGCAGTCTATGTTATTGATGAAGATATTGAACTGTATTGGTCCTGATATGGAGCCCTGAGGGACACCAGTAACCCCCATCTGGACATTGAGCCATTGGCCACTACCCTTTGGATGCAACTATCCAACCAACTCCTCATCCACCGAACAGTCCACCCATCAAATGCATATCTCTCCAGTTTAGAGAGAAAGATGTTGTGGGATACCATGTCAAAGCCTTAGAGAGATCCAGATAGATGACATCTGTAGATATTCCTTTGTCCACTGATGTCATCACTCCATTGTAGAAGGCCACGAGGTTGATCAAGAAAGACTGGCCCTTGGTGAAGCCATCTCTGCTATCTCAAATCACCTCCCTGTCCTCCATGCCCCTTATCATAGCTTCCGGGAGGATCTGTTCCATGATCTTCCCAGGCACAGAGATGAGGCTGAGAGGTTGGTAGTTGCCAGGGTCCTCCTTTCTACCTTTTTTTAAAATGAGTGCAATGTTTCCCTTTTTCCAGGTACCTGGCTCTGGGCAATCAGCTGCTCAGGGTCTTATTCATATCATGTCTGCTAAAGGCTTTCTCAGCTGCCTCAGCTGCCTCTGCTGAGAAAGGTGAGCTGGCAGCATTATTTACTCATGGAATATTTTGATCAGGATGCCGAGGTGGATAGCCCTAACACCTTCCCCCACAGGAAAATTATCCTGGACTGGATTTTGGTGGCTGCTCCTGTTAATAGATTGGGTCAAGGAGGTCCGGACTGAAGCTTGCAGAAATATCACATAAATTGGAGAGGGGAATGAATAGTAGACAAAGGTAAATTACTGGGTACTTAATAAATCTGAATCCTAGAATTCATCATATTTAAAAGCAGAAAGAGAAATCAAGAAAAACGAGAGGACATGTGAGGTATATAAATCAAGAAGATTACTGCTACTAAAGTCAGTAGATTAACCTCAAATTTCAAATGATTGAAAAATTGGTAAGTATATTGAAAATGAAAGGAAGATGGTGCAAGACAAGAGGACGCGTAATGAAGGATTTTACAGGCTCATCAGAAATATAAATTGGAGAATACTGTAAGCCCATTAGGGAAGAAAAAGATTTTTCTAGCTAAGAATGTGTGCATTCCTTAGAAATAGTGGTTTATTTGTTTCAGTTTGAGCCAGAGACAGTAAGGGCTAGCAAATTATAAAGTCAAAAGTTTCACCCATTGGAGCATGAAAGACAGTGGGAAAAGGCGACATGTTTATAAATTGTTGCTTTTACTATTATAATTATTATTAATTACAAAAGATCTGGCAGTCTGTGATGCACCTACAGTAATTTTTCTGTTAGACCTACAGTGAAAGTAAAAGGGTCCTGTATTGTGTCCAGTTCTGTTCACCCTAAACACCTTGCTGGAGGAATGGCTAAAGGAATGATTTGCAAAGACATCTACAGTACTGCAGCAACTGCATAATCTGGGTTCTCTCTTATACGCTTACTTTAGTTCCAACACCAGGAAAGCTGCAGTAACTGCAGATAGGCATCCAATAGTTGAAATCATACTGTTATAACTATACTTCTGTTAGTCCCCCAGGTAGATATGCTAAAAATTCATTTATATATGCCGCATCACACTTTTGCTGGCATTATAGATCTACCTATCGAAAACAGTCTGTGGTAACAGTGTAGTAATTTTGAATTTGGCAGATTTAAGGTCAGGTTCCAAAGAAACTTTGAATTTTGTGTAAGGGATCTTGTACACCTTACCTGGCAAATAGAAAAGATACATTTGAAGTAAAATAATTTTCAGAGTCTCCTTGTTTATAGTCAGCATTGATGTATAGTCTACATGAATGACTAGCATGAGTAGATTTTTTATATGTCTTCATAAATTTTATAAACTTATCATCCTTATAGTTTTGATAATAAGCCCAATTTGTGAGCTAGTTCTTTATTTCAAAAAGGGTGCAGTAGTAACTTAAACAATTCACCCATTTTAGAATTCAGACTGGAGTAGAAGTCAGTGAATACCTGAAATGAAACACAAAGGTTGGCCCAGCATAAAGGAAAACTTTTTAAAACATACACTGTGACAATAAGAACATGCTTTAAAAATGAGGTTCTGACTAAAGCAAAACGTACTAACATATGCAGAGGTACTACTTCCAGCTGAAGTAAACACTAACGTGAGAGTAAGAGTTCTAAGAAAATTACACTACAGGGATTTAAATCTGAAGATTAGATTGGAGTCAGGTGTCAGGCTGAACTCAGTGGGCTTGATTTTTTTTAGGTGAACTTTTTTTTAATTTAAATTTTTGAAAAGACTTTTTATCACTCAAAGAAGATTTATTACTGAAAGTAGGCCAGTGTGTTCTAGCTATGAATCTAGCACACAAATGACAAAAACAAACAAACAGAGTTACAAAAAGTAAGCAGCTGCTTGAAGATCTTGGTTGAATCACAGTTGACAGAACATGATTCAAAAATCAATATGAAAATATTTGCCTATTTAGAGCCATTTTTTTATAAAGTGTATCAAAAATAAGGTACTGAGACAGAATTAAAAATTCTCCAACCTGATGAATAGACAATGACTACCTGGCAGACATGTCCCAACACATTGTTTTAATTAGAGGCTGATTCCTGGTCCATATGGTCAGAAGCCCAGAATGTAGACTTAGTAAACCACTAAAACTTTATTTGATCATTGTTGTGACTTTTCATTACAAAAGAGTGTTGTATAAAAGAATGGTTAAAGTGTTGATAGTTTAAGCTGTATCCAGAATAGGAGCACTGTATAATATATACATGGTGCTTTTAGTATGGACAGTGCTTTAATTGGGCTTTATGATATCCTTCAGTATGCAAATTAAAAAAATAGTGTACTATGTTTCTAATAATACAGCAGGTACCATAAAATGGGTGAACAAAGATTTGTATTTAATTTGAGATTCTGCTAGCATCATGAAGCACTCAGACTGCACTCTGTGGCTGATCATGACTCGTATTAGAAGTTATAGAAATGCACTTCGTGTGCAGAGCCTTATAATTCACAACTGGTTTTTGTTTATGTTCCATTAAACACTCTGGGCTGTTGAATATACCTTACACGGAAAAATGAATAAAATTGGAGATCTAAAGTAGGTAATGTCTCAACACTGTACCAATGAAATAATACAGTTGTTGCCAAGATATATATGGTTTCTTTGTGTAGTTCACCTTGCAGTTGCTAACTAGACTGTAAAACAACCCTTTCATTAATGCTGGCCAGGAGACAGGCTTACCTCATTAGTTCAGATTTGTTAACCTATTTGTCATAACACTTCAGCACTCAAACTGGACCCCAGCCATCGTTCTGTTCCTCACACTCACGTTCCCAAGGTACAGGTATTCTATATGCCTTTATACTTCACACTGTTGGTATAACAAAGCAGTGTCATCGCTTTGGTATGCTACAATCTGTTGTGGAACACAATGTGATAATGAGAAACAGTGAATAAGAAAATTATTAACTCCTTGTTAATCATTTTATAGAGTCAGGTTGCCCCAATTTATGATTTCTCTCCAGAGACAGTGAGATTTCATAAATGTACACAGACAATCCTATGCTGGGAATCTGAAACTATAAGAAACCTTAACTTGAACTAACCCCAGAGAAAGCTGCATAATCTTGGTCAACACGTCACCTGCTCGGTTATTTTTTGCAATGCCATGTCTATATCTTTTCGAAGAAGAAGAAACTGCAGAGAAACTCTGCATTTTAGGAGGGTGCTGTATTACTACTTAAAACAGGTCATCACATTTAGCAGACTATGCAGTCAGACTTATCTATGTTCTCACTGTGCAGAACTATCCTCCCCTTTTTCACACAATAGACAGAGGTAGGCATTGTTCCTACCTTCATCCTATACATTTTAGGATTTATTCATAGTTACATACTTACAGGTATATTAATAGCTCATGATTCTCCTGTATCTTATTTATTATTTAGTTACAAGCAAGGATAATTTCAGGGCAGCATTCACATCAGGATGGTGTTTTCTGGAATTACTTTTGTATCTTCTTTTTTTCCACTGCAAAACAGATTTCCCATAGTAGTAACCTGTGACACTTTTGCTAACAAAATGTCTTCAGGGTGAAGGTGATTGATCACACTGTGAAGTCTCAGACTATGATGGCTTTAAAGAACTTAGTTGGAAAATTCCAGCTTCCTGAGGTGAAACTGTCTGCCTAAGGGTGTTGCCAAGTGTCATTTTGCAAGGGTTAAATTGCATCAGGTAAAACCGCACTCATTTATAATGCTTTCTTTTTACCAAACAGGAACTAATTTTGCAAGTGCATATTATTTACAGATTTCCGAATTATTATGTATGTGATTATCTTAAACTTTTTATTAGCGATAGTGGCTAAAGTAAGTATTATGGGGACTCAATTACCTAACTTGATTACCATGTGTGAAGAACAGCATAATTATGAGTCACACACATAGTGAAGCATTACATAGTATTATGAAATGTTGCAGCTGATTGCATGTGAGTCTGCATAGGTGTTTACTGTGTCATTGGGTGAGACAAGATTGCCCTGTGTTCTTTGTAAAGTGAGTTAAGACCTTGAGGGATTTTTTTGTGAGCGACCAAAAAATGGGAAATGCTGGTATACAGTTTCAGCCAACCAAGCAACACAGCTCAGTAACATCTGAAGGTAAGGTATATCTCAGGTAATCTGTAAGGATTAGGTATAACCTCACCTAGACCTTTTGTGGACCTACTGTCCATGAATTGGTCTGATTGCTGAATCAGAACCTGCTGCTTTTGAACCTACCGATCTTGTCTGCCTGCGGCAACAACTTCCAAAAAGTTCATGTAGGAACTTGTTAGTAGATTTTGCAAGTTCACTAGCTCTCTGTCTTGATAGAGAAGGAGTAGAATTTGTTCTGTGGAAAAATTTCTACACTTTTTCCACGTACTTTGTACCCAGCATAGGATTAAGGCTGATAGACCACTTACCGGCCTTTCACAGAATCACAGAATCACAGAAACTTCAGAGTTGGAAGGGACCTCTAGAGATCATCTAGTCCAACTCCCCTGCTAAAGCAGGATTGCCTAGAGGACATTGCTCAGGACTGCATCCAGGTGAGTCTTGAAAATCTCCAGAGAAGGGGACTCCACAACCTCCCTGGGCAGCCTGTTCCAGTGCTCTGTCACCCTCACCATAAATAAGTTTTTCTGTGTATTTGAACGGAACTTCCTATGCTCTGACTTGTGCCCGTTGCCCCTCGTCCTGTCGCTGGGAACCAATGAAAAGAGTCTGGCACCATCCCCCTTCAACCCACCCTTTAGATACTTGTATGCCATAATAAGGTCTCCCCTCATCCTCCTCTTCTCCAGGCTAAAGAGTCCCAGCTCTCTCAGCCTTTCCTCATAAGGGAAATGCTCCAGTCCCTTAATCATCTTAGTTGCCCTATGCTGGACCTGCTCTGGTAGTTCCCTGTCCCTTTTGAACTGGGGAGCCCAAAACTGGATGCAGTATTCCAGTTGTGGCCTCACCAGTGCAGAGTAGAGGGGGAGAATGACCTCCTTCGACCTACTGGCCACACTCTTCCCTATGCAGCCCAGGATTCCATTGGCCTTTTTGGCAAACACAACATTTTTCCTTACCAATCTTCTGATGATACGTCCATTTTCTGCTGTTTCCTCCCTTTCAGATATCATCTGATTTACCAAATGCTGTCTTTGTGCTACCATTTTGCAAATAAAACTAGTTCATTAACTGTCTGCAACACTTTTGAGCCACAGTATATTTGGCATGGAGGAAAAGTGCATCTTCATTTTATCTCTTGTCAGATTAACCTTGTAAAGTTCCTACATATTTCATATGTAGGATTCTGATTTACTTTGATGAACTCCCATTACATTTTTGTTTTTATGTCTGTTTTGGCTCAAGACATTGTTATTCTCAGCATGAAAGTACACCCTTAAGTATACTTCCACACCTAGATCATTTTAACTGCTAAATAATTCTTAGGGGCAAAGTAGACTTGATACATTGATCTTTATAATAAATGCACTACTCCATGCTATATGTAAAGGGTCCCTTCATACCTGCAGTGTGTTGGTGGATATGGACCAGATGAAGAGTAAAGTCAAGACCCTGAAGTTTGGGAGAGTGAGCTTTTAGTACAGAATTAGTGGATGAGACTACCTGGGAAATTGCCCTTTGGGACAAAGGACCTGAACAGAGCTGTCAACTCTTGAAGGACATTTTTCTTAGAGCACAAGTGCACAAGAGCTCTTGATTCCCACATGTAAGAAATCAGGCAAAGAAGGCAGGAGACCATCACAGCTGAGTGAAGACCTTCTCAAATGTAAGAAGGAAATACAGAGGCAGTGGAACTGGGGACATATATCCTTAAAAGAATATAGGGATGCTGCTCAAATGTGTAGGGATAGGATCAGAAAACCTCGGGCACAGTTGGAGCTGAACTTGGCAAGGAATGTGAAGAATACTAAGAGCTTCTATGGGTATATGGATCAGAAAATAAAGATTAAAGAAAATATGCCCCCTAATAAATAAGCAAGGAGAACTAGTGAAAACCAACATGGAGAAGGATGAGGTACTCAGTAATTATTTTTTTGCTTCAGTTTTCACTAGCAATCAATCTTCCCACATCTCTCAAGTTCTTGAATCTCAAAGCAGGAACTAGGGGAACAAAGTCACTCTCCTTGTAAGATAAGATCAGCTTTGAAACCACCTGTCATCTGAACATACACAAGTCCATGGGACCCAACAAGATGTATCCCAGGGTACTGAGAGAACTGGCTGATATAGTTTCCAAGACACTTTCCCTCATATTTGAAAAGTCATGGCAGTGAGGTGAAGTTCCCAGTGACTAAAAGGAATATAGTACCCATTTTTTCAAATGGTGAAAAGGAGGACCCTGGGAATGAGCAACCAGTCAGCCTCACCTCCGTGCCCAGTAAGATCACAGAACAGACCATCCTGGAAGTTAAGTTGAAGCAGGAGGCAGGGAGGTGATTAGAGACAACCAGCATAGCTTCACCAAGGGCAAATCATGCTGAACTACTCTAGTGGCCTTCTACAATGGAGTGATTGCATCACTGGACAAGGAAAGAGACCTCTGTAAGGTCTTTCACACAGTCCCACACAACATCCTTATTGGTAAATTGGAGAGGCGTGGCTTTGATGGATGGACTATTAGATGCATAAGGAATTGGCTGGATGACCACTTTCAAAGAGCTACAGTCAGTGGCTTATTGTCCAAATAGAAAACAGTAGTAAGTGGTGTCTCTCAATGGTTCGTACTGGGACCAATACTATTTAATGCCTTTGGTAGTGACATAGATAGTGGGATTTAATGCATTCTCAGCAAGTTTATAGATGACACCAAGCTGATTGGTGCGGTTGATACACTTGTTAGAAGGGATGCCAGGGGGATCAGAAGGACCTTGACAGGCTTGAGGAATGGACCCATGGGAACCTCATGACATTCAATAAGGCCAAGTGCAAGATCCTACACCTGGGTCATGGCAATCCCCAGTATCAATACAGTCTGGGGATTAATGGATTGAGAGCAGCCTTGAGGGGAAGGATTTGGGAATACTGGTGAATGAATTGGACATAAACTGACAATGTGTGCTAGCAGCCCGGAAGGCCAATTGTATCCTGGGCTGCACAAAAAGAAGCATAGCCAGCAGGGTAATGGAGGTCATTCTCCCCTTCTACTCTGGTCTTGTGAGGCTCAACCTGGATTACTGCATCCTGTTCAGTGGTCTCCAGTCCAAAAAAGACATGTTAGAGCTAGTCCAGAGGAGAGCTCTGAAAATGATCAGAGGGATGGAATACCACTCTCCTTCAGAGAGAGGCTGAGAGAGTTGGGGATGTTCAGCCTGGAGAAGAGAAGGCTCCAGGGAGAGATATTTTTGTGGCCCTTCAAGATATGAAGGGGCTTGCAAGAAAGACTGAGACACTTTTTACCAAGGCCTGCAGTGACAAGAAGAGGGGAAATGGTTTCAACCTGAATTATGGTAGCTTTAGATTGGACATAAGGAAGAAATGTTTCATGATAAGGGTGGTGAGAGACTAGAACAGGTTGCCGAGAGAAGCTGTGGATGGCCCATCCCTGGAAGTGTTCAAAATCAGGCTGGATGGGTCTTTGAGCAACCTGATCTAGTGAAAGATGTCCCTGCTCATGTCCCAGCCCATGATCATTTCCAACACAAACTATTCTGTCATTCCGTGACTCTATGACTACAAACGCCTCATCTTCCCACATTCCAACAATTTTAAAATTATGTGTATTTATTTTCCATCTTCAATTGTGAATCAGAGACCTTTATAAAATACACATAGAGGTGCCTAAAATCATCAGACTGTTACATAGCCATGTAAATGGCTGATGCACTAGGAGTAATGGTCAATGGCTACATTCATATAAGCAGGAACATAGTTATGCAGCCTACTTGGCATTTTGTCCAATAAGAGGAAATTGTATTTCTTTTTGACAAAATCATGAGTGTCATCCATGCAAAAATCTCTATATCAAGACAATAAGGTTTACGTTACCCACCTCAAACAAAACCCAAAGCCATTTTCTAGTTACTTATTTGATTTTCAAAGCTCAACTCTTTTTTAAAGGGAAGTTTATAATCCACCACAACTTTCAGTTCAGCAAAATAAAGCAAAAATATATAGACGAGCAAATAATACTACAATGGCAGGGCATATTTCATGTTTTGATCACAGTTAGAATACAATTAACACTCTCCCAATCTCACTGCTTTTTACTCTGCTCCCAGAACCCTTCTCAGCTGCCATCATAGCATCACACTTTGTTTCATGAACTTTATATGCTCATGTATGTACTGAGAATGATTTCCCCTGCTTTCAGCTCCTTTATTTATATTGTTGACCAGTTCATTAAATTCTTGGAGGATGTGATGACGGAGATAACATTGTGGCAATACAAATAGCCATTCAAGAACTTATAGTTATTACATTAATAAAATGTCACAGAAAGGACAAAAGTTCTGAGAGAGCAGATAGGTATATAAAATTAAAATTATGTCTACCAACACAAAGTTATTTCTCAGTTCTTCATTCCAACCCAGTAAATTTTGACAATAATATTCATCTTACATCAATGATAAATTGAGACAGTATTGCTGTGGTAGAGCAATACCTAGACCACAGTCGAGTAGAAACTATGGAAACGTTTGTAGTATAAGATATTATTATGAAGAATGAACTATTCTAGCTTTTAAAGGAAGACCTTGCTCAAATATCTTGCTCAAAAATATGATTTTATTCTCTGAATTCCTTTTGATACCAGATAATGGTCAGTTCTTTTAACTCTTTTAATCCTGAAGATGAATTTGTGGCCCTATTAAATTGAAGAACTACTCTTTTAAGGTTTTTAACCAAGTTAAGGTTTCACTTTTTTCTGTCTGACTCAAGATAAAATTTATTTGAAATTTTATGTTGCTATGTTTCTTTTCAAAACAGGGTTTTTTTATACATTAATATGTAAGAAGAATAAACAAATTCTTCTTCAAGTAATTTTTTAAAACTCTGGGGTTTGTACCTGTATGTTATGCTCTTCTGAGGAATATTAGACTTCTGGGATGCATGAAGAGTGTACCTTAAGATTTTCATCTTGTCAGTACTTTGCTTTGTATCAAATAAAACATGCATTATCTGAGTGTGGAGTTCATGATATTTATTATTGTTCTTACAGTAGTATGGCTCATTTGAATACAGTAAATCACTATGATACATAACCATTGGCTATAAATTAATAAATAATAAAAATATCCAGTCCTGTAGGTTCTTTGTATGATATGAGCAGCCTACAGTGAGTAGCTTTTTAACCTTTTACTCAAATGTCATTTTTATTAGATAGGAGCCAATAGATACTACAGATGATTTCATATAGCAAGCTTAGAGTCCCTTATCTGTTTCAATTTATTTTTGTAATTCCAAAATGATTACCATTTGAACATCACTAAAAGTAGGTATTTGACATCGCTGCAAAAATCTAGAGCACACATGTTGAAACCTTTGTAACTTCTGCTGCTGCATTTATCTCAATGCCATCAGTCAGTAATTTTTTGATGGTGCTACAGAAACCAAGAAGAAGAAGATGACAAGTCCTGTTCATGCTGGGAAAGTGACTATGTTAACCAAATTTTTTGGATGTGTTTTCTGATGGTATTGCTTAAGCAAATGAATTTTGTTATTTTGCAGCTGGGCCAGATACTAATAATGTTTTTACTAGACTGGTGGAAACAGTGGTGTTGGGGGCCGCTGGGCCACTTCATATTTATAATTTCATAGGCTGAATAATGATCATAATGTAAACATGATCAGTCACTGAACTGACTAGCACAGTGTCAGAACAGAACAGAATTTAGTCTCGGTAAATACTGCCTTAAACTCACAGCCTGTTAATTTAGAATGTGAGAACACAGACTGATATAGAATCCTAGCAAATGGATCTTCTAAAATATTAAAATATAAAGATCAATAGGATGGAGATGAAATGTTAGTAACATTAGTAAGCATGTGAATGAAAATAATGTTGAGCTTAAGCAAGATGGTCTTTTATTGTTTGATACCTTACATATAGAAACATTATCAAACCTAAACAATGTTATTATGTTTGCATGTTTGTATACAGAGTCCTGTAATCTTTCTTCAGACATCCCAATAAGTCATTTCAGATGCTGTAAGGGATTTCTCCAAAACTTGCACATACAAAGACATAAGAAACTTTTCAAAATGTCTCTTATTTTTTAAGAAGCAGAAAATCATTGGATTGATTACTTTGTTCTAAAAAAGAAAATCAGATGTTCCTAATAATAATTTTAAATGCCAATATTCCTAAATATTGAAAATAATGCATTTAAGAATGAATTCTTGAATGGAAAACTCAGTTCTTGATAGGAAGACACAACCTTTAGTTATAGGATCCTAAAGTCTGAAGGTGAGTCAGGCCATATTAACCCTTTCTCTCCTCATGGATTGCATGAAGACTCTTAACCATGGCTGATTATGTTCTACGATACACATAATTGTATTTAGCTCCAATTGGAGTTTTCAGAAATTTAGGGACTCCAGAATTCAGGAATATCTTCCCAGTTTTTATAACAGTTTTATTTCAATATAAAACATAAAATTATTTTCTTACTTAAAAAAAAAAAAAAAACAAGGAATTAAGTAACTACATCTTTTGTCAAGATAAAAAAGACACAGCAATGAAACAGATTCATTGGCCAATCAGATGCTAAATTAGAAATGGAGAAGTGATATGAGTTAGTCTTCAGAGGCTTAATAGGCTATCTTTTGAGGAATGTTAGTTTCAAGAGAAGAGAAGTTAAATCTTAGGTTAGAATCATTGCTTGAGCTTATTGAAAAACAATAGAGAATATCATCTTTTCAATGTACACACAAGGAGATAGTGGCTTTAATTACAAAAAAAAATGCAGGAGGAATGTTAGCAGCCTGAGGGTATAAATAAGGCTGAATTATTCATCGAACAGCCTTGCTCATTCGCTGTATAAAGAAAGGTGATTAAAAAATCTAGAGCTGAGAAAGGACTTTCCTCTGGTTTCTTCACCAAGTTACAGACCACATATTTTTTCCAGCTTGACATTAAGAAGCCAGCCCATCTCTTGCAATGAATGTAGGAAAAGGAGTTTGGTAAGCTACAGGCAATTTTCATTTTCTTTCAATTAAAACAAATAAGGGTGAGATAAAGAATAGATGATCGCTGTCTACTATAAAGCGCATTCACATCCAAATCCTAACATAAGCAGTGGTAGGTTTTGGGCTTTGTTTTGTTTCTAATCTGAAATTAATTCTGGATGCAAAATAATGTATAGACAGCAAAATAACCTCAGGATCATCTCGATGACCAGATAACATGAGCTGTAAAATAAATTTCATAACTCAGAAACTGTCTTTTGATTAGCCTTCATCATAATTCTTTAACTTAATGCTATATGTTGCACAGAAATTTGAAACGGATTCCATGAGATGTAGTGGGGAAGATCTAAAAACATTGAAATGGCTGTAAGACAAACAGGAGGAAATTATTTATTTCCTAAAATAAATGTAAAGAACTTCATTGGGATTAAACCCAAAATTAGTTAAACATGCATGAAAATAAATACTTATTGCTCTATTGAAATCAACATTTAGATTGAAATAATTCAAATAATTTGAATTGAAATTCAATTAGAATTCAAACCACTTTGAATTGGAATAATATCTCAGTTAGATCAATAAGTATTGTAATATTATTTTCTACATGGAATCTATAGCTCTTTCTTCTATTCCATTTTAAAAAATCTTGAGTGGAAAGGAATACCTGGGTGGTAGGCATATATTCAGTCTGAAGAATATCTGAGAGTTCCTATATGATATGGCAAGAGAAGTTTACTTTCTCGGCATCCTTAGAATTTTCAGGCCACAACGGAATAGGAGAAATGTCTTTCATAGGAAAATAGCAAATTCTGTCTTTGTCACTTAATTTCAAGATTTGATCGTTCTATTTAGCAAAGGAGAGCTTTAGCATGTGGCAATGGTTAGAATAAATAAATCTAGTTTGTATTCTGTGACTTAATACATGGAAATTCTTTGGAAGATTTTAAGAAAGACTTAATCTCTGCCAGGCCAATGCTCCTTATAACATTTCCTTGCCTAACTTATTTTCTCTAAGAATACTAAACTTAAAACACTTGAAGTATTTGTGGTTGTTAAACACCAAAATACATGTTTACAGAAACCTCAACCTATTCAGACAACAAATAATATGGAGACATAAACTAAATATCTCTGAAATTGCAAGATGAAAGGAAAGCTCACATGCATCAATAAGAATGAGTGCAGGGCTTCCCCTCCCACCCAGTGAACCCATTACTGATGACATTCTAAAGATTAATTTGTGCACATGTTATATAAGCAATCATAGCTTTTCATAGGGAAAGATAGCCTACTGTTACAGCAAAACATCTTAAAACCTAGGAAATAGTGGGATTATTATCTCTGATGATTTATTGTTCCTAGCGGCTTTTACCTCCAGTGAACTAGATTCAGATGCTTTCTTTGGTTGAAAGAGAAAAAATACGTAATAGGCTTGATTTAAAAAACTGATGAAAATCCATCTACCTAGCAAAATTGCCCTGAAGATGGTATGCTTTTGTGCATATTTAAATATTGATTTCACAGCAGTCGTAGAAATTCATCAGATCAGAACTGCAATGTATTAATAGGGCTGTGTGAAACAAGACTGAACAATAGCTCTAAGCAATTGCATTTTTCCCTTGTTTACATGAACATTCCTTTTATCCCCTTTCATTATTTTCAGAGAAAAAGAAATTAACAAAATGCAGGAATCTGAAATGTTTCCTGAAAAGATTTGAAAAGACTCTTCTGAAAAAAAAATTTAGGGTTCTGCTCACCCACTTAAGCCTTAGGAAATTAATCTGTGCCTCATCAGTGTATTAGATGAGATATTTCTCATCCTTTTCAGAGCTGGATTTTCATCCATTCCTGCAAATCTTAGGTTTAACGTTGTGTGCCTTCACCTATGAATCCACAAAGATTTACAGATTTGCATACATGTACACACCTTCTGGGGAGAAAAGAATACTACTGTGAGAAATAAAATGAAATTGTTTTTTTTTGGTTAAGGTAAGGTTAATGTTTCCAGCATGTTTTGATTCTCCAGAAAGAAATTCTGAAGGTTTTTACACGTAGAAATGGTTCTACTGAAATACTTTCTGCTGAATACCCTGCAGAAGGCAGACAAGAGAAAAATGCATATTTGATTGAAGCAGCAGTACTTTAAAATAGTTTGAAGTTCTCCTACTTATGTTTTCTCTTTCATGATCAAAAATCTTCGTTTCAATGACACAGAGGTTATCATACATACATTGATCTGCTGCTCACTGCCTGTGTCTGGGCAACGGAAAGCTCTTCATAGACTTAACACTAAAAAAAGAATTATACAAAGAAAATTGTGAAAATACTCCCAACACACCTAATAACATACAGTATTCTCGGTACTCTTTATGACGGTGCAATACTGAAACAGACGAACTGTTCTTCAAAATGATGAACACAGACTAATGTTGTTATGAGTAACAAAATACTTTTCCTACCCATGATTCAATTTTAATGTGTTTATTTTTTTAAACAATGAAACATTTTTCAATGGCTGTATTGTAGCTGGTTTTGAGTGATCTGTCAATAATGAGTTAACATATCTTGATAAGTAGCATTTGTTTTGACTTGCTTATATTTTATTCTTAGAAACAATAAAAGAAATAGTAACAAAAGGAAAAGGCAAAAAGATTAAATAGGCTTTTGCTTTCTGAGAGAATCTCTGTAACTGTAAAATCTCTGTAAACTGTAAAAGAAAATTCGATTTGTTGCCCTCTTTTTAACAGCATTCTTAAGTCACTTTAAGATCAGGTAACTGTGTACCTCACAAACTATCCACAGGCACGGAGATTAGCGGCACCAAGACTCATTGTCACTTTATAGTACTAGTTGTTTGAGCAGAGCTTTGTACTGGTTTCTTGTATATTGCATATGCAAAATTGTTTTTAATGAGGCCAGTGCTCTTTTTTTTTAATGTTATGCTTTTAATTCCCTTCCACAGTGGTTAAAACATAATCAACCACTTAATTTACAGCACACTTTTGAAAAGAAATATAACTATACCTAGCACAACACAAATTAAGTTTATAGGGCCTTCTTCACGATGTGTCGTGTTTGTTATATACCTCAAATGGCCAAATTCTTATTTGTATAATAAATGATATTTATTGCCTGTAAAGTTCAGGTGTACATGTGGAATGGTTTTCAAAGTCAGAGAGATCTGCTATGATGAAGGAAGGGAAGAGTTGCAGTCAGACTCTGCTTATCTTAGCAACTTGTCTAAGTGCCAATGGGTCCTCCTAGGATCACTGTCATATTCAGGCTATATGAAGTTGTATGAAAAATTTCCTGGTGGATGGACAAGCAAAGGTTTAGAGAGCTATAACTTGTTTCTCGATGGTACTCTTTGCCTGGTAGTTCTTCACAGAGAAAGATGGAAAATGGACAACGTTTATTTTCAAGGAAGGAAAAACGATTAACAGCATTCACCAAATTTGTGAAGTTTTCTTCTGGATGTTACTATCAAATTTTCAAACTATTAGTTAGTCTGCCATTGCTGTCAGAAATATGTGCATACATCTTGTTATTTCATCAGAGGGAAATGAAGCCCCATTTAAGATCAATATACTTGAGGACAGCAGTATTCATATGCAACATTTTAATAGATTTATCACAGAAAAAATTGTTGGATTTGTTTTCTTCCAAGTTTTATAGATCTTGATATCCCCCCTTGTGATCTCTTTGTGTCTAACCTACAAGAATACAGTGCGTTCAACCTAGTGATTGAGATGTGTTTGAATTATTTTCCTGTGGGGTATTGCATATATGAAGGAGAAGTACGAAATAATGTGAAGTTCTCCAGCAAAAGGTGAGCAAATTTTAAGGGAACATTCTCACAATGCTACCCTATACAAGTTGTGAAGCTAACCTTGATACTTGTATAGCACATGTCCCTTAAAATTACAGTCAGTACTCCTATTAAATTTTTCAAATTATACCTTCTGCTACTAAAAAAAAAAATCACTGTACTGGACTTCTCAGGTTTTATTCAACTGTTTCACCCAGCCACAATGCAGGTCTTGGTGTACATTTATTTTCTGAATTATCTGTCAGTAATCTCATCTCTTTACGTTAGTCTCAGTAAAGCCCCTTAGCAGCCCAAGCTGCCGCTTTTCTGAGTCATTCTGAACTCTGCCTGCTCTCTTCCACCTCTGTACTGACTGGCTCCATTTTTTTTTTATGTGATAAAGTCCACCAAAGCACTGAACATTGTCTCTTCCAAGCTGCAGATCTACAAAGTGAAAAAAAAAAAAAAAACAGCCCTACTTTTAATGTTTATACTGCCATTTCTGTCAAATTCTCTATCACAACCTGTTTGCATGATTTTCTGTCTCTAATAGCCATCTAGTTTTCTAACCAGCTCAAGATTTTCAGCCCTTTTAGCATAGTACTGTAATTATAGCTGTCCACTTGTCCATTTTGTTTCTGTGGTAAACCTCTGACAGGACTATTTACACAGAAGAGATGTGGGGAAGAGAGAGAAAGTAATGGGAGACATCTAGGATCAACAAGCTTCTAAACTGTTAATGGTCTTTAAAAACCCATTGGAAAGAAGCTCAGTGAAGGAGAAAGAAAATGTAGACGCTTCATAGATCTTAGGTGAGACAGCATTTTGTTTTTCCCCACCCTAGAAGTTCATATTGACCTGTTTTTAAATCAAATTAGAGAATACCAGTTTTCAGATGAGTGTAGTGTAATATAATGGAAATAGAAGAAAAAGGAAGGTTGAAAATGAAGAATGTGACAGTGTCTATTATAAATAAGACAGAAGAATGTCTCAAAATAGCAAGAGAAAGCAAGAAAAAAAAACAACATTAAACTTCCAGGTACGGTCATTTTTTTTTCTGAATAGTTTATCAATTGTTGTTTGGTGTTCTACTTAATCATTACCTTCAAGCCACTGTCCAAGTTACCTTGGGTAGATTTGAAAGGTAAGACTGTGGGTAATGAGAACTCTGTCAAATCAGAAGATATGTATTCTCTACTTAAGTATTAATTTTTGTGCTTGGATTTATACAACTTCATGCTGGGATTGAAGAGGATCATGGTCAAGATGGTCTGAACTGAGAACTGATGTAAAGATTGGACTTCTCATGTTCCCATTCAAAAAGTTTTTTTCAGAGAAAAAAAAATGTCACATTTGAAAGTTTAGCTTCTTTTTAAACTGAGATATGTCCATAATTTCCTGGGTCCTATATTCTTGATGTTGAGTCATTTTGTAGTAGCACTATTCTGTGCATGTTCAACCTACTCGAAGAGAATTTACCTCATTAAAATAGTTCTCTGAGGTAGATGTTGGAGCATTGGTATGATTTTTCAAAAACCTGTAAGGTTTAATAGGCTGAAGTGAAAAAATAAGTTTAAGTCTGAATAGCTTCAGATGGCAATTAAAGACCTATTCAGACAATCTTAGATGGATGAAATTATTACCTTAAATATTTCAAGTCTGAATAGGGCTTGATATTGAAGGAGGATGACCACTTTGACTCAGACTCTAAAGGACATGAATATGTGGAGAGACTTCATAGAATCATAGAAAGGTTTGGGTTGGAAAGGACCTCTAAAGGCCATCTAGTCCAACCCCCCTGCAATGGGCAGGGACATCTTCCATAGATCATGTTGCTCAGAGACCCATCCAACCTGACCTTGAATGTTTCCAGGGATAGGGCATTTACTGCCTCTCTGGGCAGCCTGTGCCAGTGTTTCACCACTCTCATGATAAAAAATGTATTCCTTACATCTAGTCTGATTCTACCCTTTTTTAGTTTTAAATCATTCTACTATCATTCCAGGCCCTAGTAAAAAGTCCTCGATGTACTTCTGGAGTCTCCTGGATCGCCAGCAGCTCACTGTGCTAATTTTCCAGGAGATGTGGGGGTGGATGAAGTTCCCCAGCAGGATGAGAGTCTGCAAACACGATGCCTCCTGTAGCTGGAGTAAGAAGCCTTCATCAATAGGGTCCCCTTGGTTGGGTGGCCTGTAGTAAACAACTAGAAAAAGGTTATCTTTGTTGCCTTGGTCTCTGATTCTTACTCATAAGATTTCAGTCTGCTTGTGGCTAATTCTTCAGACAGCTCTTCACACTCTATCCATTTCTTGATATTTATATCCATTTCTTAGCAAACCGCCCACCCTTCTTCCTTGCCTATCCCCTCTGAACAGCCTGTAGCTATTGATAGCTGCACTCTAGTCATGGGTTTTGTCCTACCAAGTTTCAGTAATGACAAGTAAGTTGTAGCTGTCTAGCAGCACCATGGCTTTCAGCTCCCCCTGTTTGTTGCCCATGCTGCATGCATTGCTGTAGAGGCACATCAGCTGGACTGTTGGCTGTGTCATTTTTTTAGAGAAACACACTTTAGTTCCTTCGAAGTATTTCACTGTTGTTTCCCTGTTGGCTCCTATTACCTTAGGAGCCCCTGGCTCATGTCCGTAAGACTTCAAGTGTGCTCCACAGTACCCAGCTAGTCCCAGAGCAATAAGCTGAGGGCCCTCGCTAGCACCCGTTCCTTCTAACTTTGCCATGTTCTCCCATGGCTTGTCACAGATGAGCCTGATATTAGCCCCATCCCCCTTCAAGTCTAGTTTAAAGCTCTGTCAATCAGATCATGAGCTCACTTAGAGAAAAGATGAATCCCATCTGACTTCAGGAGGTCTGGTGCCATGTAGACCATCATATTATTTAAAAACACAAACTTCTGGTGGTGATCAGCCACAGACCCTTGCATTAATAGACTGAATCCAACTATTCCGTCCAATATTGCTGCCTGCAACTGGAAGGGTAGAGGAAAAAATTACCTGTTCTCCAGATTCTTTTATCATCCTTCCCAAGGCCCCGCAGTCTCTTTTGTTTGACCTTGGACTATGTGTTCATAGTCCACCCATAGGACCCATAGTCCACTTCATCACCACCTGAATGGAAGAGGAATAATAGGTAATACTCCTAGGGCTGTACCAGGCTAGGAAATTTCCTAGCGATGTCCTTAACCCAGGCCCCAGGGAAGAAGCAGACTTCCCTGAAGGGAGGGTCTGTCTGGCGTATGCGACGCTCTGTTCCCCTCAGAAGGGAGTCACCCACAACTATAACTCATCTTTTCTTCCTTGTGGAGGTGGTCATGATAGAGGGGGTAGGCCGTTCTGACCTTGGAAACTTGTCTGCGGTAGATGGACCATCCTCTACATCATCAGTTGACTGACCTTCCACATCCAGAGCCTCATAACTGTTGTATAGAGGCACCTGAGAAGGCGAGGTAGGTAAGGACGGTGTTCACCTGCCTCCCCGAGCATAGGCTTGCCTCCACTCACTCCCTTCCTTTAAGTTACTGACTTCTGCCTCATGGAGGGAGGATACAGGATTCCCTTGATCTTGTTTTTTTTCTGGTGCATGTTCCTGTTTCTGTCTCAGGGAGGGCAGAGCATAATTCCACCACTTTATCTCTTTCTCAGACTCCCTGATGCTCCTTAACCTTTCTACTTCCTCTTGTAGCTCTGCCACCAGGCTGAGCAGATCATCTACTTGGTCACACCGCGCACAGGTGTTCTTGCTACTGCCATTAATTGCTAGTGAAAGGCTTTGTCGTGCCCTGCACCCTGAGACCTGGATGGCTGCATGTTTTTGTGGGAGCTTTGTCTGGGTTGCCATACCTGTTCAGCTGAGTGCAAAGGACATAGCTTTCTGCTGGGTGGATACTATAGCTAAGCTCCTTCTGGGAGGGTGATGACCAGTTGAACTGACCTTTTGAGCATGTGATGATGGCTGGTGATGACAAACTGCCAGGTGAACTGCTGCATGAGGCCCTGCCTGATGCCCCACGCCCTGTTTGCCCACTCTGCTGGCAGTACTCTTGGTCTCTTGCACTCCCGGAGCTACTTTGTACAGGCATGGAGGGGGTGGTCACGGTTGCTCTGGCAACACCCAGGCCTCATCAGCACCTCCCGTGAGAGCTGTTGGCTCCTGGCTGGTCTCTCCACTGCCCTGACACTTCACTACTGGTACAACTCCGGAGCTGCTCACCTCAGTGACTGATGAATTTAATTATACTATTTTAATTTTGATTTCCTAGCTGTTTTGAATGAAAAACTAAGGTGGTCATGTATTGAAGAGGTTAAAAAGAGAGAACATGAATTCAAAGGCTGCACTTCCTTGACCTTCTGAATTGCTCCCAACACTTGTTTCAGTAACATGATAGAGCACACAGATGTTTGAACATGTCATGGTGTAGTGTGTTCGTTATGGCTATGTGCAAGAGGTACTGTTTGAAGTTAAACCTGACACCATCCAGCAATGTTGTTTTATCTGATAGTACCTTTAAAGCAACGTGGCGTCAAAGAATAAGTACTCTATTCAACTATAATAACATAGCAATACTAAATCGAAGAAAGATTGTTCCATAATCAAGGGGAGCACACTTCAGAGTTTGTAGTTTTTCTGATGTGGGAGTTCGCCCAGAAGAAACGTGAGCCTTTCAGGGAGACTCTATATTGTGTCCTGGCTTCAAAAATAAATGCATTAACATTAAATTCTGATTACTTTTGATCTTAATCAGATCATGTTTCTTTTTTTCCTGAAATATAATGTGACTAACTAGAATAATTATTCATCTTGCTGGTTCTATATAAAGTCACTATAAGGATAGCAACGTCATATTTGTTGAGGCTGCTTAGGCAAAGCAACTCCTTCTTAGGTAATCTTTCTTCTGCTTATACTATAGGTACATGTTTATGTCTCAGCAGCTTCACATGGATGACATTTAAGGTTGCTTGAGGAGACCACGTAAAACCTTTTCCACTTTAAGAAACATGCAATGGAAAATGCAGTATTTTTATCTCATGGGCTAAGATTTACACAGCCATTAATACCTTAACATTCATGTGAGTGGTATCTCAGTTCTCTCATTAGAGCTAGTTGTGTCATGCATTATTTACTAGGATAAAAAAATGTTTAAAATGGCAGAAATTTTAAAGTTGTCTCCAGAAATTTCAGATTATACTAAAGTATTGCAAATCATTATCTACTTTATTCTGTAAGTTGCCTATAAATTGACAATTAACAATGAACTATTTGCCTCTTTTTAAAGATTCACATTCCAGGCATCTTACTGAAAAATTATAAATCTATATCTTTGAAACAATTCAAAATAATTAGTAAAAGCAAGGCTTCTCTAAGACTTCTATTTCATATAAATGGTTAAATGATCATATGCTATCATACAAACATTACCAGATTTTAAATGTCAGGAATTAGATAATTGGTTTTCTAAAACAAGAAATTGCTTTTCTAAAAGTATATTGAATTTTAGGTCTATATTGTTGTGCGTATAGCTTTTTAAGACTGTATGAAAAAGCCACAAACAAAAGAATATTCTTTGGCAAGCAAAATCCACCAATATTTTATCTGCCCCCAAATGCTGCTGTTGTATTTCCAGTACCTAGAGCACACTGGTCAATTTACAATATCCGAACTTCCTGCCTGTATGGATTGAACTAATAGGTCTGTTGTTTTAGGGTTATTTTGATTTTGTAAATGTATAGGAAATTATAAGTTGAACTGTCATTTATCAATTAATTTTTGCTTAGGATCTGTACATTTTGGTCACACATCAAACTGCTTATTTGCACTTTGATCAGTAGATGTTTGACTAAGCATTTTGGCAACCGCACTCTATACCATTTTCAGTGCAGGAAGTAGCAGAAATTACAAAGTCAGGTGGTTGTCAGGAAGAAATTCTAAGAATCAATGTTTCAAGCACTAACATATACCTATCTACATGACAGTCTAACAGTGGTACTCTCTCAGCTAAGAATTACTAGTAATTGGATCTGTTTAGCCGATAAAGCATTCCTTGCAAAAACTGTTACTTTATTGGTGGGGAAAGAAAAGCATACTAATCTTTGAGTAGAGATAAATTAATCAGTTCTGGGGTTAAATAAAACTTGATGAAAATCTCAATCATAACCTTATTGCGGTTTTTATTGAGTAAATATTCTCCAATCACTATTTTATATAAAATACTGTCTGCCTTCAAGTAGCAACAGCTCTCAGAACGTCAAGAAATCTGAACACATTTCAGATACCTTGCAACTTACTCTTACAAGAAGCTCGTGTATAGCCATCTAAGTAAATCATATCCCTTTCATTAAAATTGTAGGTAACATTTTCGAGTTTAGGCTGCTCCCCTATTTCATCATTAAATGGTTCTTGAAGAGTTAAAAAGAAAATTTTGATCAAACTCTTCACAGGAGCCAATCAGTATCAGATCAGAGGCATTTGGGGATAATTCTACAATACCAGCTGCTGCCCCTTCTTCCGTTCAGACCGTCACTGAGCATCAACAGGCTTGTCCATCTCTACTGGCCTCAGAATACACCATTTATGAAAAGGCACATCTTTTCACTTTTCAACTGTTTCCTTAAAACTCTTTGAGTTGTGGTACCATATGCAGCCAGACATTCTCAGATATCAGACATCTACATGTATGTGATTATACTTTTTTGTATATCCTGACATCCAGCCAGGATACCATTAGGGATCTCAGATGGTATTAATTGCTTATGGTTCAGCAACTGAACCACGCTAAGTGTATATAACTGTTGAGATTTGTAAAATCACAGGATTTGGTTTTATTTCACTTCAACTACATTTTAGATGTATTTGCATGAAGGGTTTTTGATGCCTCAATAACTGCAGTGAACCCAGTCATAAAGGAAAATAATTATGTCACTGTATTGAAAGAACCCCATTTTGCTCCCAAATATGCTTGTTGATTTTGCGTTCATTCCATGGAATAATTCCGCTCAAAGAGGATATGGCAGCTGTGTATTTTACCCATTGACTTCAATAGGAACTGTGCAAGTGTAATGTTGCTCAAATGTTTTTGGAGTATCCATATGATCAGCTTTTAATGGAAAATATCACAGGTTTAATTATATGTACCGACATTTCTTCCTTACTCTCCTCCAGCAGTAGTGACTAAGGGATAACATCTATAACCTTTCTCAAGCAGTGTGTATATACTGAATGATCCTATTGTAACCAAATGGATTTATAATTCCTTACCATATTGGCACTGCTTTTATACTATTGCAGAGTTGTTCTCATTGGAATTGATATTCTATCAGTCTTCCATGCAGTGTAAGTAACCATATTGATTACCTCTTACCCACATCTTGCTTGAATAACTCTGCCAAATTTTTCAATTGAAACTCAGCAAAATTTATTAGGGTCTTTTAGTATGAGGGCCATTACCATTAGCTCTTCCTTTTTTTTTTTTTTTTGAGATTTAACTTCCTCGATTTCAATTTGATTTTTTTAAATGTAGACTCATAGGAGCATTTAACAACTCTGACTCTAACCACTGATTCTTCAGATATTGGCTAATAAGAGCACTTCATGACCAGTTTATTGAAACTGGCTAGCCAACTTAATCTGTAAATCGTGTGGTGTTTAGTTTAATGCTCCTTAGATAACTGCAGAGTGGAAAGTTTTGGAGAAGATTATTACAAAGATTTATAACATGGCTAGTATACTTCTGGTATACAAATAGATGTAATATGGCCGCAGCAGCTGTGTTAGAAAGTCGGTTGTTCCCTTGTCATACAAGTAATGGATTTTCCACTAATCAAAATGTTCTGCTAAGTTTATTAAAATAAAAAAAAAAAGGCTTTAAAAATCCACTAACCACAAGTACTTTGCCAGTTGTGCACATACAGTACCACGCACTTATTTTAATTTTCTGTTACATATTATGTGCTGAGTCTTCTAATGATTCCTTCTTTAATTCTCCACAGATGTAGTTAATGTTCTGTGTGGCTCAGCATTGGCCCTCACTTTTGCTTGTCGATGAGGCCTCTGATAAAAATGATATCTGGATATAGGGACACAGAAAACATTGTAGTACATCTGGACTGGTAGCATATTAGATACAAAATCTGGTCTGCTTTTTCAAAAGCTCATTTGATGTTTTTTAGAAGCCACAGTTTATACTTTGGAAAAGTATTTCTTATGTCTGAAGGTTACTTTGGTTTTGGGTTGAGCATATGGTGGTAAGGATCCATGGCTGAGACATGGTGGGATGGCTTCTATGACTCGAGTGTTGGAATGGAAAGATACAGGCTCTTTAGGAAGGTCAGGCACGAGATGCGAGGAGGGGGTGTTACCCTCTATGCCAATGACCAGCTGGAGTGCACGGAGCTCCACCTGGGCATGGATGAGAAGCCAACTGAGAGTTTATGGGTCAGGATTAAAGGGAGAGCAGGGACAGGTGGCATTACAGTGGACGTCTGCTACAGGCCACCCAACCAGGAAGACCAAGCGAATGAGGCCTTCTATAGACAGATAGGAGCAGCCTCATGTTCACAAGCCCTGGTCCTCATGGGTGACTTCAACCACCCTGATAACTGTTGGAGGGACAACACAGCAGGACATAAGCAATCCAGGAGGTTCCTGGAAGGTGTCAATGAAAACTTCCTTCTTCAAGCGACAGAGAAGCCAACAAGGAGAGGTGCCATGCTGGACGTTGATCTTACCAACAAGGAGGGGATGGTGGGGAATCTGAAGCTCAAGGGCAGCCTTGGCCGCAGTGAAAATGAGATCAGGAAGTTCAAGGTCCTTAGGGCAGTGAGGAGAGCACACAGTAAACTCACTACCCTGGACTTCAGGAGAGGAGACTTTGGCCTCTTTAGGTTCTGCTTAGCAGAGTACTATGGGATAAAGCCTTGGAGGGAAGAGGAGCCCAAGAAAGCTGCTTAATATTCAAGCTCCTCTAAGCTCCAGAGCGATGCATGCCAATAAGGAGGAAGTCAGGCAAAAACATCCTGCATGGATGAACAAGGAGCTCCTGGAGAAACTCAAAAAGAAAAATTAAGCCTACAGAGAGTGGAAGCAAGGACAGGTAGACTGGGAGGAATATGGAGAAATTGTCCAAACAGCCAGGGATCAGGTTAGGAAAGGTAAAGCCAGGATAGAGGTAAATATGTCCAGGCATGCCAAGGGCAACAAGAAAAGTTCTACAGGTATGACAGTGATAAAACAAAGAGTACGGAAAATGTGGGCCCTCTCTGGAAGGAAACGGAAGACCTCGTTACCCAGGATATGCAGAAGGCTGAGGTGCTCAAAGACTTTTTTACCTCAGTCTTCACTGGCAAGTGCTCTAGCCACACCGCTTAAGTGGAAAGCAAAGACAGGGACTGTGAAAATGAAGAATTGCCAACTGTAAGAGAAAATCAGGTCTGACACCATCTAAGGAACCTGAAGGTGCCCAGTTCCATGGGACTTGATGAGATATATCTGCAGGTCCTGGGGGAACTCGTGTATGAAGTTGCTAAGCCACTATCCATTGTATTTGAGAAGTCACCGCAGTGCAATGAAGTTCCCTTCAACTGAAAAAGGGGAAACATAACCCCCATTATTAAAAAGGGGAAAAAGGAATACTCGGGGAACTACAGGACAGTCAGTCTCACCTCTGTGGTCGGCAAGATCATGGAGAAGAACATCTTGGAGGAGAAGGACTTGGTGTTCTTTGTTGTTGAGAAGATCAACGTGAGCTGGCAACGTGTGCTCACAGCCCAGAAAGCCAACTGCATCCTGGGCTGCATCAAAAGAAGTGAGACCAGCAAGTTAAGGCAGGTGATTCTGCCCATCTGCTCCGCTCTTATGAGACCCCACCTAGAGTACTGCCTGCAGCTCTGTGGTGCCTCAGCATAAGGACATGGGCCTGTTGGAGTGAGTCCAGGGGAGGACCATGAAGATGATCAGAGGGCTGGAACACCTCTGCTATGAGGACAGACTGAGAGAGTTGGGGTTGTTCAGCCTGGAGAAGAGAAGGCTCCAAGGAGACTTTATAGCAGCCTTCCAGTACCTAAAGGGGGCCTACAGGAAAGATGGGGAGGGACTCTTTATCAGGGAGTGTGGTGATAGGACAAGGGGTAATGGCTTTAAACTGAAAGAAGGTGGATTTAGATTAGATATTAGGAAGAAATTCTTTACTGTGAAGGTGGTGAGATGCTGGAAGAGGTTTCCCAAAGAAGCTGTGTATCCTCCATCCCTGGAAGTGTTCAAGGCCAGGCTGGATGGAGCTTTGAGTCACCTGGTCTAGTGGAAGGTGTCCAAAGCAGGGGCTTTGGAACTAGGTGATCTTTAAGGTCCCTTCTAACCCTAACCATTCTATGATTCTATGATATTGGAACTCTTTTCTTAGGTGTAAGATTCGTGGTGAATAAAAAGCATCTGAAAACTGACACGTGAAGTATTAAATTACTTGTCATCTTCACTTGTTAAGTTACTTGGTAATTTCCCATAGCTATTCTACACATGATTAAGTGTCAATTCCAATTAAAACTTTGCTAGTATATTTTATATTCTAATTTTCAGTATGACCCTCTCTGAAATATGTCATTATAAAAATGGTTGCTTATCATTACCATGATATTTGTAGTATCAAGTATGCACCAGGTAAAACAAATATTAAGCAACATAAAGGATCAAGTTCTGCAAGTGAAGTTTCTGGTTGTCAGCATACTGAAAATTAAACAAGAAAACTCAATATGAAAACAAATAAATACAGAGCATAATTCACAACAATAATTCACAAATGAGAATAAAATTAATAGCAAACATTTGACTGCAGCTTTAACGGTTTGGTTGGCTGCTTTTATTTACACGAGTTAAGGGAAATACAGTATCACTGTGTTATTGCAGCATTATATACTCACCACCTAACATTATCATCTTTAATGGGTAAAAAAACCATATAGTTAGGAGAACCTTGATTCAAATCAGTTTTAGGAAGCTAGTGATGTTAGCTTCAATTGTTTGAATTCAATATTACATATAGAATCTGAAATTCCTGTTTGTATCTTAAAACCTGTTTTATGTTTGTTTGCCCAGTTGCTACTTATTTCATAGTTGGTGCAGCTTTGAGCAAATGTTATAAATAACAGCATCTGTGCCACCAGTCAGAATCCTGACAGATATGCTGGATGTAGGGAACACACTACTATAAGTGGCCTGCCTGAAGTTTATCTTAGAGCAAATTTAAAGCCCATGGGTCCCAGAAGTCTGTGTCATCTTTGTTTTTAATTGAGATATTACCAAAAAAGGTGAATAGCCCTTGGGTCTGTAGTTATCTTTTCTGTAAGAGATTTTTGAGGACATCACAGAGCACTAGATAGCCATGAAATACAGAAAGAGGCTTTTTCTTTCTCTTAATGTCTTCCTGAAAAGAGATCCATGAAGGTAAAAAAACAACCAAAGAAACAAACAAAACCCAATCAGTTATTATAGTTGTGCTTTGAGAACCTGTTAGGGAGTAATTATACCTCATGTCTTGGAACAAAGTTATCAGAAGCTGTAGCAGAACACTGTAGAATGTTGCAACTATAGAAATATGAATGCCATGCTCAGCTATGAAATTGTAAGGTTAGAAGGAGAGATGACTCTGGGCTGCATTCATATCTTAGATAGTGACTGAGAAAGAAATATACTTTTCCACAGCTGTTTAAATCTCTTCCTAGCACAAAATGAAGAGGGACAAACTCTCTTAAGATCTTGCTACTACCACACAGGTAGTAAAGACTGAAAAACCCATGTTCTAACCACATATTTTCAATCATTCTTTTTGAAGTTAATTTCTTCTTAAGAGCATAGTGAAGTGTTACCTTTTCACAGTCAGGATAATATTATACATTTTTCTTTTTTCCTTTTTACTACCTAATCACTGAATAATGGGATTACTGTGAATTATGGTCCTCAAGGTTTATGGGGACTGGGGAGCTGGGTAATGTGGTGTCAGCCAGGGCAGGCCCATCCCTGGGCATCAGGCACCCCTGTGGGGCTGGGAATGAGCCATGGCTAGGATGTGATGTTGGCCCATGGATGACAGTACATACCAGCCAAACAGTGCCCATGGACAGTCAGGTGATTGGCTGCAGACAATGTGTGCAATCTGCCCCTCCAAACTTCATTGATTCAGAAAAGAGTTTGCTCCAGACATGATTTAGATAAGCTTTGATTACCGCTGTACCTCATGGATGCTGGTTGCCTCGTCCCCTAGCTGTTCACACTGGGGTTTTGCTAGATGGGTCTGCTTCTTTCTGACTGACTGCCAACAACCTTCAGGCGTGGGAAGCCCATGGGATCAGGACCTGGCAGCTGTGGAGAGCTATGAGTCACATGTCATCCTCCCATTCCCTGTGGCTGCAATTATGCCTCTTGCATCTGTGCCTGGATTGTGAAGGAGGTGGTGGTTTTCCTTGGGTGCATATGCTGTGGCTAACTTCTGCCCAGCCACAAGCATGCAAGACTTCCTTTGTGTCACCACAGTCACACAGAAAAAGGAGACAGAGACATTATGTCTGCTATATTCTGCTATGTTATAAATAATCCTTTATTCACTTATACATTCATGATTTCCTGTGCTTTAGAATCTTCACCCCTTTCCAACCTAATGGAAAATTTCATTGATTTGAATGGAGTTGGGATTTTTCTGTGTGTCACGAGTAAACACAACTCTTTTACACTAATTGGCAGAGGGCAGTAGTGCATCTGATAACTAGGACAGACACGTTTACATAAATTACATCTGCCTAAATTAGTGGATTAAATTCCAAGGTGACAGGTGCCTTACAGACACCACAGAAAGAGGGAAGAAAAGGGCCTCCAAATACGCCTACCCTAATAAAACTGTGGAACGCGTCTAGTTTCTTTCCTTTTAAATTAAACTGACTGCAGTCTTTAATGTGCATGTAGCTTACTGCATCTCCAGTTGTAAAAAATGCTGTTTAATTTTAATTCTTTTGTTATACTCACCCACAGAGAAGCATATCTTAATCTCACTGCATATTGTGTCAAGGATACAAACACCACTTAACGTTTTTCTTCCACAGAAGTGCTGGTCATGAGCATAGAAGAGACTTATTTGTATCATTGTCAATGCCCACTGCAATCAAGGTTCCCATGTTTTCTGCAAAAACAATGCTACCATGAATTCTATGTTACGAGGCCTGCAATCTGTAGCGCTTCACAGTAACTGACTGGAATTTCTGTTGCAGCTATGAAAAAGGAGTTTGAAAAGGGAGGCAGCGTCCTTGCAGTATTTAATTCAGTTAAATCTTGTGCTGTCCCTAGCTTCATATTTCTGTTGAATTACATATTGATTATCTAAAGCAAGAAAACAGTTTTCTGAGGGGATTTTGAAGGTTAGATAGATAGGAAACAGACAGAGGAGGACTTCTTTCGCTTGGATACATATCAGGGATTGCTTGAGAATGAGTTACTCCTGGTGAAAATAGACAGCAACGAAATAATTATGTAGTCTGGTATTTCAAAATTAACAACTTTCTGACAGGAAAGAAACAGTTTATTTGTGTACCAGAGCATCTGCAAGTTCAGGAACCACAATTTACCTACCCCTTGTTGTGCCTTTGCATTGCGCCTTTGTACAAACCCCCTATTGTAATGGCAAAATGCTGGTGTTGCTTGACACCTAGAAAATCTGAAACTACACTGGTGTCAAGCTGACACTGTGCTATTTTATACAATATCTGTTGATTTACAGAAGTCTAACCACAAAATACTAAAATAGTGGCAGCTGCTATTAACTCATTTTTGATCTTAAAAAAAAAATAATCACTGGGTTTGCTCTCTCTAGGAATTCTTCATACCTTTTTGGGGTTTTGTTTTCCTAGCTTTCTGCCACCTTTTTTATTTGTGACTTTTGGGAAATTTCACTGCTTTTTGAAAAGTAATAGCACTAGTATTTTCCCATGCAGTTTGACAACTAGATGAAGTGAGAGAAAGGGGTTACTTTTAAGCTTCTCTAGAGAAAAGTCTGTCCTCATTCAGCCACTAAGCACATTTCTAGATCTCTCCAGTGCTTAATTATACCTAATTCTGTGAACTAAGACACAAGCATTTTTACATTTTGCCCATCTTGTGGCTTTATGCTACAAATAAAGTTTGATGCTGAATTAACAATTAAGGCTGTTGTTGACCAGATTTTACAGACTTTTCCATTCCATCTTCTATCTAATCTAATCTGTTCATCTTCATCTAATTGTTTCAAATGACTTAAAAATTACTTATTTGTTGGTTGTTTGTTTTGGTTTTTTTTTTTTCCTCAAAAAGGCATCAAATCAAATTGCATTTGTTTCCCTTACCCTGAGTAGGAGAAAAATTCGAGGTGGGCTCATAAATCACACTAATGGCCTCACTCAAAATCCAACTGGGAGAAATTAATACTAAAATAGTTTCTTTTTATTAGCAATGTAATTTTTAAAAAATGCTAATACAAGGGCATATTTAAACAATATTTGCAGAACAAAAGCCTAGTTCTGGATGCTCTGTGCGCCTGGATGCATGAAACCATGCATCTATATGCGTGGCTTCACTGGCAGCGAGTAACTAACTGCATGTTGGAATTTTCTGCCCTCATCTTGGCTCATCTTCAAAAACCTATTGAGAGACTACTGAGTGGACCATCTGCAGCAGATGCTCCAGGACAATTTGAGGTGTGGTCCATATGTTTCTGCAGTTTAAACTATAGGCAATTGACAATAGAGGCTATCCTTTTGTTTGCAAAGAAATCTTTCTCTCTGTAGGAATGAGTCCTCTTCCTTGAGTTCTTCATGGGTTCATTATTTTGCTCATTTTTGCCTTCTCTTTTCTTCTTTCCTTCTGTCCAGTTCCTTTCTCTGTTCTCTGATTTTTAGATTGTTGTGGCATGTACAACTTCCCCTCTAATTGCTTCTATCAATTGCTTAGTTCATGTAGGTATCAAACTTCTGAGTTTAACTTTGGTAAAAATAAATTGGTACCCTACCCTGGAAGGGAAAATTGCAATACTAGATAATGAACCTGCACCGGCTACTCAGATTTGACATTCCAAAATTTTTTTTTTTACCTTTTTTTCTAACAGGGACAGGGCTGCTGTTACAAAGACTCCATTGGCAACGGGTACAGTTAAAATGCACAGACTGATTAGCGTTCTCTCCAAAGCCCATTATGTGCTTTGAAGACCAGTTCATTAAAATATGTCCTGTTTCTACAA
This sequence comes from Larus michahellis, assembly GCF_964199755.1. Classification (NCBI taxonomy): domain Eukaryota; kingdom Metazoa; phylum Chordata; class Aves; order Charadriiformes; family Laridae; genus Larus; species Larus michahellis. Next base: position 61,700,375 of record NC_133930.1, read on the forward strand.
TACAGAAGCTTGTGAAGGCTGCTGAGGCTGTAAAGAGTAATTTATGAGCATTCCTTAGTTTTGTATAAGAGCAGAAAACTTCTCAGCACAAAGTTGAGTTTCCTGAGGTAATCCAGGCTTTGTTAAAAGTGATTTTGTTCTTGTCATTTCCATATGTTGCTGGCATGGAGATCTATTCTTTGGAAAAAAGAGCCTTCTTAGGAAGTAACAAGCTTATTTAGTTAAAATTACATACAGATGCAGACATGCACATACATGTATGCGCACACTCATACTGAAATGAGTCTTCTGAATCAGTTTTCTTGGTTTTAAGCACGCATTTTTACATCCTTCTGTCCCGAGTGTCTTATAAAAATTTCTTCAGGATGTAAGTAGATCTGCTTATTTTAATTTAAAGTGAACTAATACAGTCCTTTTTACCATGCCCATTTTAAAATAGTATTTTAATATTCCACAAGCAAAACTCTTACTGGTGAAATCAGTTAACTGAAAATTGATCTTGCAATTATGAATCTTATATGTGGAACTCAATAGCTCAAATTAAGATACACTAATTACACAGTAACTGTTAAATAAATTGTATGTAATTTAGCAATGTGGTCAGGAGTACAGCTCAGACTTTGATGTCTCTAGTCATGGAGAGACCGGTTCACCAGAGGGTAAAATGGCAACTACGATGATAAAACTGATAACTATCTAAGAAAGGGTTTAGAACACACATCTAAGTACTGAAAGTAAGTAAAGATTCCTTTTATTCGATATTTCTAACTGAATTTTATTCTACTAATTGGCCTTAAAATCATTTGAAAAAGGTCTTTCTTCCTAGTTTTAATTCCAACACAGATGGCAAGTAATTATAATATTTGTAAAGAGAAAAATGACGCAGTCCAACATGACGGCTCTTGAGAAAGAGGATGACAGCTAAGGACTGTCAGTCACATTTTCATTTTAGCTCTTATGTAGGATATTTGAGCAATTTAAAATGCAGTTAAACAATAATGTAAAAAAATTCTGGTTTTAGAGATACTTGGGAACACTCAGTTCATATGAAAAACTATAATTAGCAAAAATGGACAGATATGTATAATGACAGCAATAAACATGTAGTTAATTTGAAAACTAGGAAAACTGAAATGAAAACCTAGAGCTGACCAGTCAGAATCAAAAGGAAGTACATCACACAGAGAACCAAGTATTTAAAATGACATAACTGCAGTAACACAAACATATAGAAAATATTAATCAGAAGAAAATAGAAGATAGGATTCTGAAAAAAGCATTTTTGTTCTTTTTTTAATGAAAAAATAGGGTTAGGTATGCACATCTTGTTATATAAGCAAGTTTTGCTACTACATCAGAACTTAGAGAGATTCTCAAACAGTAACAATTAAAGTGGAATAATTTAAAATCAACAGATCTCGGTAATTTCCACAGAGTGTTTAAAGATTTGGAGAAGGAATGTTAGAAGGAATTAAAAGGTGTTTAATTGATCTCAGAAACAATTATCGCTAATAGGAATTCCACTAATGGAGATTTTACTTGTGGAATCTCGACATAATCTCCAAGTGCTCCTCTACAATTTTTACTGCTGTTTCCTATGTTTACAGCCATACAAGGTGATAACTTCCACATAAAAGTAAGGTAGGTCTTTTGTACTAAATAATCTGAATCTCTTTCTTTACACATCAGTTCATTTAAAATAAAAATAAAGGGGAAAAAAAAAAGGTACTTCAATATAGCCATATGTAAAATCATGCAGCTAAGCACTCAGTGTGACATCCATACTTACAGAGGGAGGAAAATGAAGAGTTAAGAGTAGTGAACTTCAAAGGATGCTAGGATGGAGGGATTTCTCCTCTCAGTGTGCTATCTGCTGCCCTGGTGTGTGAGGCCGAGCAGTTGTCCCAATGGTGTCACTGTGCACACAGTCACCCACACAAATCCGCAGAGAACACTGCTTTCACCAGCACTTAGGGAAACACAAGCACAAGCAGTATGGTCCAGTCCTGTTCCTTTCTCACGCTGGCAAAGACTGATTTTTCCTGCTGAAAAACTTACACACCTTATCTCTCTTTATTCATAGGCACACAGAGGTTCACATATCCCTCAATGACTTTAAGTCTGTCTAATAACCATGCAGGATTACCCCTTGCCTGGTCACCAACTCAGACCCTGACTGTTTCTAGGTGCAGTCCCCTCCTCCTTGTGGACTGATCCAGCCTGAAGTTCACTGATGAATCACACCTGCACCCTTGCAGGACAGAGAGCAGGCTCACAGGGAAACCAGAGTAGTGGGGTGTAATAAGAAGATAGGGTAGACTGCAGTGACCAAGTGAAAGGCTTGGAAAGACAGTCAGACTGCTCAGCAGCATGTTTACTCACAGACAGACTTTTTAAAATTCCCCTTCATCTCATCTTCTTTCCTGTTCAATATCGATTCCTCCTTTTCCCCAACTTTGGCCTTTCCACTAAACATCCTATAGTACGTTTTGCACATTCCACTGTTCCCTTAAAACATGCTATAAGAATTCTTGCGCAGTCCCACAAGCCCCCTCAAATGTCCCACCCTGAGTGTGCTCTTTCCCATGGGAGTTATGATAGTCTCATTTACCCTATCTTTCCAGATACAAGGATCTGTCGGAGCTTCCTCTTTACGGCAATATTTGTGGGTTTTTTTAATGACCCATCAGTCAGTGACCAGAGAGCTCTGTTCTTTGCTACTGTTTCCTTTATCTCCTTTTCCACAGTGTTTGTGTATCCTGGCTGCATTCTTTACTTTTCCTGTATCTTTTGATCGTCTTCTATGCTAAATGACTATTAACCATGTACTCCCAGAAAGTAGATATGCTTCCATTCTGCTTATCCCCACATTAAGGATTAAGAAATAGCTAAGAAAAAAAAAAATATCTAAAATATTGCAAACAACTAGAGTGATGTATTAAAAAATGAACACTAGATCTCAATAGCTTAAAAATTAACTATAAGAGGATAGGCAGAGGAGTAGCAAGTAAAGATATAAAACAGTGCAGAGCAGTACTCCTTAAAGACACAGAGAAGCACCGGAAATGACAGTTTTGACCACCTTCCTTCTTATTTTTCCCCATATTTTTCCGCCATTGATACTCATTTTCTTGTTGGCTTAGATGCCTAGCACTAAGTCTGCAGTAGGATTGTTTTGAACTAGGATTTTTGGGATTGTAAGAATTGCTTGGAAGATTCATTCCAACGACATAGGAATTGCCTTCAAAGAGAGAGAGTTCTTGATTTTTTTCAGCACAGTATCTATAAGACTGCTTAGTGAGATTGGTGGGATTTCAATGCATTTACTGCTTCTTCTTAATGAACTTGTTGCACTTCTCTTAACTTTTCATGGTTTTACTGGCACTGAAATTTTAATATTGAGATTTTAAAGAGGTTAAACTGCCAACAATCTACTTAATAGGCTGTAGTTGCCTATAAATAATTTCCTAGATCTCGGAATAGTTCCATTGATCTTTAATGCTTTTTTCTTGGTAGCACCTTCAAGTCCCCAAGTGTCTTCTCAACCATCTGTATGCTGTCTGGCTGTCAGATTATCAGCATTTTCATAAATTCACTAGTAAAGAAAATTTCCTTGATTTCAGATCATTTTGCAATTGTTTTTATTTTTATAGCCCATGGAAACTACTTTTCCTTTTCCTAATCTCATATTAGTGTCAGATGTTTAATTCCCCAGTTGTAGTCCAAATTTTTTTGTTACTGATTTTTTTTCAAGCATCAAATCTTATTCTCCTAGAGCCCTATCTCACAGTGGGATATTGTAGGGTCTTAAAATATTTTCTTGGTATTGTGGGGGTTTTCAGATACTTTTGAGGTTCAATAACTAATTTTATTTAAGTAAGTAGTATCAGTTTCGGTGTTTGGTTTTTTACTTTCTGTTCCTTCCATGAGACGATTCTGTTAATTCTGTAATTTTCTTGGATATTGAAATTCATTTACTGGCTCTTTTGATGGTAGGTATTTCTGATAACACAAACAACAGCAGTACACTTACTCCCATTTCTGTTATCATAGTTTTTCCTGCAAGTTTTTCTTTGGCAGCCAGCTTGAAAGTTGCCAAGTGCACATCACAGTCTTGTAGCATTTTCATATTTTTGAACACTTCAGACATCCCCTTTTTCCGTTGTCTATTTTTTTCTTTATGCCAAGTCTTTCTATTCAGATAAAGACATTACACAAATTTCTTAGCTCCAAAAATTTAGATAACTAGAAAGGTGGTTACATTTAGGATTTACTTTTGACTTGTTTAGCTTAGCATTAGTTCTCCTGATGGGTGAGTCTATCAAACCCATGTAAACATATAAGTCCTTCTTGTGCAAGAAGACATGCAGTTTGTAAGAAGGAGTCCTCCTTTATTAAAATCTGGGACACTAGAATGTTGCAGCTCAATTAGTAGTGTGGGCTGGATAGGCAAATTACGTTTGAGAGATTGTTATTTATGCTACAGATAACACAATACAATCACAGCTTTGGGGCTTTATAATGAAGGATAGTGATGAGTGTCATCTGCCCAAATAAAGAGAGTAAAGCTATTTAAAAAATAAGTGATTGTAACATTTCTATCTAGTTTCAAACATTCTGCAGCACTGTAAACACTGAATTATATTTAGCCCTTAACACCGTCTTAATAGGACCAATCTTATTCCTACAAGGGCAATTATCAAAACTCAAGGTGCAGTGTGTCATGTCTCCATGCGTCACAACCACAGCTGATACATGTGGCTATCGTGTACATTCGCCTTTATAAGCAGAAAGACCGACAGTAAACAATATTATTGTTCTACTTTGGTTGCGTTAGAAAGGTTTTGGCACAAGTTTTAATGTAAAAGAAGGATCACTAGACATGTGCTGCAAAATCAGAGGATGTCTCACAATAACACGTGTGAATCTGTCTCTTTCCATGCTGGTTTTTTTTTTTATTGTAGTATATTGAAAATAGACTTTGGATTAAATTAATTCAAACAAGGGTATTGGAATATTCAAATATAATCCATATAAAGCCCCTTCAAATATCTTGTTTAAAGCTGGTGTTTAGATCTTATATTCATAGGCTATGTACACGATACTAGAACCATCTTCCACCTAATCAGTTAGGAAAATTAAAACTTGACTGTGAATAAGGAAGCATTGTTACTCTTCTTTCCAATGCGTTTCTGAATAATAAGGGTATGTATTCATTGAGAATCCAGGTTCTCAGCAGATGTAATTTACAATACTTACAGACGAGTGCCTGGGTTTAAACTACCAAAAATCAGACCACTAGGTCAAATTAAATATTTAAATGTTGAATAATATGTTTACAAATATATAGCTTCATGGAAGTATCTATTAAGAATATTTTAATTTTTGTAATTTTCTGAGACTTATCCTTATGTAACATATGATAATGTCATAATCTCAGTGTATTCCTTTGTGATTCAATGCTAATTCATCTAACTCCCTCATAGTATTATTTATGTAAGTTTTTTGTCTGCTCTCAACTGCATTTGAGGCTTGAGCAATTATAGAAATACATGCCCTGTGTCACCGTGATTTTCTTGTAGCAAATTTATTTAAAGCATACGTGATCTTAGAGTAATATTTCTTGTTTTCAAGAAAAGTATATTATAGAGCAGAATACTGGAGATGTATGCAGCAAAACTATTTTGTTAAGGTGAGAGTCACATCATCGTTCTGGTATTGAAAATATTGAATATAACCACTCTTCTTCCTTGTACCCTGAAAAATGTTTGTTTTCTCTGCACTAGTAGTAAGAAACAAATATACAAACAAAATAAATGTCATTTATTTTATTTACCAAAGACTCACTGCACTAAAAAGTAGTAAACAAAACTGTAGGCAAATTAGAAAATAATGGGAAATGTTGTGGCATATGCGATCAAAAGACCCAATTAATCTCTGGTTTCTCAGGCTTTTTATTGTTTTATAAAAGATGAAATCTTAAAACATGATTCAGTATTCTCAGTGTGATTACAGATCTCCTACTGACCTGGAAAACATTACATAATCCACATGGACTCAAAACACTGATAACGAAGAGCTGTTCCTTCTGTTTAGTATTTTAACTCCAATTCTCAAGTTAAGAAATCATATAGCACATTAAAAACAGCAGCAAGCTATTCTGCAGCAGTTCCTCTCTGCAAGTGATCTGTCATAGAAAGCAAATATTTAAGCTGATTATATTTAGAACTATATTTGTTTTCACTTCCTCTAGATTTCTGAGTTAGTCATTTGTTGCAAGCTAGGCAACTCATTTATAGAAAGTAAAAGTGTCCTTTCCTTGCTTTGATCATTAAAAATGCACTTTATACATACTTTTTTTCAATAGAAAAGTTTGGTTTTCCTCTGTATTCTGTGTCTTGCCATATGAGAATATATGTTCACTAACTCTTAGAATGGGATTCAAATGTTTATAGTCAAAGGCTAAGAAGAACACTAGCCTCCTTTTACAGAGCAGAATGATTTGGAAGAACAAAATGGGGTTTTTTTCATAGTGAATTGGCAGCATGGATTGAGACCAAATCATTCTACTATAACAATTTTTAACACAGCAGTTCACAAACTGAGTCCACGGCTACTCAGTAGTAGTAGTTTCTACTACTTAGCTTCTCAGCAGAATGGGAAATAATCATAGCAGCAAATGCCTGAGAAGTTGATACAGAGTTCCTGGTGGCCAGGGGGCTCCCTCATCTCCACTTTCTGCCTAGCCAGAACTTTCTTATCAGTGCTCCCTAACTCACCCCTAGCTCTGAGAGTTATAGTTGATGTCCAGGATTTCTGTAGCAAAACCCCATATGGCCTCAAGTTGGTAGCAACTTGGGAATGAAAGAATTTGTATTTCTTATCAAAATATATCTGATAATTGGAGTTACTCAAGGGAAATAAGGCACATCTCGGAAGCCAGAGTGAATACTCCTGTTGGCTGCTACTAGGGAAGGAAATATTAACCAGTAGGAAACTGAAGCAATGAAAGTAAAAACATTAATTATACCACATGGGAAAGAAAAATAATGACAAGTTAATGTCACTTTTTATCTGTATAACCTTTTTTATCTCAATTGTTGCATTATTTCTGAACGAATTCTTCTTATCCAGCTTTTAAATAAGCAATTATTTTTCATCTATAGGCATATTTGAAATAGTTACCACTTAAGACTTTTTCCTTATATAAAAAGTTTGACAAGATTCACACTCCTCCAAAAAAGGCCACTGACCTTGAGAAAGACAAACTATAAAAGCTGTTAATTTATGTTGAATATTGCATACAGTTTTACTGAAAATCCCTTGACATGTCATGCCTCCATTTTCAAACATATATTCAGGAACAGTTCATGCATTCCTGTTAATAACATTTTTGGCCTTTTTAATTCAAAACCCTTGGAGCAAAAAAAGAAGAACAGAAGCTAAATATAAAGAAACTATCATGTAAAAGAAGGATTATATGTGAAAAAAATGTATAAACTTTCTAACTAAGAAAAGTATCCTGCCGGTGACCGATGGGTTGTGTTACAATAGATAGTGTATAGGAAATGTTCTCTACGTTACTAAATCAGTCATCTATCTATTATGTTTGCTTTGTACTTGTTACTTTAAATTTACTTTAAGGATCAATTTTAGTGCTGTAAGGCTGAAAATCTTTTGAAAGGGTTTTAAGACTTTCTGCCTCAGTAAGTCATTGTGCCAAATTGTCAAAAGCTGTGGTGGGAGCATAACTGAAAGATGATGTCATGGATTTGTCTCTTTTGTGATTTAGCTTAGGCATCCATTACTGAATGCTCTTAAAGAGAAGGTACCAGGCTACAAAGACCTTCTGCTAGTTTATTCCCTAACTTTTCAGTCCTTAGGCAAATGACTATAGATTCAATATATTCACACATTGCATATGTATATGCAGGAACGCACATACATCCACAAATGTATAGGGGCATACATGCACTGATTTATTTACTAATATTACTAAATAATCAATTTACTAATTATAGCACTTTTAAAATAGACTGTATGGTGACTTAACCTTAGGGGGTAAATTCTAGCTAAAAGTGTACATTAAGTGTCTGAAATATTGCCATAAAAATTATTTCCTTTTTATAAAAGCTTTACAAATTGTAAGAAAATATATAGCCACAAACAATATACTAATGTAATTCTTATAAAGACACTACTTTCTTTGCAAGAGATTCTGAAACATTTTTATAATGTAGCCCATTTATTACTAGCAAGATTATTCTAAATAATATCTACTTTAGTTAGTTGTTTTCGTGATACATTTCTATGATATGGAAAAGTTTAACACTGTCACAGGTTTCCCAGAGATATGTAATTTCAGTCCTTGGACATATCCAAAACTCAGCTGGATGAGGCCCTGAGTAAAGTGCTCCAACTCTGAAGTTATCTCCACTTTGTGCAGGGTATTGGACAAGATGATCTACATAAATCCTTTCCAACCTAAGTCTTTCTATCATTTTATTTTAATTAGAATAGGCCAGATTTTATTAATATGATAGTTTAGTAGATGTTCATACAGTAGTTTAGTAATATAGTAGACAAGGGAATTTTGTTGAAGTCTTCACTGAAATGAAGTTTGTGCATTCTTTTGTAAAATATCATTCATAATTCAGTAGAACCCCATAGGAATTAAAATTGACTTTTTCAGTTGTGTGTTCTGCAAACATAAGAGATGTGTGGAAAGATATGGAAACAACAGAGAAAACATGTAAAGATATACCACTTTATTTTTCTTTCATCATCCCCACTTACCTCCTTAAAAAAAACACCACCAAAAAAACCCAACAAACCCAACCCACGGCACTTGAGAAGGTAAGAAATATTTCCTAAAATAGTCTTTAATTAAGTTAAACTGAGACCTATAGCTTCAAACTATGCAATTAGACTTTTCCATTTAAAAAAGCAAGCAAAAAACCAACGAAAACAACAAAAAACCCCAATGAATTTTACTGTTTTTCCTAACTTCTTAACAGCTGTAAGAGACAAAATGTTTCAGAATTTTTTGCTCTTTCCTTTTTTTGCAAGTAATGATTGCATTTTTCATTAAAGTGTTAGACTTCACAGACAACAAGCTTATTAAATGTCTTTTTTCCCAGTGTCTCCTGGACGGTCTCTACCATCTGCATTCTTGCATGGCTGGATCCCATCCTCAATATAATTTGTTGGAGGGAAGAAGAAAAAAAGGCTACAACAGAACCTCAGAGACAATTTCACACATCTGTTCCTGCAGGTGATCTTCCATTCTTTTTCATTTATAATTAATGAAAAATAATGGTGCTGACACAAGTTAATTACTATGAAAAATTACAGTTTATGCTATTCATTATTTTAATGGAAAATTACTTGAGATTTTCAAACACTGTGCCTAAGCAATTAGAGGTGTTCATAAGGAGTTCACCTGTGATTTTTTTTTTTTTTTGTATGAGTTTGCACTCTGTGTACTGAAGGGAACACCCAATGTTTTTCATTAACAACTGAGGTAACACAACAAGAGATATTAATCACTAGTCCTACGTCTGAGGGAGGAAAATGAAGAACAAACTGAGCATATGTTGATGTAGCAGAGGTCAATCAACAATACGCAAAGATATTCATTATAGTTAAACTTTTCTCAACAGATCTAGAAGAAATATTATTAAACCTTGTCATTTGAAAATTATTTAATGTAATTGGAAAAACTGTCATATCTTCACCAAAATATTATATTACTTGTTTAAAAATTAGAATTAATATTCTCCTAATTAGCACATGCAAATTAGGATAATATTTCTTCTATATCTTGCTTTTCTTATGAATACACAAATTTAAAAATATATGTGATATTTTTCAGATAATTAAAGATAATGTATGGTTCAAGCATACTAAACAAGCCCAATGTGTGTAGGCAAATGACTATGAAAAATACTCAATATATTTACAGTCAATAATAGCTGAGAATAGGTTGCCTTGTATTTCACTTAAAAAGCTGAATTAACGAGAAATAATATTCCTTTTACTGCCTATCACTGGTGTAGGCTTTGAACAATGCATGGATTAACACAAAATTAGATCAAGAAGTGCTGTTAAACCTGTTTATCTTTCATATAATTAGCTTTTAGGCAGATTAAATCCTACTTCATTATTTAACAATCTTCTGCTGTATTAACCTTGTAGAAATCGTATCAGTTTCAGTGCAAGGATTATCATGAATCACAGAGCAGAAATTGTAAAACAGCACTTCAATATACATCAAACACCTGATCCCAAAAACAAGGCCACAGTGCCAGGATAAGGTTCTACAACAGAATAGAAATCACAGGAACCATAAAAAAAGCAAAATAGTGTATGGAAGAAAAAAAGAAGATTTTGATACTTTGAAAATACCGTAGACAACATCTAGTGCCATGGTTTCCACAGATTTCCATACTCTCATCAATCACCAAAATATTACCATAGAATCATAGAATCATAGAATGGTTAGGGTTAGAAAGGACCTTAAAGATCATCTAGTTCCAAGCCCTCTGCCATGGGCAGGGACACCTCCCACTAGACCAGGCTGCTCAAAGCCCCATCCAGCCTGGCCTTGAACACTTCCAGGGATGGGGCACCCACAACTTCTCTGGCAACACGTTGCAGTGCCTCACTGCCCTCTCAGTAAAGAATTTCTTCCTAATATATAATCTAAATCTACTCTCTTTCCTTTTAAAACCGTTACCCTTCATCCTATTGTTCCACTCCCTGATAAAGAGTCCCTCCCCATCTTTCCTGTAGGCCCCCTTTAGGCACTGGAAGGCTGCTATGAAGTCTCCCTGGAGCCTTCTCTTCTCCAGGCTGAACAACCCCAACGCTCTCTGCCTGTCCTCATAGCAGAGGTGCTCCAGCCCTCTGATCATCTTTGTGGCCCTCCTTTGGACCCATACCAACAGGTCCATGTCCTTCTTGTGCTGAGGACTCCAGAGCTGCACACAGTACTTGTATGATTCAAAGGCATTTTACTAGCCTGCTATTATGTATTTTAAAAAATACTGTAGCAATCAAAAGTATGGGTGATCCCATCCCATATGTCCCAAAAGACATACAATGTCTTTTGTGTTATTGTTCCTAATGGCAAGTAAGTCTGTGAGGCCTATGGAAAATGGTAGATTTTGGAAATGCTTGGGAAAAGGATGTCTGGACTTATAGAAAAGGTTTTCTTAATGTTTCCTTGTGAAAAGTTTGTGGGTTTTATTTTTCTTTTAGCCTGGATCTGTAGTTGAAATATTTTCCTCTCTTGTTTTATCAATTTCATATTAAAAAAAATGGATTAGATATGTAAATCTGTGCAGCACTCTCATACTTCCCCTCCTGAGCCATAGGAGGAAGCATCAATGAATTTGCCTACACTACCCACTTATATTTTGAACCTGTGTACTCATAAGGTTGAAACACAGCTGTGGAGGTATTCTGAAAGTATTGGACCAGAATCTTGCTGGGTTTGAACTGGCGTAATTCCATTGTAACCAGCAGACCTTCAATAATTTGCAGAATAATTTTGACATTATAACTCTTCTTGAATCTGTAGTTACCCATTCAGTTAACTGAAATTAGACATCACACTACATTCTGAACATGCATATAGATTTCCAGGGCACCTAGAAAGTTTCCAGTAATACTACTCAAGTGCTATTGCTTTAACCAATATACATAAGGAAAATAACCTTAAACTAATTCTATTGTGCACAAAATTAAGAAAGATTTTAGAAAGCAGAATTACTAGTGTTCAAACTTAAGGTTAAACAACCAACTGACCAACTCTAGTCAGTCATAGAATAATAGAATAATAGAATAACAGAATGGTTAGAGTTGGAAGAGACATTAAATGAACCACAGTTCCATTGGCAGGGACACCTCCCACTAGACCAGGCTGCTCAAAGTCTCATCCAGCCTGGCCTTGAACACTTCCAGGGATGGGGTATCAGCAACTTCCCTGGGCAGCCTGTTCCAGTGTCCCACCACCCTCACAGTAAAGAATTTCTTCCTAATATCTAATGTAAATCTACCCTCTTTCACTTCAAAATCGCTACACCTCATCCTATCAATACATTCATTAATAAAGAGTCCCTCCCCATCTTTCCTGTAGGCCCCCTTTTTGTACTGGAAAGCTGCTATAAGATCTCCCCAGAGCCTTCTCTTCTCCAGGCTGAACAGCCCCTACTCTCTCAGCTTGTCTTTATAGCAGAGGTGCTCCAGCCCTCTGATCATCTTCGTGGCCCTCCCCAGGACTCACTGACACAGGTCCATGTCCTTCTTATGTTGGGGGCCCCGGAGCTGGACATAGTACTCCAGGTGGGGTCTTGTGAAAGCAGAGTAGAGGGACATAATCACCTCCCTTGGCCTGGTGGTTTTGTTTCTTTTGATGCAGCCCAGGATGCAGTTGGCTTTTTGGGCTATGAGCACATGTTGCCAGCTCATGTTGAGCTTCTCATCAGCCAACACCCCCAAGTCCTTCTGTACAACTGCTCTTAATCAGTTCTCTGCCTGGCCTGTATTTTGGTTGGGATTGCCCTGACCGACATGCAGCACCTTGCACTTGGCCTTGTTGAACCTCATGAGATTTGCACAGGCCCACCTCTCAAGCCTGTCCAGGTCCCTCTAGATGGCATCCCTTCCCTCCAGCACGTCGACCGCAGCACACAGTTTGGTGTCATTGGCAAACTTGCTGAGGGTGCACCCAATCCCACTGTCCATGTCACTGACAAAGAAGTTAAACAGCACCAATCCCAACACTGACCACTGAGGAATGCTAGTTGTCACTGGTCCCTACTTGGACCTTGAGACCTTGACCGCAAATCTTTGAGTGTGATCATCCAGCCAGTTCCTTATCCACTGAGTGGTCCATCCATCAAATCCATATCTCTCCAATTTAGAGACAAGGATGTCATGTGAGGCAGTGTCAAATCCTTTGCAGAAGTCCAGGTAGATGACATCAGTTGCTCTTCCCTGTCCTGGTTCTGGTGGGGATAGGGTTCATTCTCCCCAGGCTCTGGCAGTGACACAGGTGAGCCATCCCCAGTCTGAGCTGCTGGGGGAGGGGGCAGAAAGTCACCACTTGGGAGCAAGCTGGTGTGTTCCGGTCTGGTCAGTGAGTGGTGGTACCATAATTGTGTTTGTACATTCCTCTATCTGTGTTATTGCTGTTGCTTTCTTGTTGCCTTTGCTGTTCTGTTAAATTGCCTCTGTCTCACACCACGAGTTTTGCCTTTTTCTTCTGATTCTTCCCTTGGTGGGGGGAAGCTTTGAGAGAGCAGCTGTGTGGTTCTTTGTTGCTGTCTGAGACCAAACCATGACAGTTCTTTTTGGTGCCCAACGTGGGGCTCAAAGGGTTAAGATAACGACAAATCCAACTACAGCATATTTGTTGTGTGCATTTATTATCTTAGGTAAATAGTCGCTGGTCACCATGTTTCTTGACTTGTTCTCGTGAATGTGTTATGTAAATTCCTTTATGGTTTATGTACTCCCTGCAATGCTGTTTATCACCTCTGGGATCAGGATTATCATTTTGCTGTCCTGGGTGATATCAGCTTATGGCATGATAACATCATGGTTCGGATGGTTATTTTGGGGTGTTTATGTGGTATTGCTGTCCTGCCCGTACCTTGGGCACCATCTCTCGGGATTTATTAATAATCAGTCACATCCATTCTATGGGTGAAATGGGAGGGGAGGATACTTTCCCCAGCTCTTTTGCCTCCCTTTTCTCTTTCGGGCCAGGTGTGACAGCTTTTGAGAATTTTGAATATCCTTGAGATGCTCAAACCAGCCTCATCTTATTGCTATGTACGCTGAATCTGTTCCAGATCTTGTTTAGGGTTAAACAACTGTTTAAGACTACCACCCAGAGATCTGTCCCAAGGTCATGGGTGGCATGGCAAGTGGGAGAACATGGGCAGATATCTAGGGAACTTCTCACCTCCAGTGGTTTGGCACTTCACCCCTGAACAATTACAGGACTCTGATAAATGGTAGAATAATTGAATGGAAAATGCTGTGACTATTCCAGAGAGGCACAACTTACCACACTGTGCTGGGCCCTGGCCAGTATCTACAAAGCACTGCTCAGTATTATGCAACAGCCTCAGGGGAAAGAGATGGAAACCAGGCTGACAGACACTTGCGGCTGCTGCAACCCCTGTGGCACACACTACGGCTACTCCAACCCCTGTGGCAGCCCCTGCAGCTACTTTAACCCCAGTGGCAGGCTCTGCAGCTGAACCAGGAAACCAACCCGTGCCAGTATCAGAAGAACACAAAGAAATCAGTTTGCTTCATAAGGGATGACAATGAACCAGGGCCATCATGAGAACAGGAGGAAGAGGGAGAACCAGAGATAACCACACAATCCCTATCCTTGAGCGAGCTGTGGGGTATGCGAGAAGATTTCACCCGACTTTCAGGTGAGCACATTGTCACCGGGCTGCTCCAGTGCTGGGATAATGGTGCCAGTAGCCAGGAATTAGCAGGTAGGGAAGCCAGGCAGCTGGGATCCCTGTCTGGGAAAGGGGGCATTGACAAGGCAATGGGGAAAAAGACACAAGCCCTCAGCCTCTGGAAACAACTCCTGTCAGGCATGAGGGAAAAGTACCTGTCCTGGTTTGGGGTAAAACAGAACTAATTTTCTGATTTGTAATTTTACTTTTTAGCTGGGCCTCTTCTAACTGACTAAAGTCTGAAATTAACAGCGTATTTTTCAGACACTGTTCACTCTCAGAGTGATAAGACCTGATTATACCAAGGAACGGTATGCACAAAGGTTCTTGCTTAGACTTCTTACTATAACAACCAAGGTAAGCCAACTTCGCTGTTTGCCCTGTTAGAGGGTCAGAAGTGGAGAAGCATAGAGGGGTCCCACCCACAGAGAGGAGCAGACGGGACAGGTGACCAAAAACTGACCAACAGGGTATTCCATCCCATATGCATCACCCTCAGTATAAAAGCTGAGGGATCAAAGGAACAAGGCTGCTCTGGCTCGTTTTTTCTTCAATGGCCGACGTCTGAGGAGGACCCTGTCTGTTTGTCTGCCTTTGATCCTGATCCGAGCACTCCTGACTCTAGTTCCGGAATTCAGCTCCTGTCCGTCGCTGACTCCAGTCTGGGACTTTCCCTGTGTCTGCTGGTGACGCAATCGTCATCCTGGGAGCTGGATACGGCTTTATATATGTTGTATATTTTTTTCCTTTAATTTTTATTATTCTATTGTTATTTACTATTTTCTTATTTATTATTATTTTCATTAAAGTAGTTTAGTTCTTTTTCTAAACTCGTAAATCTCCTTATCTCTTCCTCTCCTCTCTGAGGAAAGAGGGGGGGAAGGGCCATCTGTTGTTCTGATTGGCCAGTCCAGCCAAAACCACACAGTACCCCTTCAGTGAAGATGTTTTATGTCAGCCAAGCAAGTGAACCACCATGGAAAGAGTTATCGAGTACCTGAGAGAATTAGCTGTAGAGGAGATGATTTATTATGACCTGGACAATGCACAGTTACCCACAGACCCTGATGAGGTACAATGCACAAGTGTGGCAGAAGTTTGTATGGAGCACACCATCGTCATACACCAACTCATTGGCAGTAATGGAATGGAAAGGTGAAGAGGGACCAACAGTGGATGACGTGGACGGTTGTCTCCGGCGATATGAAGGAAGTCTCTTTTCCCCCCTTCTCTCAGCTGTAGAGAAACTGTCCTGGAAGTTCCAGCAACTTGAAGAGAATATGTCCTACTCCCCAACTGTTCAGGCCAGCATCTCAGCTATTAGGACCAGGCATTTCCGCACTTGAGAGAGAGACTACAGAGGGTACACACCATGAGGCACCCTGTGGTTCTACCTATGTGACCACGGAGAGGACATGAGGAAGTGGGATGGACAACATACTTCGACCTTGTGGACATATGTATGGGAGTTGCAAGGAAGAACAAACACAAAAGGGGATCCCTCCAGGGAAAGTACTGCCCCAGTTTCCAGTGATCAGTTCCCCAGATAGAGAAGGCGGCCTGATCTTACTTCTGAGTCTCTTGAAGGAACTTCCAAGTCATTTCTGCAAGAAATGAGTAACAGATACTATGATCAGGATTAGAGGGGCCCTGCTTCCAGACAGGTGGAGGAAAGGAAAAACGAGTTTATTGGATGGTGTGGATTTGATGGCCTGGCACATCAGACCCACAGGAGTATGAGGCTCTAGTGGACACTGGTGCACAGCGTACCCTAATACTATGAAGCTACAGAGGGGCAGAACCCATTTGTATTTCTGGGGTGACAGGGGGATCCCAAGAGTTGACTGTACTGGAGGCAGAAGTGAGCCTAACTGGGAATGAGTGGTAAAAGCATCCCATTGTGACTGGCCCAGAGGCTCCATGCATCCTTGGCATAGATTACCTCAGGAGAGGGTATTTGGAGGACCCAAAAGGGTACTGGTGGGCCTCTGGCATAGCTGCCTTGGAGACAGAGGAAGTTAAACAGTAGTCTACCTTGCCTGATCCCTTGAAGGACCCTTCCACTGTGGGGTTGTTGAGGGTCGGAGAACAGCAGGTGCAGATTGCTACCACAATGGTGCATCGGCATCAATATCACACTAACCAAGACTCTCTGATTCCCATCCATAAACTGATTCGTCAACTAGAGGTTCAAGGAGTAAGACTCACTCACCCTTTAACAGTCCCATAAGACCTGTGCGAAAATCTAATGGAGAGTGGAGGCTAACTGTAGACTATCATGGCCTGAATGAAGTCACACCACCGCTGAGTGCTGCCATGACGGACATGCTAGAACTCCAGTATGAACTGGAGTCCAAGGCAGCCATGTGGTATGCCACAATTGATATAACTAATGCATTCTTTTCAATCCCTTTGGCACCAGAGTGCAGGCCACAGTTTGCTTTCACCTGGAGGGGCGTCCAGTACACCTGGAATTGACTGCCCCAGGGGTGGAAACACAGCCCCACCATTTGCCATGGACTGATCCAGATTGCATTGGGAGAGGGTGAAGCTCCAGAATATCTGCAATGCATTGACGACATCATCATATGGGGAAACACAGCAGAAAAAGTTTTTGAGAAAGGGAATAAAACAGTTTTAATTCTTCTGAAAGCTGGTTTTGCCATAAAATGAAGTAAGGTCACGGGACCTGGGCAGGAGATCCAGTTTTTGGGAATGAAATAGCAAGATGGACTCTTTCAGATCCCAATGGATGTGATCAACAAAGTAGCAGCTATGTCTCCACCAAGTAGTAAAAAGGAAACACAAGCTTTCTTAGGCATTGTGGGTTTTTGGAGGATACATATCCCAGATTACAGTCTAATTGTAAGCCCTCTGTATCAAGTAACCTGGAAGAAGAATGATTTTAAATGGGGTCCTGAGCAACGACAAGCTTTTGAACAAATCAAACAGGAAATAGTCCATGCAGTGGCCCTAGGTCCAGTCTGGGCAGGACGAGATGTTAAAAATATGCTTTATACCACAGCCGGGGAGAACAGACCTACCTGGCAGAAAGCACCAGCAGAGACTTGAGGTCAACCCCTAGGGTTTTGGAATCAGGGATACAGAGGATCTGAGGCCCACTACAGTCCCACAGATAAAGAGATATTGGCAGCGTATGAAGGGGTTCAATCTGCTTTGGAAGTGGTTTGTACGGAAGCACAGCTCCTCTTAGCACCTCGACTGTCAGTGCTGGGCTGGATGTTCAAAGAAAGGGTCCCCACCACACATCGTACAACTGATGCTACGTGGAGTAAGTGGATTGCACTGATCACACAGCAAACTCAAATGGGAAACCACAGTCACCCAGGAATTCTGGAAGTGATCATGGACTGGCCAGAAGGCAAGGATTTTGGAATGTCACCAGAGGAGGAGGTGAGGTGCACAGAAAAAGCCCCACCATATAATAAACTGCCAGAAAATGAGAAGAAATATGCCCTGTTCACTGATGGGTCCTGCCGGATTGTGGGAAAGTATCGAAAGTTGAAGGCTGCTGTGTGAAGTCCTACATGATGAGTTGGAGAAGCCAGTGAAGGATGAGGTGAATCAAGCCAGATTGCAGAGGTGAAAGCCATTCAGCTGGCTTTGGACATTGCCGAGCAAGAAAAATGGCCAGTACTTTATCGCTATACTGATTCATGGATGGTGGCAAATGCTCTGTGGGGGTGGCTACAGCAGTGGAAGCAGGGCAACTGTCAGTGCAGAGGCAAATCAATCTGGGCTGCCAAACTGTGGCAAGATATTGCTGCCTGGATAGAGAATCTGATTGTGAAAGTACATCACATAGATGCCCATGTACCCAAAAGTCAGGCCACCGAGGACCTTCAAAACAACCAGCAGGTGAATCGGGCTGCTAAGATTGAAGAGGCTCAGGTGGATCTGGACTGGCAACACAAGTGTGTTCATAGCTCGATGGGCCCATGACACCACAGGCCATCAGGGAAGAGGTGCAACATATAGATGGGCTCGTGACGGCAGTGTACACTTGACCGTGGACAATATTGCACCGGTTATCCATGAATGTGAGACATGTGCTGCAATCAAGCAAGCCAAGCAGTTAAAGCCTCTTTGGTATGGAGGATGATGGCTGAGATATAAATACGGGGAGGCCTGGCAGATTGATGATATCACACTGCTTCAAACCCATCAAGGCAAGAGCTGTGTGCTCACAATGGTAGAAACATACCCTGTGCCCCATGCCACTGCCCAGAACACTGTCTTCGGCTTTGAAAAACAAGTCCTGTGGTGACACGGCACCCCAGAGAAAAGTGAGTCAGACAATGGGACTGATTTCCGAAACAGTCTCATGGGCACCTGGGCCAAAAAGCATGGTATTGAGTGGGTATACCACATCCCCTATCACACACCAGCCTCTGGGAAGATAGAATGATACAATGAACTGTTAAAAACGACAGTGAGAGCAATAGGTGGTAGGACTTTAAAACATTGGGATATACACTTAGCAAAAGCTACCTGGCTAGTTAACACCAGGGGATCTACCAATCGAACTGTCCCTGCCCAATCAAAACTTCTTCATACCGTAAAAGGAGATAAAGTCCCTGTAGTGCACATGAAGAATATGTTAGGAAAGACAGTCTGGGTTAGTCCTGCCTTTGCCTTTGCCTCACACAAAGGCATACCCACCCATGGGATTGCTTTTGCTCAAGGATCTGGGTGAACTTGGTGGGTGACGAGGAAGGGTGGGGAAGTTCTATGTGTACCTCATGGGAATCTGATTTTGGGCGAGAATAGCCAATGAATCAAACGGTATGATGTTAATTGCTAAATAACCCTGCCACTGAATGTCCTCATTACTATAATTGCTATCAGTTGTACTACAGTAAGAATCACCCAAATTAATGACAGATGGACTTTGATGAAAAACCGAGTAAAGCAACAGTGATGGGATCAGAACTGACCTCAGCAGCTGGCACCCAGCCACTTCATCGAGATCTACATCTTCAGCCCATGGACCGCGGTCATGAACCAGCCACAAGCTCCGAAAATACAGCCTGCAACACTCTAGCACACACAATCTCACCTGCCCTGAGAGACTGTTCTAACAGATGGAGCCCAAAGTCATGGATTAATGAACTCAACGGATATTTTAGAGGGACGGCCCATAGACTAAGGGCACTATATCTGCATGAATATGTATGTACATACATATAGATATATATATATGTAAAAGACAGGGGAAAGTGGTGGCAATTCATTGGAACCTGTAAGATCAGGGCATGGCATAGATGGTATGGAATAAGGAGTGGATAATGTCCTGGTTCTGGTGGGGATAGGTTAATTCTCCCCATGCTCTGGCAGGGACACAGGTATTCCATCCCATGTGAGACTAGGGAAAGACTAGGAAGATGGCCTTCTCTATCATGGATAGCAGAAGAATAAAAAAAATAGCTGAAAAATATCATTCTTATCTTCCTTCTTGAGTGGGAAAAACAATTACATCATATTGTAATAGTGTAACCATTTCAGCTGTATATGGACGCGGAAGTTGCTATAAGTTGCAGTCACAATAATACATTCTACACATTTCATAGGCACTCATTTTCAATGAGTTGAAACCCATTGAACTTCAATGGATTTCAAACTGCTATTCAGTTTAAAGAGCCTGACTTTGCAGTCTAAATAATTTGACAGAAATATAATTTCCTGTTTATGTAAATTTTATTTCCATTGATCAAGTCATGCACAGGTTTGGTACTCAGGGATGCACGGCCTGAATTAGTGATGTGAATCATCATCGCTGTGGCAAAAGAAGATCCATGTCTTAGTTGTCAGAAGTCTTCATAAGCTTACCTCCAGCTAGAGTCATATCACATGTATCTGTCATACTCAATCCATGGTTGAATGAAGATGAAAATATGTCTTGTATGAGTAGATTCATGGTTAAGTTTTAAGGACTTTACTGTAAATTAAATTCTGATGTTCCTCTCTATATACACAAACATACATACACATATGCATACATCTTTCTGTCTATCTTACAGAATGCTAAAAAATGTTATTGCACTGGATACGTAACTTAACGTGAGCAGTATATGATCTACTTTACCCCTACTCTATCTGCTGTAGAATTCTTTGCCTTTTTTCCTCTTAAAAGTTGAGGGAACGCTTTTTATCAATGCAGATGTAAAAGAGTTACTTACAGTGGTCATGCAATGAAACAAGATATACTAAACATTGAATTCCCATTATGACAACTACAGTATAGTAAAACCAAACCTCCCCCGGCTTTTGAAAAGGCTTTTGAAGCCTTTTGTAAATGCTTTCAGAAGAAAAAGAAAAAAAAGAAAAAAAAGAAAGAAAAGGTGGTAAGAACCACCTCAGAAGGCTCAAGCAGAGCATTCAGAGGCAGCTACCTTACATAAATGCCAAATTAAATTGATTTAGAACATGTTTTGCTCCACAACATTTTACTTCAACAGAGAAGCTTTTCCGAAGTTTTGTATTGCATGTACCCTCATTGCTTTGCAATTTTGTTCTTACGAAAATTTTATTGAAATTTTAACCTGCAATAGATATTTCATCATTGATCTAAGTAGACTTCCAATGTATTTTACGTATAATAAACACACTTAATGGAATTTTCTCTGAGGGAGCTCTGAGTCATCAACAAAGTAAGGCCTAACTGCACTGCCAAACTTTGTCATACACTCTTGATATTTATGCAATCAGCTCTAAGAAAGTATGGAATAGTTCCAAATAGGATTCATTAACTTTTATATTGCTGTGATTTTTTATCACTATTTGTAATGGGTATCTTAAACGTCATAGCATAGGAGTCACTGAAGAGAACCACATTTTTAAAAAGTTTGATAGCATGGAAAACATACGTGAGTGGTTTCAAACAGCATTTATAAAGTATGACCCATAGAGTATAATAAAATTCAATTCGTGGTTTGCATATAATATCTTTTATTGGGCCAAATTTTACAAAGTAAGTTCTAACATTTCATTTGAGAATGTCTTAGAGGACCACCTACAATCTCATTATTAAAGGCAATAATAAAGAAATTATGGCACTCACCAGAGTGTGGCTATTTCACAACTACTTGCAGATATAAAATTATTTACCAAAATAACTGAACAATGAATAATAATATCTAAAAATCTAGTCCCATGATTGTCTTACAAATGAAAGTATCAGACAATTGTATACCACACCTAATGATTGCAAGTGAATGCCTCCAATAAATGCTTATAGAACCCAAAGAAGGGACTCAGTCCCTTGTTTATATATGCTTTACAATGACATGAAAGATTCAAGGAATTGAAAGTATTTTCCATTTTAGACTTTTATTCATATATTTAATATTTTCTGCCCAATTAAGATGGAAAACAAACAAACAAACCAATTTTCGCCCAGTTTAGTGGCCTCTGCACATCCTGGGTTTGGCACATGTAAAATATGAATAAAACAGGCTGGATGAATAAAAGCCTGCCTCCGGTGAGTCCCAGAACAGGGATCTCCATACTTGAATCTAAGATTCAGCACTTCAAAACTGTGAGATGATAGGCACCTGGAGTGAAAGATATCCAAACAAGTACATGTGTTAGCAGATGTCTACATCTGTAGAATAACCTCTGAGCTATTCAGCTGTTGCTCCCCAAATAGTCCAGGAACAGAAGCAGGCATTTTTAGTATGAGATTTATCTCATACTAATGTAATTGTC
Organism: Larus michahellis; assembly: GCF_964199755.1. Lineage (NCBI taxonomy): Eukaryota > Metazoa > Chordata > Aves > Charadriiformes > Laridae > Larus > Larus michahellis. The sequence continues at coordinate 61,722,595 of NC_133930.1, forward strand.
TAATATAGGTCAAAGGAGATGTGCCCTAGAAGTTCATGATTTCTCCCTCTGGATTTGAAAGTGACCCTAGGGTAAATAAATCAGAGACTCAATGTAGAAACTTGCATTCTAGATGCCAAAAGGTAGGTGAGATGAATCCTTCTTCATGTGGTGAAAAGTCTTCATAGCCCAGCTATAAATTGAGACAGAGACACCAGCAATCAGAAAGAAACCTGAAAGAGATTATTTACGACTGCTAGGAAAGATTATCTGTCAGCTGAAAGAATGTCTCGTTCACTCTACCAATCTGCAGTCTGCACAACAAAACATGAGACATGATCAGTCACAGTAAAGGGGGAGGTTAATGGTTGGCTGAACGGTTAAGTCTTTTACCTCCCCTTACCCTCACTTAGAATAAAATCTTTTCTCTCCTGCCTCTCAAGTCCCCCCTCCACTCCTGTGAGGGAACAAGGTACATTCAAGGACTGCCATTCCCTCTTTTCTCTACCTAAACTGCTCACAAAAAGCTGTTCAAACTAACCTGGCTCATTTTGGCTGTCAAAATAGAGAAGACTTAGATGAGCACCAGACCTAGCAGACCAATTAGGAATTCTAAGGTAGGAAGTGTCGGGTAGCTAGAAGAGGAGGCATCCCTCTTAAACACATTTCAATAAAAGAGCAGTGAATTAATGCTTAATGTCTTGCATATAATGAATTGAATCCCTAGCTGTGTTCAATGCAGGCTGAATTTCTCTGCTGAACTGCAATCTAAAATAAATTTGGGGAATCAATTTGAAAAAAAAATATCAGGGAATTTTCACTTGATAATTCAATAACTCATAGGCTTTCTGGCTGATGAATCCCATTTTAAACTTGCATTTTGACATTTTCTTCAAAATACAAAAATGTGACTTCCTAATGCCTAATGCCATCTAGGCCAAGGAATGGATCATGATTACTTGAACCTGTGTTGCCTGATGCCACTTGGCTTTCATTCAGTGCTCATGTTTGTTCTGTTCTGGTCCATAGTTCGGCTTAAGTTTGATGTATCATATTAATTTATTTTGTAGGAGTTGATCAATTAACTTGAGAAAACTCTGTGTAGTGTTGATTCAATCATATAACAAGCATAATTTAATACAAATTGCGCATCAGACATTGATTTTGCCCAACTGCTCGGTAGAATTAGTGTCACTAAAGGACGCAGCCAAGCTGAACTAATAATATTAAGCATTTCTGCAATTTATCTCTTGCTATAATGAACAGTAAATGATATAATGACCAACAAGATTAATGATAAAATAAACATGCTAGTTAGATTCACTCCACAGAAGTCCAATTCAACACAGTGCCTTGTAATCAATAATCTGAAACTTGTAATAACAAGTGGGAATGTTAATATAAAGATGGACTTATTAATACAATTTGAAAAAAAAAATTTATCCAGTAGTCATATTTTAGTTATATAAATTCTGTGTTTCCAAAATTAGTGCTGCTAGTGTGAATGTCAATAGCTGCTCCGACAAAAAGTACAAAATCCAGAATATATCAGATGCTTGTTTCATTAAGTAGGAAAGTAGTTTATAAAAACTTAATTGAAGTTGCGCCACATCCCAGTTGTTGGCATAGAATCAATTATATAATTTTTTTTTAATTATTTCATATTTAAATTAGTAAACCTTGCAATCACATGCAGCTTTCACAAACGAGTGTGGTGAATACAAGAAACTGAACCAGTATAAAAGGAAACAAACTAGAAGATTTTATGAGAAGATAAGTTTAGAAATGCTTTCTGTCTTATTTTTCATAAGATCTGGGGAACACTGAAAAATCTTGTGGACTCCTTGGTCACTGGTGAAATATATTACACCTCTCTTCTTGGATTATTTTTTTTATGTTATTTTTGGTTTCGTTTTTTTTTCCAAACTATGTAAAAAGTTAGTTTTCTGCTAAAAAGGTTTGCCATTACCCCAGACCATGATCTGCCTCCTACAATAACTTCCTGGAAAACAGAAATCACGTAAAGTTCTTTGAATTTCTACATCAGTTACCCAACATACCTTCTAGCACAAATAACATACGTCAGAAGAAAAGCAAATACTTAGCATACAAAGCTGTAAAGAAGGTGCCTTGTGGCCATACAGAGTTGTCAGAATGTCAAATTGACCATTAGCCTCATTTATTTTCATGTTATGAACTACTGCAGTTATTCTCACAGTTTAAAACAGGGATTAAATTCATAGTATCAATCCTCTCATAGACTGCGTTGAGAGTAGCTTAAATAATGTCATTTTTTTAAACTTTAATTTCAGATACCTACTCGATGATAATGACAATGTTGAATGTCACAAACTTAATGACTTAATGAATTTTACTTTTGAATTTGGTGTCAGAAAATTGAATAATTCATGCATCCAAACAAGACATATCAGCTCGAGCTCTAGATATCAAACAGAAAGATTTTTTCTGACTTTGTTTAAGAATTTTTCTTAGGAATGTGTTGGAAGGTAATTTTAAAATGCTAGTTGAAAAATAAGAAAGTGTTTTGTACACAACAAATCAGTTGCCTTTTCTGAGTATTTTTTTTAAAGGAAGTATTAAAAAACAGTTTTCTGTATGCTTAACAAGCTTGAACGCAGCAGCAAGGTACTGCTGTTTCTGAGATCTTCAACACTGGCAGGAGATGTCATTAAGCAGTATTGACATGTTTAGTCAGATGTACAGAAAAAGCTGTTTCCCCTGTATCTACCATATACCTCTCTAAACAGATCATGTCAACAGGAATCTAAAGACAGAATTCTGTTCTCACATAAATTTTCTTTAGCTTTAGAGATTTAGTAAATTTATCTAACAATAATATACAAATATTTATTATTCTACTATAGTCCATAGAAAAAAAAAATGCTATTTATATTTATAGAAACATTTTATTTATTTAAATAAACAATCATAGATGTAGCTAAATACTAAAATTCCGCTCTGCACTATCTCTTTTTGTGCCACGGATATGAAAGATACTAATAGCCAAGTCTTGGCTTCAGATTCCACAGCGTGCACAAACCATGTAATCAGTAAAAAAAAATCCACTGACATTAATTGAAATCCTTTATTTTTTATTATTCCAACAGTCATAAGCCAAAAAAAAAAAAAAAGAAAATGGAGAAGGAAAATATGGGATAAATAACTTCCTGAAAATTCTGTTATTTACTTTTTAATTGGGCTACTATGCTAAAAATTAACCATTTCCACTGAGCCAAAAAGGGGAAAAGCCACTGAAGGAAAAGAAGAACCCTTAGTACTCACTCAGCTGAATGCTGAAGGATTCAAATATCCCAGAATGCCAAAATGGATTTACCCCCATCTCCTTTCAATACACATTTTAACATTTTAATATCTAACGATAGAGTCTCTTTTCAACAACAGCAGTTTAAAAAAAGGTCCTCTATCTGACTTCACTGAAATACATCAAAATTTTATTTGCTCCAAGCAGTAAGGTTCAGTATAGACCTTTACAAATTTTCCCTCAGTAATACAGTAATTCTCTGTATTACTTTTTAAATATAACAAACTCTCCAAATTTTTGTCATGGTATTTTTCTCCTGACTGCAAATTGTTAATAGAAAGAGGCCGGTTTGGTGTTTTGTTCATGGGAAATCAAAGAATGAGAGAGACAAAGTTTTAAAGGAAAAGATCAGTAGCTATTAAGACATTTCCCCTACCTTCCTGCATCCATGATGGCAAGCAAGATTAATCTTCTCAGACCTTAGCCTGAATCCTTGGGAGTTCAAGACACTGAAGATGCGTGCTTAAAGAGCTGAAGGAGCTGAGTGACCAGTTGGCTGTGACCAGTGAGAGGAGACATTGGAGGCTACAGCAGGAGTGAAAATAGAGACACTTCATGTTTGTCCTTCCGAGAGGCAAAGATTGAGCAGAATTGTTGAGGCCTGACTGGAAGAATAAAGGCCTGAAACAAGAACATAATGTGGATTGGAGGAAAGGAAGATGCTCCTGATAAAAAGTTTTTTTCGATTTACTTGGAAAGGAGGAAAGATAGTAAAACCTGCCCCACTTGGGAATAACGATCAAAACACTGGGTTTCTTTTAACTGCCTTTTGTTTAGAATAGACTAAACTAGACTAGAATAATTTAAGTGGAAAAAGACCCTTAAGATCGAGTCCAACTGTAAACCTAACACTGCCAAGTCCACCACTAAACCACTTCCCTAAGTGCCACATCTACATGTATTTTAAATACCTTCAGGGATGGTGACTCAACCAGTTCCCTGGGCAGCCTGTTCCAATGCTTGATAACGCTTTCTGTGAAGATTTTTTTCCCCTAATATCCAACATAAACCTCCCCTGGTGCAACTGTCATCCTATCACTTGTTACCTGTGAAAAGAGACTGACACCCACCTCACTAAAATCTCCATTCAGGTAGTTGTAGAGAGCGATAGGGTCTCCACTCAGTCTCCTTTTCTCTAGGCTAAGCAACCCCAGTTTCCTGAGCTCTTCATTGGACTTGTTCTCTAGACCCTTCACAAGCCTCATTGCACTTCTCTGGACGCTTTCCAGCACCCCAGTGTCTTTCTTGTAGTGAAGGGCCCAAAATTGAACATGGTATTAGAGGTGTGGCCTCACCAGGGCCTCACCAGAGCCGAGGACAGGGGGACGATCACTTCCCCAGTCCTGCTTGCCACAATATTTCTGATAAAAGTCAGGATGCTATTGGCCTTCGTGGCCACCTGGGTACACTGCTGGCTCATATTCAGCCAGCTGTAAACCAATACCCCCAGGTCCTTTTCTGCTGGACAGTTTTCCAGCCACTCTTCCCCAAGCCTGTAACGCTGCATGGGATTGTTGTGACCCAAATGCAGGACCTGGCATTTGGCCTTGTTTCATCTCGTACAATTGGCCTTGGCCCATCGATGCAGTCTGTCCAGATCCCTTTGTAGAACCTTTCTACCTTCAAGCAGACCAACACTCCCACCCAACTTGGTGCCGTCTGCAAACTTCCTGATGGTGCACTTGATCCCCTTGTCCAGATCATTGATGAAGATATTAAAGAGAACAGGCCTCAATACTGAGCCCTAGGGAATGCCACTTGTGACCAGTTGCCAACTAGATTTAACTCCTTTCACCACCACTCTCTAGACCTGGACGTTTTTTTACCCAGTGAAGAGTCCACCTGTCCCAAGCCATGAGTAGCCAGCTTCTCCAGCAGAATGCTGTGGGAAACCTTATCAAAGGCTTTACTAAAGTCCAGATAAACAACATCCCCAGCCTTTCCCTCATCCACTAAGTGGGTCACATTGTCATAGAGAGAGAACAGGTTAATCAAGCAGGACCTGCCTTTCATAAACCCATGCTGACTGGGCCAGATCACCTAGTTGTCCTGTACATGCCATGAGATGCTCCACAACCTTCCATGGCACCAAGATCAAGCTGACAAGCCTGTAGTTCCTTTGATCCTCTTATAGCCTTTCTTATAGATGGGAGTCATATTTGCTAACGTCCAGTCAACTGAGACCTCCCTGATCAGACAGTACTGCAGATAAATGCTTGAAAGTGGCTTGGTGAGCACTTCTGCCCCTTGGATGGATCCCATCTGGCCCCATATACTTGTGTGTGTCTAAGTGGCATAGCAGGTCACTAACCATTGCCCTTTGGATTATGGGGGCTTCATCCTGCTTGCCGTCTCTGTCTTTCAGCTCAGTGTGCTGGGTACCCCAAGAACAATTGGTTTTACTATTAAAGACTGAGGCAAAGAAAGCATTAAGTACCTCAGACTTCCCCTCAGCCTTTGTCTCTATGTTTCCCCCCACATCCAATAATGGATGGAGATTCTCCTTAGCCCTCCTTTTGCTGTTAATGCATTTGTGGAAACATTTTTTATCTTTTTTTTATTTGTCTTTTATGGCAGTAGCCAGATTAAGTTCTAGGTGGCCTTTGGCTCTTCTAATTTTCTCCTACTTAACCTCATGACATCTTTGTACCCCTCCTTAGTTGCCTGCCCCTTCTTCCAAAGGCTGTAAATGCTTTTTTTTTTTTTTTTTTTCCAGAGAGACAAAGCTCTCTGTTCAGATAGGCCAGTCTTCTTCCCTGCCAGCTCGCGTTTCAAGGATGGCCTGCTCCTAGACACTTAAGAATTCCTTTCTGAAGAATGTCCAGCCTTCCTGGTCTCCTTTGCCCTTCAGGACTGCCTCCCAAGGGACTCTGTCAATCAGCCTCCTAAACAGACCAAAGTCTGTCCTTCAGAAGTCCAAGGTAGTGGTTCTGCTAACCACCCTCCTTAATTGTCTGAGAATTGAAAACACTATAATTTCATGATTGCTGTGGCCAAGACAGCCTCCAACCATCACATCACCCACAAATCCTTCTCTGTTAGCAAACAACAGGTTCAGCAGGATGCCTTTCCTAGTTGACTCCCTCACCAACTGTGGCAGGAAGTTATCTTCCACACACTCCAGGAATGTCCTAGACTGTTTCTTTTCAGCTGTATTGTGTTTCCAGCAGATAGGAAGTCCCCCACGACAACAAGGGCTAGTGATCGTGAGACTTCTCCCAGCTAGTTATAGAATATTTCATCTGTCCCTTCATCCTGGTTGGGTGGTCTAAAACAAACTGCCACCATGATATCTGCCTTGTTAGCCCTTTCCCTGACTCTTATCCATAAACACTCAACCCTGTCATCACCATCATAAGCTCTAGACAGCCAAAACATTCTCTAACTTAGAGGGCTATGCCACCGCTTTTCCTTCCTTGCCTGTCCCTTCTGAAGACTTTATAGCCATTCATTGCAACACTACAGTTATGTGAGTCATTCCACCATGTTTCCATTATTACAATTACATCATAGTTTTCCAGCTGCACAATGGCTTCCAGCTCCTTCTCTTTGTTGTCAATGATGCATACATTGGTGTAGATGTGCTTCTGTTCAGCTGTTGCTGAATAGAAAAATTCCAGTTTGGAGAGACCTGCAACCTGCCTTCTTGTGCTGAGGGCTCCAGAGCTGGACACAATACTGCAGGTGAGGTCTCACCAGAGCGGAGTAGAGGGGTAGAGTCACCTCCCTCAACCTGCTGGCCATAGTTCTTTCGATGCAGCCCAGGATACAATTGGCCTTCCAACCATTCGTCGGCTCATGTACAGCTTTTCAGCCACAAGTACCCCCAAGTCCTTTTCCACAGGACTGCTCTCTATCATGTTATCCTGCAGCCTGTACCGATAATGAGGATTTTCCCAACCCAAGTGTACAACCTTGCACTTCGCCTTGTTGAACTTCATGAGGTTTGCTCAGGCCCACCTCTTTAGCTCGTCCAGGTCCCTCTGGATGACATCCCGTCCCTCTAGCATGCTGATCTCACCACTCAGCTTCGTGTCATCTGCATACTTGCTGAGGGTGCACTTGATCCCACTATGTCATTGATGAAGGTATTGAACAGCACTGGTCCCAGTCAAGGTCGCTGAGGGACACCACTTGTGACCCCTCTCCATCTGGACATCAAGCCATTGACCACCACCCTCTGGATGCGACCATCCAGCCAGTTCCTTATCCACCGAAGAGTCCACCCATCAAATCCATATCTCTCCAACTTAGAGAGAAGGATGTTGTGGGAGACTGTGTCAAAGGCCTTGCAGAAGTCCAGATAGATGATATCCGTTGCTCTTTCCTTGTCCATTGATGCAGTCATTCCATTGTAGAAAGCCACGAGGCTGGTCAGGCAGGACTTGCCCTTAGTAAAACCACGCTGGCTGTCTCAAATCACCTCCCTGTCCTCCATATGCCTTAGCACAGCTTCTAGGAGGATCTGTTCCATGATCTCCCAAGGCAGAGGTGAGGCTGACAGGTCAGTAGTTCTTGGTGTTCTCCTTTCTACCCTTTTTAACAATGGATGTGATGGGTTTCCCTTTTTCCAGTCACCACGAACTTCACCTGACTGACATGACTTTTCAACTGTCATGGAGAGTGGCTTGGCAACTACATCAGTCAATTCCCTCAATTTCTTACTATAGTCTTCACTCAAGGAGACATATATCCATTCACTTTGGGAAGGACTGAATACCTCTAGGGTTGCAATTCAACAAGTATTGATATTTTCAAAGTTCTCCAGCACCTCTGCTAGAAAAAGATTGTATGTTTTAAAAGTTTGGACATCGACAAGCTTATTTTCATAAGAAAATAAATAATTTATATTCCTGTAATTTCTGAGCTTGAGAAAATCATACAGAAACAAACAGCTTGCTATATCATCTAAGAGTCATAGCATCAGGAGAATGGAAAAGGGACCTAAAGCAAATTTCCCATAATGCACTAGCAAATTGTGCAATTCCAACCAGTGAAAATTATTTCCTAACCCATCTCGTAAGTGGTGTTCACATCTCTGTCAGGAATTCATTTCCTCTATCCTTAGGGGTTTCAGTTGATTTCATGGCAGGAAAATCAGCTGCAGTTGCTTTAGCATGAACCAAATAAAACCCCATCCACAATTTTTTAATTTTGATCTTTTCTATCCATTAATTCCATGCAATGACTACGTATTGTGTAAATAATGTCTTTTTCATTTGTGCTGAATGTAATTGTTACCACTTTAATATAGAAGAGAGGGCTTGATTAGACATCACTAAACCTTTGGTAATTTTATTACTGCATTAAAATCCCATGGTTATTTCTTCCCTCTGTGCTGGGTTATTCTAATTTTTACAATTTTTTCTCACACATAAAGTCAAACATTTGAACAACCCACCTTTTCATACCTTCAGGCTTCAGTTTGTAATCTGAAGTGAAGACAACAGATTAGCTGTCTAGCTCTTCTCTGACAGGGGTGAGTGGATGCTGGCCCATTCATTCAGCTGCATAGGGAAATGTGGCTGAAGAGGATAGGGGACTGATTATGAGAAAAAGATTATGTTGATGTGAGTTTCTGCTGATACAAACCAGAGTTGGTTTTCTTAGAAGGCTTTGACCTTCTAAGGTGATATGAAGGTGATATGAAGCATGTGAATAACCTTAAATTCTGTTGTTGGCTAGTCTATATAGTGACAGACAGCAGATAAATCTAGGTGATAATTTTTTCTTGTTCTGTTTCCTCTCATTTTATGACTACTTTTTCAATGTCTGATGATCCTCCGACAATTATTTTTTTTTAATCTTTCCTGTCTCCAAACCAGTAACTGATGACCTGATGTTCAGTTCTTAAGTGTTGTGTGCCCCCTTCCTACTCACTCAAATTTGACCTCATCTATTAATGCAAGCACATATGTCTTGCATTTATCAGCCAAAATCTCTTCACTGAGTTCAGGTTAGAGAGGTTAGAAAAACTTTGGAGAAAAGCTTTTTCACTGGTGTTCTGTGTATAACTTAAGATGTTCATGTTAACGTATATTTCTGGTCAAATTATTGCTTTTTGATCACTAGCCCTTTACGTTCTAAGTTGATGATGAATGTCGTGATCAATATGGTATAATTTACAGTGAGGTAAGTCAACAGTAATGTCATAAAAGGTAATTAAGAAAGTGAAAATAAAATAACCTGTATTAGATATCTATTTACAGTAAGGTCTCATCATCTCACAGATAGAATGGCTTCTGAGGGAAATTGTGTGGTCAACCAGAGACAAGAAAATTACTTGAATTAATAAAAAAAAATATTAAATGAACAATTTATTCTGGATATCACAGCATTCATTCTCAGGCTGATTAGTGTGCCATTAAATATTCTTGCTGTATTATATGGTTATGGTTTGTGAGATGTTTTCTTCTAAGTATGATGTATAAAATTCCTCTACACAGTTTTCAGGCCACACCTTTTTGGTCAGGAAACATACTAAGATGTAAAAATGTTCTATAAATAAAATGAGCTATTTAGTGAATAAATTAGCAAAACCAAATGGTTCACATTTGATAAAACAAGTAGTTGTTTGATCAAAATGTAAAATGAAAATATTATGAGGGAAAGCACTATATTTCCCTCAAAACTCACTCTTTTTTTTTGCATTTTTCAATATAAATTTGTCAAATTTGTCTGTTCTCTCCTTTCACTTATATTAAAAACAAACCGATTCTTCTTCCCAGTTTTCCAAAGGAAATCTGTTTCATTGCTCAATTTACGAGCCCCCAAAACACAGGAGATCATGGCAACAAAGGTGACAGGCTTTGTATCACTATGATACCATTGTATCACTATGGTATCACTGACTCCTCCCTATAACATCAGTTATTTTTGTTTTTTCCAAATGACATTCCATGAGTAAACACAGAGAGAAAAATATTACACAAGAATTTTGTTGATTAAACTCAAGTCATTATTATGTGAAATATAAAAGCTAAAAAGAAGAACAGGTATGATAATATGTCTGCATATTGACATCATTGAACAGAAAAATGACAAGATTAATCCAAAGATAGTAGATTGGTCACTAAGTTCTGCACCAGGCAAACAAAAGAAAAGAAAGTGTAAACTTCAGTGAAAAGTTCTTTTAAAAAGCTGTCTGGTATATTTTGACCAGAGAGTACTGATATTAGAGAACAAATGGAACTAAGCTGATGAAGCAAAAAGTGTGTCTGCGCAATTGTGGATGCTTAGGATCCAGTATATAACAAGTGATGTTTTCTGTTATATTATCTCTTTAATTTTATTCATACTTAGAGCAAGACAGATAAATAAATTCCAATTTCAAAGGGAAAATACTTTGTTAAGCCTTTCATAAGAATTTTTAAAAATCAAATTTACTTCAAAATGGCATATTTACTTATGAAATATCATTCTTACTTGTTAGTGAGACAATTTTCTTTAAATACGATTTAATTTTGCATTTAAATTTTGCAAGTGATGGTGAGATTTCAGCTTTAAATACTTTACTCACAGGATACTTTGATGTTCACAGGGGGGAGAATCATAGGGATGTCTTCTCTGATGGAATTGCTGATGACAGATGTTAATACAGTTTGGATACACGCTTTACAAGAAGGTCACTGTCTGTTTTCTAACATTCAAAAATGTTTTCTACTGAATATAATCATTTAAGAAAAGATTTCACTTAGAAGTAAAACTTGCTGAACTTCCACGATCTAATTAGTCTCAGATTTGTCCTTGATATCATTTTTCACAGGAAGCATTGGAAGTGCAACCTAAGACCTGAATTCTTGGAAACTGTTGAGGACCCTTATTTCCTGATAGCGTAAGTAGGTGGACTCCTAGTGGAAATGAGGGACAGCAATTTGTAAAGTAACATTCCAGACTAATCCCAGAAGGTGCTGGTGATTTGTTTCATGTGGAGAAGATTTAACATTTTTTGCTTAGATTCAGGAAGACGTCATTATTTTAAAGGAATATTTAACTATATCTTAACTGTAATGTTATGATTTGAAGATAAGTATGTGCTTATGTTTTTCTAAGTAGGGCAGATACTAAAAAGAAAAAGAAAACTTTCAAGATTAGTATGATATAACTTCTACTTTCTCCCAAAAAAAGGGATGTAGTAGAGTAATAAAGTTTAAAAAAAACGGTGGTCTGAAATAACTAATTATAAAATATAAAATATAAAATATAAAATATAAAATATAAAATATAAAATATAAAATATAAAATATAAAATATAAAATATAAAATATAAAATATAAAATAAATATAAACATAAACATTGTGTTTGTGCTACAGTACAGTTCTCAGAGTTAATACCTTGAATATTGCTCCTCATATAGAGCTGCAAGGAAAAGGATAAGGATGACTACAAGGCACTGACAAACACGGTTATTCTTTATGCTCACAAAACAAAAGTCAAAAAAATCCTATGGAGGGGCAGCATCACCCTGGAAAGTCTTTATTCTGAAAATCCCCTACAAACTGGCTGGGTTTCTGCCATGTGTTAGATTTCCAATATGATGAGGTCTATCTCAATTTTAAGCAAGTTTGCTCAAAAATAAAATTAAATTAAATAAAAAATAAAAAATCAGATGCTTTGCGCTGTCTTGTAGATTTTTTTGAGGTCTATATTGTCCAAGGCCAAGAGTAATCTTATGTCCTTCAACAATGCAATTGTAAATAAGATGACTGACTGCATGGGAATTGTGAAAATCTCATTTGAAAAGGGCAGACAACAGTTGCAAACTCAAGTACAGCTATACTTTTAATGAAAATTCTGTTCTTGAAGTATGTCTTTTCTGGCTGGAATACAACTGCCTGTTACAAACAGACTGTTCATCAATAAAATTTGTCATTTTTTTGTTAACAACCATTGTTTTAGGTTCCCATCTCACATGCAGAGCTGACCTATTTGTTACATAAACTCTGTTTATACATTAAAAATTCTGACACTTAGAATGATAATTAGTTATATCTCTATTTTTTACAGCTGCAAGACTTTAAGGACAAAAAAGTGTAATATATTTAATTAATCACAGCCTTTTTCCTTTTGGTCTATGCATTGCCCTTAAAGCCTTTTTTTAATTTTTTTTTCCAGCTGTATAAGGAATTTTGCTTTAAATACGACATTAATTCAGTACAGTCTCTTTTTACCCACAGAAAAGGAAGTTTCTTCATGAAAAATGTATGTGCTAATGACAGTATTGGTATTTTTGTATTACTTTGGACCTTCAAATAGAAATTAAAGCTGTCATTGAAGGAAATGCCAATGAGATTGGCAAAGAGCTGTTCTTCCTTCCTTTGTTGTTTTCCAGAGAAATTGTTTATGTGAATTGCCCTTAGTAAAGGAGCTAGATCTGGTAAATTTGGGATGTTGATGGGATAAAGGAAGGGACAGACCATGGGTTGATACTCAAATTCTTGTAACAACAAGCAATTAGAGCAAGGGGTTCAGTGGTGAAGTTCACCTTTAGTTGAAGTGAATAAAAAGTTCTGAATAAAAACGAGATGTAGTGTTTAATATCAAAACTCTTCAAGGGTTTTCTTTATTTGTAAAAACACTTCTAGGAAATCTTAATAATATGGACCACATATGGAATGTTAAAGTTCATATATTATTTGACAACAAATGTTAAACAAAGATTTTTGTCCAAGGGAAGATTTTAGTAAATATTAAAAAAAAATTTAAAAAAAATTAAAAATTCAAACAATATAGTTCAATATAGAGGAATCCTCTTTACCTCTACAGGAAGGTTTAAGACACATTTCTATCTGTATTTAGGTGTAAAGGCATAGAATGTCTTGTTCGGTAAGCAACACTGACTGTTATACTAAGATATACCTAACTATTGCCATGCAATATGCATAGAAAAGAGCGTTTAAGTTACTTTCTGTAGTCTAGATCTTCAGACTATGGACTGAACTATAATTAAGATTTGAAAGAACCACATTTTTTAATTTTTTTTGAACACTGAAAATTTAAAAAAATGTGATACGTTCAACAGATTTATTTCATTTTTCTAAATAAACCACTAAAAATTAGTGAGTACCCAAAGGAAAGTTTGTTTCTAACTTAAAGGCATTTTTTTTTTATGTTGACTATGTCAAAGCAGAAAAAAATTACCATCCTTTGAGTTAAATTAGGAGGTCTGTCAGAATTGCCCTGAATAAGGTAAATGCGGGTTCCAATTAATCAGCGTTTTCTGAAGAAATCTGTATTATTCCAAAATTACAGTACCTCTAATTAGAAACATTTTCTCAGTTACATCTAATTTGAAAATGAAATAAATATTTTAGTAAACTTTAAAAAGTGGCATGCTGATCAAGATTATAATTATATAGAAAAGAAACATGATTGAAATAAAATTCTTTAATTACTAGTCTCAACATATAATCATCTTTGTAGGCCACTCAGTGGGAAAAAAAAAACATTAAACAAAAGATTGAACACCCTCTGTATTCTCTTTAGTGAAATGGTTCTGCATAAGTGTATATTGTGTAGGCAAGTATCACCCAGGTGTTCAGCCTACTACCACAGATAAATTGCATCATTGAAATCTGGAGTGAATTTGCTATGCTCTGTTTCATAAAAATAGCTTTAGTATTTAGTACGTGTAGCAAATAGCTGACAAAACGAGACTCATTACTCTATGCAAAGGGATGAAATACTACAGCAGGATATCCAGGAGACAGACATCTAGGAGCAGTGAAAGGCACAGAAGAATGTCATACGTTTACACAGCTGGATACAAACCCTCAAGGAAATTTTCTAAATCCAGTTTTCAGTGTTAGAGCTAGTAGCACATGAAACACCAGGCAGTGATGCAAAATATATAAAAAATCTCTTCTGTGACCTCACTGACAGTCTCCTTACTAAAACTCTGACAGTTAGGAAACTTGAAGTTATAGTCAATAGTTTTAGCAAATGCTCCCTTTACCTGCAGATTTTGTCCATTTGAAAGACAATATTGTATTATGATTTCAGTAGCTAGGCTGAAATCTCAAAACCAGAACAGTATAAGTACCTCTTCAGTAACATACTGTAAAGTAAATGTGCTTAAGAGCTTTACTGAATTGCATACGTAGATGTCAAGTCCTCAAGACAGAGATAAATGACTGTAGTATTAAAGCAAACTTGACTGAATTATAGGTTGTGTAAGGAACAATTTGTCAATGTTGTCTGAAATACAACGAGAACCATAAGAATACAGTTTGACCATTAATATTGTTAAACCAAATGTAGAAATATTTAGATATTTTTCAGATAGACTGTCCAACATGAATGACAAATTACAATAATGACACAGAAGTTATCTTTTTATTAAAACAGTTAACTTTTGTTTGATATTCCTTTTGCTAAAACTAAGGAATTTACTATTTCTTTTTGCAGTTTCTTGGTTCAGTTTAAAATTCTGATTAATCTATTAAAGTTTACTTTTAATCAGCATGTTAGCTGCTGGCCTTTCCATCCATCCAGTTATGTTGGAAATCTTACTAGAAGAAAAGCAAAGAAAAAAAACCTCAAAGCAAAGCTTTAGTCTCTGAGAAGAAAACTATATTTAAAATTTAATCTTAGCTTACATATTAAACAAAGTGTTTAAAATATTTATGTTTAAATCATAACAACCCCAAAAACCCCAACATGACTAACAAAGTTTGCAGGATCGGGAATAACATCTCATCAATATTGATCATCTTTCTCATACTGTTTTTCTTCTGGAAATATATCTTTTGATATTCTACCTGTTTTTGAAAACTTGTCACATTTCCTTCTTCTTGCTCATTTATGTGTACTCAGTTAAGTGTTCTGACGTTTTGGGTCAAGAACGCTGGAATTCATATCAAATGACAGCAAATCTGAATCCTGAAGTCTTATTGACTGGAAGCTGGTACAAACTCTACTGTAACCCTGCTGAAAGAGAATGCTTTTTAATTGCTTAAAATTCTCCTCAAAAAATGTATGATATGCTTAAAGAGTCCTGCCAAGTATCCACAAGTCAAGGAAAACACTGACATAAATGGACTCCTCTATCTCATATTCATTTAATGCTTAATTTATTACTCCCAGGAGTTGTAGACAAAAGGTTTCTGAACACTAAAATGTATTGTTCATTTAGAACATTTCACTCTTTTACCAAAGACCTTTAACTACTCTGATAGAGGTAGCTACTAGCTTTTGCCACCCCCAACTTGTTCAATAGACTATGTGTGATTTCCAGTGTGTGGTTTGTTTTGGTTTGTTTGTTTGTTTGTTTTTTTAATTGTGAAAGGCTTTCTGAAGATACCCTGATGTGATGTAGCATGGAATGTAAGTGGAGTGGGATTTGAAAACAGCCAACTGGAAAACTTTGGGAAACTATTTAGACATTTTCAGGGTCCTAAGCTGAATTTCCTGAACTAATGCTTCAGTTAGTTTTCATATTGATGACAATTTCTTCTTATCAGAAGATATTTTAGTCTAGTAAAGTATGAGCATATAGAAATACAGACCATATTCCTAAATATCTGAAGAATACCTTCTTTTTGGCAGTACATGGGCAGTCTAAAGCAATGTCATGTCACTATTCAAATGAATGTAGTTCAAAATATTTTCCAAAATAAGCAACCTCATTGCTACAATTAGTTGTCCCTATCATTTGGGTTTTTTTGTTTGTTAGCTCTGTTTTGTTTTTTTTCAATTAGGTTGCAGCAATGCATGCAGGAGTTGCAATCCTAAAAGACATTAAACGAGGATGCAGGCAGCAGGCAAAAAGGAGTTTGGAATAATTTGTTTCAAATTCACTGACCTTTTTGTAAAGTCATTCCTTGAATTGTCAGCCAGTCTTAGAAATTATAATCAGACAACAAAACCTTTCTCATGCTTTCAGCTGCATGCCCTGTTTTTCTTCAGTTCTTGCAATATTTTATAGGTTTTAGAAAAGGCTACATTTCTTATTGAAATTGGGTGAATTTTAGTGGAATACAAAATGATTCAAAGGTTTTGGAAGCAATAGGCAAGCAAAGAAGATAGAACTTTTTATTAATGTGAATACTTTAAACTATGGTAACCAAAGGCCGTGATATTTTCTGTGTGGGCCAGAGCTGTTCTAACTTGTCTGAGAGACACTTTACACACTGCAGCTCTGGCAGCAGAAAACAACGTGACAACTACTCTGAATGCTATGATTTAAGCAAGCTCGTGAAAATTAATTATTGCTGTTTTAAAATAATAATAATAAAAAAAAACTTCTAAAATCTGGCATTTGGATCTCATGGTTAGCAGGTAACTGCAACCATAACAATTTGATTTTACATATGTAGAATCTAAGAAAAATAACAAATAAGCAATTGGTTTTTAACTGGTTAGAAAATGTCCTCTATTCCCCTTCCCTGTCGCACTGGCTTTAAAGCTGAGGAACACAGAGAAAATGCATACTACTAAGCTGTCCTGAAAAGAGCAGGATATTCAAACAAACATGTTTAACTTGAAAAAAGTTGAATACCACTGAAGTGATCACTACAAAACCACTATTTACATGTCACTCACTTTATCTCACCAGAGAAACACTGCACGCAGCTTTAACACAGTAACTTATAGGTGCTTTCTGGAATAGCTCTACATTAAATTTGCTCTGTGGGCTTAATCCTGCAGGGTTCTGGGTAGTCTTTTCTGCACAGCAAAGCTCAAAAAGACATTCTTCATTTCAGATAAGCATGTTCTCTTGAATTTGTTAAATTGGTCATTAATTAAAAAGTGAAACACATACTTGCAAACAAGGTTGAAGCAGCAGTGCCTGCACATCATGCTGAACAATATATGCACTAGGAAATGTAACATATAGTATCAACATTACTTTGGGATGTCACATAACTCATTGCTTGCTTCCCACAGTATGCAGTAATGCAGGTGTTGGTTTGGGCTTCTTTTTGCTCTGCATTTAATCTTTTTGTGTTGTTCATTGGCTTGGACTTGAATGAGAAATAACAATACAAAAATTGCAATGTCTGGCACTGAATTTTGTCTGTTATACTGGAATCTATCAAATGTTGTACAGGAAAATTATGCTAGTTTTAAAGAGTTTTTCTAAATAATAACTTTAAAATAAAAAAAAACTATTTCTCACCTTTAATACCAAGTGTCCCTTTTATCAACAGTATAAGATTACTGCATGAGTATGTATGAAAAAGTGAAGTCTTATTGTTTTTCCCTTTTGTTTTTTAAATTGCCTAAAAATAATTTGTCTGTACTGTATTCACACTTAGAACAGGATCTTTGAAAATTGGGGGGGGCAGGGGGGTGGGGGGTGGAATCCTTTCCAGCAAGGTTTGCAGTTTATTTTCATACCAACTCACCCTTCCTATTACCACTAGATTGTAAGTTAAATAGTCTTCTGTTCCATGCAGTTTGTAGAAGAAAAGTCCATATTTGTGTGAGAAAAAGAAATAATTCATTCCACATTTAGGACAAAAGAAATATTTATTTGCTTGCTTTATTCATCATATTAAATTGATACTGTCTACTGGGGTTGAGAATTTAAACCAAAACCCCCACAGAATTAGTTCAATTTATCACATCTCTGTTTGTCACCAACATGTAGATGATATGTGTATAAATATGAATAATGTATAGCAAATTACAAATACTTTGTAGCTGGAGAGAAAGGATAGAAAAAGATTGCCCCAAAAAGGAAAATCTTTCTATAAATTATGCTGATTGTTCCATAAACACTAAGGCAAACTATTCATAAGGAACAATGTTTCTATTTTTTCTCTTGGTAAACTTTCCCCAGACTGATTTGTAATAATGCATTCAGTATGAACTCTATACTTTATATGGATATATTTGAAATAATTTGTGTGCTGCTTTAGTCATTTGCTGCATTATTTGATAATATGTGATTGGTTACCTAAATCACATAGTATTCCCCTAATTTTGTTAATAAAGTTATTATCTTGAGTTGTTACATGTCCCTTGGGACCCTTAAGCTTCAGGCCTGTTACCCACTATTTTGCCACACGATGGAGAGATTTTCTGTCTAATGGAGACTAGCAGATACGTCTTCCTCACAGTAGCTCCTGTATCCAGCTCTCAGAAAAGCCCACACAGCAAGATGCAAAACACCCAGGCAGCAAGATGCAATCTTTTTCACTACTTGGATACCTGCGGCAATATGTGATGGGTTAGTGGTCACGTCAAAGGTATCCAGAAGTATTTGGAATAGCTGTCCCAAAAAGGATTAAATGCTTTCAGATTTCTCCACATTAAAACCATTCTCAAAACTAGTTTAATAGAAAACAAAAGATTTTTGTGTTCTAAATAAAAAGCAGACTATGCATCTGAAGAGTTTGTAGGAATGACTGAATAAAATGAAGGAAAATATCCTAAATATTCATTTAAGCTAGCATTAAATGAGAGATACAAGATTTCTCTTCCTCCATAAGCTTCTATAAACAACCTGATTGAAAGTATTCAAAGCTCCGGTCTCTAGTTCTCACTGAAGGCTTCATTACATGACACTAAATTTAAACCCAGACCTAACTTCGGAGCTCATTCAAATTAAGTCCTTCCTCTGCTCCTTACAGCTGAACATTCCTTCATCTGTTTCCTATGAAGCCAAGATAGAAAGAATATCTTGTATTTTTCCCTATGCCAACAGCAAGCTATCAGTTGTCATCTTCTACCACAGAGCCAGTTGTTGATTTTCTTTATGTTTGCTTAGCCATTAAAAAGTGCTTAATTCCTTATAAGACACAATGCCCTTGACCACCTGTATCCACAAAATAAATGATATTGCTTTTAACAGAATTTAAAGCTTCATGATTAGGGAGGACAGATAGTAATCATAAAACCACAGGAAGTCAAAATTCTAGTGAGGAGATTCCTCTTGCTGGATTGTGTTTTTCAGTCCTAGCTTTGGGAAAAATTTGGGCTTGCCTTTATCAATAATCTTATTACTTTGGCTTTTGTTCACTGAACTCTATAATAACTAGCATGTCCTTGTGTTCTTTGATTCTTTTTTGATTCAGCATTGACTATAATCATGCAGCCTTCCAGGTTCATCAAATAAGCTATGTTCATTCCTGAGATACTTGAAGATGAATCTTATTTTGTGAAATTGCATTTTACAAAACACTCAGATTACCAAAATCCTATAAAAATGCATTGAAAACAAGTCAAAACCAAGCATCAGGTATGCATTTGTTCTTTTCCAAGTCTGAGGACTTCCACCTCCTGCTTTTTTTGTTTCCCATGCTAAAAGAGATGAAACAATCATTTAATTCTAATAGTATTTCTGTAACCTAATGTTGTCACAGCTTTTCCTTCTGTTGCCACATAGTCACAATAGTGTCCTTTATGACAGAAAAGATGCTTTTAAGAAACATGAAGGGAGTACCAAGCACAATCAGAAACATAACCCAAAATCATGCTAGGCTCACTGTTTTGCTCTGACAGGTCTCCTATAGTCAAATTCTAGACAGAAAACTCATCAAAGCAGCTGGTTATTTAGTTTCCCATGTGTTTTATCTAGTTTGTATTCTCAGCAGAAAGATTATGAATTAAAATTTCTACTTCATTATAGATCAAATATAAAAATAGTAGTAAGTAAGAATAGTAAAAAAGTAGTAAATAAGAATAAACAAAGAACACATGCCTTCCCATGAAAGTCATAATTGTAGCAAAGCAAGTGAAAGGCTTGGGAATTGTGAGCATGTTAACTAATTCCAAGTGACCAAGTAAGTCATTTATAAACTGTAAATAACGTGACCTCAAGAAATAAGTCAGATGATCTTGTCAATTATGTTATTCATGAAAATATTCATGAATCAATTTTTTGCATTATTTGACCGTGTAGTTGAGGATGACATTTATAAAAGAACAACACAGCATTTGTTTTTTAGAAAGTACAAAGCTTTTTTGTCTTGTACCTCACTGAATCTTTAAGAAAAAAAAAAATACTAAAAAGATGTTCTTATTTTCATTTTGTTTAAATTCTTATCATTAATAAAGCAGCTCAGGGTTTTTTTTAAAACCTTAAAATAAGGTCATAGTTGCTGGGTTGCTGTAAATGTCAGTAGGAGGAATTCACATAAGAACTAACCTGGGATTAATATTAATAAATGTGCTCATTGCATTCAAAAATCCTTGCAATGAAAGGTCACTGTTAGCTTTGAGTTCCAAAATTAGAACTGTCTTTTAAGGACTATCAAAACCAATAAAAAAAATCAGAACTGCACTTGACAGCCTTGCCTGTGTGACTTTTGCACTAAAGCAGGATGGATAGGTGTAATAAGAGTAATATGGAATAATGACTTTTTCTTTGTAACAGACAAAGGCATCCATAGCTAAAAGGATCACTTTTCCGATCATTAGTTTTAAATAAAGGATAAATCTGCTAAATAAATTCCGTCAAGTACCATTTTCATTTACCTTCCCTAGTCATTTACTAAGCAAAGAAGTATACAATTTTTGTCATCCACTTAGCTATTTTCTTGACAGGTAAAATATCTTCCAGCATCAAGACACCACATTTAGAAGAGGAAAAATTTTATTACATTGCATAATAGTAAGGATTAGCCCCTAATTAGACTACTTCATCTATTAAAATAGTAGAAAAAATAGAACAGATGCATTTGATTTTACAGAAGCTGATGAAATTCTATTGATGGTCCAACTTCTTGTATAACAGCTTTTGTGTAGCTCTGTTAATAGTGATATTGTTAATGGTGGTGATAGTTTATCTATGCTCTGTTGTGTACATGTTTGGATATCAGCTATCCCATGTCCTTTTTCTCATCAGTGGTGGCTAGTGGTCATTGTGTCTGAGCTAAACCATAGGACTATGATGAACCACTTAAACTTATGCTATTTGTATGTTTGTTTCAGGGCAGGGTGTGTGTGGGTGGGTTGTTTTGTTTCTTGGGAGTTTTTACTCTATTTTTTGTCTGTTTTTTTTTTTTTTTTAATGCAGAGACTGGTAGAGAATGTAAGGTCCACTCAAAAGACACTTAAAGCAAGAAAAACATAATAAAAAGAAGAAAGGAGAGAATTTTATCCCTTGTTGGTTCAAAAGGCCATAAATGAAAGTGAGGTTCAAGAGAAGTTACCTCCACTAAAAAAAAACAAAACAAATGAAACAAAAACAAACCAAACTGAAATAACACAAATCAAAGAGCAAAACAAAAACAACAAAACAAACAAACAAACACCAAAAAACACAAAAGACAAAGGCAACCCCCCCCATATTTAATTTAATGTCAAGCAAGTATAGGGAATAGAATGATTTAGGATGAAAAATTAAATCCACCTATACCTCCTGAAGACCACAAGGGAGGTATTAACTATGAAAGCAAAGCTGGAAAATGTACTAATCTGAGAAGATTTCTTCTCCAAAAGTCTTGCCTGACAGAAACTCTTGCTAATGTGTGAGTTGTTTAAGTTATTGTCTCACAAACAGTAGTAACCTGTGATATAATATATAAAAAAGTCTGAAACCCGGGATACTACCTGACCAGGAGAAAGCAAAAGATTGTCTGGATAAAGGACAAAAAGACTTTTCTAATTTAAAAAGCGTGTTAGTGGTTTAATGTAGTTTCATTACTTCATTTTTTACTCCATTCAATAAATATTTCATTGTTCTCTATTTTTGATGCTGCAAGTAAATAATATTGTTTACATTCTACCTTCATCTTACCGAAAAGTGGTCTAATGGGTTTAGGTGCCTACTGTAATTTTAAGAGGCCTTAGAATATCCCATCTGAAAGAGTATGGCTTGCCAGGAGGAGACAGAGAAGACAGATGAGGAGGAGGAGAAAGGAGAAGGAGAGGAGAAGGAGAAAAGGAGAAGGAGGAGGAGAAGGAGGAGGAGAAGGAGGAGGAGGAGGAGGAGAAGGATGAGGAGAAGGAGAAGGAGAAGGAGAAGGAGAAGGAGAAGGAGAAGGAGAAGGAGAAGGAGAAGGAGAAGGAGAAGGAGAAGGAGAAGGAGAAGGAGAAGGAGAAGGAGGAGAAGAAAAGCATGGAGAAAAAAAACATGGAGAAGAAAAGTAGTAACCAGGATGTGTTCGTCTCTCACCTCTTCCTTTTTCCTCTTTGCTAAGAGTCCAGTTTTCTGTTGTCATGCTGTCATGGTTTGTCCTCAAAAGTGGAAACTTCCCTTCTACAGAGATTACCCATCTAGATAATTACCTGCAAGACTTGGAATCTCTTTCATAGTAATTTCCCCTTAGCTCCTGGGAGACATAGGATGAACATGTTCTCTGATGTTTACCCACCTTCTGTCTGAACAGATCACTGCAGAGCAAAGCATGAGAAACAGCACTTAGAGTTTAAAGATGAGCTAATGACAGATGGTCCAATAAGAGTCAAAATATAACTTACATTTGTCAAGGGGATTCAGGTCATGTGTATGACATCCATTCTGGAGAATGGTAGTTGTATATTTTGTAATTAGGTCACTGGGCTTCTGGATTGTTATATGGGTTGACATTCAATCTTAATTTAATTTTTCATATCTAACTTTTTTAAGGAAGATTGTGAGAAAGGCCAAAAAATCACTGAAAAAATTTTCAAGAACAATACATCATGGGAAAGGAAATAACTCTAAAATCTAACAAGTACAATAATAAAATGGCAAATAGTTTGAAAAAATAATAATTATTTTAAGAACAGCACAGAGGAAAAGAAAAACTTATTCTCCTGTAGGCAGTATTTTTGTATAATGGAATTTACATTACAAAATCCTCTATTCAAAATTATTATTGTTTTCAGTGTTTCAGAATTCAACATAAACCAACAATTTGTAATTTCAAAGTACTAAGTCATACAAGACTGTCATGAACATACCATGTATGATTCAAATAACAAATGGTGAGAAGCATCTGTACATGAAAGGTGACAACGAACATGGCTTCACGAAGGGGCAATCATGCCTAACAAATTTGGTGGCCTTCTATGACAGGCGTAAAGCATTGGTGGATAAGGGAAGAGCAACTGACAACACCTACCTGGACTTGTGCAAAGCATTTGACACTGTACCACACCATCCTTGTCTCTAAAATGGAGAGACATGGATTTGGCAGGTGGACCATTCAGTGGATAAGGAATTGGCTGTATGGTTGCAAAGAGTTACTGTCAACGGCTTGATATCCAAGTGAAGAAGAATGAAAACTGGTGTCCCTCAGGGGTCTGTACTGGGACCGGTATTATTTAACATCCTTGTCAGGAACATGGGTAGTGGGATTGAGTGCACCCTCAGGAAGTTTGTGGATGACACCAAGCTGAGGGGTGTCATCAATACTCTAGAGGGAAGGGATGCCATTCAGAGGGATTTTGACAGGCTAGAGAGGTGGATCGGTATGAACCTCATGAAGTTCAACAAGGTCAAATGCGAGGTCCTGCAATGGGGCCACCCCAAACATGGATACAGGCTGGATGATAAGCAGATCAAGAGCAGCCGCAGCCCTGCAGAGGACCTGGGGGTATTGGTGGATGAAAAACAGAATATGACCAAGCAATTTGCACTCGCACAAAGCCAGCCATACCCTGGGCTATATCAGAAGACGTGTGCCCAGGAGGTCGAGGGAGGTTATGCTTCCCCCCTACTCTGCTCTGGTGAAAACTCATCTGCAGATGATATGCAGCTCTGGAGGCCCCAGCATAAGAGAGACATGGACCTGCTCGAGTGGGTCCAGAGGAGGGCCACGAAGATAATCATAGCATTGGAGCACCTCCCACACGAGGACAGGGTGAAAGAGTTGGAGTTGTTCAGCCTGGATAAGAGAAGGTTCCAGGGATACCTTAGAGCAACCTTCTGGTTGCTGTAGGGCCTTTACAGAGGGCCTACAGGAAAGATGGGGAGGGACACTCTATCACGGAGTGTAGTGATAGGACAAGGGTTAACAATTTTAAACTGGAAGAGGGTATGTTTAGATTAGATATTAGGAAGAAATTCTTTACTCTGAGGGTAGTGAGAAACTGGAAGAGGTTTCCCAAAGAAGTTGTCGATCCCTGCTCCCTGGAAGTGTTCAAGGCCAGGCTGGATGGGGCTTTGAGTCACCTGGTCTAATGGAAGGTGCCCCTGACCATGGCAGGGGTTTTGGAACTAGATGATCTTTAAGGTCCCTTCCAACCTAAACCTTTCTATGATTCTATGAATAGTCTAACAATACTCACAATGATTGGACTGTTTAACAAGTACAGTCTTATTTTTGACATCTCGGTGTCAATAGAACTGTATGATGGGGCTGAAGTTTTAGTATTTCAGTCACTAGCTGTTAGCAGCAAACAGATATTGAAGAATATTCTTCTGGACCTTATGTAGCTACCAGCCCACCCACAAACAAGTTTATCCCACAGGTGGCCAAGTAAAACAAAAAGTTTCTACTGGTATTTCTTGGTAATGATCTGCTGGGTACATTGCTCTCTGAAGTGGTGCGGTTGTCATTCTTAAAATGATATCCCTAAAATTTAAAAAATATTAGTTTTTCTAGCAACAAGGTTTTGTTGTTCCTAGAAAGTTGTGATCCTTGGATATTTTTTGCCCAATGGGAGTACACAAGTATTCTCTGTAAGACATCTGATCACTCTTCAAGTGGCATGAAGTAGGTTTATGCAACCACAAATGCATCAGTTCTGTCTACCTCTGTTTAACAGATTCAGCCTCAAACATGAAAGGCTGCTGGAGTAATATAGCAGATGTCCAGACAGTGTAAAAATTAAGTTTTTTAACAGAACATATTTCACAAAGCTCAATAGTCAGTCATATAATCCAAGATTAGAGCAGTAACCTTGTTTTGAAACTGCAATTGCAAAAACTTTGCAGACATTAAATAATCAAGGACAAATCTATAATCTAAGCGTAATTAATAATCTGGGAGGACATCTCAGTATCAAGGGTCTTGACCAGTTTTCATAAAAGGTTCATGCCTTTCATATTCAGCTATTTTAGGGGGTGGGTGGGGTGGGGTGAGGTATGTGTTAAATTATAGTTTTTACTTTAATTACAAATATTGCACTAGTTAAATTTAACTATGGGTTTCTAAATGCATATATGTATATATTTAATACATTTTTCCAGTGCCTCTACTGCTACAAAATAGTCACATTTGCCAAAATTTCTATTAGTCTTTGTTCTTTGTGACATTTCGAAGTACTCTTTAAGAGAATTCAGTAAATATCTAACCTTATGCTTCTTTCCAGTGCGATGCTAAGGTTTCTTAAATGAGTAATATGCTTAAATTTTGCCAGTTTTGGGTACTTTTAAAACATCCCAGGAAGTTTTACATATACTTTATGCACTGTGGTTCGATTCCTCGTCTATGTGAAAATATGTCATACATTTCATAGTGACAGCTCTTCCTCTTTATGTCCCTACAAGATAGTAGGGACACAGAAGATCTACTGACCTATGTTTAAATTCTGTAAGTTTTAAGGTTTCTCATTATTTTTTTTTTAATTAAAGTCTCAGGATTCTAAACCAGATTCTACATTTGTTGAATATTTATGTATATGCTTTGATGTTTTGATTATATGTTTTCTGGACAATTTAATGTTTGAATTTTCAAGTAAACGTACTATAAAAATTCAGAGGGGGTCAGCTCTCTATTAGGAAGGATCCTGGCAACATTACCTGAGAAGCTCTTTCCCTGTCTTATTTAAACCATGTTAAAACCATGAATGCAGTTCCTTTTGTCCTAGTTGTTGTGGTTTAGGCCAAATCGGCCTATGGCCAGCAACAGATGCTCCCCCCCAACCTCTCGTACCTGGAGAGGAGGAGGAGAGATAAAGAGATTTATGAGTTTAGAAGAATCTAAACTACTTTAATTAAATATCAATAATAAAATAAAGGGGAAAATAATGAAATAGATACAGTATATACAAAACCGTATTAAGCTCCCAGGATGACGTCACCAACAGGCACTGGGGAAGTCCCAGCCTGGACTCCGCAACGGATGGGAACTGTTTTCCACAGCTGGAGTCAGGAACACACAGATCGGGATCAGAGGCAGATGAACAGCCAAGGTCCTCCTCAGACATCAGCCATCAAAGGAAGAGAGCTGACCCTTTGATCCCTCAACTTTTATATTGAGCATGGGGCAGATGGGATGGAATACCCCTGTTAGTCAATTTTTGGTCACCTGTCCTGTCTGCTTCTCCCTGCAGGTGTGACCCCTCTACGCTCTTCCATTTCTGACCCTCCAACGGGGCAAATAACGAAATGAGCTGACCTTGGGTGTTATAGCAATAAGCGTAAGCAAGAGCCTTCCTGCGTACCATTCCTTGGCACAAACTGTAAACATTGGTCTTATCACTCTGAGAACGAACCGGTTTTGACACAACGTGCTGTTAATTTCAGAGAGTTAGAAGAGGCCTTGCTAAGAAATAAAATTACTGAACAGAAAGTCGGTTTTGGTTTACCTCAAACCAGGACACTAGTGCAATAAAATTTAGTAATTATTGAGAAATCTCATTAACCTTCCATCTAGGCAACTCATCTGTTGCAATGATACTAGTAAGAGATGCTGTTTAGGTAGAGTTCACAACCCTGGCCACTTTCTGGACCATTATTCTAGTACCCTCCATTATTCTAGTACACCCTCAGCATCTATGTATTAGCAATGCTATGACATAACCATTTTAGTTGCTGTTTTCAATTTTTGCTGAAGAGTTTGTGCTCCAGAAAGAGATAGTGTGCTCTTCTCTAGGTACCTCAAACAGAAAATCTTATTTTCCAGAAATAGAAATATCAGTTTTAACAGCAGCCTCTGGAGCACAGCCTAGAACAGGAACCGCCCCATCTCTCTTTTGCTTTGGCAGGTAGTTTAGATGTAAACTAAGTAGCACTGAAATGGAAGGGGGAGGTGGAGAGGGGGAAATCAGGCATGAAAAGGAAGCCCAGATGCAAGGCCTGAACTATGGAGAACAGCTGACATTGAAGACCAGTAGAGTAGTAGCTTTTTTTGAATGTAGTCAAACTTGAAGCTTCATGCGCTGCACAACTGAGATGGATGAGCTTAGTAACAAAAGTACAACCTAAATGTATCAGATTTTCTGCACCTAAACAAACCAGATATACGGCACATAGAGTTGGACTGATGATGGTTCATATTTACCAACTCATTTCCCTCATAAGCTGTATTTCATAGTCAGAAGTACCTGCTTTGTGTATATGTGTTATAAAGTTATAAAGTATGTTCCTGCTCCTGCTAAAGCCTGACGGAGTGTTAAGTGTAAGAAAGCCTCTGCAGGAGTGGAAGATTTGAAAGATTTTACTACTTATTCTATTCACTGTATTTGCTGGTGGTTAGGGTAAAAGCACTGAGTGTGCACAAAGATCAGACAAAACTAAACTTTTGCCTGATTTCTTGTTTGATTTCTGATTTCCTGTCTGATTTCTGATTTTCTGACTACTGTTTCCTTCACTGGCGATACAAGAAACATCACCTATTATTTGAAATTAGTCTGCAGTACAAAAATAGTTGAGGGTACTGAGTTATCATAAACTCTCAAAATAGTTGCATACTGAATTTCCAATCTTTGCCTCATTAAGATCACAGGATTGATACTAATCAGGGAAAGAATCACGTTCTGTATCAAATAAAATTATTCCCATTAAAAATAACTTTTATAACCACTAGTAGTGTTCTTCTGGATCCCAGTTCTGAAATCTCTGGGGCTTAATTTTGAAAACTGATCTGGATTTACTAGCTATAATGATTTTTTGTAGTAAATAAGAGCAACTATAAAGAAGTCCAAATAGTATCAGTGTTCCATGTTGGCCTTAACTTTGACCATAACTGAAGAGTTAGAAATCTTTGTGTCTTAGGACACTGGTTTGGAAAAAGGACTGATTTGAAGTATTTGTCATACAGACTAA
This sequence comes from Larus michahellis, assembly GCF_964199755.1. Lineage (NCBI taxonomy): Eukaryota > Metazoa > Chordata > Aves > Charadriiformes > Laridae > Larus > Larus michahellis. Next base: position 61,750,786 of record NC_133930.1, read on the forward strand.
AATTCAGAATCTTGATAACAGAACCTTGAGAACACTCTGGTCTGAGATCCCTCTACAGTTCATGGACAGACATACAGCATTGCCAATGTTCAAATATGTAAAATTATCTTACTGAACAAGCATCATACACATCTGTGTCTGTATAGTGAAGCCAATGTTTAATGAAGACGCTGACATCAGGTCATGTTTGAAGATGAGCAACTGTGAAATTCGATATTAACACCTATTTAGCCACTCTTAGTATTAGGCAGTAGACCTGTGTTCCAATAAATATACCTTCACTGTGATTATAACTTATTTGCACCTCAGAAGAAGTAGAGAAGCAAAGTAATTAATGTCATCGAAGCCCTCAGATGCTCTGGTGATAAATAAAATAAGAATATGTGCAAAGAAATTAGAATTCTGCATTAATTTCATATATCTTGTAATACCTGAGAGGGCTGTTCGAGATTATATGGGACAAACAAAAAAAGTTTAAAAAAAGACAGTGAAGACACATAAAAAGTTAAATTTCAGGTTACATGAAGTAAAAATACATGAAGTCAAATTCTACAGTTAACCGTGTATTACAATGTTTGATGCAAACTAAATTAAGTATGGCTTCTTTTTCTGGATCTTCATGTTTCTGGAATTCATATTTCAAGGAACAGAAAATAATATGAGCAAAATCAAGTGATTCCTGTGTTGGTGACGAAAAACACCCATTTGAGATGATTGCATTAAGCTTAAATGGATGCTTCAAACTCTTCAAAATACTTAAAAAGTGCTTTCTTCCAAACAGGAAAATGCAATGCCCCAAATCTGTGAACATTTACTTCAGAAAACTAAACTTCAATTTCAACATCATATTATAATTGCATTTTCTTTGTCCTTTCATCTACATATGTGCAAAAATGCAGTAAGATATTATTCTGTATCAAGTCATATTATAAACTGAAGGTAATTTTTTGTATACTACCTTACTAATCAAAACCTTACAGAAGACATGAAAACATTTCTTTTGCAAAAAAAATCTGCCTGTGTTTTTTCATTTCCATTTATTCAGGTGGCAGAAGAAATTTTCACAAATAGTGTCAGCACCTCTGATTTGGATTAGATGCACACAGAAACAGGAATAACAGAACATGTATAAACAGCACATGTGTGATAAGTACACAAAAGAGGTACCGTTTGTTTCTTTAGAAATTAGAACATTCTACTGTATTGCAGCAGGTTACAATAAGTAATAAGACATAAGGCCCTAAGTACCGCTGATTTTGATGGATTGATCTCATCGCAGGAAATCACAGGGAGGGGACAAGGCTAATGTCTACTATGAACATCCAGCTAACTTGTATGAAAATTAGCAGAACTATACACAGTGCATATGCCCTACAAGAACATTTTAGTACCATATTTAAGAGAGAACAAGGGCTTATAACCCGCTACCCTCTTTAACATCATGATCCATGACAATTTTGGTGGGGTTTTTTTGATGATTATAGCTTTCTACTTCGCTAATTTTAAACTAATTTTCTGCTTAATTAGCTCCCATTGTCATTCTCTGGCAGCAAATTCAAAACCCTTGAGTGAGTGCCTTCTGATCTGAAAACCTGTTAATATTTAATGCTTCTTATTTTAATATCTTACTTTTCAAATGCTCATCTAATGTATATACGAATTTTTTCAAGTATTAACATTTGTTTTGATTTAACTCAACAGTTACATGTTGTTAATTTACTGTCTTCTTATGTGGTGAAAGAAAAGACCTACTTCTATGAACCATTGAACCCATTCATTTACCATTTGCTTTGCAGGAGAAGCAGATGTGATCTCTTTAGAATTAAATATATTTCTGCAGCAATTAGAGTATTTGCATTTTGCTTCTGCAATAACATCGTGTAAGATCAGACTCTCACAGATTTCCCTACATTCTTTCAATGAAAAAAGAAAAAAACTAAAAGCAAGGAAAAGGAATATAAGACATCAATATCAATACATCCTGTCAAAGACCCCTCTGAGTCATTCACTGAACCACATTTCCAATGGTTTTCTGGTAGGGAACACTTTAATTTTATGGTGAATTCTTTTTTCCCATATTATGGTTTAAGACCAGCCAGCAAATAGGACCACACAGCCACTCGCCCTCTCCCTTCCCCTCCTATGCCGTGAGATGGGGGAGACAATCAGAAGAGTAAAAGTGAGAAAGCTCGTGGGTTGATGTAAAGACAGTTTGATAAGTAAAGCAAAAGCCACATGCACAACCAAAGCAAAACAAGCAATCCATTCACTGCTTCCCATCGACAGGCAGGTGTTCAGCCGTCTCCAGGAAAGCAGGGCTCCATCACACGTGACAGTTACTTGGGAAGACAAAACACCGTAACTCCAAATGTCACTCCCTCCCTTCTTCTTTAACCAGCTTTATATACTGAGCATGATGTCATAAGGTATGGAATATCCCTTTGGTCAGTTGGAGCCAGCTGTCCCAGCTGTGTGTCCTCCCAGCTTCTTGTGCAGTCGCAGACAACTGTGTGTGGTGTGAGAAAAGACATTGACTGCTTCACAACAACCAAAAACATCAGTGTGCTACCAACGTCACTCTCATCCCAAATCCATAACATAGCACTACACCAGCTGCTAGTAAGAAATTTAACTCTATCCAAACTGAAACCACGACATCCCACCCCTGGCAAAAACTGGGTATCCAGAGATGTGATCCAGCCAAACACTGACAGAAAATCACCCTTGAGAACATTCTTCTGACCTGCTCCATTCCCTCTGCCTATATTTCTAGCTGTATCATTGTATTCCTGAAGAGGAATTTTGAAGAAACATGAGACCTCCTCCAAGAAAACAACTCCATTAATCAATCACTACCAGTTCCTCATCTTCAGTTCTGATCTCAGAAATGGAGGTTACATTGACGAAAAAGTTCACTGATCAGTCTGGTCATCACCAGGCAGTGACCTTCATGGCACTGTGGGGAGATCACAGGACATCTCGTGCTAATGCTTTGGAGGAGCATGAGGCAGCAAGACTGTGCTTTGCTCATTGCTAAGGGAAGACTTTTACATCCCACTGTATTTGCTATGCTGGCATCTGAATTCCCAGTTTCCCTAAGGGTCCTTCAATTTCAGTTTTGAAATTCCCTAAGGCTACATTGGCACCTGGAAATGAGGCAGTGGCAGAGGAAGTGCATGGGTAGTGGACCTGCACTGTCAATGTGTTCAATCACTACAAAAATTCTTTGCAGATTTTGGTACCAGACAGACTACACTTTCACAAAAAAATTAAAGACATTATTGGTGAATGGCCAGGCAGCGTTCCCAGCAGGCAGTTTGTGTGCAGCCATGCTTGTTTTGGAGGCTAAGGAAATGTAACAGTAGGGATGTGTGCTTTTCTACACTGATCAGCCATGACAGCTGACCACTGAATGCTCCAGGACCACTTAATTAAGTAATATAGTATGGACTACTTGTCCAGCCAATAATAATAATAGCAATAATGATAATAATAATTATGACTACCATCATCATCTGCTAGAATTTTAAAACATTCTTAATTTAAGATCCTTGATTATGATAGGAACCCTGACCAAGTCAGCATTTGGAGAGACTGATATTTCTGATTTTTCCACCCTTTATTACTAGCTTGCTGCTTCCCAGATTGAATTAGGATTTGCTTTGGATTCATAAAATGACTCACATATTATGAATCTTTTCTAAAAGATTGTTTCCAAATGTGTTTATGTTTATTTGTATTTTAATAAAACCAAACTATCATTTTAGAATCAATAATGTCCTTAAGAACTAATAATCTAAGGGGAAAATTGTGCATCCTTACAAGCAAGTAAATACGCTGAAAAATAGCACTGGTTCTTGAGCAAGTGTTCCTGTAATAACACCAGCATCATATTCATTATCCATCAGCAAGCAAATAAATTATACCCATGCTTTAAAGCTGAATGTGTTTGATGTGAAATGCAGGAACGCTAGATTACAGCACTATTCTGAAACTATAGAAGATTTTGTATATACACTGCTGGAACACCTCCAAAGAGATCAAGCCTAAATATTTCAGAAGCAAGAAATTGTTTGGGTTTTTTTTTCCCCCAGGAAAAGCCAGGACACAGGTCCAGAAGAACCTCTGAGATTACATGTTCCAGCTACTGGAGGATCATTCTCATGGAGAGAGTCTGGGAGAACCACTCTGCTGTTGTGCTCATGTGGCAGCTGTGGCAACAAGGATAACCAGAAGGGCAGCCCTGTAAACTAATACCCAGTAGAAGTGATTAGATTATAGTTTCTAATACTGTAGTTTCTTATGCCCACTGAACAGGTAAAAACCAGGGTAGGCCCTGAGAGGGGTCCTTCCCCCAGTCCCATCCTCATCATCTCTCTACCCCTCTCACCCAACCCCACAACCTAACGACTAACCAGCCTTAATTTTAAAAGAAATTAAATGATTAAAGGGAAATGAAATTACATTATACCTTGATGTTACATTATGTTACATTCTTAGCATAGGACCCAATCCTCTACTGACAACCACTTTTGAAAACCTTGAATTCTTGAAAATCACTGAAAGATTTGTGAACTGATTGTTACAATAACTTAGTTTGGTGAGATGAACTTTCAAGATCCAGATTGTTCTTTTCCTGCATGACTTCAGCTGATATTGCTGTGTCACAAAATGGTTTCCTGAATATATATGGGCAGATTTGTCACTGTGAGTCTGAGTCAGCTAATTCTTCTAGGGTTAAAGAATTCAAAATAATGATTAACCTTGGGGGAAAAAGGAATATATGAATATTTTAACAACAGCTCTTCCTTTTTCCCTTTTCAGCATGATTGTTGTTTTCCCACAGTTGCTGCTTTAATTGGATTTTAAATAAACTCTCTTTCTCTCTATATTTATAGGGGACAGCTTTAAAAAGCTGAGTACACTACCCAGGTGACAGACAGGTTTCCACCACAGGTGTATAAAAGTTGGTATCAATCTTTTTGTGCTTTGTATACTCTTTTTCCTTATTTCCATATTTTCACAGAAACTAAGCAGCATAAGCATGTTACTGAAAAAGCAGTTCATAGAAGTAGTGAGAGTTATTGTATATTGGCTGCAGTTGTAGCTAAAAAGACATTTTTTAAGACATTTTTAAGCTAAACTGCACTTTAAGAAGCATCCAGCAAATCAGTTAACGTCAGTAACATTTTTTATCCAGATTCATAAGAAAAAAAAACTACAGACATCAAATTGATAGAAAAAGACAGGCTGCTACTTTGTTAGCTTTAAGCATACTTAACAATGATACAGAATACTTTCTCCCCAACCTAGCAGTTTTTCCTGTTCTTTATTGGATTACAGTAGGCTCACAAATCCACAAATCTTTCTCCATTAGTCTTATCAGCTCTACAATAGCGATAACACAATTTAACAAGTAGCTGTACATTAGTCTTTACTTTGTGACTGAATGAAATAATGGTAGACAATCGTGATTTAGAGGTGTCTAAAGTGTCCCAGATCCCCAGATAAGTTATGACATTGATTAGTTTCTCTTATTGTTAAAAATGAAAGTTTCTTTTCTGTTCTAAATTTCTGCCCTTAGAAAATAGGATGCTTTTGTCTGCTGGACTAAGGAAGCTCCATCCAGTCCTCTCCCTAGATGGGTAAGTCATCTCTTCATTCTCACCAGGACAAGGTAAACAGATTGAACTCAATACTTATTACTAGAGCTGGAATATTTTTTTCTTGAAACAGAGTTGGATGAATCCTTTCTGAAAAAGTATCCACGTAGGTACTCCAAAGTGTAAAAAAACACCTTGACATACATCATATATGGCATACTCAGTAGAGTGAAAAGGCCTGAAATTAAATAGCTGAGCATTTTTTATACACAGTTGTAAACAAACACTTTGAAAGATTTGGTTCCCCACCTGGAAATCTGCTGACAACACACACTGATGAATGATGATTTTGTCAGGTTCCTGTTGACAGCTGTATCCCACTTTCACAACCCTGTGTCCAGAAAATCCACTGAGTCAACATAACACCAGACATTTCAACATTTCATAAGACCAGTCAGAGGCATAAATGGAGAACAAAGAAAATCCAGTCATATATCTATGTGGGGCTGAAATCACGAAGCATAAACTGATTTTTTCCCCCCTTTTCTTTTGTTTATGTTTTCCCAATATACAAATCTATTCTTTTTTCTTCACTAGAATATAATGGACATATAATGCCTAATAAGCATACTTGAGGTCACACAAAAATACCCAGCCTTTAACTACATTGCATCACAAAAGTGTTCATAGAAGCTCAGAATAGATTTAGTTCCTTCAGATACAAGCCGTACAGGGATTACTACAGCTGTATGGTATAAGCCTACTGTTAAGGGCTCTTCTTGTTTTGTTGTCATCTTACTTAAACAATATCAAAACATGAGGATTTCCATCCTCCCTTTAGTCCTTGAATACTGTTGGTAGAATTGAGGATTAATCAGAATTGATGTTTCCTTGTGTATGGTTTCTTTTTCTATAAAGAATACTCTTTATGTTCTGTCATTTTTTATGACAAATTTTTATTTCATAATACTAAGGATAACATAAAATTTAGTGCGAACCTTCAGACTAAAGATCAGGGATGTTAATCAAAGGACAACATAAATAACCTACAGGTGACCAGGAATGAATGTCAGTTCGAGGCCTGTCTGCCACCTTGAGGAAAAATTTCTAGGTAGTTCTTCGTGTGAAAGATAATCCAGATGCAATTTGTCAATGAGCTGGCTTGTCCAGAAATATGGTGGAGGATCTGCAAATGCAATAGAAAAAATAATAAATAAAGGTATGGAGTTGATGCAGTTCAAATCATGCTGCTCCTTTACGTCGGAAACTCATTTTAAGAGTTAATCCTATGTCAGAGGCCAGTATTTAAGTACCATTTCACAGATTTGCTCTGTGTAGGATTTTCAGGGTTGGACTGAACATCTGACTCAAGATCTAATATGTAGAAAAAGCACTCTTTGTCGAGTAATCTAATAGTTGGAAAACTCAGTATGCTGATACTTCAAATAGAGGAAAGTATGATTAAGTTTTTTTAACCTGTAGCAGATATAGCTTTATGTGTGAGAGCAGAATATTAGTATTCTGTGACGTAAGAAAATATGCCATGATCTGACAGATTATTTAATCATACAAATCTAACAAATTCCAGATCATTATTAAAAACAGAAGACAAATTGTAACAAGAAATATTATCGGTGCCTTTTCTTATTTTCATCATGTATAAAATAGCACTTCATGTGTCCTAAAAGCTATTAGACATCCCTCTAAATACAGAATTAAGCTTCAGAAAGTCATATTAATTGACTAATTTTTTGTGGAGTTAAAATTTAAAAATTATGTAGCCTTGAAATCAAGTTTCTTGCACTTGATATATATATTAACATATATCTGTCCACTAATATTTGTGGAGCAGAATGGTATATACACTTCGGTGTTATTCCCAATTTCAAGACTCACATGGATTCTCAGATAACAATAGGCAGAAGATTGTTTTGTTCTATAAGAAGTTTAACAATCGGAATTTCCACAAAAAGGCCCTTTTTATTGTAAAACTTTCTATTGTACTCCTGTATGTTTCCTACAGTTCATCTCTTTGGTTGATTTTTTTCTTTTCTCCTTTTTCTTTTTTTTCATATTTAATTATGTTCTAAAATGTACATTTCAAAATAGGAAGTCATTCTCTTTTGTTTCTGTATTGGTTGTTTGTGTTCCCATTTTGAAAATACTTTAATGGAATGTACTGAGCATTTAGAACTTTATGCAAAATATTTTCAAATTGGAAATTTATTGAACATTTTTTTAACATGCAAGAAAGAAGTACTTAAATATTTTAATCAGCTCTAATTACATTGACAATATTAATCATATTTTGCACTAGTTTTCTGATCTGAAAATGTGTCCATCAATAACAATCAAATACAATTCAGTAAAGAACCACCATCTTTCAAAACATGTGTATATCCCATAAAGGTCAATGGGATTAAGGTTATGGACTATCATTACGAAAAATGACAACTAGAGAAAGTCTTATTTTTTCCATTCTTCTCAATTGGACTGAGGTCTCCAGCTGCCTTCTCTTTACGTACTCAGCTTCCTGACAAAATAAGGGGCCAACATTTTTCTTTGAGTGCAGCTTCACTCCATTGTCATTGTGACATTTAAAAGGCAATAGCCATTTTAAAAATGGCATTTTAACAAAGGGTAAATCTGACCTTACGTTGTGAACAACAGCAATTCTGAGAAAAGACAGTTTTTTACTCAGTGCCTCTGTTAGAGAAAATTTGAAGCATTAATCTCTACTAACAAAAAAAAATAAAAAGTGAAAAAAATAGTAACTTGTTTTGGAAAAATTTTTATTGTGACTTTTCTTCTTCCTGAAAGGAAGAGAAGGAAAAATATGGTGTGCTTGCATGGATCAGAGGGAATGTAGGAAGGAAGGAAGGCATAGAGACTATATTTCTTCAGTGGTTCACACACTTAAATTAGGTAGAGGATCAGGGGCTCATAATTCAGTAATGACACAGAAAGAAGGAAATTGAAAGAATCCAGAAGTGCTGCAGTGTAATCTAACTTGTGATCTCAAAATGTTCTTAGCAATGCATGTTTACTATGTTGTGTAGTCACACAGAAAAGTTAAGAGTACTTACGTGACTTCACTCATATTCCATATTTTAATAGCATAGGCTTCCTCTGAACAGCATGAAAAGTATTGGTTTCCTTAAATAAAAATTTCTGTCTTTTATAGTTTGTTTTATGTTAACTTAATCAAAACATTCCTATAACTGAAATCCATTCTAAATTATCTTGCATACTTAGCTTTTACTCCGCTTTAGGGCATAGTTTGTTTGTAAGTTCTTGTCGGTGTAAAAAATTTGATATACGGGGATACTTTGTCAGTTATGGCAGAATTTCAGCTTCTCAACTACTTTGATACTAAGTCAATGCATCGTATTTAATATTTCCAATCGAATGTCCTCATTTTCAGGGTTTTTTTAATTAATTTTATAACTTAATAAATGGGGTCTTTTCAGGGTTTTTTTATTAATTTTATACCTAAATAAATGAAGTTAAAGATACATGAAAAAGAGTAAGTTACATTAGAAAGTGTTTTGGGTGGGTTTATTTAAGACTAGATTGAGTATATGTAGGAAACGGCAGGCTAACCCCTCAACTATATGCCTTTTTACTAGCAGGGAAAAACATCAGAGCATGGCAGGAAGACCCACTGAAGGAAAATAGTTCCTTTTCACTGAGTTTTCACCTAATGGTGCTGCCTCTTTAAACATCAACACTGTATTAATCACAGGAAAGAGTACAGGTTGCAGATCAGGTCTGCTGGCTCCTCTCTGGTGAATTCACATAAAGGATGTTCCTCTCATCCAAGTAATTCAGAAGGTGACAAATATTACAGATGCTGAATTTATGTGAATGCTTGCTCCCTGTTTATTAACTCATCAATCTTGTGAGAAATAAAAGGACCAAACCACGAGGCAAGTGTGCTTTTCTTATCCTGTCAGCTCAATGGTGTCTAAAAGTAATCAATATCTATAATTACTAAATCCTTCCAGGATGTTTTAACCCTTCTTTAGTAGTCTACTTCCACATTTGACAGGTTGATCAAATCCAAAACTAATTAGAAAGAATGAAGTTTTAATTACTGCACTGATGCCTTTCATTTATTTCTCAGTCTTACTAAAATTGGTTCCATCATAACGGCAGACTATTTTTTTCATTTTTAATTTGATGAATTAATAGAGCTCTCTCTGTAGAAAAGCATGAGTAGAACAGATAAGCATAAAATATGCAGAGATGCCGTGAGAAAGAACAGATCTTTTTTGCCATGCAAGTGTATTTGTTATTTTGTTTTTGATTTACATACATTTGTCTGTGCATGCGTGTGTGTTCACACTACTTTAGAAATGAATAGAAGCATTTATGAGCAACAAAATTTTTTTAAAACTCCAGGTCTCAATGCGAGTAAAATTTTCAGGAACATTCCAAATGCTCAAAATGCTCAAAATGCTCAAAAAAAAAAAAAAAAATTCCTTAAATTTGGAGAGACAATTAAATTCAAATAGGCATTATACACTGAAAATTAAGACATAAAAAGAAAAAAAAGTTTATTTTATTCCCATTCTACTTAATTTCTAAAAATATATTGTACTTTTAAGCAGCGGCCTTGAAAAAGATTGTACACGTTATTTCCCTTGTTCATTTACCTTATCTGATTAAAGTAGGGTTCCTTTGTTTTAATTTCTAAACTGTAGGAGAAGGGAATCCAAGTTTATTTGGAAAATCACACTTTGTAATCAGTACAGGCTAGCTCAACAAGTTCAATATTCCACACCTGGATTTGACTCCAATTAATCACCAGATAAGAGTATATTTAAATAATTTATCGCTAGTGGTATATTAGATGGACTAGAATTTAGGATTATATATTTCCTGTTAATTTAAAAATTCAAACATTGTGGGTAGCTTTCCACAGACACATGTAAAGGTTAAGTTTGATTACTGACCTCTACATCAAAAAGAAACTGTTGATTTCTAAAAATAATGTCTAGTTGCATGCCTTTTTCATGCCATTCTTGCTTGCTGGGGTGACTTACGCTTATCAGGTTTTGAGTCAATAGTTTACTCAACACAGATATTTTAATTGAGGATTTAACATTAACGTGCTTTTTGAGGCAGAAATTATTATAGGTATATAATTTGTCAAATAAATATGACTATTTCTATAAATAGAATAATATGCTTGATAAAAGCCTTTCAGAAAATTGTATTTGTATGCCCTGCAATTTTGTTAGAAGCAGAAAGAAACGAAGGCTAGCCTTGAGTATAGTAAGTAGTATTATATGTAAGTGGTAATAAGTATTATATATAAGTAGTAATAACTCAAAATCTATGCATCAGTGGATGGTCAAACCAATGTATAGGGAGACTTCTGACAATATTGTCACATAGAATAATCAACTTATTAAGCACTGTAGAAGTTATGAACGGAGTATTTGATATGTATACCATTGACAATGAGAAAGAGTAACTACTGGTTAAGAATTTACTGCCAAAGGCCAAAGACTCTAAGTTATTGTTAGAAAGACTAGGAATTTATTCAAATTCTAAGACCATGACTATGGCTTCATACCAAAATGTCATTCATACAGGCTGCCATCCAAAACTTATATATTGCAGATGTCAAACTGACCCACCGAGATGGAAGATTTGTTGGAGTTTTTATGCAGTCCTGTTGTGAGTAGAATTACTCATTTTATATTGAGTAATCTTTTCAGTGGCAATCCTAGATATGGTTAAAGGCTGCTATTAAGGTGCTTGTTTTCATATCTCTGTATATAATTTTAAAGCTCCTACGGTCCTATGAATAGAAGAACAATGATTGTGTATGTCTTAATATGATCTTTCCCACATTTGACAAATGCTCCTCTATTTCCCTGCTGTTTCAAATACTATTTGTTTCAAGAGCTATCTATTTTAATAATGCTGTTGTGATTTTTTTAAGTAGCACATGTGAGACTTCTTTTTTTATCATTTTATATTGAAAAATTAGTCAATTATTGTGCTATTGTGTCCACTAATCCGTATAGAGCTTGATTCCCATTTATATTATATTAGGTGTACATTACTTTCATATGTATAAGATTTACAACAGAAAAATACTAATCAAATTCTACTATAGGTTCCTTGCTGGTCCAAAAAATGTTTTTCACTATGTAGTTCACTAATCCAATTTAGAAACCACTAAAAAATAAATATGTTGAGGGCTGAAGAGCAAAGTATTCTGAGTTGGACTGAGCTGGTTTTGTAAGTTTGGTTTTTTTAGAAATTTTTCTTGGAAAAGTTAAGACAGTTGTCTTGATTTCACAAACAGAAGAACTTTTTGAAAATATCTAAATATTATGATCAAATAGGGAGGTAGGAAGTACGTCAGATAAGGCTATCGAATTGTTTGAGTCTTAATCACAAATATATATATATTTGAAATATAAGATTGTCCAGCCCGGTCTGTTGACATAACTTCACATTTTGTGAAACACAGACATATCCTTGTGGATAAAATAGTAAAACAGTAGAAAGAAGTTACATGCAGTGCTCCAACAAGAGACCCACTGTAGGTGAAAAGTGAAAAACGCTCCTCAAAAGAGCTAAGGGGCAAGAAGTTGTATACACAACAAGTGGGTACTGCTTGCCTTCATAGACCTCTTGCAGCACTCGGTAGAAACTCAGCTTTCAGCTTTACTACAGGAGCCTTCTTGGGTTCAAAGGACTTAGCTGGCACATGGAAACTTTATTTACTCTTTCCTGAATCAACACATATAACATAACCAATACAGACTGCAAAATTATACAGAAAACAGCATGAAATCAGATTCTTCCACGATTTCTCAATCAATTTTCTTCCATTTTGGCTAGAAATGTGACATTTGCAAACCATCCTTGTGTATATATATATCTGTGTGTGTGTGTGTGTGTGTGTACACAGTAATTTGATACTAATAATTTTAGCCCCAACCAGTACTAAATGCAGGCAGCAAAACTGCTTATATTTTTTACAATGTTTAAGTAAACTTTTAGTCATGAGATCAGTTTCTGAATGAGCTTTAAATGAAGGATTCTGTCTGGTTTTATTTCAGATGCATACAATTATATAAACTGAAAAATTGCATTGCTCAAGGACAAGTGTGATTGTTTCATTTTTAGTGAAATAAGAAAGCTGTGATGAAAAAGTTGTCCTCTGTGTACACAATTTACACAATGATATAGCTGCTTCCAGTTTTGAAAATTACTACAAATGCCAATATATTCATGCAAGCCATTTCCCATGGTTATAGTACTATCTCTGAAGACAGACAAACTCAGCAGCATCCATTGGGACTTAACACCATGTGGAGTGAATCTCTACTTTAAGCTCTGACCCAAAACTAGGAGTCATTTCTTTCCAAGCAGAAACCAGCCTATACGTGTGTGCTTCTGCACATATATGCGTGTGTGATCACAAGGGATGTTGTAGAGGTGTTGGAGTTTATTCTGAGAGAAGCAGAGAAACACTGCCAAAGGCTCAAAGTCAGGGTAGAAGATCATGGTTTTTTAGGTTACTTATTTAGAACCTCTCTGCATTAAATAGTGAGAAGAAAGCCAAAGGGTAAATCAGTGCAGAGTTCTGTATGTGTGTGAAATAATCTTTCTGGTTTTGTCTAACCTCAGGACATAACGATTGGTATAGAGAGTCCATTGTGTAGCTTAACAAGACTGAAATTCAAAGCTGGAGTTTCAGCAAGCTAAATATGAGGGTTCAGAGAGGGTCTTCGAAGCAAAACCAAAACATTGTAGTAGTTTTCTGTTTATACTTCCACTGCTTGTTTTACAGGGTTGTCTCATTTCTTTGGGTCACATTTAAAGCTTATTTGATTCAGGGTTCAGTCCAGCCTCTGTCCCTTATTCATCACTATACAGTTATTTTTTGCAAAATACTAGCTAAGATAAAATAATATAAAAATAACATCACAATGTTACCTTCATGCTTTTTTCTTTTCAATCTAATAGTTGTAAAGCTTCACAAATACTTTTTTTTTTTTCTAGGTTTTGTTTTTGTTATTGTTTTAACTTAAGAGAAATTCTGTCATAAGACCAAAATCAAACTACTCCAAAGAAAGACACTATCGCATATTTAGCTACCTGTTAACAGTGGCTTTTCGGCTACTCCTTAATATACTCAAAATTGTTTTACAACTTTACTATCACGTCGTCTACTTTGTTCGGCAGTAATAATTAGAGGATCTATACATGTGAATGATGCAGATCCTGATCCTGAAAGTAAAAGGGTAAGGAAAAGTGAGGAAGTTTTATGAATCATTTATTGGAACCCAATCCTTTGAGCTTTCTGAAGGCAATCAGTCTAAAAGCTGTGCTAACAGAAATCTATACCTCAACATGGAAGTATAGAGCTGTACCGTAAGATTAATATTATGCCAGTGTCTCCAAGACACTTGCTTCAGAATTCGTTCCCCACCAACATTATTATTGGGCTGGACTTCCGAGTGTACTGACATGTCATAGTTTAAAATGATTGACTCGTCAGAGCTGCAAAAGGACTATTGATACAATAGATATATCAGACCACCTATTGAGAGTTTTGCTTTTTATTCTTCATTTGTCTGAGGGCTGTTACCTTTGTGAGAATAATAATGACCACTTGTTCAGAACTTTATGCTTTTATCATTTTGCCTTTGGGTGGAGTGTGTCCATTATTACAGGGAACATTTTCTTTCAGTGCTGTGCACTTACCTGGCCTTACATTTGACCAAGAATATGGTGCTGTGCTTTCAGCACAGGTTAGATCCACTCATGCTAATAATAGTAGGAGACAAACTGAAATCAGAGAAAGTAAGTAGACCTTTATATAAACATAGTAAAAAATAAATGCATTTGTCCTAAAAAAAATGCGATAGGAAACAATAAAAATTTGTATTTTTCACAGTTTCAAGTCCTAACATGTGAAGGGAAGAGCCAATAGGCAAGGGAATGAGCTGAACCTTAAAGTTTTCCTCACAAACAATGTTTTCAGGATATCTGCTTAGCGAAATCCCAGCACCAACTAAAAAATCCAAAATAAAATAACCCAAGACCAAACCAATATAGACACAGATCTATGTCAAAAGTCATATGTACAGCTGTCCTTTTCCCATCATTAAAAAAAGTATTTCTTTTAGAAGGGATCATCAGTTAAGGTGACAGTAAAGAAAATTTAAAATTCCTGTATCCAGCATGGAGATATGAATGCCTGTAGATATCTGTTTCAAATCCCTTTAATTATTTTACTTTGCTCCTTTAGTATAATCTTTACCTGTTCTAACTTGAAGGAAACGAAAGGAGTTTAAAGTAACTTTTCTGTTTCCTTTGATAAGCAGAATAAAACATCTAGCACTGTGCAGAACACAGTGTCCCTTCACTTTTGTCCCTCAAAGTTCAAAAGGACCAATTCACTCCCAAAGTGCCAGAAAAAAAATCCCTCATATCAGTGAATTCCCCAGCTGGTTATTTGAGAAAACATTAAATTTATTTAGGCTGTTGTGGCTGCTCCAAAATACCAGTGGATTCAGGCAGGTCTTAATTATTGAAAAGATGTACTAGTGTATAGAAGCGAAGTATTCATGTCCTGAGCCCAGGCAGGGAATTATTCTGTTTAAAGTTTGGCAATGTGTTTGAATTTTACAAGAATGCCCCAAGTTACATAATATAAACAATTATATAAAACTGTGGAAAAATCTCTTTGATTTATTCAAAAGAAACAAAAAAACATGGGATGCCCAATAAATCGGAGATTAGCAGTTATTATTGAACCAGTTCAAATTATCTCAGCAAGTAAAAATAGTTGATGGAAAAATGATCTGATAAATGAAGAAAATTATGGAATAGTTTTCAGGTTGTCTGCTTCTTGAAGACAGTGTCTTTGTGTGATTGTGGTTTTATAGCACCAAGCAAACCAATTTCCTAACATACAGCTGAGGCTGTGAATGTAGATGGCTTGGAAATTAAGAGTTGTTCACATGATTTCCTTTAGCATTACTTAGTGAATTACACTGCTCACGTGTCACACAAAGGGTACAGTTGTGATGTTAATCCCAATGATTTCCTAATTCAAACATTCTTTTTGTTTCTCATTCTTTACCCCATAGCACTGGTAGAAATTCTCTGGTTTTGCACTAATTGAGCAGGTGCTTTGTGCACTCTGCACGGAACGCCTTTAAGCCATGCTGCACCAAATTGGAGCTTTCACAGAGAACCATATTAATTCTGCTGGGGGAAAAAAGGGGGATAAACAAGAGTGAAGGAGATATAGCGCTACCTTTCCAAAATCCATTTAAACAGTAATCCTCTGAAATTAGAGCATACCATCTGATCGGCTATCATAGCAGCAAACTGTTTGTTAACTGTGAAAAATAGAATTTCAGGGATATTAGTTCTAATGTAGACTATGTTTTATGTTATTATTTTGTTATCATCATATGCGCATCTTCTTCATACATACAGATCTCAGCTGAAAGGCAGTGATGGAACGTGAGCCGAGTAGTTGTGAAACAATGCAATGAAATTGCATTTATGGGAACAGTTCTCCACACCAGAAAAAATATCAATAATACTTATCTCTGAGTGTTCCTTTTAATGAAAAGACCTTGGTTTCAGCAATAAGGAAAAGCTTTCATGATTTTGCCTATGAAGACTTTTTCACAGAGTTTTGGACTGCTTTGCACAGTGGAAATAGGTCTAAGATTCTCTGCGGGCTGAAAAGGCTCTTGGTTATTTAGTTGGTAAGCCTAAGGGTCACTGACAATATTAATGTTTCAGGCAGATATTTAATTTTTTTTAAAAAGGAAATAAGTATTTGTCATTAAACATCAGGAGAACCTTAATGGGAATTTTGAAGGTGTACTACCAAGTCTCACAGCTGAAGGCAATCGGGAAGAGGAGGTGGACATAAATACGGGGCTGCAGTACTATCTGTATTCACTGCCCGTTAGGTAGAGTCAGGAAAGGGAAATTAATTGGGCCAGACAACCACTTCCCCTTCTCATTTTTTGAAACATCCCTTATCCATATGAAAGCCTGATTAATAAGAAGCTGTGCGTCCTCGCATTTCATGGTTGTGACCAGTCACCTGGCCATGTTCAGGAAGGAATTATTTCCTTCAAAGCTATAGCAGTTGGTACATTTTGTTGTTTGTTTGATTGACTAATTGCCCAAGGAGGCAGAATTTGGCTGATCGCTGTAAAACACCAAAGTTTATAAGTAGCAGATAAAAGAGAGTGGGCTGGTATGACCTTGGAGATAAAAAACTGGAAAAGATTATTCACCAGATATGTGCGATATCCAGGATTTCACTGATGTAGTTATGCTTATGGACAAAATGGGTGGGGAGGCGGATAGACTTCTGCAGAAATATGAAGAGCCCTTCCGTTGGGGGAGATGCACCACCTTTCACCTTTTATGCAAAGTATGAGGAGGCCAGGAATATTTCAGGGAGCGCTTATTCCCAGAAAATGTGGTGATATTGTTATTTGACCCTGTTGGAAACAATTAAAAACATGGCACAAGAACGTGAAGTAAAAAACTTCCTGTCCCTTACCTGTGTTAAAACCAGTACCAGTTCAAATTGTCACATGAAGTCTTTCCCACATCACTGTTCTTCCTTTGTCTTCCCACCTGGTTCAAAGTATTGCAGCTCATGAATGGACATTCTTAAAATATTTGATATATTCAAATGCCACGGTTACTAATAAGAGCAGCTAATATTGCAAGGAAAAAACTAACACTTTGCGTGTTCTGTAACTTACCCAAGGTAAGTTATCAGAATAAGCTGTAGGGCTTCTGTTCATAAATAAATGAAGAATTTTTGCTCAGAACATTTTCATGGAAAGTTTATTTATTGTTCCTTTCATTCACAAAACAATGTCAGCTGTGAAGGATATAAAAATCTATGAAAGATAATAGAAACAAATATTGGAGGAACTTCTGAGTGCTTCTTACCTCTTTCTTGGAAAAGTATGAAATGTATAATTAAGCTGATACACCTCCATATGTTCTGGGAACACACACTTTTCCTACTAGCCTTTACTAGCACATTTTTTAGCAAGACTCACAAACACTTCGTTCTCTCTGACCTCCTTGTTGCAGAGCAGACAGCACCACCAGTTATATATTGCTTTGAAACTGAATTCTTTTATTTGAATTTTGCTTCTATGATGTCTCCTGACATGTTTTCCAGTTATATTCCCACTTCTCTTTTATGTCTTGTTGTTGCCTTTACTTAGTCAATCTTGCCTTATTATTCCTGAGTCGTGCCAGCTGCAGCGCCATTCTTTCTCCGGCAGAGATTACAAATGCTTGCATCCCACCTGCTCTTGACACTTTCAAGAATATGTGTCATACTTATGGGTCAGCCAACCTTCATTTGAAGGAAAGCTCATGAGAATAAAACAGCTGAAATGAAGTAAAGGAGAGACAATAAAACAAATTAATCTCAAGGCTATTTTAATAGACAAAATATGATTATAAAGAAAAACTAATTTTAGAGGTTTGAAAGTAGAAAAACTGTGTAAGTTAAAACAAAGATATACCATTCAGTAATTAATCAAAATTGCTGGTACAATTATAATAGAAAAATATTATAGAATCATAGAACGGTTTGGGTTGGAAGGGACCATAAAGATCATCTAGTTTCAACCCCCCTGCCATGGACACCTCCCACTAGACCAGGTTGCTCAAGGCCCCATCCAGCCTGGTCTTGAACACTTTCAGGGATGGGGCACCCACAACTTCTCTGGGCAACCTGTTCCAGTGTCTCACCACCCTCACAGTAAAGAATTTCTTCCTAATATCTAATCTATTTTTGCCCTCTTTCAGTTTAAAACCATTACCCCTCGTCCTATCACTACACTCCCTCATAAAGAGTCCCTCCCATCTCTTCTATAGGCCCCCTTCAGGTACTGAAAGGCTGCTGAAAGGTCTCCCCAGAGTCTTCTCTTCTCCAGACTGAGCAGCCCCAACTTTCTCAGCCTGTATTGATAGGAGAGGTGCTCCAACTCTCTCATCATCTTTGTGGCCCCATCATTTTCAAAGCTTTTGTTCACTAAAGAAAAGACATCAAAAATCGAAAAAAAACATTGAATATCCTTCACAAACTTCCCTAAATTTAGAACTCTTAGAGTATATATGTGTTACACCTAGCATATGTGGAAAGCATTATGGCTATAATCCTCAGGGATAACGGAATCTTCAGAGTTGGAAGGGACCTCTAGAGATCATCTAGTCCAACTCCCCTGCTAGAGCAGGATTGCCTAAAGCACATCCCTCAGGGCTGCATCCAGGCGGGTCTTGAAAATCTCCAGAGAAGGGGACTCCACAACCTCCCTGGGCAGCCTGTTCCAGTGCTCTGTCACCCTCACCGTAAAGAAGTTTTTCCGTGTATTTGAACGGAACTTCCTATGTTCTAGCTTGTGCCAATTGCCCCTTGTCCTGTCACTGGGAACCATTGAAAAGAGCCTGGCTCCGTCATCCTTAAACCCACCCTTTAGATACTTGTAAACATTAATCAGGTCCCCCCTCAACCTTCTCTTCTCCAGGCTAGAGTGTCCCAGCTCTTTCAGCCTTTCCTCATAAGGGAGATGCTCCAGTCCCATAATCATCTTGGTTGCCCTTCGCTGGACTCGCTCCAGTAGTTCCCTGTCCCTCTTGAACTGGGGAGCCCAAAACTGGACACAATACTCCAGTTGTGGCCTCACCAGTGCAGAGTAGAGGGGGAGAATGACCTCCCTCGACCTACTGGCCACAGTCTTCCCTATGCAGCCCAGGATGCCACTGGCCTTCTTGGCGACAAGGGCACACTGCTGGCTCATGGATAATTTGCTGTCTACTAGGACCCTCAGGTCCTTCTCCTCAGAGCTGCTTCCCAGCATGTCCGCCCCTAACCTATACTGGTGCTTGGCATTCTTCCTTCCCAGGTGCAGGACCTTACACTTGCTTTTGTTGAACCTCATTAAGTTCTTCTTTGCCCAGCTCTCCAGCCTGTCCAGGTCACACTGGATGGCAGCACAGCCCTCTGGAGTGTCGGCCACCCCTCCCAGCTTGGTATCATCAGCAAACTTGCTGAGGATACACTCTGTCCCCTCAACTAGGTCATTAATGAATATATTGAACAAAATTGGACCAAGTATTGACCCCTGAGGGACACCACTGGTTACAGGCCTCCAACTGGACTCTGTGGCGCTGATCACAACCCTCTGAGTTCTGTCACTCAGCCAGCTCTCGATCCACCTCACTGTCACCTCATCTAGCCCATACTTCCTCAGCTTCCTAATGAGGATGTTATGGGAGACAGTGTCAAAAGCCTTGCTAAGGTCAAGGTAGATGACATCTACGGCTCTCCCCTCATCCAATCAACCCGTTATAACATCATAGAAAGCTATCAGATTGGTCAGGCATGATTTGCCCTTGGTAAATCCATGCTGACCACTTCCAATAACTTCCTGTTCCTCTACGTGTTTGGAGACGACATCCAGAATGAGTCGCTCCATTACCTTCCCAGGGACAGAGGTGAGACTAACCGGCCTGTAGTTCCCTGGGTCCTCCTTCTTGCCTTTTTTGAAGATTGGAGTGATGTCAGCCTTCCTCCAGTCCTCAGGCACCTCTCCTGTTCCCCATGACCTTGCAAAGACAATGGAGAGCGGTCTAGCGATAACATCTGCCAGCTCTCTCAGGACTCGCAGGTGCATCCCATCAGGGCCCACGGATTTATGAATGTCCAGCTTGGCCAAGTGGTCTCTGACCTGGTCCTCCCCAACTAAGGGAAAGTCTTCCTCTCTCCTGACCTTCCCCCTTGCCTCCAGGGTATGGGATTCGTGAGGGACGGCTTTATCCGTGAAGACCGAGGAAAAGAAGGCATTCAGTAACTCTGCTTTCTCTGTGTCTTCCACCACTTGGGCACCCGTCTCATTCATCAGTGGACCTATATTTTCCCTAGTCTTCCTTTTTCTGTTGATATACCGGAAAAATCTCTTCTTGTTGTCTTTAACTGCAGGGGCCAAGTGGATGTACAGCTAAAGGCCATAGCCCAATTGAGCTCAGATGAAAAACGAAAAACCAAACAAGAAAACAAACAAACCTAAGAATCATGCCAATGATAATCACTGAAACTTTGGTATCTTTAAAGCATACATGCACTTCAGATCCTGTGCACTAGCAAAGGGATACATTGCAAAGTTCAGAGTGATGGTATAAAGGTAACATATTGGGTCAGATGTTAACCAGAGCACTGTGTCTGCTCCAGTTCACAAAACCTGCAAGTGCCCTTTGAAAAACTTCTCTGTTGTTCAGACATACAGGATGAGAGAGAATTTTATTACACCAGTCCTTAGGAGAATCCTTGTGAAATTTCCTTTGTCTGTATGTGGTAGTTCTGGGGTCCTTTAAGGTAGAGACTAGTTGGAAAAGAAATCTGAAAACACCAAGACTTTCTTTTTTCCTTTTTCTTGGTAGACACATCTCTAAATTCTCCTATTATTTGAATAATATCATCCTGAGAACAATCTTCTTCCTGTGACTGATTTTTTGGAGAACAGTTTGAATTGCTCGTCATATTTTTTTTTGATTAGTGTAAGGAAAATGATATACCTTTAACTTTTTGGAACTGAGAAGAATGTCAGAACAGCATCAGCTGTTGAACCAGAATGACACTGCCTGCAAATAATTGAGAAATTTTCCTTTGTGTCCCTGAAGAGATTATAAAATGCTATTTAACTTCTCAAGCTGGGATACTATTGAAGTCAACATGGAATTTTAATGTCCAGTAACTCCCACTGGACATTTAAACAGTCTTCTACTTCCTCTATCTACAACAGATCATGGTGTTTACCTAACGTTAAACTAAAAAGAAAAGAGAAAAGGAATTTGGTTCTTGAAAGAAAACTTGAGACCCCTGTAGAAATTTCAGTAATTTTGTGAGGAAATCAAGACTGTCTGTGGATGAGGATAACATTGAAGGTTCGACATGGCCATGCACCAAACCATCAACAGAAGCATAGCTGTTTTTTGCTGCCCAAGCCAGACTGAACAGATTTGGAGAGGACATCATTTTTCTTTTTCAAAGAGAGATGGAAATGATCCACTTCTCAAAAGTTTAATGTATGACCTCTGACAGTGAGATATCTTTTGGGAGGTGGCAATGACAGATAACGTACCGACAACAATCATAGAATCATAGAATCATCTAGATTGTAAGAGACCTTTAAGATCATCATGTCCAATGAGTAACCTAGCATTGCTAAATGCACCACTAAAACATATCTCTAAGCACCATGTCTACAAGTCTTTTAAATTATCTCCAGGGATGGTGCCTCAACCAATTCCCTGGGCAGCCTGTTCCTATTCTTGATAATCCTTTTGGTGAAGAAATTTTTCCTAATATCCATCATAAACCTCCCCTGGTGCAACTTGAGGCCATTTCTTCTTCTCCGATCACTTGTGACTTGGGAGAAGAGACCAACAAACCTCGCTACAACCTCCTTTCAGGTAGCTGTAGAGAGCAATAAGGTCTCCCCTCAGCCTCCTTTTCTCCAGGCTAAACAATCCCAGTTCCCTCAGCCCCTCCGCATAAGAATTGTGCTCTAGACCCCTCACCAGCTTCATTGCACATCTCTGGACACACTGTAGAACCTCAATGTCTTTCTTGTAGTGAGGGGCCCAAAATTGATCATGGCACTCGAGGTGCGGCCACACCAGTGCCGAGTACAGGGGGATGATCACTTCCCCAGTCCTGCTTGCCACTTTATTCCTGATAAAAGCCAGGATGCTACTGGCCTTTTTGGCCACCTGGGCACACTGCTGGCTCACATTTAGCCAGCTGTCAACCAATACCCCCAGGTCCTTTTCTGCTGGGCATCTTTACAGCTGTTCTTCCGCAAGACTGTAGCGCTGCATGGGGTTGTGACCCACGGCACTTGGCCTTGTTGAATCTCATACAACTGGCCGCAGTCTATTGTTCTAGCCTGTCCAGATCCCTCTCTACAGCCTTCCTACCCTCAAGCAGATCCACACTCCTGCCCAGCTTGGTGTCATCTGCAAACTTACTGAGGGTGCACTTGATCCCCTCATCCAGGGGACTGATAAAGATATTAAACAGAACCAGCCCCAATAGTGAGAAAAAATAGCTGAAGTAGTGTAAGTATACTGTATGAATATACGACATGACTGATTCATTGATTGTTTCAGTGATGAGTTCAATAAAATGGAAACAAAAAATGTGGCACAGGCTAGGGTAGTTCTCCAAAAAGCTTTATTTTGTGGTATGCAGAGATGTGATCTATTTTGTCAATTCAGCTGTCACTGTGATAGCAACATAAAATTAATACCCCATGTTTCCAGACGGAAATTCATAAAAAGCAGTAACAGCAAAATTGCAGGTCTGCTTTTCTTCATTCCTTACTTTGCATCAAGTATATTAAAAATAATTTTTGCTGACTGTTTAAGTGTCTTTCCAGTAGACATGCATAAAAT
The DNA here is from genome assembly GCF_964199755.1 of Larus michahellis. Classification (NCBI taxonomy): domain Eukaryota; kingdom Metazoa; phylum Chordata; class Aves; order Charadriiformes; family Laridae; genus Larus; species Larus michahellis. The sequence continues at coordinate 61,773,891 of NC_133930.1, forward strand.
TGTAGACTTTTTTTCTTTTCACAAGTCTCTAGTTTCACTCCTACTGTTATTACTTCCTTCCTTTGGTGCCTTGCCTTGATTTGCCTTGCCTTGCCTTGCCTTGCCTTGCCTTGCCTTGCCTTGCCTTGCCTTGCCTTCCCTTCCCTTCCCTTCCCTTCCCTTCCCTTCCCTTCCCTCTGTTTCTTCTTATTTTTTTTTACAATTCTACAGATCTTTTGCAATATTTTCCTTTAAAAAAATATCTATTTTCTTCTTATGTTATCCTATATTCCTACTTCCTCATAATATGATGGTGTATACCCAATTAGAACACTCTGATGGTTTCAGTAATGGAAAAAAGAAAATTCAAACTAAAATTAAAAAAAAGAAAAATTTTCACCTTTCCACCCCTATGAGCATATCTGGCCATATTGAACAACCTTCAGGTATTACAATTGCCTAATCTCAATATCAGTATAAACAATACCTTAATATATTTTCGTAGCTCAGAGCCGTATGGTAATTTAAAAGCTTACTATATGTAACATCAGACGTGGGCAATTTTATTAATAAATAAATCTTATTTTTTACCAGAGAACTAAAACCTGATTTTTTTTCAAGTAAGTATACCCTCATACATGCTAAATTTATTTTCTAAGAATTCATGTATTTCTCTTCACTCAGAAATAAATCCTGTTTGCCAGCCAAGCTATATGACAACCAATCACAGAAACCTTACAGATATCCCAGGCATCTATAATTCATGACAATTGAAGCACTAGTGCTCAGGAACACTACTCTCCATTTTAAATAATGGCCAATTTTAGTTGTATAGTATTCTTTTCAGTAACAACATCTAATTAAGGCATTTGTTAAAGTTGTGTAATGTTAAACTAACAGGGAGAGCCTAATGGAGTTCTATTGGAATTTTTCCATTAAATTAACATTATGGACTTTTAATGGATGTCTTAATTAGATGCTGTTATTAACAGGGATGATGCACAAATAAAAATCAGGCCCTATGTGTGCAGAACGCCTCATTAGAATTCACTGTGGGACATAGATAAAAATGCCTCAGTCTACCTAACACACATCAGAAACAATTTCTTTCCTAAGCAAGCACATGCAGGCAGTCACAAGATAAAGCAACATGTTCTTTGAGCCTTTTATTTTAAACTGAACTTACAATATTGGTTCAAATTTGGCTCTTATTTACATTGGTGCAACCTTGTTGAATTTAACAAGGTCATCCCATAAATAAAAATACTCGCTTTTAGCTGTACGAAAGGTGAAGTGTTAAGAAGCACAGCAAGGTACTTTTGCATAACTCTGCCCTTAACTTTTCTTTTCCTTCCTGAGATTAAGTCCAGCAGGGTAGGTAGGGTGGCAATGAATCTAAACCAATGCTATATTAATATGTTCATTGTGCTTTCCCTCTCTATCTTAATTGCACGTGCTACTACAGCTGAAAACTCTGACTATGCACAGCTAATAATTAATCATATAATCATAGAATGGTTTGGGTTGGAAGGGACCTTCAAAGATCATCTAGCACAACCCGCTTGACATGGGCAGGGACATCTTTCGCTAGATCAGGTTGATCAAAGCCCCATCTGATTTGACCTTGAAAACTTCCAATGGTGGAATATCCACAACTTCTCTGGGCAGCCTGTTCCAGTGTCTCACCATGTTCATCATAAAACATTTCTTCCTTATGTGCAATCTAAAATTCAGTTTAAAACCGTTCCCTCCTGTCTTGTTACTATAGGCCTTAGTAAAATGTCTCTTGTTTTTTCTTCAAACCCTTTTTGTATATTGAAAGGCCGCCATAAGGTCTCCCCAGAGCCTTCTCTTCTCCAGGCAGAACAGCTCAAACTCTTTCAGCCTGTCTTCATAGGAGAGTTTTTCCATCCTCTGATCATTTCTGTGGCCCTCCTCTGGACTCGCTCCACCATGTCCATGTCTTTCTTGGATTGTGGACCCCAGAGCTGGGCACAACACTCCAAGTGGGATCTCACTAGAGCAGAAGAGAATGGGAGAATCACCTCCCTCAACCTGCTGGCCATGCTTCTTTTATGCAACTCAGGATTTGGCTGGCTTTCTGGGTTGCAAGTGCATGTTGCCAGCATGCACATTGTCAGCTCATGTCCACTAGTATCCCCAAGTCTTTCTCCACAGGCTGCTCTCCTGTTTGTCCCTCAGTCTGTATTGATACGGGGCTGCTCTCAATCCATTCTCATCCCAGCCTGTATTTGTGTGTGGGATTGCCCTGACTGACATGCAGAACCTTGCACTTGGCCTTGTTGAACTTCATGAGGCTTGCACAGGCCCACCTCTAAAGCCTGTCCAGGTCCTTCTGGCATCCTTTCCCTCTGGTGAATCAACTACACCACATACCTTGGTGTCATCTGCAAACTTGCTGAAGGTGCACTCAGTCCCACTGTCTATGTTGTGGAGATATTAAATACTATTCGTCCCAGTACAGACCCCTGTGAGACATCTGGACACCAGTCATTACTGGTTTCCACTTGGACATTGAGCCATAGCTATAACTCTTTGGACACAGACATACAGCCAATTCCTTTTCCATCCAACAGTCCACCCATCAAATCCATATTTCTCTGATTTAGTGTTAAGAATGTTGTGGGGGACAGTACCAAAGGCCTTACAGAAGTCCGGGTAGATGACGTACATAGCTCTTCCTTTTCCACTGACAGAATCAATAACTAACCTACACTGACAGACAGACTAGCCCTTCTAGGCAACGTTTGTGCAAAAGACTTATTTGTTTTATCATTCAGTTGTTTGCAGGTTTGAGTTTTAAGGATATTTGGAACTTCATAAAACATTGACAGTGAGGTGTTTGTGATATTTCAGAAGTGTCTGGCACCTGAGGTCCCACCAAGACACAAATTCTCTCACTTCTGTAGGAACACAGACCCCAAAGCTCAGGGACGTGGGGCTGAGGAATGTCATTTCATAGAATCATAGAATGATAGAATATTTTGGGTTGGAAGGGACCTTTAAAGGTCATCTAGTCCAACCCCCCTGCAGTAAGCAGGGACATCTTTAACTGGATCAGATTGCTCAGAGCCTCATCAAGCCTGGCCTTGAATGTCTCCAGAGATGAGGCCTCCACCACCTCTCTGGGCAACCTGCTTCAGAGTCTCACCACCCACATTGTAAAGACCTTCTTCCTAACGTCTAATCTAAACCTACCCTGCTCTAGTTTAAAACCATTGCCCCTCATCCTATCGCTACATGTCCTTGCAAACAGTCCCTCCCCAGCTTTCTTATAGGGCCCCTTCAAGTACTGGAAGGCCGCTATAAGGTCTCCCCAGAGCCTTCTCTTCTCCAGGCTGAACAACCCCAACTCTCTCAGCCTGTCTTCATAGGAGAGGTTCTCCAGCCCTCTGATCATCTTCGTGGCCCTCCCCTGGACCTGCTCCAACAGGTCCATGTCCTTCTTGTGCTGAGGGCTCCAAAGCTGGATGCAGTACTCCAGGTGGGGTCTCACCAGAGCAGAGCAGAGGGGGAGAATCACCTCTCTGGATCTGCTGGCCACTGTTCTTTTGATGCAGCCCAGGATGCAATTGGCCTTCTGGGCTGCAAGCATACATTGTTGGCTCATGTCCAGCTTTTCATCCACAAGTACCCCCAAGTCCTTTTCCATAGGGCTGCTCTCTATCACGTTATCACCCAGCCTGTATGGATAACGAGGATTTTCCCGATGCAAGTGTAGGACCTTGCACTTGGCCTTGTTGAACTTCATAAGGTTTGCTCAGCCCCACCTCTCTAGCTCGTCCAGGTCCCTCTGGATGACATCCTGTCCCTCTAGCATGTCAACCGCACCACTCAGCTTCGTGTCATCTGCAAACTTGCTGAGGGTGCACTTGATCCCACTGTCTATGTCATTGACGAAGATGTTGAACAACACCGGTCCCAGTACAGATCGCTGAGGGACACCACTTGTGACCCCTCTCCATCTGGACATTGAGCCATTGACCACTACCCTCTGGATGCGACCATCCAGCCAGTTCCTTATCCATGGAACAGTCCACCCATCAAACCCGTATCTCTCCAACTTAGAGAGAAGGATGTTGTGGGGGACCGTGTCAAAGGCCTTGCAGAAGTCCAGATAGATGATACCCGTTGCTCTTCCCTTGTCCACTGATGCAGTCACTCCATTGTAGAAAGGCATGAGGTTGGTCAGGCAGGACTTGCCTCTGGTGAAGCCATGCTGGCTGTCTCGAATCACCTCCGTGTTTTCCATGTGCCTTAGCATAGCTTCTAGGAGGATCTGTTCCATGATCTGCCCAGGCACAGAGGTGAGGCTGAGAGGTCGGTAGTTCCCAGGGTCCTTCTTTCTACTCTTTTTAAAAATGGGTGAGAAGTTTCCCTTTTTCCAGTCACCAGGGACTTCTCCTGACTGCCATGACTTTTCAACTCTCATGGAGAGTGGCTTGGCAACTACATCAGCCAATTCCCTCAGGACTCTGGGGTGCATCTCATCAGGTCCCACAGACTTGTGTATATTCAGGTTCCTCAGGTGGTCACGAAACAGGTCTTCACTTACAGCGGGAGGGACTTTGTTCTGCAGGTCCCCATCTTGCGGTCCTTCAACCCGGGAGGCGTGAGGAGAGAGGCCGGCAGTGAAGACCGAGGCAAAAATATTGCTTGGAACCTCAGCCTTCTCCTCGTCTGTTGTTACCAGTTTGCCATTCTCAGTCATCAGGGAGAACACGCTTTCTTTAACCTTCCTTTTCTGGTTGACATACCTGTAGAAGCTGTTCTTGTTATTCTTAGCATCCCTTGCCAAGTTCAGCTCCAGCTGTGCCTTGGCCTTCCTGACCTTGTCCCTCCATAGCCAGGCAGCATCCCTATACTCTTCCCAGGACACCTGATCCTGCTTGAACTGCCTGTGCAGTTCATTCTTGCCTTTTAGTTTGACCAGCAGGTCTCAGCTCAGACTTGCTGGTCTCCTCCCTGTCTTACTTAATTTCTTACACCTGGGATTGAGAGCTCTTGTGCTCTATGGAAAGCATCCTTGAAGATAGAATCATAGAATCATTTAGGTTGGAAAAGATCCTTGGGATCATCAAGTCTAACCATCATCTCCACTCTACAAAGTTATTCCTTACACCATATCCCTTAACTCCACATCCAAACAAGTCTTAAACACATTCAGGGATGGTGACTCCACCACCTCCCTGGGCAGCCCATTCCAGTGTCTGACCACTCTTTCTGTGAAGAATTTTTTCCTAATGTCCAGCCTAAACCTACCCTGCTGCAGCTTGAAGCCATTCCCTCTTGTTCTGTCACTAATTACCTGTGAGAAGACACCAGCACCAACCTCTCTACAATGTCCTTTCAAGTAGTTGTAGAGAGTGATGAGGTCTCCCCTCAACCTCCTCTTCCTCAAACTAAACAGTCCCGGCTCCTTCAATCGCTCCTCATAAGATTTATTCTCCAGGCCCTTCACAAGATTCATTGCCCTCCTCTGCACTCGCTCCAGCACCTCGATATCTCTTTCATATTGAGGTGCCCAGAACTGGACACAATACTCAAGGTGTGGCCTCACCAGTGCTGAGTCCAGGGGGACAATCACCTCCCTCCTTCTGCTGGTCATGCTATTTCTAATACAAGCCAGGATGCCATTGGCTTTCTTGGCCACCTGGGCACACTGCTGGCTCATGTTCAGCCGCTTGTCAATTAGAACCCCCAGGTCCTTTTCTGCCAGGCAGCTCTCCAGCCACACTTCCCCAAGCCTGTAGCGATGCATGGGGTTGTTGTGGCTCAAGTGCAGGACCCAGCACTTGGCCTTGTTGAAGCTCATACCATTAGCATTGGCCCATCGGTCCAATCTATCCAAGTCTCTCTGTAGAGCCCCCCTATCCTCATGCAGATCAATACTCCCCTTAGCTTCACATCATCTGCAAACTTGCTGATGATACACTCTATGTCCTTATCAAGATCATCAATAAAGATGTTAAACAGAAATGGTCCCAACACTGAGCCCTGAGGGACACCACTTGTGACCGGCCGTCAGCTGGATTTAACTCCATTGACCACCACTCTTTGGGACCATCCATCCAGCCAGTGCCTCATCCAGCAGATTTTATGCTCATCCAGGCCATGAGCAGCCAGTTTTTCCATGAGAATTCTATGGAGAACAGTGTCAAATGCTTTTCAAAAGTCGAGGTAGACAATATCCACAGCCTTTCCCTCATCCAATAATCGGGTCATCTTGTCATAGAAGGAGATCAGGTTCCTCAGGCAGGACCTGCCTTTCATAAACCCATGCTGACTAGGCCTGATCCCCTGCCTGGCCATTATATGACTTGTAATGGCACTCAAGATGATCTGCTCCATGACCTTCCCTGCTACTGAGGTCAGACTGACAGGTCTATAGTTTCCCGGACCCTCCTTTCTGCCTTTTTTGTAGATTGGCGCTACATTTGCTAACTTCCAGTCCATTGGGACCTCCCCAGTTAGCCATGACTTCAGGTAAATAATGGAAAATGGTTTGGCGAGCACATCTACCAAGTCTTTCAGCACTCTTGGATGTAACACATCCGGTCCCATAGACCTGTGTGCATCCAAGCGGTGTAGCAGGTCACTGATCACTTCCTCTTTAATTGTGATGACCTCATTCAACTTCCCCTCCCTGTCTCCCAGCTCACGAGGCTGGGTGCCCAGGGAACAGCTAGTTCCACTGCTAAAGGCTGAGGCAAAGTAGGCATTGAGCACCTCAGCCTTTTCCTCATCCTTTGTGACTATGTTTCCCTCTGCATCCAATAAGGGAGGGAGATTTTCCCTAATCCTCCTTTTGTTGTTAATGAATTTATAGAAGCATTTTCTGTTATCCTTAACAGCTGTAGCTAGGTTGAGCTCAAGCTGCACTTTGGCTTTCCTAGTTTTCTCCCTGCATAGCTTCACTACATCTTTATAGTCTTCATGAGAGACCCGCCCCCTCTTACAAAGGTCATAGACTCTCCTTTAGTTCTTGAGATCCAGCCAAAGGTCCCTATTTAGCCAGGCCGGTCTCCTTCCTTGCCTACTTGTTTTTTAGCACATGGGGACAGCCTCCTCCTGTGCCTTTAAGACTTCTCTCTTGATGTATGCCCAGCCTTCCTGGGCTCCTATATCCTTCAGGGCAGCCTCCCAAGGGATTTTGTCAAGCAGTCTTCTGAACAGAAGATCTGCCAGGTCTGTTCTGCCCCCTTGTCCCTGAGGACTGTTTCCCAAGGGGTCTTATTGACTAACTCCTTGAAGAGCTGGAGGTCTGCTTTCGTAAAATTCAGGGTCCTGATTAGGCTCCTTGTCTGGCACGAATCCCTCAGGACAGTGACCTTTTTTTTTTGATTTGAGAGTTCAGATTTGCGGAGTATGCTTTCAAGAGAAGATTGAGACAAATCAAGACTGATGACCTTGGGACAGCAGATTTCAGTCTAGTGAAGCGACAGTCACACCATTTTTGAAAGTCTTCCTTTGTTTTATCTTATATCTTCTAAACTAAAATAAAAGCCGGCTTCTTTAAATCAAACAGTTTAGAATTTAGAGCTTATACTGTCTGCAGTTAAACCAAACAATTTCTCAGCTTATACCTGTAACTTCTCCCCACAAGTGTGGTGAGTAAAATATTTTGAAAGAGAAAAGAAAAGTAGAAGGGGAGACACTAAACGTGTCTATAGCATCTATTCATATCACTTTTATTATGATAAATGCAAACAATATTTTTACAATAAAGTACAGCCTATAATAAAAATATTCAAGGCTCAATTCAGTAAAGTATAGAATAAGCTCATTCTCAGTATTAGACACATGATCAGCCCAAATGAAATCAGTAGCTTCTCTAGTTCTTTTCTGTGTCACGAACTCTGCAATGTAAGAGCAGTATTGTGGAACACAGGCCCATTTTTTTTCCCTGTATTTGTTTCCTTCTCCACACTTGCCTACATTATTATTTCTAAAAGATTTACTTTCTCTAATCCTTTACTAGATTATGTAAAAAGACCCCTAATAAAAAGACTCACTAGCTGATTTAAAAAAAAAATAATTCCACTTCTATTGTAGTATATTTTTTGCATTATACCTCAATTTTAATATAAATAAGAATGAATACAATGAAAATTTGATGTTTCTTAAAATAGAAGGCTGTGGATTGTTGGTCTTTAAGTTGTTCCTGTTCTTTTAAATTGCTTTTGTTTTCAGGGCCTTCCACTGAGATCAAGATGGGATGTCAGCCAAAAGGAATTTAACTTACTGTTTTCCATTAGTGAATAGGCTGAGTTTTGATCTCTTTCATAATCACTTGAATATGTAAACCAATGATTTCCATCTTTAACGGTTTGGCAAGAAAGATTAGGCAGACTCGTTTAAGGACTATTATCCTTTGAAGCATGCACAGTAATTCCAAATCATTAAACTTTCAAGCTGATTATGTTCTTCCAATATAATACTTTATTTCTTCCTTTTACAATTAAACATTTTAAACATGATAGAGAATTGTAAAACAATATAAGACTGAAAAAATAAGAAGGTAATTTTTCTGTTGCTGAAGTTTCAACTAAGAATGTTTGAGTTTGAGCAGATACTATGTGAATGGTAGTTGAGAAATGATAAAATAATATAGCTCATTTTATATTTGACATATAAAATATGCACTAGTAATAGATCAATATGCATTATATGATCATCCTGAGTATTCTTAACATTAATTGTGAAGCAGCTACTGTAAAGAGAAACTGGTTACCTTAAAGTGCAGTTTCAAAAGTATGCACATAATCTTTTGCAGGAATTAATTTCCAAAAAGCAGAACTTTAAACCAAAATAGATATTGGACTTGACTCATTGGGTTAAATGGCAAAATTCCTGCAGACCCAAACTGACATATCCAGCATCAGTATAGTGACTAGAATCCTACTCTGCTTTTTTTTTTTTTTTTCAAAAATACTTTTGCAAACAAATTAAAACAATACTGAAAATGTTTTTTATTTGAAAATAATGATTCCTGGTTGTGGTGTTGTGGCAGGGTTTCGGTAGTGGGGGTAGGGGGAGAGGGGGCTGCAGGGGGTGGCTTCTGTGAGAAGACAACAGGAGTCACCCCAATATCGAATAGAGCCAGTTCCAGCCAGCTCCAAGATGGTCCCAACACTGCCCAAAGATGAGCCCATCAGTGATGCTGCATAGCAGCTGTGAGAGAGCAGTGAGAAAAATGTGTCAGAAACAGACCTGGAGAATCAAAGTCAGAAAAGAAGGAGGCAGAAGAGATGCTCCAGATGCCAGAGCAGAGATTCCATGAAGAAGACCATGATGAAGAAGATTGTCCCCCTGCAGCCCACGGAGGACCACGTTGGAGCAGATATCCACACTGCAGCCTGTGGAGGACCCAACACTGGAGCAGGTAGATATGCCTTAAAGGAAGCTGCAGCCTGTGGAGAGCCCATGGCAGGTCAGGCTCCTGGCAGGCACTGTGAGGTAAGCCCATGCAGGAGCAGGTTTTTCTGGTCGTAACTGTAGCCCCACAGGGGACCCATGCTGGTGTAATCTGTTCCTGAAGGACTGTACCCTATGGAAAGGACCCACACTGGAGCAATTCTTCAAGAACTGCAGCCCGTGGGAAGGACCCACACTGCGAAGGACTGTATCCTGTGAGCAGGCGAAGAGCGTGAGGAGGAAAGGGGTGGCAGAGATGAAGTGTTAAGGACTGACCACAGCTCTCATTCCCCATCCCCCTACTCCACTTGTGGGGGAGGAGGTAGAAGAGTTTGGAGTGAAGCTGAGCCTGGCAAGAAGGGAAAGGTAGGGGGAAGGTGTTTTTATTTTTATTTTTGTTTTTGTTTCTCACTATCCTACTCCGTTATCAATTGGCAACAAATTCAATTAATGTCCCTCAAGTCAGGTCTGTTTTGCCTATGACAATAACTGGTGAGCGATTTTCCTGTCCTTATTCTTACCCACAGCTTTTTCACCTTATTTCTTCCCCTGCCTTGCTGAGAAGGCATAAGAGCAGCTTGGTGGGTACCTGGCAGCCAAACAAAGTTAATCCTCCGCACTGTTTCAAGCAAAAAATGCTCTTCCCAAACCTACTGTGAATGACCCTCAAAAGCACTTGCTCATCTCCCACCACAATTAAGCACTGTAGTAATCTAGACAATTAGGAACAATTTTAAGACAAAAAAAAAAAAATGTTTTTAGTTATTGTATATCCACCCAGAATTTTTTAATTCCCCTCCTGGCAGACTACGGGACTCAGCTCAACATGTCCACAAATTGCATTGTTGCCATTAATCCCTAAGCTGACAGAGATCTCTTCCTTTACAACTGTTCTCTACTGTGGGTGACTCCTTCTTTCCCATTTCTAATGAGACAAGGATTTAACACACAGTGAACTTCCCATGCTTTGTCTGACATATTTCTGGACTCCTGTATATCTTCATACAATGGGGTTTAGCATCATCTAACAAGATAATAAACTGTGCTTTTTTTATCATCTTATGCACCAAGACACTTATATAAGTACTAGAAGCTATTTTATGCTTAAAGTTAAGCACATGCAGTTTGTTAGGCATGAAAGATTGTTTCTTGAGCAGCCCCCATCTCCTACAGGCAAGAGCAATAGAAGAAAACTAATTTGGCAGCAGAGTCTGAATGATTAATATAACTTTATTTATATATATTATATATTGTTATATATCATTAATAATATATTTATGTATGCATATATATATGTATATACATATACCTCAGAAACTGCATTGAAAATTTCTGTAATTTTGAGGCTATCTGTTTCTATTTGTAGTAGGGCAGCAACACAGGTTTTTCCATTTCGGTTCAAGTAAGTGGTAGAACCCAACGAAGCATGTAGAAATGAGTAAATGTAAAAAGCTGCACATCAGAAGACATTTGCAAAGCACAATAAGAAGTAGTTTTATTTGTCCTGCATTACAAGCTTGCAAATCCTTACACACTAACTCCTTGCACATGCTAACTATTTCCTATTGACAGAGCACTGTTTATGCCAGAAGCGCCTGCGTGCCTCTCCATCAGAGCTATATACACACACATCTGTTTGCCAGCACCCTGCTCAGGAACCCATATTCCTTTCAGGAACCTCTTTCTGTTGCTTCTATTTTCCACATGTTGTTGCAGCTCCTTGAAGCAAAATTTCAAACCAGGAGTAGCAGCCAGTAAAATGAATGTGTTTTGCTGTATCTATCGGCCCAGACACCATGTGTATCTTCTGACTGAGAACCTCACCCAGGGAGCTCTAATGTACTGAAAAAGGACTTCATTAGATTTCATGGTTGTTCCATGGGGATGTATAAACTATCACATATTCTAGACCTTGGTAGAAAACAGAAAGCCCTATAAAACTTAGAGAAGATTTAAAAACTTTTGCATGAGCAGATCAGAAAGGTTTTAGAAGTTTTCATAGATGATATCACAGGATTGCTAACAGTCTAGGAGTACCATATTTACCTCTTGGTTTTAGTTCAGAGACTTGATTTTGTGAATATATCATCTCTAGTAGTTACCTTGCCCCCATGAAAAGGATTTCAACTTTTTTCTTTCTTTTCTTTTTTTTTTTTTTACATTGGAGCTATTCCTCTTAACAGATGACTAAACAGATATTATCTGATCAAAATGATGTCATTCTGACTGAAAGAGAGAGATGATTCTGTAGCTACTGGCAAGGGAACTGAGCTGCATATGACCAAGTCCCTGCTCTTCCATTTATCTCACATCTCTTGTGCTGGCTACTGGTTATTTTGGGGTTGCATTCTATCATTTGGATTCTATCAAAAATTCTGCTCGGAAAAAAACTTTCCTCTCAAAGATGCTATATTGTGATTATTTAATTGAAAAAATCCCAGCTGACTGTCTTCCCATATATTTGTGATATGCCTAGCTTTCTAGGGTCCTCTGGTAATTATTTTGAAGCAGAAGGGTTTTCATATTAAAAAAAACACAACTATCGTATTTCACTGCATACAAAAAAAAAAGGCCTATTAGTTCATTTATATACGCTTTCAATGCATTAATTATTTTCTATAATGCACTGCTACCTGTTGTCATTTACAAGGACAACTGAGAAAGATAAGACTACATTTTCTAGACTGAATAAAATACGGGCAAACTAACATCATTTTAAAACAGAGAAAAAGACCACATAATGAATATGTATAATATAATAGTTCAGAACAACCTCTTGTAATGTATGTGTCATTTATTCCTCAAATGAGACAAAAAGCTGTGGTTCAGACCACAGTAGATTTTTCCTTTAGGTCTATATTTAAGGCATTACTTCTCCCACATTTATCCTCATTCAGTTCAAACACAGAGCACAGGGTTGTGCATATATGTATTTGGGTATTTTCAACTGTTATGCGATGAGTGTTCTAGAAATAGATTTGTATATCAGACAATGTAAATTCTAGCAAATACCGATTACCCAGTAGTCTAGCTAATCTCTGTATATTCACTTCTTGTACCTCTTTTAATTTATTTACTTATCATAAGTAAAACTTACTTTAACAGATAAAAATACATGTGTTTCTTAGATCTGCAGGGGTTTTTTTAACTTTTCAAAAACCAGGAAAAAAGACATTTCAGCTTGCATTTGAAAATATTTACCTCTCACCTACAGAAAAATATGTTGGTATTCCCAAACCGGTAAGTCTTCAATTAATGGCTACCACATTTTATTTATAGACAGTGATGTAGAAATAAAAGTTCCTTTTCTGCAAATCAAAATTGCTTTACTACCGCTTCTTACATAAGGTTACCAAGATGGGTGAACTGCATGGATGGGAGAGCAAGATTTTTCAAATCTCAGACTATTTGGTGATTTGATCTAGTGTGAGCTCTCATAGTTTCATTTCCTGTAATTTAAATTCTTATAATTTCAAAGATGATTAAACCAGTAAAACAACATGTTCTTTCAAGATAAGAAAAAGACACTTTTCTTAATTAAGGCTGAAATATTCCTAAAAAGAGTTGGTACATGTAACTAAATACAATGCTGATAAAATAAATATGATTCATTTGTAATATATAGTGTATTTTTTTTCATTACTATACTGCTTTTCGTTTGTCTTCTTCCATTTTAGAAACAATCTCTGTACCTTTGTTTCTTTTATAATTTGAACATTTCCTAGCATCTCTTCTCCTTTGCCTATGGAAGTGAAAGCTTCTATTCCACTCCTCAGTGGCATGTGGTCAATATGGCATTTTTCATGGACCTAGACTTTCCTGACCACAGTAGGCTTCTGTGTTTAAATTTTTAAATTGCATATTTTCACCTCTAGTTATTGAAGCTGACAATATGCTGACACAGGAATATAAAATAATAGATAGATTTGGGAAGATTTTACAGATTTTTCCACAGTTGAACATCCTGATTTCCTCCCATCTATGCTAAGGTACATGGCTGAAATATCTGCATTAAGGAAATTGTCACTCCTTTTTGCTTTGCAGGATACAGACTACCCAAAATTCTTGCTCTGTAGAGGAGTCTAATCCTTTCAATTAATATTAGAAAGGAGCTATCGTAATTACACTGCTACTTTATATACCTCAATTACACCTATAAAGTTAAATGAGGTAAATCCAAGCCCACATCAACTCCATCATATCTCACTGTGGACAAAAAAGTACTTGCAACGTTTCTTAGACAAGATTTTAGGGGACATTTGGCTATCAGGTAATCAACTTGATTCTTATCTATATTTTCCCATTATGCAAATTATTCCACATGTTCATATGATGGCAGACATTTTCTTCAATGGGTTTACATTTTCCATTCTTGCATTGTCCAAGAGAAGTAATTGAATGTTTAATATATGAGGTGTAGGCACTCTGTGTTAGCTGGCCTTCACATTATTAGTTTTATTAATCATATTATTGTCTTTATACAGTGCTTATTAAAGAACCATGAGACACTGGATTATTTTCTTAATGGTACATTATACTGTACAGTTAATTCTTACCACTGACTGAAATGGATCCACCTGTAAATCAGAACATACAGAAAATCTAAAGTAACATTTCTCAAGTTTAGCAAAGTATAATGTATGCTGCCAAACTCAAATCTAATAGGGAATGAAAGATAATATTGAAAGATAATATTCAAATTCTTACATAGAAGTGCTATGAATTATAATAGAAACACAATTAACCTGAAAAATTCAGATGTGTTTTCCACATAACATTAAACATAACAGTGTCGGAATCTTTCACAAACTCTGAAAGACACCAGTGCTGAAATACAACAGCTGACTCAAATATATGAGGTATAAATACAGCGTTACAGAACGATGTCTTGAACAAAGTACTTTTTGGGTCTGAGTTGGACAAAACTTTCTGATGCTAAGCTGTGTAACCAATGAGAGTAAGCAATGTTGGCCACATTCCCCAAATAAGACAATTTACACCAATTTGTGAAATATTTTCCCACAGGAAAAGAAGGAACAGCAGAAATCGTACATGATCATTGATTGATTCTCACAAAAGTTCTCTGAAGTTGAATACATTAAGAAATTCAGTAATGAAGAGGTAAGGCAGACAAGAACAAAGAGTATCTAAGAATATCTAAGGCAAGTGTGAACAATCAAATTCATTTATAAAGCAATATTCAAGCTATCCAACTTGCATTGTGCATATTTTCCTTTTTCCTCTAAACTTTACATGAAACCTCTTCAGTTAATTTGAATTCACGTACAGTACAAAAGATATCAATGCTGCTCTAAATCCATTTTGCTGTTTAGATGTGAAGGAATATTTCATTCAGACTTGGACTACCTATACAGTTTTTTACATAAAGTTATCTCTATTTAATTTAACATAGTGATTTTAAATATAAGAGCAAAACTTAGATTCATCTGTACTTTCCATTAATTTCAGATCCTTGACACATGTAAATAGAAAGATCTCTAATGGTTGATGAATAGCAAAAAAAACATAAATGGTGAATGTATATAAGCAAAGGTCTGAAATTGTAGATAAGCTATGGAAACAAATTTATAAATTATGTAGGACACAATGTTTGTCAGGAATCAATTTCAAGTAATTGGTTCCACATAGGCCTGTAAAACTGATGTGTACTTCCCTGCTGACTTTGCAATCTCTTTTTTTTTTTTTTTTTATTCTTTTTCCTGAGATTGGGAACTTCATGATGTTGCCATAGTAGTAAGCTGTCTGTATGATTTCCTTAAGGCTTGGTACCCCTGACGAGTGCATTTTTTTAGTCCCTTTATAAATCAGTGTGTTACATCATGCAGTATTGATCAGCCACCAACCACTAGTGCCATAATCAGAGATTTGCACAGCAATGAGATGCTCATCTTTTTTGCACAGGTGTCACATCAGCTTCAAGGAACCAGGACAGTCAGAAGGGAATGAACTGGACTCAGTGCAGAGGCCAGTTCTGGGACAGACGGTCATGTGCAAAACCAGAAAGTTATCACCTCCTGATCCCTTCTTTGTCAGTCAAACTTGTATAATAATTAGCTGTAAACCATGCTTCTTTCCTCAAAGGTTTCAATATCCCATTTATTTACTTTATATCCAGCTGTTCTGTTTTTCCAGTGCTAATTTTTTTCAACCCATTAGAGAGGAGAATACAAGTAATAAAATTGAAAACTAAGGGCTTGTAGAATTGGGATTCTCATCTCAGGGTAAGCTAGATTTAGGGTTTTTTTCAACAAGAGACATGATACATAACCTACTTACTGAATGGAAACTAACAAGTAGTTTTAATAATATTTTAGTTCCATTTCTTATCAAATAAATGCTGTGCTTAATCTACATTTTTACTCCTTTATTTTTGTTTCCTGTTACCTAAAGACTGATTTCTTGAGTTTTGTTTTTAAATTACATAGCTGTCTCAATCACTATGAAGAATGTAAGATATATAGCAATAGGTATCACATTTCAGAATCAGGAAAACATCAATTAATGTTTTTGAAAAAGATTCCAGCAAACCCTATTACAACATTCTACAAAATCAGAACAATTCCTTGAAAATGTGTCTATTTTGTCTTTGCTTTAACAGAATTTCTGCTCTTATGGGAAGAAAATATGACAACACATTGTAAAACTGTTAGAAATTTTTGAAACTGTGATTTTTTTTTAAAGTATTGGTAAGCAAGCGGTGAAAGTCTGACCTAGTTTCATACATTTTTCACATACATTTTGTCCTACACCTAAACTGCCTTAGATTGAGTTGCAGATGGGGAAATTTTATCTTTTTCCATTAAATTGAAAACGCAATTCAGCTGCTCAAAAGATGGAAAGATCTGTAATTTTTGATGGCACAGGAGAATTAGAGTAGAGTTTCAAAGTTCTACAAGAAATTGGGCAAAATTACGGGAAAGAGAAGTTTATACAGAGCTTTCCATTTTCTTCCTTATGTTCTTGCAGTGCTACCACCATGGAGATACCTGCTTAATCATACCAAAATAAATTCTTTTGTCACTATTAGCTTTTTGTGCAGGATTTATTCTCCTTGCTGCCAGAGATACCATGCTCTCAAGTAGTCATAAAAGCTAATTTGACACAACTGAGAATGATTATTCTGAATTTAGTGTATTTTATATTTTTCTCAGCACTGAATTGGACCCTGAAAAAAGAAAAAGAAAAAGAAACCGCCAACATTATTAACTCCATTTACTGTCATCTCTCAACAATAGTTTTTGGGGGGATAGGGGGGGCAATAAAAGAAAAATCAACAAAAGAAACAGAGAATGAATTAAAAACTTATTTAAGTAATTAATATCTGATCCTTCATAATATTTTAACTGAGTTCTCTGGGCAACGATGTTTGACATATCTACTTTATAAGTGTTGCCATCTGCAGTTGCCATCTCAGCAGAACTGAGATTGAAAGGTCTTTATGAACTGCTTTCTTCTTATCAAGACCTGCCTTCTGGATTTAGATCCTGGATTCAGGGTCCTACAAATAAGATCTTCCCTGACATTTCCATAGGGAAAGCACATTAACATATCAAAATATGAATTTCCAAATATTTTTTTACTTTTGTGTTTCCTTCAAATAAATGAACCTCACAACATTTCTTTTTTTCCCCCTTTAAAAAGCCTGTAAAACAAGTAGAAGAGTCTAAACCCAAGAATGCTTTTCAAAGCTTTAACATAAACACTGCAGAAATATGTGTGATTATCCAGGAAACTATCTTCTGTATTGCAGAAGAAGTATAAACAACTGTTGGATGACTTTTCCATGAAAATATATTCTGGTTTTGATGAAAACTTTGGTCACAGAATTTCCAGATTCAGAAGATGGTTAGGTTCTGGACTAGTCAGATACTAAAACTATTTGCTGTGGGATTGGGGAATTGGTCAAGTGTCTGAGTTGGTAATGGGCCTTGAAACTTGTTCTATCAAATCATGGTGGGAATTAGAATAATCTGGATATGCTCTAGGACTTCTTATCTCTTTCTATCTCCACCAGAATTAAAACCAATTTGAAATCTCTCTCTGGTACTGTTGACTTGGATTGGCTCCTCTGTCTTTTATACTCATAGGTGCTTCACTGCCTAAATTTGATCATTTTTCCCCTAGGACTCACAAGCCTGCCTGTTGGGTTTTATACCTTTATCTAAGGGGCTTTCTTTTGGAAAACTTCTTTCCCCCATGTTTTCCCAGGTGATTCAATTGCACAAGCATCCCTTCCTTACCTGGAAACCATAAAATGCTGGAGCAACATTTGCTAGTCAAAGAGGGCTTTTGCTGGGCTAATTTTTTCCATAACTGATTATTTCTTCTAACTTTGTGTAACTTAACACAAAACATTCCATATAATGCATGTAAACAACATGTAAATATGCTTATAATTCATACTTCCTGTTTTCATAACCCAGCAGTACACTTAAGTGATGCATACGTTCTCTACAATCTTTGTTTGTTTTTGTTTAAAATACTTGTTCTTCTCCTTCAGCTAATTAAAATCTTGTACTGAGTAACTGAAATGACCACTATTGTCATCTTGTTTTTACAGTATTTTTAACGATCTTAAAATGTCAGGCAAATGAAAAAATTACTGTACGCTTACAGTACATTTAAGGGATGTGGGGGTTACAGCAGACAAACTGGAGGCATGCAAGAGAGCTGCTTTGCAGACAGTCCTATTATAAACTGAAGAGATTATTTCTATGGTTAAGGCTAAAATACGTCTCATATCTATTTAATAATGCTGCATTATGGACTGTGGTTATCTTCCCTTGAAGACAAACAGCTTTTCAATCACTTTGTACACTGCAAGCATTCCAGCCCTGAGCCCATACCAATTACAAAGAAAGGAGAATAACCTCCTCTTTCTCATATGTGCTGATTTTATTTAAAGAGTGATTCCAAATGGACTAATGCCAGCATTTCTACCCTGAGGACTTCTTCAGCACATACACAGATGTCTGGCAGAGACTGCAAATTTATTCAGTGGCCCACTCACCAGTTCGAGGCCATACTCGCCACAATACCTAGCCACTGAGTGGCCAACTAACATCATCATCAGGGTCCCCTATTAATGCTAGATGTAAACGAGTCCCTCCAAATGCTAGAAGCATGAGCATCATATGTGAGACTTGTGTTAAACTGTGTGAGAAGAAAACAGTGAAAAATGCACACCCATCCTTTGGCGGGAACTCTTACATTCAGCCTCACTATACAGGATAAGATTTACACATCCTGTCAGCAGCCACCCCAAGCTGAAATGTCCTTATCAGCTAGTAACAGGTGTGCCTCCAGCAAGCTCTCAACTGCACAGGAAGAACGTGAGAGAAAAATTAGAGTAGCCCCTGACCCAGGGCTCTACTCCTCCACAGAAAAGGAGAAAATTCCCAGACATTTCTATGGATCAGTAGGCACCTTCTCACACGACATTAATGGGAGAGTAAACTAGAGGCTTGCTCCAGCCATATGTCTTTTAGTTGTCTCATCTTCTCCATGAAACCTCACATAGGAACTATCTTCTGCAAGACAGGTATTAACTTCTGTTAGTTACTAGCGGGAAGACGAATCTCTCTTTTCCCAGAACCCAGAAGCTACTTTTCTGGCCTGCTTCCTTCCTGCTTGTCCCTGCCAGCAGAAAAGGCTGCACTGGGAGGATGCCTGGACATGAACAAATGGCCATGAACGGTGTCTCTCTGGTGAAAAATCTCTGGCTGGAGATGGCCAGCTGGCCAGTAATTACAAGGACCTCCCTCAAAGTTCTGCTGCTCCAGTTTTTTTTCTCTAAATCCCACCTACTGTTCCTCTTAGCACTCGTGCCTGAGGTCAAAAACTACATCAGCCTGCAAGAGTTAATGTCTCCTTTTCAGGGAACAATCTGAACAGTTGCTAAAAACTTTACTCCTGAGTTAGGAGAACTGCACCTGAATTAGAAGAAGGTGACATAATGCTTCTAAGTGCACTAAAGCACACCCCAGGGAGTGGGCTGGGGGGGTTACATGAGCTAAAACTTAACATTCTTGAGATAATTAAAGCCCACATTCTGCTGTCAGAAATTTGCATTATGCTCCCATTTGACTCTAACCAGATTCCACTGGTTAAATGAGAATTACACCATTAGCTTAGGATCAGGTCCATTGACTTCAGAGAATGTAACTCCCTGACATAAGACAGCAAGAAGAAGAAAAACGTACAGAACACCAAAAAAAGCAAACTAATTATAAATTAATATCTCCATAATCTTTCAAATATGTAAATTTCAATTGCACAAATATTTAAACTATGCTTATTCTGTATATTAAATGGTCCTGGCAGTATAGACATGATTTGCATTTGAGCTGTTGAGAGGGAAGAATACTGATTTGTAATAAAGGAACATATGTTCTGAAATAACTATGTGAGTCATATGATACAAAATACATAAATTGTAATGCATAAAACCAGTTTTAAATATCCCCAATTTAGTCTGTGACGTTTTATGTATGATAATGGAATTGATGTGCATTCTAAAATTATACATCCAAAACTGCTTGCATTTTCTTTTACAACTTACACTGAGCAAAATCTATTTAAGCTCACCAACCATCCCAGTAAAACTCACATCAGATCCTTCCTTTTTTAATGACACACCTATTTAATTAACAGTTGTCAAGCTCATGTACTTTGCCCATTCCATTTACTGGATTGCATAATATCTTTGGTTTCTTCCACCGTCTTGTCAAGTGCAGCAAATTAAAACTTTGTGGTCTTGTACTTCAGGTTTTTTTATGTTTCATGCTCTTGTAGCATGAAGAATATCATCCTTGTCACCTCTGCTCTTCCATTAACACCAACCTCTAACCCAGCTTGCCAGTTTGTACCACAAACATTTCTCTGTTTTTCTCTGTGCTATTTACCCACAGAATTCCTTCTACTAGATGATCTGCAATGATACTGTTAATTGTTCCATTAAATCATTGCTCCAGAGAGCCCAAAGGAAATTGTTCAGATGATGACTAGGCTGAATAAGAGCTATAGTTCAAGGATTAACTAGATTCAGACCATCAATCTGGGCACATTACTGGTTTATGCACTTAGTTTATACTTACCCTCCCCCATCAAAGTATTTTGAAAGAAAGAGGTTTTATGAAGGAAACACAAAGGAAAGAAAGAGCAAAGAGTTGAATCTACTTTATCAGCTGCAATGGATTAAAGGAAATATCTGGAAGGAGTTGCAATTTTCTGTAAATACCCTGTCTTTGAGAGTGATTAAAACATTTATTTGCATCAACAAAACCAGACACTGTACATTTTAACTAAGTATTAATGGGACCCAATGTTTGACACGTGCAATCTTTTGAGTACTGGTACACAAGTTAGAGTTCAGTAAAAGCAGAAATAATTTGTATTCCCAGAGCATTCCCAAATTTCTGGTATTCCTTCCCAGGTTTCTTTATCTTCTTGGGTTAATTTATCAATGCATAGTATTGTTAAGTAGAATGGTGAATTGTTTTTGTCTTGTTTTTAATGCAACAGATAATGTAGAAATTAGTCAGTACTGTATTTGCATAACTGCTTTCTGACTCATTTATTTGGTGCCAATAATTTTCTGTTAAAAAAAAAAAAGAAAAGAAACAAAGAACACTTACTTTAATTTTGTCTTATACAAAGTGTTCCTTATTTTCTGTGTTCCTAATTACATCTCTGATTGGCTACATATACACAATCAGAGCAGCTGTGATTGGTTGCACATTCACTTCTGCTTTATTATCTTTCTAATTCACGTAATCATGCAATTATCTTAACAAGCCCATGCTTTCAATGAAAATGGAATGGATGGGCTATTATCCACAAGAGATGGATTTTTAATATAATGCAATCTAAAATATTTTATATATATATATATTTAAATTCCATAGGAAACATATTACGATCTGCTAGATACATCTGAAGAATTTTATTCTTCATACTAAATGTGTTTGAAGTTTGCATAGAGGTACACAGGCACCTGGCTTCAGAATTCACTTTGAATATTACTTCAGAGACCACACTCACTAGTGAAAATATTGGGAAAAATCGCTCAATAAGAGGTGAATTCTTCAGTTTTCTGATAGTATTACTTGCAATGAATATTCCCTTGGGATCTTCTATACCGACAAAAACACTCACCCAATATACCGGATGGAGTGGTGGGAGGCTCTTATATTGACTGTTTCATGATTTGTACAAATAGATAACAATGTAAAATGTATAAATTAAATCGTGTGAATTGTGCAAGTGCACATTGCAGAGGAGCTTTAATTCAGAATTAAATCTGGAAACATATCTTCTTTCTGGTCTAACTGTGAAACTAATAATATGGATTTAATATGTATTGGGTAATACTAATGAGATCAATATAATTAAAAACAGTGGAACTGGCTAGTGCTGTTATAACTCGATACAGCTTTCTATTTTGTGTGCTCACGCATCACCTCAAGGACAACTGTTTGCCTGTGGTAGATATCATACCAACACATATGGGTGCTTTGTTCAAGACCCTGAATAGTAGAGCCTTGTTTGTGCCCTGGAGAGTTTTTGCATCTTTCACACTGTACTTTCTTACCTGAGACAATTTTCTAGGTATTCATCATTATTAAAGCCAGTTAAAACTGTTGATACAGTCATTCAAACTACTTCTAACTTAAATAATTTGTAAACGAAAATGTTAAATAACTCAAAATCTTCACTCCTACTCCTTCATATGTTGGATTTATTTTCATTTGCAAATTCTGTACTTTTCAATTAGTTCTTGAAAGGTAAAAACTTGTCTTAACCTACACCACGTTAAAGAAAGGCAAAGAACAACGGCACCACGAAGATTTTCAGCTCCACAGTGGTCATACACCTGTTTAACAGACCTTTAATTTGTAAGTAAATCTATCTAATTGTCAGAAGTAGCCACCATTTTGTGGCTCTTTCAATAGATTGTACTCCAAGATTCTCAGCAATTCATCTCTCCTGCAGTGCGATTCTCGCAGAGAAAGGGAGTAAATTGTTTTGGAACATTAACAATTTCAGTCTGATTGCAGTTCATTCTAGCTATTTCGAGATCTGCAATGGGGTTTTAAAGGAGAATCCCCTGTATCAGTCATCTCTTTCTCTTCTTTTGTTTGTGAAAGCAATCAGGCAAGAAAACACAATCGGATTTCCGAGGAAAATGTAAATTACTCAAATAATTGTGTGTTTTTTTTTTTTCTATTGCTTCATCAAAGTAGCACTGTTGATGTTAGTAGGTAGGTATATATCAGAAAACTTCATTTTATTGTATGTCCTTTAAAAATAACAGGAGATAGAACCTGATTTGCATTATTTTGCTAACTACTTTCTTGTATTCCAGTGTGTTTTATTATTTCAATTACAATTTTGACAATAGTCAGTCAGCAAATGCAAGCATATATGTACATTATTTTCTTAGCAGATAATTAGACAAATGAGAAAAAAAGCATATGTCCTGAGGCTCTCTTTTTGTTTTCAGATATATGACTCAAAATGTAGGGCATATCTTTGCAGAAGATTAACAAAATGTGGTTTCAATGCTTAATCAAGCCTTATTTTAAGACAAAACTTTTTCAAATTGTAAAGACCTCTAAGGTATATTTAAGCTCCATGTGAATTTTGCAGGAACTCACTGACATTAGGCTATGGTCATAATGACCATATCTGATACATGTATGAACCACTACCTTCCAGTTGAGGCAGTGAATCCAAAGTATTTTAGTGAAAATGAGGTGGAGTTTTTTCTACTTTTTGTTAAAGTTGCTCAGATACCTCCTATGCTGTACTAGTATGACGCTGGTCATCTCGCTGTATTGCAGTAATATCTTGTCATGTGAACAAAGCAAAATACCTCATGCTATGGCCAGACTGAATTAGCAGTACTTGGCATTTTGGAGGTTCTCATATGGACCATAGCAAATCAAACAATGAAAGATTAGCAAGAGGTCTGTAAGTCTGTGCGGTTTTAACAGCTTTTGTTCCTGTGTATGTGGGTGTACACACACCACCATTTCATATCAAGCTTCATTGCAAGCAGGTATTACTCACAGACAGGCCAATTTCTTTTATTTCTGAATCAAGATTGGGAAACATACTTCTTGCCATATGTATGGAGCCTAGGAGCTTGCCTGACTAAACAGCTTAAGCAAAAGCTTTTTAATATTAATTGAAAATATTATTAAAGGACATTTTCAGCATCAGGAACAGAGCTTTAAAGAGCTGTTTTGAAAATGTTATTTCTGTATACTGGCTCTCTAAATCTCTCCAATAAAAAAGTAAAAAAATTTTTTCCACAAAAGTTTCCTTTATAGTGCAGGATTTGGATCTAAAATAGCCGCATGAGAATTCATATCTCTCAATGCATATATTTTAAAGTAGATACTAAAATAAATAATTTTTCATATCCCCAAATAATGCATTGACCTTAATACATTTATTCTTTGAACAAACCCAAAAATAAATTGCTTAAAATTAAAGAGAGGGAGAGGAGAGGAGAGGAGAGGAGAGGAGAGGAGAGGAGAGGAGAGGAGAGGAGAGGAGAGGAGAGGAGAGGAGAGGAGAGGAGAGGAGAGGAGAGGAGAGGAGAGGAGAGGAGAGGAGAGGAGAGGAGAGGAGAGGAGAGGAGAGCTCAGACTGGCTGGCCATGCTGTGTTTGATGCACCCCAGCATGCAGTTTGTCCTCTTGGCTGCCAGGGCACACTGCTGACTCCTACGGAGCCTGATGTCAACCAGCACCACCAGATCACTGGTGATCACTGATCACCAGATCAAGAGCAGGGTTGCTCTTACCATTTTCCCATATACATAGCCAAAATATTTTGGCAAGAGGGATTAGAGTAGCACCACTTTCTACACCTGAATTTCTGATTGAAAATCCAAGTTTGAGCTGCAGTAAAAATAGGCATAATTTTAATTCCCTTTAGAAACTGTTATCTTTATGAACTCTAAAATACAGACAAACACAGCCTTTTGGGATAGTCAGTGGAATATTGAGGATGTGGAAAAAGCAATGAAATCTTCCATGGTTTTCATGTCAATGACATTGTTTAGTGACAAGGAAGACAAGTTTTAAACAAAGTGTTTTCATGGTTTGGTTTTTTGATGCTTTCTGCTACCCACTTTCTAACTAATACTACTTTCATCTTCTTTCTTTCCCTCTTCAGTAGTTGTGTCACTGCTGTAGCACTTTTTACATCCTTTCTTTCTACTTTCTACCTTCTCTTCTCATGTACAGATAATAGATATTTCAGTATAGGGAAGAGCCTACCTGAAAAGCTCAAATAAATTTTTATTTCAGTAAACACTATATATAATGATCCCTAATTATAAAGCACACTGAAGTAATGAAATTAGGAGTGCTATGATAGATGTAGCAGCAGAAGTAACTTGCGTAAGACCATTCTGGGTAGTGAGATTTTTCATACTTCTTTGTGCTAACATAGTATTTGCTAATTATCATTCTCTGCATGTGATAGACTCTCCATTACTGATCACCATCTGCAGATGATGGAGACAGAGACCACGGCGCTCCTTTAGTTTCATTTACCCATAGTGAGATAACACATATACTGATGCAGATTAAAATAGTGGAGTTAGTTTTCAGCAAAACACAGTTGAAATACCAGTTACCGTTGTCAGTACAAATACTAACACAGAGCATAGACCCAGCACCCAGAGTAAACTTCTGCTGGAATCCACGATATGCTCTGTCTGATTTGCCTTTTCAAAAGAAAATCTTGTCTTTGCCTACTAAAACAGACTGGAGTGATGGAGAATGATCCTTTGCCTCTGCTGTGCTGGCACCAGAAAGAAATTCAAAGCCACAGTGGGCAGCAGCTGGGCTCCACTGGCTTCTCCAAAAGGGCAGCTTCCAAAGAATATAGCAGGAGAGAAGCTTCAGCCCTGCATCTAGGAAAGCTTCAGTAAAGAAGAAAACACTTTTACTATTTTCAGCTGGCTGACCAAGGCCTTGGGCTCTTGGTATACTGCTAAAGTGGCCAGAATAAATCTACTGAAATCAGGGCAGCTGAAGGTGCCTCCTGAAGTTTTATAAGTTTCTTTCCAATTAATTGTACTGCAGGGGCATCAAACACATTTTGTAGAAAGGACTGAATCCTACCCAGAGTTATGGACTATTAGCTTGTGTGTATATATATGTGTGTGTATGTATATGCACATGCATATACATAAGCATATGTATAGGTATACACACACTGAGGATTGCATAGCTTTCTCCTTTGCAGATTTCACACTGGCCTCACCAGATGGTAACAACCTATATTGCAAAGAAAATGAATACCTTATATGATAAACAATCTTAATATTATCTTAACTTTAATAATCCATTGTCCTTACATGCACCATGGAAAAGTTTCTTTCTTAGGTCCAGGTACAATTCTGTTTCTGTTTCTTTCTCCTTCCTCTATTGTTTTCTTCTGAGTACTTCTATTGTTTTTATGTGTGCTGTTCTGTTCTGTTCTTTCCCTTATATTTTTATCCCTTCAGTGTCTCCAAGGACTGGAATGGGACATTCAAAAAATCATCATCCAACTTCACAACTGACACTCCAAAGTACAGTGAGTCAGTTCACACCTTAGTGAATAAATCTGTCTGCAAATTTCTGCCTGAGTTTACATTCAGTTCACATTAATTTCATATCACAATGTTTCATTTCACAGTGATAAGGTCTTGGCATATACTTGTTTTACCAAAAAAAGTGAAAGGTGAAATCCTGAGTAATCTCAATATATAGTGACTAGCAAAAAAAAATGTACGAAGGCCCAACCTGTGGACCTAGATCCATCATCAGCAAACCTTGTTAAAACCTTGAACGTAATATCTGACAGTCTCTGTTTGCAATTTTTTCAAGTATAAAGCCTTTCAATAAATTTATGGAGAAACTCAATGAGATTGGATTCCGTCTTCCTTATGCTTGTTTGAAAACTTCAGCCAAAACCAACCCAAACCAACCCTGGTACCCCAAAACCCTCAGAAACCTGAGAACAAAACCAAAAAAGTCTCAAATCTTCCATCTGTGCATACTTGTCTATGCCCCTGAATTCAACAAGCCAAATAACTGTGGCAAGGAGTCCCTGGCTCTCAGCTGGATGCCGTACCACTAATGGGGAGCAGAGTGCAAATTCCACACACTGGAGGATTTTTTCATGTGGTGACGCAATATTTTTCCAAGTTAGACCCAACGAAACTCCAAGTGGTACCATTGCTTTTTATTAAAAATATTCATTGTCAGGGAAAATTTCCTTTTCTTTTCTTTTCTTTTCTTTTCTTTTCTTTTCTTTTCTTTTCTTTTCTTTTCTTTTCTTTTCTTTTCTTTTCTTTTCTTTTCTTTTCTTTTCTTTTCTTTTCTTTTCTTTTCTTTTCTTTTCTTTTCTTTTCTTTTCTTTTCTTTTCTTTTCTTTTCTTTTCTTTTCTTTTCTTTTCTTTTCTTTTCTTTTCTTTTCTTTTCTTTTCTTTTTCTTCTGGATTTTTTTACACTTCTCTGTCACTGGCTTGATGACCATCACATGAAGGAAATACTGCTATCTTACAGGTTCAAAATGGTAAAGGAAAAATTACTTCTTTACTTTTTCTGGGTTGTCATTTTTGTTCAGTACTTGCTGTATGCTCCTTTCCCAGATAGTCTTTCTGTGAGTTCAGGCTGCTGTTTTGCTATTCGTTGCTGTGCAACTAATAACTTGTTTGGCCAGTCCAAGGCTTTGTCTCTGTGCTCCATTCTCAGCCCATTGTTTCAAGACAGTTATTTTTATCCGTTTGCTGGCACTGTTTGTTTGTCCTCTGCACTGGCCGTTTGTAACCAGCTCTGGTCTGTCCACAGCATGAGGACTTTATGGGCTCCTCAAACCAGCACTATGTTGCCACCTGCTCAAAACGCTTTCGGACGAGGGCTCCAGCTGCAGCTCTTTCTGCGTGGTGCTGGCATTTGCCTTCCTGATATACAAAATGATACCACTTCCTCCCCCCGCTCCCTCGCCCCCTCCCCCCCCCCCAAATCTGATGATAACTGAAGCTTTCGATTAGTAACAGATTACCAAGAGAGACATAACAGGTCACCTTCTCTCCATTGTCTATTACAGATGTTTCTGAATCCCCTCAGGATATTACTGCACATAGTTTTTCCAGTTCTGTTCATGTGAGCTCCTTATGTATTACAACTTAAACATTATTCATATTCTAATAAAATAAATCTCTAATCATGCATTCAGTTCTTTATTCTGATTGCTCCCCTTACTTTTTACCTTTTGCATGGTCAGTGGCATTGCTCTTCTTTTTAGTTTCTGCAGTGCAATGCATGAAAATTTTCTCTATTTCTCCATGATTAGGACTCCAAACTAGACAAGATTTTCTTATTCAAACATAAGGAACAAGGAAGAACCAGACTCAGAATGAATGAAAACTGAATCTTTCCAATGTCTGGAAATATATATAGTTTCCAATCATGTTAATGTGTTTCTTTTAATCCATGTGGCATTCCAAGTTTTTAACACTATTTCCTTTGACTTATGTTGCTTTTATATGTAATGAAGTGTAATGAAGAGGTATAAACCTAAAAGTGTTGTTTTAAAATCTCAAGAGAAAATATCTCAACGTTTCCAAAATGGAAACTTTTTGTTTAAAAACATTCAAATTATATATCTCAGTGTATACAATAATCCGATTTTTATTTTGCCCAAATAATTATTTGCAAATCTTTATTGTTTTAACTCCCCAAGATACTAATCTTTTATATCAAATTCAATGTTTATTACATTTTTTACAGATCTACCGGAAAACAAAACAGAAAAATAGCAATGATAATTACCGGTCACAAAGCATGTGCTGTTTAAAAACTTTTGTTTACAATAGATCTAGAATTTAAATTTTTTTTTAATCAAAATAAGGTATATTGACATTCTAGGATGCAAAGAAGTTTACACGGTTTGGTTATATAGAATGTCTTATTCAAAGTGATGTCAGTCTTTCATTTTTCATGAGAACTTAGTATGATTTTTTTTTCTATAAATATATATTTCATCCAAGATCCATTGTGCTACCAAGAAAACGCACTAAAGAAAAAATGAGGTATCAAAATAATGGTCATTACTGAGAATTTTATTGGTAATTACAAGGAAGTGTTTTGCATCTTATTGACTAAAAAGAGACTTGTCTTTCCCCCAAAAGAACAGATTGCCTTTGTTTCAGAAATTTGGGAAATGAAAAGCATTAAAACCTGTTTCTAACTCCAAATAGGGTACCTCTCTCTGTACAGGTCCCTATGTACCCATGACAAGGCGACCAAAGGTCCTTCCAGAAGTAATTATATGACTTTATACATTAAAGCCTGCCCTCCTATTGCTTTTTTTTGGTAGATACTATATATAATATGTTGCCTCCTTTTTCATATCCCCTTTTTCCAACGTGGAATTAATCATCCACCCACATTTTTGGAAGGCGGGCAGTACATGGTATTTTAAACTGCAGAATTTCTGCAAGAAAATGCTGGACTGATCTCTGGACCTGATATTAAAATTTCATGGGAAGTGCTGTATTTTAAATGTATTATATAATTGTTTGTAATTTTTTTTTCATAGGGGGAGAATTAAAACAAATCAAAACAAACAAACAAAAAAAAGCTGTCTCATTGGCCTCTAAGGCTTTTCCAGTATCTTACACAGGAAAAGCTGATAAAGTGTATGACACTTCTTTATCTTGAGCGGTACTGGGAGGATTTTTCTGTCTTCATCAACTCGCTGCCCTTTCCAAGTGTTGCTTAAGTCACAAAGGTCAAAGAGTCAAAAACCTATTGTTCTCAAGCTGTTTCTGGGATTTATGTACATATCTAATCAAACTTCACTTTCCAGCAGGGCTAAACATATTGAGCTTCTGTTTTCCACATGTTGTCGGAAATGTTCTTGAATGTTTTGACTTAGCATCAATTCTGTGTATCAGGAGATGCTAGCTACTCATTTTTGTCCACAAGCCATGTCCACGAGGCAAATGTCCACAAGTAACAAAACAGCATTGCTGGAGCAACAAAAATATGGAAATAATTTTACCATCAGTCATTAAATTTGACTTAGAATAATCGTCCTTTGAATAAGCTCCCTCTTGCTTATCTGTTGCTTAAACAGGGGAAGCTGAAGATATCACTATGTTAAAATTATTTTAAGGAAATGTAAAAAGTAAATAGAAGTATTATGTGCCATACAAAGAATAGGGTCTTAAGAAATGTGACCTCTCATTTCTTCCGCATTAACTGATAAGTCTATTATATAGATCCTTATCTATTATCTTGAAGAAAAGAACTTTTGAGGTTCTGCCTCCATGCCAAACTAATGTATTGATGGAACAACTTGCATTTTTTCTGTGAGATTTCTACATACAGGGTCAAAATGAAACTTCTGTTTTTCCAATCATTTTACCACACTGGAACTACAAATGTGATCATCAGCAAAGGTAATTAGACATTCAATTACTGCCTATGTGAAACTTTATTTTTTGTTTTCTGAAAAAAGACAGAACTGCCTATCAAATCTCAAAGTTAAGGAATAAATAATGGAAAAAAATTATACTCAGCTGTGTAATATGTCTGAGAACTGTTTGTATAACTGGCATTTTGAAAGTGGAGGTACATACGGCAGGCATACATATACAGTGCTATTAATGTTGATATTTCTGTTTTCAACTTAAATATTGCTTAGTACTGAGAATTATGGTCTCATTGCAAGACTAGGTGTCTGCTTATACTGAATTTTGCCAAATTCTGGTTAAAGATCACAGACAGTATGAGATTGTAATTTTTTTTTTTTTTTTTTTAATCCATATATTCTAGGAATGGATGGAAGAATTACACTCTGAAATGATGTATTCTACAAATTGTTGCTCTGGGAACCTAATTGACTTAACTTACAGTCTTAAGAATTTCAGAAATGAAGAAGAGAACTTACTCTATACCTGCAAGGCACTACAGGAGATCAACAAAAATACATAGTCACCAGATTCAAATACCGCTGGCAATGCTGACAAAATCAGTGTGATTCCTTTACTCAGGTCCACAGCCAGATTGAGATATAAAAAGTGATGTTATTTTCTTCTGCTAAGCTCTGTCCTAAATGGACTCATTCCAACACTGCCTGATGGTGACTAAAGTCATTGTACGACAGCTAATATTGATATAGTTACAATTACAGCCACAATTTCATTGTTCAATACACAGGTCTATATTCCCTTGAGTAAGAAAGGTCTGCCACTTTGTGGTGAATCATATCTTTCTGTAGTTTTATCGTAGATCATAAAATGACAAAAGTGGTTCTTTATCTTAACAACACTAATACACACACATGTATATCTATATTTCAGTGCAGATGCACTATAGTTCATCTAATAAAAATCCAGCATTTCAGAAGTATATATCAGTGTAGAATGCAAAACTCACAGGTGTAGTGAAGCAATTCCAATTGTAGACAACCTTCACTTACTAGCCTTCAGAAACAAAAGATGTTCAGCATCCACCACTTATTTCTTAAACATATTTGAAATTTCTTATCAAAAGTCCATTAGGATCTTCTTTAATTTTCTTTCACAAACAAACATGCTTCTTCAGAAGTAATGTACAAGGCAAATAAACGAAAAAGAAATTCCCAGAAATTCACAAGAATGCCATACAATGGACAAAACTCTGAGAGAAGAAAAACTGTTTTTTGTCAAAGTTTGTCATACTCAGATGACTTAAGTGAAACTTAACATTTTCTCCATTCTCATCCAAAGTGTAATAATGTTCATACTACTTGAACTGGAATAAATACCTGTGAAAAGATTAAACCAGTTAAAATATTTTTCTTGTGGAACAAGGTTTTCTACTGTGCTTACTTTAATTAAACAGAGATTTTTTTGTGCTTGTTCAGTGAATTCCCACTTCTTAAATTTCCATATCCCACATGTATTTAATACATAAGAGTCAGGAAAAGTCACAGGCAAGCCCAAAGCCAAATTCACTTTTCTCTAAAAACACTGTTCAGTTTTGACTTAATGTCCATTGTGTGCTCTGAACGATTTGTACTTCACAACTCCAAGTTGACTTACTGCATTTGCTTTAATCAGTTTTGTTTTCACAAGGCCAGAGGTGTTCTTTTTTAATTAGCATAATGAACAAACAGGAGTTATCTCATATCTTAGTTTGTCTCTGTAGAAGAATTCATTAAAATGAGCAGATTTATCTTGTTAAGCAGGAATATTCATTCTATGCTAACCCTTCCTCTGCTACATGCAGGATAGAGCTACAGATAAAAGAACTTAATTTATTTAGTTGCTGTCCCCCCGTACAGTTCAGCTAGTCAATATGTGAGGGCTGGACCTCACTCTTGGGAGTGTGAGCTGTTATCCCTGCTTCCCAGCATAAGCACCTTGCCTGGTACTGCAGACTGCCTTTACCTGCCCCCTGCCCTGCTGCTACCTGCTGCTAGATGTGTCCTGGGCATAAGGAGCCACCTTGTGTCGAAAACATCAGTTTATTCATGGGAACCAGGAAGCAGGTCCCACTTTTTGAACATAGCCTTAAAGAACCATTAGACCAAAAGTAGTAACCTAATCTTTTACTTCAGGCTTTGTGAACTTCCAAATACATTAATGGTTGCCCAAGACCTGAGGAAATAATGAACCTGCAAAACTGAATTGAAGTTTTTATAGGACTTGTTTTCTGATGGGGTTTCAATAAAATGTACTCAGAGGAACCTTACAAGTCTTGAAAAGAAAAAGCAAAATATTTCTTTCAGCTTATTATTTTAAGCCACCCCAAACCAAAAAAAAAAATTCACTTTACATTTCTTTCCATAGCTTTGATATAATTTTCACACACCTGCATTTTTATCTCATGTAGCTGTGTATACCATAGCTGGATGAAATATTGCCAGAAACTGTGAAACATTTCCTAGAAAATATATGTTCCTCTTTCAAACACTTCACAGAGCAATTGCTGGTTTGGGTACAATTCAGCTGGGGTCCATGAATGAACCAAGGACGAAGGAGCAAGCTCGATCACATCCTCAGTAAGCTTAGATCCTGTGTCATGTAGACACCACACACATGCACCAGTAAGCCTGACACACTGGAGGGTCTGCACAAGTAGAAAAAACATATCCTACATCAATTCTACTGCCTGCTCAAAGGAGTCTGTTTCACAACAGCAGTAGGACTTCACAACAAGAGGAGGCAGGGAAGATTTGTGGGGTCTTTTCTTTTCCCTAGCCAAACCCCTCGTCGCCACTAATGCCTTGATATTCTGTTGGCAAACAGAGTGGCAAAGTCTTCTTTTGCACTTTCCTTGAAACAGATTATCTTGTAGTGACATAGTCCTCTGAAAGAAATAATGCCACTAGATAAATTGGTAGATAACCTACAATTGAGAGTGACAAGGCGTTTTGCTTGTTTTTAATGTGACTGCAAAGGAAACTTCCCCATGGGTACTGCTGACACAGAGTAAGTATTAATGCCAGAGGAAAGGCTAGAAGGTTAGGAGAAAGAGTGGAGAAAAAGAGACATTGTCCTCTTCTCCAGAATTTTCTCTTGCAATGAAGCTGTAAAAAGTCAGTTCCAGATGTCTTGACAGCCCCCAGCTATAACTTTTGCCTTGTGTTCATGTCCTAAGTGACATATTGTTCTACATGTGATTGCAGAGCTCTGAGATCAGACAAGTACTTTATTCACTTCTCTGGGTGATGCTTGCCTGGAGGAGGAAAGACCAAAGGGATACTGAATTGTTCTTCAGTGGTTGTATACCATGTACTGCAAACCCTGCAACAGCTGTTACACACTGAAGAAATGCGTAGCTGCTGTCTGTTAACATTATTAACATCTCTCTCATGACACTGAACAGTAAGATGAGAAATCCGGAAGCAGACAAGGTATAAACAAGAGGTCAAAGACGATGAAAACACATTGTAAAATAGTCTGTGTTATTCTTTTAGGAACTATACATTGTGTCTTGTAAAACACAGATTATTTACTTATCAAGAACTTTTTGCACCAAAATACCACATGCATAGCAAAAGTATTGAACAGGTATTATAACTTGACTATTAGAAGTCAAAAAACCATACAACTAGTTCTGCAAATTGAAGTCCTAAATTGCGAGCTCTCTCCCATGGAAGTAGGAGTTTCATTGCCAGACTACATAAAGGTATCAGCAGGTAGCTAGCAAGTCAGTCCCAAAGCCAGTCCACTTATACATGTACAGAACTTTTAATGTGTTCTTTTTATAAAATCTCCTTTTAAGAAAATTATGTTTTGTGGACAGATGGTTAAAATCTTTTTGATAAATGGTGTATTATAAAGCAATAATGAACTTCTAGATACATGCGTAGAAGTCATGATTATTACAGATAGAAAACAAGCAAACATTACCTTACACCAAACAGAAAAAGAATCAAGGAAAGAAATCATATATTATTTATGTATCATTTTGATTCTGAGCAACATTTTCTCCTATTTTTAGAATGCGGAAAAAACCCTGCTATTGGAAATATGAGATATATTTTTTCCATAGGCTTGATCCTGAGGTTTCTGTAAAGTTGCAGTGGTCACCAGGATCATTTCTTCAACAAGACTGGATCCAATGCCTACAAGACTGCTAAAACGAACTGTATGGGACCAGCCTTGAAGAGGACTCAGTGAAAATCAGATAGAATAAATGCTGTAAAAGCAAGCACTGGAATCTCTATAACAAAGACAAAGGGATGATTATGTAATAAATCTAATAATTGTTTTTTAAAATGTGCAACAAAGAAGATCCTAAGTCACTTAGAACTTTGAGAAAAATATTCATGCAAATAATAAGACACTATGCCTTCAACGTTCACATTCATCAGCCTCTGAAAGAAAGATATAATTCATTAACCATATCTTAAGAAAGCTCTCAGAAGTTAAAAGTACAAATTGTCCTAAAAGAAGCAAAGGTATTATTTCTTATTGCATCTCTCCAAGTTGCCACTAGTTCCTATGAGCCAAAGCTTAGAATAACTTTTCAGTTAAACATTTTCTGAAGTGAATCGTTGAGTGGTTTTTTTTTTTTATGTGTACCAAAGATCCCCAATTTCTACTTTATTCATGCTATACAAATGATTTCTGTGATTATCGTCACAGGATTTGTTGGTAGGGGTGGGGGGTGGGTTGGGAATTGTCATGTTATACTCCCATGCAATGCTATTCATCTTTAGGATCAAATAGCATTTGAAAAGATTCCGATGGTGACTAGGCTCAAGGCTTTAATAAGCTTCTGACTCACACAGAACAAGCATTCATCCCACCCTATAGACCTTTATGTGAGAGCCGTCCAATGTGAAAGCATAAGGTCTGATGGCTTGTTATTTTTGGCCTCATATTTATACCAATTAAAGAGGTATGAAATAAATTAATTGTGTGGCAAATATGTTATCAGTCTGCTTTGGAAGCATTTAATATCTGCTGGGTTCACTTTGCAAAGGGCAGGTGATTTTACAAAGTATGGTATGGTGGAAATTCAAGCATACAAACTCAATGTCTTACAAAATCAGATGTAGACTTTGGCAGTTAGCCAACAGCAAGGTATATGTGCTACTGATGTTCCGCTTATGCCTGTCAGAGGCCACTTGGAACTTTTACGAGGTATTGAGTTACATTGAGAAAGAGTGGTAATGACAAAAAGAGGGTGTATGGGGAGTCTTCTACAGTCTTAATGCCTTGACCACTGACCATGCAAAGATTTTAAGATCTCTCCAGAGAGGGACATCTTTTCACGCTGTTTGTTAGTGACCTCTCGCAGAAAGGTCCAGGTCTGGGACTCGGTTCTGCATGATGCCAATATGTGAAAATCTCACTTCCTTACTTTGCAAGCACCTCTAGTTTATGTTCTCAATCTGCTTTTTTGGTCTACTAAAACCAGCCTTATGCCAACAAAGCCATAGATGTTCTCTCCTTTTTATTTTTTTTCCCTCACTGTCAAATGATGTTTATTTTTTGCTACAATGTTCAGGTAAAGGCATGGCCTAAGTAAAACTTCTTTTATCTTGTATGTAGTGATACCACAAAATCTGCTACAGGTTTGGGCTCACGTGTCATTTCTCACAGACAAAGAAAAAGACTCATCTTACTCGTACTTCTTTCTTTAGTTCCTTCTAGGGTTTAATCACAAGCACAGACAGCTACATGTTCTGATAATGGAAAGATGAAGGGGAAGTACAGGCCACATTTGCACCATGCCTGTGTTTTCCAGACTTCTCTGACAAATACTGTCCTTTCCAGCAACCTGACATGAAAACATTAAGCAATGTATGTAATCCTTACTTGCTCTTAACATTTAGCAGCTATTAATGTTTTAACACAAACCCCAATGTCTACAATAATTGGGTAAAGAGAGATCTCGTGTTCATATTTCACCATGGTAAGGAAGAATCTTCAAATGTCTTTAAAGGCATAAACCTTGTCTTGCTCTGAATG
Source organism: Larus michahellis (assembly GCF_964199755.1). NCBI lineage: Eukaryota > Metazoa > Chordata > Aves > Charadriiformes > Laridae > Larus > Larus michahellis. The sequence continues at coordinate 61,809,819 of NC_133930.1, forward strand.
CTGTCAACATGAACCTAGACAAAGCAATTTTAGATGGGTGTAGAGGCAAAATCCCAACTTGTTTCAAAGAAAGACCAAGAGTAGCTGAGCAAAGAGAGTGATGAAAACATTTTTCAGCTGTTCTAGGACCTAAATATAATTCTTAGTAAAAATAGTTTTATTTTTTGACTGTTTGTAAATTTTTCAAACAACCTAAAGTGAATTTGGGCAGATTTCAGAAAGTAAAGTAGTACAGTGCAGGAGATAATGTCAGATAGAACATTAAATGCTAAACTAGAGAAAAGAAAAAATAAGAGAAAAGGAAGGAGGAAAAATACTTTTTTAAAGTCCCAAATGAATTTTGCCATAAAAAGTTAATAAATTTGTAAAATCTGTACCATAAATTTTAAGCATCTTCTGAGCACTGTCATGACACATAGTACTCTGTATGAATAGAGTACTCTTCTGTATGCAAAGAGTACTTTTCAAAGTACCTTTGACAAGATTCAGAGAGCCAAGATGTACTTGTAATAATGGTATCTATTAAAAACAAAAAGTAAGCTCTGGCACAGAACATACAGACAAAATAGATTTTCAGATTTCTCTGTACACATGCATTGAAAGATGAAGTTTCATTGGGACTCATAAAAAGCCCTTCAATGTACTGGAAAGGTCATAGCATTGCCATGAAAACTGGAAGACCATAGTCAAATTTCAGAATGTGATGAAACTTACTTCAAAAAATTATGCATTCAGCAGATTATTAATTAACTATCTGAACTATTTAGTCCTAAATCAATTAATTTTAGTAAGTTTTTAAGATGTATTTGCCTTCAGCCCTGAAAATACGGTAATCTAGTCTGCATTCAGGTACTTATTCCTCATTAATATACTTGCAACTGGCAAAGCTATACATTCATAAGAGAAATTCATTAGTAAATATATCAGGAAGAGAAATTTCATCTTTAGATTTCATTGGAAATACAATATTTTTCAATTTTTTGGTTCAGCCTGAGTGGATGAACTGGCTCCTGGCTCCTTCAGCCAACAAAGGAGACAGAAAGAATCTCAGGTGGTGAATATAATTAGCCAACAAGTTCGAAGTTCATACACTTGCCTTAAAGTGCGTGCATGTCATCTACAAATCAAAAATGTAGTAATAAAGGAATTTTTTAATTAATTCAAGTACTGAAGACATTTGAGGGAAATCATGGAGGTCTTATAGCCCTTCCCCTTATTCAGAAGTAGTAAAGAGTAGGCTAGAAATGATCCTACAGTATTGTCTTAGAGAGGATTTGCATTGGTATAAGAAAATTGTGCATTATGTTGTACATATCAAACATGTTGTCAGTATCTTCATTACAAGACCCAACAAAATGCTAAGGTAACAGAATTGACAAGTAGCTGTCTGTAGAGCGTGTTAATGCAAAACTATGACTCAGCAAAAACTTTTTTGAGGCACCAAACTTTTGGGCTGGGAGAACTCTGTAAGTCATTTATTTTTTATTTACATTTACTGAGCAACATTTAACTGAAAGACTGGAGAACCTCAGCCTTTAGGGTTTCCTGTATCTCCCACAGATATTATTTTCCACTGAAACTCTGAGTTATTCCAGTAGCTCAGCACTGGAAGATAACTTTCTACTGTACTATTTCTGCGTGTTGTATAAATTTTCCTTTGGATAAAAGGCATAAACAAGCTCCAGATTTACGCCTGCTCTGTGCTGGCTGTTTGTTTGGATCATTAGATCAGTGAATCAGACTCTTAGCTTTACAGCTGGGTAAATAAACCAAACTCAGACCATGTGGTGCTTTCTTTTAGGAGATGTAATTTCCTACCTATTTTTGAAAGAAAAAGTAGTAGTGTTTTACAGATGGGTTCTGGGATGCATTAGAAAAGGATCTAAGGCACTCATTTCGTCCTTGGTTTGCTGTAGCTAGCTTTATCCCGAACAAGTTTCTGGTAATTCTTGACTCAGTGAATTGTTTCTTCTTGGTGTTATTTTAAGCTGCCTAGCTGTCCAAGTGTTCTGCATTGCCTATGTGCCTCTCCCAGGATTTGGGATTGCACCTTGAGGTCCCAGAGACTAACTACTAGAAGGTGTGACATACAGAGCTGCAGATCCTAGGATTTTTCCTTTACTGTAACAGGAAGTTGCCAACTGGCTGAGTGTAAACATTATTAGAAAAACTAGCTAGTTTACAGATCAGAAATAGGTTGAGGTTGTGCAGTATCCTCAATGCAGCTGTATCCCTGGAAAAATTGCATCTATCACTTTGTATTTGAAAAGAGCAGGATGGAGTACGTGACAAACACTGTCAATAGAGATGGGAGCAAGTTAGCGTGAATATATAAATAGCACAAGATCTTCATAATTAAGAAAGCTTTGCTCGTTACAGTGGGGGTATTTCTTTTTTGTTTGTAAAATGCATTCTCCATCCTTGTTATAGCCTTAAAGTCTTTTATTTGCCAAGAGCCTTTAATTAAGTTCACTGCCACAATTACTACACAGTTACTACACATCTACTAATGTGTGTGGCACTATTGCAAAAGTGTATTCTGCAAAACAACCTCCACTGCTTTTCAAAAGGAGACTCGTACTGATAAAAGGTTATACTGACTTCACCTGCACCATGCCTAAACTAAAATGAACAAAGAACAGATGCAAATTTATTTTAAACCATTAACTATTATATAGAGCATCAGTACCATCTTTTTAATTACCCTTTCAACATTGTTATTATGACTTTAAAGACATGCAACTTATTGGCTATCTTCCATAACCAACATGGAAACAAATCAGAGGAATATTAATTTCCGAGAAACCTTAATAAATAGAAGTGGAATTGCACAGCCCACAAGAAGAAGATTAATGGCTGCTTTTCTCGATCTTTTTCTACTTCTAAAATTCCATGATTATTGTGGGAAAAGTGATAGCTCTTGTTGTCCCCAGAGAATACTTCCATTTTTTTTCAATCATGTAAATTTCATTTGCTCAGACATCTATAACGAGAAAGAGGTAGCTTACAATAATTTACATTTCAATCTCCCAAATGCATGTGAAGTGGAAAACAGTTCTGTGACAATAAAATTTTATTAGCTGAGCTAAGTGTAATTTACAGTTAATATATGAAAAACTTCTCAGTTCGCTTCATTCTGTCTGATAAGGCAGAAAGAGCAATATATTAACATAATGGATCTGTGAAGTGGTTAACACTGTTTACTTAACATGTTGTCTATTACACGTGGAATTTTACTTTGAGGCTTTTTCAAGGAAAGTGACATCAACAACTGACAGTTATTGATTTGGCAGCAAGGTAATTTAACTGTTTTTGCATAAATGAGAATCAAAATCCAATTAAACTTGACTTCCTAGCTGAACTATTTGTCACTGACGGAATGCTGGGTGCAGACTACTGATACTTGGGTAGGCCATACTTCAGGGTGATGAAATCAGATTGCTTATATATAATACAGTCCAAAGATAATATCTTCTATTTTCTCTTTGTTGTTTGCAGACAGTAGTTACTAGGTATCCATCCTCAACAAAAACCTTTTTTTCAGGTACCCAACATGAGCAAGAGTATTTAACAGTACAGCATGGCTGAATTCCTACATTTCTTGAGGAAAACCAAGATGACAAACTAAAACCTCATCTTCATCTCTCTTGAAAAGCAACAGTTCCCACAAACAAGATGATTTTTATTGACATAATAATGATAACTTAATAATGAAATTTGCTTCTAGATTTAATGTTAACTTTAGGTCATTAAATTGCAACTGTTCTATAAAAAGAGTATACACTTACGCCATCAATATGGCCCAGGAATATTGCATTTTCTGAGCCATTGTGCAACTTGTCTCCCTGTATGTATTCAGACATTCTCTACTTACTACACTGATGTATTGATGACAGTACAGAAGTGACAGAAGCTAATGCAGAAAGAGCTCAACTCACTACAAAAGCAAGACACCCGCCTATATTTAAATGATTGTGAGCAGCATAGGTTTAAACCCCTTAAGTTCAAAATAACTTTGAAGGATAAAGGTCTAGTACTAGAATGGTATCTAACACTCTTCCTAAATTAAATGTTAAATTACCTCTTACTGGAAACAATGAATTACAGCATAAGTTATGATTTAAAAGTAATGGTGCCTACTGCTCTTAGTCACTGCTTGCATTTTATGTTGTTTGGAATAGGGGTACTTTTATGAAGGCAACAGAAAGTGGATAAAGATTCCCCCATTGTTAGACCAATTTGATTATGATAGTTGTTCTTCATGCCTTTCTGTCATTATAGGTGCTCACGTGACAGTTTTGCTTGCATAGTCTATAAGCATGATTTGTGGGAGCTTTATACTGCTGGCTTACACACAGTCAACACAGACTGTAGACCTGTCAGTGGCCTTCAAGTACTATATTTCTTGTAAACATGTTTGCATTTATATCTCCAAGTGCTGATTTATATAATAAAATTGAATGTTTTAAGATGAAAGAAATATATACCAGGAGTTATTGCAAATATTACAAACCCATCTATACATCTAAAACTGCAGTAGACCATGGAAGCTGTAAAAAGTGTCATAAATATTCTTGTAATTCTATTTTTTATCTGGATTTGTCTTTCAAAAATTGATCTTTCTTTTTTTCCTTTTTTTTACTTCTTTTTTTTCAGAACTGCAACTTGAAAGAGAATGGTATTTACCCCTACAGCGTCCAGAAAGATACAGATTTTCTGCAAAGTTTGGGAACTAATACACACCTACTACGGTAAAGAGTTGAACATCGAAATGTCTCTGTGCCTTTAGAAATCCACATCCCATAAAAATTGTATGTGTGTGGCAGAGGGAAGATCCTGTAACAGTAAACCAGGATGTTATTTTTTGGAGCCACTGGCTGTAAATATATTGTTTTCCCTTTCTCTGAATGGTGAGCTTATTTGTTGCCTGTGGCAATCCTCCTTGGTGAGAGGCAATGGAGGTGGGAGGCAGCAGAGGACACCTTCCTCAGTTGGGTGTCTCTATCACTGTCCTGGAGGAGCTGCAGGTTGGTGTTGCCTCTCATTTGTCATCTTTCTCGTGAAGACCTCTAGGGCAAATGACCTTTTGTACTGCCCACGCTAAAACTCTGCTCTGCAGTGATACAGTCAATCCCATAACCAAAAAAATAAATCATTACGTTTTTAATTCAGATGACAACTGCAAATAGCTGGTACGTTGCCAGAAAGACTAATGTATGGAAACAAATTAAATCTGATAACCCACTGCTGGACCAACTCAGACCCTTCACTTTATATAAGGAAAAAAATGCATCAGGAAATGTGTGTGAAGAGTTGGCATTTTTCTTGATATATTTTATCAATTTAATTTTGGAGTTTTTTTCCCAATAAAGATATGCAGTTAGTGACAAGCTACCTGCGCCAGAAAGTATATGTATGTTATCAGTTTAAAAACATCAGATCTCATACACATGTGACCTATCCTACTCTCAAGCTCTGGCAAAAATATATGTTTGGATTTGTAGGCAAAGTCAGAAAGTACTGGTACTGATGACTCAGCTTGAGGGAAACACTGAAAAATTACACAACCAATGCAGGAACTCTCTGGCATTATCAGTATATTTATATGCTATGACCAGCAGATATTAGCAATGAGAAAAGACTAATGACTTTATTTGTGCCTGAAAATGTCATGTTTGCAAAGTGCTTCACCTGATGCAAGAAATGGGCTGTTTTGTCTGTTCCTGGGTCTGTTCCTACAAGATTGCTATACATTTGTCTCCAGGCTGATACATCAATTGAATTCTGTCTTCACCATGCATTAATGGCAAGTTTTATTATGTGTTTTTACCAAAAAATATAAGAAATAAGATACAAAACGTCAACATTATGAAAAAACTCACAAACAGATCAAATAATGGTTTTTGTTGTGCAACTACTCTCACAAATTCAGAAAACTATGTGTTATGCTCACCGCCTGTTTCATCAAACATGTTTCTCCTGCATTTTCCATTCAGTTAGAAGTAGACACAGAATTTTGCAGATCAAGAAGTAAGCTGCTGCATGAATGTCCTTATCTCTTGATTAGTTTCTTTATAGAATTTATATTATGGATTTGCTTTCAAATTCATGGTGCCATTGTTACTGACATACGCTGACAAAATGCACTACGCCTTATACACATTAAGGATTGCATTAATTCCCTCCTAAAGCTCATAATGCTTTCCTACATGTTTCTTTTGCAGTAGACATTGCCATTAAAGTAATAAAGTAACATTTTGGTATCAGCAAGTAAGTAGTGCACTGAAGATATAAGCAGTACCCAGCTCTCCTGTGGGGGGACAGGCTGAGAGAGTTGGGCTTGTTCAGCTTGGAGAAAAGACTCAGAGGAGACCTTATTGCAGCCTTTCAGTACTGAAAGGAGGTAGGCTTATAAGATGGGGACAAAATTTTAGCAGGGCCTGTTGAGATAGGACAAGAGGTAATAGATTTAAACTAAAAGAGAGAAGATTCAGACTAGATATAAGGAGAAAATTGTTTACAATAAAGGTGGTGGAACAAGTTACCCAGAGAGGTGATAGATGTCATGTATCGGCATCCCTGGAAGTGTTCAATGTCAGATTGGATGGGGCTCTGAGAAACCTGATCTAGTTGGAGATGTCCCTGCTCATTGCAGGGGGGTTGGACTAGGTGACCTTTAAAGGTCCCTTCCAACACAACCTAATTTTAAACTAAGTTTCTAGGCTCAGAGAATGTGAAGATTTCTGAACCCATTAAAACTTACTTTTGTTTGATAAAAATAATGATAGTGTTGTTGTATACTAAAGTATCCATGGCTTATGCTTACTTGCTGATGCAGGATCTATTACTACTTATGCTATAGACATAAGTCTGTCAGCCACTGCATTACAACATGTTAATTAAAAGTTTCCATATTCAGCTTCATAAACATTTTTTACCATCTGATCTTTGCTTAAATGCCGAGTGGAAAGAAAGGCTTACATTTGTTTAATAGTAGTTTTCAAAATATTAATTCACAAGATGAAAGTTTAGGTGGTGAGCGTTGTAAAGGTATTCTGAGTGTCAATAATTTTTGTTTCTACTTTGTACTACTTAATGCCTCTGATAACAAGACATTACTTCTAAAAGAGACTTCTGAGAAAGATGTAGATATGCATAATAACGATAGAACTTATATACTCTTCCTGGTTTAGAGAAAAAAACCTACTGCCTAGTTATTTCTGTGGAGATCAGCAATTTCAGATTCAAGATAAATATTTATAACATCAGATAATAACCCTGGCATACTTGCATTTCATTGTAGTAAATGTGACTTGCCAAATAATGTCTGTTATGTATAAAATGAGATTTATTCATGTTGTCTGAAGACACTGAGAAATTGTATTGTAGAATTTAACAGAGGGGCATTACAGCGATTAATTTCTGACTTCTCATGGAAACATTTTGTGTATCATTTATAAGCATAAAGGAACATGTCTTAAAGAAACTTGCCATAGCTCCTTCTTTTAGAAATCCAACACTCAATGTACAACAAGCTGAAGAGATGTAGCATGACAGTACTGCTGGAGAATGCAAAGCAACCTATACAAGGCTGTTAGGCTAGAAGGACTTCTGAGACTCTTGACAAAATGTTTCAAGGACTGAAAGCTCAAGAAGAGCATACAAAGTAAGAAGTTCATAAAGGAGTTCTGGTAAAAGGAGCGAGGAACATGCATATATGAAAATGTATGAGAGAGACAGCGTAATAATAAACTGGAAAACAGTCACTTGGTGGAAAACTTCATCATGAGAAAGAATGAGGAACTGGCAATCAAAGGGCTTCTCTAAGTGGGACTCTTGCTGACCCTGGCAATGGAGCAAAGAGCAAACAACATTGGAGCTGACCAAGGAAAGCCATGTAGAATTTTATCGCAGGTTTTTCCTTTCCATTCATAAAATTTAATTCATAAATGCTGTCCAATGAGCTGGAGCATATTTCTTTTTCAACACAGCAAACTTCAGATTTTTTAGAATAATACTGCGATATCAGAATGTATGAAAAAACAGAGACAACTTTACTCCTTATTCTCAAATTTTGCAATATTCTTATTATTCTAACTGGAAACTCATTTCTGACAACCCAGGAGGTGTTCTTTCCTTACACTTCCAAGCTGTTTTGAGTGAGTATGAGCAGGAATTTGGAACTTTCTGAATAACAGAAGGATTCCAGCTGGTAGCTGATAGAAATAGATTCTCAGCCAAAACAGGAAGAATATTAAAAAGCCAAAGTTTGGAGGAATGTATATTAGTACAGCATGTATTACCCATATGTTTGCACACACAAAGATCCATGTACACTCATGCACTCAGCCAATATTAACTTAATCTGGGTAAATTAAAACAAGATTTTGTAATAAAAACAGAATGCTGTGTGATACGACAACCGTCACTGAACGTACCCACCTCATGAGTTATTCTCCATTTCAAAATAAAGCTCAGTATACAGAAGACCAGAACAAGTGGACCGTTTGGAACTTTTACGGCACACTATGATGACATGCTGGAGCAAGAAAAATCTTGAGCAAAAAACTTCCCTCTGTTGGACAGCCGCATTTTTTGGATTATGTGATCCCTACTTGACTGGCAATGTTACACATCAATTACAGATTAATAGATGCTGATTAATTATGCTACAAAGAACACATTACGTTTTGTGCTTTGAGTATTTTCTTCAATATTTGTTACACTTTGTAACAGAGGAAACTTCTTCCTTGCTTCTCACATAAATAACCAATGTGCTGTTTACAACCTAAACAAAACCCCATGTCAGGCAGTTCTGCTTGCCACAAACAAGAGCTTTCCATCCATGCAAGAGCTGAATCAGAGCAAATGTTTAGAAAGACAGCCAATAATATTTTACAGCTGACTCATTCACACAACTTTGTATTTTGTTGGAATTTTTTAAACTGGCAGTGACTTCTTCATTAATATACTAGTTCATGATTACCACTCCTTCAAGATATAAATTTTATTGACAAAAAAAAGCAATAATTAATGTACAGATATTATTCCAGAGGCCACTGACTTCTGCAACACAAGATAGGAATGAGTGCTTCAGAAAAAAAATAAAAATAACCCCCCATAAAACCCTGTAGTTAGAGTTACAGAGAGTGGAGTCATACTGAATTGACTATCCATGTAGCATTCTCAATTGATTTTTATAAGAGCTTTTTTGTCATTTTGGCTAGTTGCTATGGCAATTGGAATTCTGTTTTTGTTAATACAATAAAAATTCACTTCACCAACATGATAGAAAGTCACTAATACTATATGACTTTTATCACATTAGTACCTTTCTCGTGGCATTAGAAACTCAATAGTGGACAGGAAAGTCGCTGATCCTGTGGCAAAGTCCCTAATAGAAAGTAGCAGTTACTGGTGTGATATGAAATATGTATTATTTCGCAGGAGTTCAAGCTTTATTTGTTACAACATTACCTGGTTTTGGAAGACTATTGCTGTTCCAACTCTAAACAGCTGATTTTTTGTTGGAAGTGATTTCTGGGTTTTTCCATTCACTTTTTTTTTAAAGTTAAAAAGAAAATATACAAAACTCATACCATAAAATATTATGGGCTTCTTTATTTATTTCTTTTTTTTAATTTGCAAATTTTGTTCTAAAGAGGTAGGGCCTGATCTAAAGCCTGTTATAAAAAATCAAAATGTTGCAGTCAGGTTTTGTGGGTTTAATCCTTTCATAGATAGCCAAATGTTTAATAAGGTCCTCTGTATAAGGGATATGAAGAGAGGTGCTCAAGTGATTTGAACTTCCATATTCACATTCATTTCAAAATAACTTTCAAAGGTCATACAATTTCACGTAAGTCATAAAGTGTTTTCAAGTCACTCTTCTAATACCCTAAGAATTCAGGGAAAACAAAACAAAACAAAACATGTATTTCCTTAAAAAATTATTTTTTGTTCTAATGCAAACTGATTACTATCCAACTTGTTTGGTTTTGTTTTTGTTTTTTTTTTAAACTTGGATAGAGCATTCCTTTTGATTAAATATGGATTAACTTCCATCATTCAAAACACTCTGTCACAAAAAGAATATCTAGAGAACACATTGACATCTTTTCCAGTTTAAAACTTTAAAAAATATATTAATTCAGACTGTTGTAAAACATCTACTTATTTGTGAAGTTGTGGGTATGAGTGAAACTATGGTCATCCTTATCCTAGAATCATCTCTAGGGCATCCATATCCTGAATTACAACACTAAAATTTAAAAATAAACTCTAATTAAGAAACGAAATGTCAAGAAATATGAACACACAACCTCCAGACATAAGGTGTTCTGTAACAAGTGGAAATATTTTCCTATGGTGTCAATACAATGACAATCAATCACTAATGATTTTGTCTTACAGAGTGGGTACTCAGACTCTTGCACAATTATATAGCTTCTTACAGACATTCCTGACCTTGACAGGCCACTAATCTGATCCAGGATAAAAATTCCCCTGCGATTTTCAGGAGAAAAGCTGTGCTTCTGGAACAATACCCTCAGACCTCAGTGATTTGTTGGCAGTACGGTCTCTGTCCCAGAGTGCACAGTCAATATACAACGTATTATCTCTCAAGGGAATTGATAGTTTGAAGTCTCATAAGTCTCGAGCTCTGCATTGTGAGTTAATTAGTTCATATTTACCCAGCTGTGTGAATCAAGCTGGTTTCTGGTCACAATTATCAGCTTTTTATCTTGAAGTCACTGGCACGAATCATACTGGAATGTTTCCTGCAAAGTTCTACAGAGGAAAAAAATGTTGTCTACCATCACTAACATCACTTAGAAAGACAGCCTTCATTAGCATTGCAGATGTAGTCTCAACACTAGCTTCAGACTGGGAATGATTTGATACTCTGATATTAACCATTCAACTGGAATTTCAATTCAGAAGTTTGTTTAGAGATTAATAGTATACTATTACTTTGAGACCACAAAGTTAACGGAACATTTCCTTTTGAAACCATTAGGTGGCAAAGCTTTTAAGGAACAGTTTCTACATTTCAGTCAAGCTAGTAATTAATTACTTGCTATTAATAGATTTTATTTGAATTCCATATTTTGCTTATTTAGTTTGGCAAGAGCATTGCATAAAACTGGAAACATGTGTTTCCTTGACAGCGGAGTTCCAATCCCCAGGAGTCCCACAGTGCACCAAGAAATGCAGTCACCATGCAGTGGTCTAACAGTGACATAGAGATGGTCCTTGGCCTTCCTATTGTTTTAGTGTTGCTATAGACACTGAGAGCTTCAGAAAGACCCAGATATGTATTGATGATCTATTTAATAGTCATGGCCTGTTTCTTTCACAGAACATATAAGGAGCAAAGAAAGATACCAGTTAGAAAAGGTGAACAATGCCCAACAGTACGTATGTATTCTTCCTAAGGTCTATGGTATTTTGGTCACAAAGTTGTTTGCGGCTGAAATATTGCAGATTCCAAAAGAAAGTAGCACACTGCTATGTAAACAAACAAACAACAACAACAAAAAAAACCCCAAACCAAAACAAAAAAGAGACTGCAATATCAGTCCCATCAGTGCTGCCATCTGTAGGGCATCTTTACAGCTTATTTTTAAAAATTGACTACTTCTTGACATACATCTAAATGTGACCTGTTTTATTAAGCTACGCAAGTATGAGAACTGCACAGAGAGAAAAGTATCATTTTCCAATATAATACATACATATGTATGTGTGAGCATATAAATACACTTGGGTCTATATGCATGAGATAAAAATCTACAAAAATAATAGTAAATATAGAGTTAAATACAGACTCTCTACTCAAAAAAATTCAACTTAGGGAGTGTATAATACTAGAGGATGTCCAAAATACAACTGTTGTTGAACAATTACATGTATATTAAAAAAAAAAGGAAAAAGAATCCAATTATGTCAGTTGAACGGAACTAGTTGTAAGTTGAATGGAACTAGTTGTAAGTTATCTTCTGCGCTGCATATTTGACAAGCATCAGTGTCTAAATTCTCTAATCAATCTTCTGTCATACTAAAATAGAAGTCTGTGTGTATTTTCTCCATGTGTCTCTTCCAGACACTGAGGTTTTCCTTCTAGTTTCACTTCACCCAAAGCTTTTCCAACACACATTACAAGTAGTAGGTAATACTATTACCTCTCTTTTAATTTATTAACCTACAGGTCTAAAAAGATTTTTAGTTTCAACGTGTCTGATATAAAAATATCCGATTCTTCTCTTAATTTTATTCATGATGTAAGGAAAAATGTCCCTTACAGCGGCCAGATGCCTGAGGTAAACCTGAAAAAAATGCTTTTCCTCTCAGAAAATTAGTAGTTCCTTATGCCAACAGTTGGTCTTTTCACAATGAGACTCACAGCGATCATAATACTCTTTGAAACCAACACAAACACAAATGATAGACCTGCTCCAGTGATAATCAGGCAAACATCACCTCTAGAAACTGCAGGATAGTCTTCAGAAAAAACGAGTCCGTTCCGTATAAATTGGCACTATTTGTTACATTATAAATAAAATCACAAATAAATTTTAAGGTTTAGTATATCCCAAAAATTTGTGCTACTACTGCACTCCTTTCTGCTGCTACAGGAAGTATATTTAAAGTACGTACCTCCAGCTAAAGTGATTGATTTTTAAATATATGTTTTAAAACATGCCTGTATGATTGCAATGATATTTCTGTGGCTTAGCTAAAGTATTCTGGGAAAGAAAATACCTCTCCTAGCAGGAAAAACTTCCCTATGTATTTATCCAATAGGAGATACCATTAATACTCAGACACGTGTTTGCTGAAGCATTTTTTAGCAGCTGCGCCACCAGGAGAGACTGAAAAATAAACTGCAAAGTAGAAAAGTTTCTTGATAGTGCTAGTCCTGATCATTTGAATAAAAGATTGCACCAAATGACAAAACCCCACAACTATGCAAATATTTCTTATTTTCATGATGTAGTGGTGAGGTATAAAGGGGAAACCCTGTTGAAAGTTCCTTTTGGTGAAGCACAAGCTACAGTGATAGAATACACATAGAAAGCCAAGTCACTCAGACAAACTGTAAAAATTATCAGTCATACTCAATTCCCAGATAAAGGGTTTATGCAATAAAACTATCAGGATGACATCAATAACATATTCCAAAAAACATTGGTGTATTTCAAATTTTTTTTTCAATATCTAAAAACTTTCTGCGTAGGGAACTGTAAACCTTCAGCCTGATACTAATCATATGTAAAATAATGGAAAGTGACTGTACCAATAAAAAAACAAAACCAAAAAAACCCCCAAAAGGTATAATAAAGACAACAAGCATCGCTTCCTGGAACAAAGGTCTTGTCAAACAGATTGTTTGTCTTTCTTTTGACTGAGTTATAAATTATTCAACCATAAGTGTTTCTATTATTGTAGTATATCCGCACTTCTTCATGACATTTGACATGAAAGTATGATTTTAAAAGCTTGTATTATAAAAAAGTAGCAGTGAACATACAAAATTAATTTGGAGCCAACCAGCTACATTTAGAAAGCTGCCAACAATTAGGTGTCAGTGATCTGGGCATTTTCTAGCAGCACTTACCAAAGGTTAATTTTTGATCTAAATCTATTTAATAGTTTTATAAATCAGTTAAAAATAAAGAACTTTTGAAACTTACATTTGTAGGATTGCGAAGAATTAAAGTAGATTGTGCAACAGCATAGTTTGTTTAACCTGAAGATACTGAAGCACAAGTAATTGCTGTATAATGTTTTCTATGATTATCTGGCAAAAAAAGAGCAACACAGTTTTGGTCACATAAAAGAAATTATTTTGAATAATGAAGAAACTGCCTTGCCTATTAATGTTCAAATGGTGAAACATCCATGTGTATATTTTGTCCTGTTCAGAGTTCTCTCCTCAGGTTTATGATAATCTCAGAAAGTATAATGAAGAGATCACAGAACAGATCCACGTGTTAGGACAGTGATAACACATTTTTGTAACTTTGACCTATGTGAGTTATTAAAGAGAAACCTCATCAATATTCACCTTAAAAGTACCTACTAATGAAAAAAAGACATCTAGTACTTTAGTGTTTTTCAAAACCTTCCTGATAACAGCAAAAATAACATGATTACATTACTGAAAAAGAAGCTAGAGAAATCTTCTCTAGATAAGTTTCAAAATTAAATGCAGTATTTAACTATGGAGGTCCATTACATGCTATAACAATTTCCCAAACTGTAAGATGAATTCATTCAACTCAACATTTCTAAAATGACATTGGATATATCTTCTAGGGGTATTTTGAACGACCTTTAAAAAAAAAAATGTTGGTTGTGTGTAGAAGGTGAGATTGTGAACAAAGCACAGCAGAACATTCTGGTAATGGACTTCCACATTTCACCTCTTTCCTCTAATATGGTGTAACTGGACAAACTACTGAAATATACTGATTCTGACAAGCATATTTTCTGATTTCAGTTGGTCAACAGTGGCTTTAAAGAAAGAAAAATCTGTAGTGAGGATACTGAAAATTTTTACACTGAAATCTTCCCTGATTTCTCACTAAGCTACCTTGTTTCTGAAGTTCCAGGTATTTTGGTGGTGAGATATGGGCTGGGAAGGAATCTCTCCCCTTTATCATGCTTTTAAGGAATTTTACATGTAGGACTGCTCAAGTAGGGAAGAGGTCAGTACACACAGAGACTGGCTCAGCTGCTGTGACCATATCTTCACACAACAGTCTTTGCCTTTTCCTAGTTAGTCTGTCACTTCAAAAACATCAATTTCTGACAGCACAACTATTTAGTGTTACTAAAATATTTAGGGTAGTAACTGAGATTTGGTTAACAAGAAGAGGTGGAGATAAATAACAGGTCAAATTGGGAGGTCCTTTGGAATCTACATCCTTCATTCCTTAATTTCATGAAATACTTAAACTTGATAAATTCTCATAAAAATGATAGAAGTCAGATGTTAGATTTAATTGGTAATAAGAAGAGGCAAGTGGATGCAACAAAGAAACATCAGTGCATTATATGAAGCATCCTACATACTTTGCTACTTAATTTCTGGACAAATCTGTAGTTAATTAACATTTTTAAAATGTGGTCATTCACTACCCTAACTTTAATGTGAAGAGGAAGCAGCAGTTGCAACAACAAAAAGAACAGCAGAGAGGTTTAACATCTGGGAAGGAGTTCAGCAGGGCTGCGTTATGCCACTGCATCTGTTCAGGATTTATACTGAAATGGTAATGCCTGTTTATCTTGATGGTTACAATAGAGGAATTCAAATTAAAGGAAGAAAATGCTGTAATGTCAGGTATGCCGCTGATGTTGTCCTTATCACTGAGTCTGAGGAATCACTTTGCAAGCCAGTAATGAGAGTGGCTGCGGCTAGTTTGGACTGGAACTACCTCAGAATGTAAAAAAGACAGAAGAGCAACAGAAAGGACTGGAAAGCAAAATATTACAAAAATAACACAAAAATAAGATCAAGAAGTCAAACAAGTAGAGAGTATTCACAGGGTTTTTATTGTAGGAGTATGAAATTGAACTATGCCTAGTATACTTTAACATTAGCTATGAAATAAAAAAGCAAAGTAAGTCTGAGAAGAAAATTGAACCATTTTTTATTCCCGATGATGTGTCTAATCTGACAGTAAGCAGTCAGTCATGGTTATAACCTTCATTTTCACTTTTATTTTAGTCTCCTGATTTATGTTGTTAAAAAATATGAACAATCTTCTATTCTTTAAGCATCATTTTTGTTTGTTTGCTTAAACACATTTTATGAAGAAAGTAAGTGTGTATTTTTCCAAAATTTTAGTAAAAACCCAACTTATAGTGAAAACCCATAGCAAATATATTTGTACACTTTACAAACAATTATTTTATTTTTATATGGAAAGCAAGCAGACATTATGCTTTCTGGTAAACTAACATAACCAACTACTACCAATTAATAAACACAGCTGGAGAATTTGCATTCAGTCAAACTCCACTTACAGAATACACAGTTTACTACCAGGAAGCTTGATAATAAAAAGTCTATTTTAAAAAGAAAATACACTGTAGTCTGGTATTCTGACTATTTGAAATACATTGAAAAGACAGGGTAACAAAAATGTTCTGGATAAAAACTAAGCGAAAGAGTAAAAGCAAAGAAAACCAAAAGAGGATAAAGGTGCAGGCTAAAACAAAGTAATTTAGGAAATCATTTGTTACTGTCAGGTAAAGCAGAGTTGGTAATCCTTAATTGATACAAATCCATGCTGATTTCTGTAGAACCACACCATCTTACCCTGCCTTCATACCTAAAGATTATGTTAATTGGGGGACAAAAGAGGATACTTCTACTTACTTTTCGACTAATAGAGGTTTATAACTAAATAACTATTAAAAATAATTGTTTTAGAAAGCTACTTGCATATTTTTAGAGCAGAAGACTTTTGTGAAGGTATTGTACGTAGAACAGACCTGTAATTAAAAGTAATCAAGACTGGAAATATAACTTCTTTTGCTGACATCTTCCCTGATTTTTTCTGAAGTAGAATGTCCATATGTGGTGGCTATATATACTGGGAAAATCTCATGAAAATCAGATATTTAGAACTGATAGTTGTAAGAGCCATAAATTCTTGTCTGAAAATCTTGAACTACTTGATTATAAGAAAAACAAGCTTCATTTTACAGGAAGTGTTATTTCTGTGAGTCAAAAGTATTATATTTGTAAGACACAGGTTTTGTATTCTACTAGTTCATAATTTGCACTAATTGCTTCTCCAAACTGAATAAAAAATAAAAAATAAAAAAGACTGGCAAATCAAATTCTAAAAGTAATATTCTGCAAATATTCAATACATTACTCATTCCATGGTATTATTCAACATCATTTATGTTTGACACAATGGCAATTAAATACATCATGCAATGTACTAAGTGCCAGTAATAATATTTGATTGCAATTTAAGGGTAATTTGAACAAATAGCATAACTACATGATGCGGCATAATTACAAAATAGGAGAACGAGATGATGTAAAATAAGAACTGACAGAGAACTTCACCTTCCCACAAATTAGCTCTTTTATGAGTTCAGTTTTCAGTTCCCTTATATTTAAATTCTTATTTGCACACCTGCTTCAAATAGGGCCTGGAGACTGCAGCAAAACCAGCAAAATCAATGAAAATATTGGCATTAATTGTAATGTATTTTCTCTCCAGCTCCAGTTCAGGTGACACACAAATATTCTCTTAAATATGCCATGCATTTTGATCATATATACGCACACAATCATGCATTGCTCTGTAAAGCTGAAGAAATACGCACAATTATAGTTATGCATAGAACTCTAGAAGTTCACTGTAGGCCTTCGTTTTACAAAAAATATTATCTTCTGTGTTCCCTTGTGCTTATTTAAATATTCATCTTAATCTTCTAACAGAAGAATACATACATTCATGTACATACAGGTTAGGTGGATTAATGCACTAGCATACAATAAGATTACATCTTTCTAATCATGATCGTCCCCCTGTACTTGGCACTTATGAGGCCCCAACTTAAGTGCTGTGTCCAATTTTGTGTCCTTCACCACAAAAAAAGATTTGAGGTGCTGGAGCAGTTTCAGAGAAGGGCAATGAAGCTGGTGAGGGCTCTGGAGAAAAAGTCTTAGGAGGAGTGACTGAGGGATCTGGGGTTGTTTAGCCTAGAGAAAAGGAGTCTGAGGGGAGACCTTATCGCTCTCTACAAGTACCCGAAAGCACGTTGTAGAGAGGTGGGATTCAGTCTCTTCTCCCATGCAACAGGTGATAGGACAAGAGGAAATGGCCTCAAGTTGTGTAAGGGGAGGTTTGGAATGGATATTAGGAAAAATTTTTACACTGAAAGTCTTATTAAGCATTGGAACAAACTGCCCAGGGAGGTGGTTGAGGCACCATCCCTGAAGGTATTTAAAAGATCGGTAGACGTAGTGCTTAGTGATATGGTTTAGTGATGGGTTTTGTCAGACTTGGGTTGGACTAGATGATCTGAAAGGTCCTTTCCAACCTAGGCAATTCTATGATTCTATGTTTGCAAGTATGTATATATACACTTAAGTTTTGTGCATGTATAGTTTGTGAATACTGAATATGTATGTGTGTTAAAAATGCACCTATACATATTTATGTTCATATATAGGTAGACTATGCAAGCAATGATGTTAAAACACTTCTTATAAGGGACTGTTTCAAGGACATCCCAAGTCAGAAAGCTCACTAATGAGACAATTTCTGATCAGTTTGTTTTCTATGTTTATCTTTAATGCAGCGTTATATGAGGTAGAACAAGTTGATCTACAACGATCTCCATCACTGTGAACTTTTTCCCTGCTTCATGCTAATTGCAAGTCATTAATATCAATAAGGCAAGTCCTGAAGCTGTTGGAGTACATCTGAAATACACCATTCACACTGCTGAGAGAGGCTCAAGGTTGCATTTGGATTGCAGGCAGTTTATAGTCCCGTGTTGTTTGGTATTTAATATATGCAACTTAGAACATAGCTGAGGAGCAACTGTAGATGCTAAATTTGACTGGTCCACACACAGAGCTTAAAAGAAGCAAACAAGTTACATTTCCAAATGACCTAAAGTATATTTAATTACTCAACACGCCATTTGACAAGAGTGGGCAAACCCAATCAAAACCATTTTGTCACTAATAGGGAAGAGTTGGAAATACCTAGGCATGTTTCATCTTTTCTCCAGTATTGAACTTCTCTGTTTTCCTCCTTTAGCTAAATTTGAAATGCTTTGTGTTGAAAATGTCTCCAAAGAAAACGGTAGTTTTTAATGTAAAATTTCCTCCTCAAGGAATAGGCTCTAATTTTTCATTTTTCTGAGGATAAAAATATTATTCTCTTAACATGAAAGTTCTATCTCTTATATTGCTGAGGGAAAAAAAAAAAAGAACTTCAAAATAGCCCAATTCATCAAACTGAATCTTTCTTGCTCTAGGTTATTTCTCACTGATATTCCCTTTGGTTGCTATGAGTTTTTAAATTAGTGTTTCATACATCTATACAGCAAAAATTATTTAGCTATTACCTTTGATTTGTATTCATTAGGTGTTTGTATGACTTTATCATTGCTCAGCATTATTACACCCATAAGGGAATGACTTATATTGCCATAGCTACAGAGACAGAAGTATTTCATTTTGAAATCAGTATCGGTTCTGTTCATAATCAAGTGAAGAACCAAAGCATCAGTGTAAATAAGTTGTTCTTATTTATCTAGGCATCTTGTCTCTAGAACACTCTTACTCTTTTACAGCAACAAAGTCCAGCTCTGCCTTTTCTATTAACCAACACAGGTCATTTCCAACCTGTCCTAAAGGCATCTAATACTAATGCTGGAACAAGGAAAATTGTAAGCTGCATGTTAGCAAGCACAGGAGCTTTATGTCTTGTTTAAATTACAGGGGCCTCCAAACTCCAAACCCTAATAAACACAAGTTTTTTTCAGCCTGCATATTCCTCTTTTTTCTCACTTTTTGGAAGTCATGAAAAGCTGCTTTTCTCTATAGAAGGCATAAGAAAGCATAACACTCCTACTAATGGAAAGCACAAGCCTAACATTTATATTATCATCTGTTCAGCAGATGTCAGTGAAATGTTTGTTTTATGAGTTCTTATCATGAAAACATTTTATTTTATGAATATTAAGTTATTTCTCTCTTTGTTCCAGTACCAAGTACAAGACAGTATAAACCCTTCTTATAAGCTTTATAGTAAGCAGTTCTAAATATATAAACTAGTACCTTAAGAACCTATCTTTCTAAAAATTAATGTGACTGAAATTCTGTATGTGCAAACTCCACATTTTCTCATACTAAATCTAGTTGCTAGTAAGGTCTTGCAAATGCTCGTATTAGTTTGAGCACATGATTTATTCTGCATGTCCCCCAAACACTTCAAAAGAGAGTCCAAATGCCTCAGTGAGCCTTTAAAGTGGGCTGTAGGGTGTATTTGGGGCATTGGCATTGTCTACTGAATTGGGAGGAAATGAGGTACTAACACTGCACTTTTTAGTTTTGGTGGGTGACAGGACATGCTGATGCAGGTTTTGTAGCTTATTGAGTAGCTGTAGTGTAGGTGGCTTGTACTTGACTGTTAAAAGAAACAATGAATAATCCTTAACCTGTCTGTCCCACAAAAAATCATTTTCCAGGCCAAGATACACTTCTTTAATTCAATTACGTTTCAGAGACGATATGTAAAATACTTTGGATGTGACGATGATGATGATGATATGACGATGATGATGTTCCTAATAATGTTTTACACTACTGGTGGGTCACTCATTACTTAGTTACCAAAACATTTTAAATATAAAGGATTCATTGAAAACAGTAGTCTACTTGATTGAATTTAGGCAATATATTTACACCAATGTATTAAAAATGTCCGATTTTTCCATGTGTAAAAATATGTGTATAAAGTAGCCACAAAGTGGCTACCACAAAAAGGTATAAAATACTTGGCCTTTAGGGTACAATACATTATCTTTTAAAGCAGTAAGAAAAATAAAGCATGGAAAATCACATCTTAACCAGTAATGCATTTCTTTATTCCAAACTAGCACCATATTTTAAACTAACATCACGGGAGTAAAAAGCTTGAAACAAGGTAAGCAGAAGAATTAAAAAGCATTGTTTCTCTTCAACTGCATTCTTTGGAACTCAGCATAACAATAAACTGAGAAATATTTGAATAAGATCAAAATTACTTTGCTTTCTTCTCATTATATAGCTTTCACTCAAATAGAAGGAATCAAGACTTTTTGCTAAAGAGTTGGTAAAGGGTTAGCTAAATGCAGTCTTTATTTTTCTTTTTTTTTTTTTCTTTTTCTGAATTACTCATGCAGTTGCCGTTGAGAAAAATAATGATTGCTGATCAGGAAGTCCTAGTAATTTTCTTTAAAATGCATCATCATTACAAAAAAGAAAAGATTTCTTCTTTGCATAATGCCGAAGTGTGAGACTAATTTAAGAGTGTATATGCATAATATTTAATGAGAAAATTCTCCCCTCAGAAAACAATAACAGAAAACAGGATGTCCAACATTAGTGGAGCACATATTTCCAATACTTGTCCCTGCTACTCAAAATATGTACTCTCCTAGCAAATCCTGGAGAGGGTGAAGGGCCAGATGGCTCTTGGGACTATTCCAGCATGTACAGTGGTTAAGCGTAACATTTTTAGTCAAACTAGATCAGGTCTGCGCTGTCGCCTGTTCAGTCCAGCAGAAATCAAAGTTGGTTCTTGAACCAGCAATTGAAACCTGTGTTAGGAAACAGCTACTCTTACTCCTTTCATCCTTAGGAGACCCATTTTTCCATTCCTACCAAGGCGTGCGGCAGAAAGTCCCCTATTTTTCTGCCCAGCCAACTTACTGCCCCAGATTTGGCAGGTACTTGTTTGGCAAGACATCCTTGAAGCAACGGCCCTGTGCTTTCCTAGACTATCTTTTACATGTGAGAGACGAGGCTCACTTCCACCCTCAAAATATGTCATTGTGTCACCTGCCAAATTACTTCCTGGTTCTTCAACACCTTCAAGTCAAAGCACTAGGGGAAGCACACACTAAGAAAATGTCATTAGCTGACTGTCCTCTCCACCAAGGAGAAGGGAACCTTCAAAAAATGGGTTCGTGTTCTGTCCTGTAGCTATTACAAAACCAGCTATCAGTATCTTTTTTTTTTTTATGTGCTAGATTTTGTTCACACTAGGACAGGTATACGAGGATAATAAATCTTTAAAATTGGAACATGCTTTTCACCTCTGGTAAGAAAGCTATAAGTACAAGCTTCATGAAACTGAGACAAAGACTATGTTTAATAACTATTGTAACTAACAGGCTTTGCATGGATACCTTTAAGGCACAGATTTGTACAAAAAGGCATCCTTTTGGAGAAAAGGTATGCCTTATGGAGAGAACAGGTTCTTTGATGATCAAATCAGTTCTCTTCTGTAATGTTCATGAATCATTCGTAGTATTGTTAGGGTTTTCTTATTGTTGTTCTTAATATTTTTCATCTTTATTGTTTATCTTTTTTTGTTTTAGGGTTTTTCCCTCTTTCTCCATTTCTATTATTCCAGTTTGACTGATCTACTTTTGACTCTTCTAATAACAAATGAAAATTTTTTGTTTGATTGGTTTGGTTTGTTCCCACCCTCCTCCCCCAAGCTTTGGAAAGGACCGAAGGGAATTATTTTTCACTGCGACTTCAGAGTAAGAAAATACACAGGTGTAACTTCAGTTTTCTAATCATTGATAAAAGTACTTTAATTATGGAAGAAGCCTATTGTTGTAAGTGTTGAAACTTTTCCCCAGTACATCTTTCTTTTTTCTAGTTAGTTTTCTAGAATGTTGAGTCAGACCTTTTTAACAAAGCATAAATGTATAAAAATATCACCAGCACAGCCTTTCTTCCATTTACCCATTGTTGTTTATTAATTGTTTATTAAAATTGTAATTTAAAATATTGCTTTATGATAACTCTAATACTTTTTTTAAAAAACAAGCATTTGAATACCTGTGTAAAGAGTTAATTTTTTAAGCCTTTGTACTTTTATTATGACAGAAATCTGTTACTGCATTTTTAATTTCAGACAGATGCCCAAGGTAGTTGTAAAGGCAACAGGCAGTTCTAAACAATCCAGTATAAATCTTTCAGGTTTTTTTTTCAAATACTTATTTTTCGTCATGAATTTATACTGTGGCAGCATCCAAGTGGCTCACTGGTGATATATGCTTCAGTGTACTAGATGCTCCGGAAACTTACGAAAACATTGTTCCTGTCTTAAAGAAGATACACCTAGTCCTACATGGACAAGTTGAACTCAGTTAAATCGGATGTTCACATGCTTATAGTCGTCATGATCAGGAGCTAACCTGAAGCAAGAAAACATAAAGTATAGTGCTTTCAGCAAAGAGTATGGAATAAGGAAAAAGGATAACAAGATCACACAATTAAATTCAAAGCTTTATCGTAAGGCCACAAAGGAGTGCTGTGGTCAACTAATCTGAATTTCAGTGTACTTCCAACCATAAGACTCTCCATGAAATATATTTTTTTAAATAATGTTTATATTCCAAAAACATATGGCATCTTTCACAGGATGAAGAATCCACTATTTCTGTTCCAGCTGTTAACTACAGTTGTTATTAGCTAATTCCACCTTATTTTAAGCTGAATTTGTTTACTGTAGAAATGGAAATATTTAGCTAGGCTTTCATGCATTTTTTACATCAAAACCTGTTTCATAATTAGTTTGAATTTGTCAGCTTCCATTCACTGGTTCTTGCTGGTTGTTGGACTTAAGAGTCCATTTCAAAAAATAGTTCTTATGAGTTCAGGGGCTGTGATCAAGTTACCCTTTGATATCCTCTTTGATAAACTAAGTAAATGGACCTATTGGAGTCTTTCATTATAAGATATGTGCTCCAATCTTTTACTCATGCACACAAATCTTCTCAAAATTATCAGCATCTTTTCTGATAGCTCCACAACACTTTAAACATTTTCATCTAAGTCAGCTATCATCATCACTTAGCTATCATCGATTCCTTATAAGGCGTTTATATATTTTGGCTATTGACAAAACAACCACCATTCACTTTTGAAGCACAGAATCCTTTCACTGTTCTTTCTAACAAGTGGGAAGAGGTAAGGAAAAAAAAAAAAGGGCAGGGGGGGCAGCAGGGAAGAGAGGCCTTCCTGCTAGTGAGACTGCATTTGCTTTTAACATTCAGCTTGCAAGCTAGCACCACTGCCATAGGAGAGTAGCAGGGAATTGTACTACCTGAAAAGGCAGTTGCTTTGAAATTGTAATACAGAATTAAAAAACATGTTGTTGCTTGAAGCACGTTAATGTTGATTTACAACCCAATAAATACAACAAGCTTCCACTGAGGCTTACAGGCCAATGGAGAGAAACAACACAAAGATACTTATGTGATTAGTTGTTTGCCTAATTACAAGCTGTGGCTGATTAGAGATGTTTAGTGTGACTTTCACGCAGTGGTTTCATTCCTTGTTTCTAAACCTTTGAGTCCAAAAAGCTGCAATCTAGGCTGCCTGCGGGATTCCACCAGAATTTCAAACATTTTAGGAAAACAATTGCAGCCAGTTCTTTCTTACCGCAAATTGCCATGTAATGGCATAAAACAATTTTGGAAATCACCTCTGGTTAAAAATTCTGTTGCTGCACAAATATTGATTTAATGGTTGGTAATATGTTGTCATACAGGTAAAACACTGCCTTACATAACAGATGCACCTACTACGTGATATTGCATTAAGCTAATACTTCCCACATGCTTTGATTGCGGCTGCCTTGTATCATCCGCCTGAACAGTACAGCACAGCACAGAGAAAGAACAGTGCTAATATTGTCTGCTTTCCTCACGTATCCAGATTATTGAGTCTTCTGCAATACACATTCTGAGAGATAATTCAAATGGAAAAGCTACTTATATTCTGATCTTGACTAAAATAGAACTGCACAGGTTTTCTACAGAAAAAGCTCGATCCATCTAAGGTTGGATTAAGCTAACTGCTTCTGATACCACTTAGAGAAAGAGCTCTTATTTTGTGGTTCAAGACTTGTGTGTACATGGACAAGGAGTTCATTTAGGAGGGAAATTCTAAAACCAGAAAGAATTAGATTAAAGAGAGCAGCAAAGAGGGAGGGACTGGAAGGGACACACACACCCAGACACACACACTCCAAAAAAAAAAACAAAACAAGCAAACAACCAAAAAATAACAAGCAAAAAAATCACAAAACTATGATGTGGAAAAAAAATGATCCTGTAAGTTTAAATATCCTTTCCTCCTTCCATCTTTTTTCCCTTTTTTGCTTTCTTTTTCTTTTTCTTTCTCTTTCTTCTGTGCTGTAGAGCTGCAGTCAGACCAAGCAACACAGTTGTCTCTTGTCCAAAATGCAGCTGGGAGCCATATCAGCTAGTGCTATTACAGCTGTTAATAACAGTGGGATGACTTAGGCTTTACCTGCCTGAGAGACTGCCTCTCTCACTTCCCAGGTCAGGCTGCTGTTTAAACTGCTGTCAGAACTGCAGCTGGTAAGGAGCACTTTGATCAGATAGCCAAGGGACAGACAGAGAAAGGAAAAAATAATTGGTGTAACCTGACAAACCGGAAACTCTGACTCCAATTGCAATGAGAGACAAACGCTAAGTGCTGGTGAGAGGGAGAAGCGTTTTAGAGCCGAGTGGACCAGGTGTCCTCCCTCCTCAACCAGCTCATTTCAAAGCAGGGCAAAAGCATTTTCGAGCCTTCTTTGCAGAAATATATGGTGATATCCACAGCCTGACCACAAAAACTATGCTTGAAATATATCATTATTTTATAATTTTATAAGATATCATGATTTTATAATCAATATTTTATAAGTATAATTTAATATAAAAATAATCACACGATTTATAAATAAAATTGTTGCTGGCCATTTAGTCTTACTTTTGGTTCTGCACAATTCTGCCTCACCTGTGCATCTGTCATTAGAGTCACAGGTCCAGGAAAGCACTTTGGTTCTGCAACTCACTTGCCTTCTTTCAAAATCCTTGAAACGGTGTAATTTTAAAAGGCTTGTGTAAACCCATCCTTTCATCCTTTTATATTCTTCCCAATATTCATAAAAATATAGAGAAATTAAGAAGATTTCCCCCCTCCCCTGAAACATTGCTAAAGTTTTGGATGTATTTAGTTTGCACAAGATCCATTACCAATAGCTGTTCCATGTGAAACTAGATAGATTAATTAGCCAGGTGTAAAACTCCCTCGCCGCTGTGAGGTATCCGTAAGTTCTGTTATTATAAGCTTCTTCAAAAAGGAAAATCTTAGCCTGGTGAAAACTCCATGTATTTGTGAAAAGTGTTCAGGGTAAGACACTGATAATCTTCTACTCAGGCAAATACTGGTCCTGCAGAGAACGTTACAGTACATTGCTGTTGTGCCGCTAATTGCATTGTCAGCCTTCAATCCGTATATTTTCCTAATATTAATCCAAATAATTCCATTTATTCAGTTTACTAGTATGTTCTCCAAATCGCAAATTAGTTCTATCTGTAATAATTGATTTTCCTTCATTCTCTTTCAAATTTTTTTTCTTTACTTCCATCTGATCAAGTATAGGAGCCAAAATTGATGCAAGAGATTAGAGAATGAATACACATCTTACCACTCCCATGGGAACATAAGTTATTAATAGCATAATTTTAGCTATAATTAGAATGTTGTCCTGGGCAGTTTTTTCGTTTTCCACGGAGTCATTTAACCAGACAACTGATGGCTTAATCAAATCAGTAGCTCAACTGCATTGCCCAATGACAAGAATGAAGAGAATATGGCTTGTTTGCACAGTTCTGGCCCAGATGTTGTATTTCACCCTGAAAGTGCATGATAAGTCTGGTACACATTGCTAGACCAGACTTACTGTGCAACTGCAGTTCAGCTAGGCTGATGCTGTCGATCCAAAATCACAGTGACTGGAGGGATCTGCCAATTGCTTGGCAGTGTTACTGACTTTAATGGAACCTGAATTTCAGCCACTTCATTTATACATTAAAAATGAGAAAAGGTAGAATACTGAGCAAAGCTTATAACTACTTGTGCTAGTTATAGTCCTAGGGACAGCAACCAATAAGCCAAAATTGTGTTTGTGGTTTATGGACCTCTGAGACTGACACTTTATTCCTTTTATGATCTGAGACAGACAACTAAGATAAGCAAGTTCATCTATAATGTAAAGTAATACACATGTATGAAGTTTTTAGGGTGATCTGCAATACAATGTGAAATGCCTTAGGAGTCCAGAAATCAAACCAGAAGGTTACAGATACAGATATACCTTATATATAACGTCACCATCTATTAATTCTTTCACAACAGCCCATCTTGTCTGAATCCCTTAGTCGCTAGAACACAAATAAAGTATAACCACAAATAATGTATAACCATAAAGTATAACCACAAATAAAGTATAACCATAAAGTATAACCAAAAGCATTCAATCTACTTTTTTAGATAATAATGGTGATCATTTAATCAGGTAAGAAAAAGTGTACCTTATAAAGAAACTTCCCGTATCTGTATTCTTGGTACTTCTTTCTTTCCTTTTCTGCATTTTGCACACATATGCCCTGACACACCAAAACATATTTCTCTCAGGCTGGGACCTCTTCTACTACTTTAGCCTAGGGCAAATGCTTATTGCTGAGTTATGAAGCACTGGTTATGCACGTTTATAATGAAAATGTCAGTGACACTAAACTAACTTCCAAATCATGTTCCTACAAAATATGCTGTAGTTCTTTTTGCACTTAGAGCAATTCTGTTCCGTTCCACTGCTCATTAGGTTCAACAGCTTGGTGTCCAAGTGGAGGCCAATAACAACTAGCATTCCTCAGGGGTTGGTAGTGGGACCAGTGCTGTTTAACATCTCTGTCAGCAACATGGACAGGGGGATTGAGTGCACCTTCAGCAAGTTTGCTGATGACACCAAGCTGTGTGGTGCGATCGACACACTGGAGGGAGGGGATGTCATCTAGAGGGACTTTGCTGGGCTTGAGAGGTGGGCCCGAGCAAACCTCATGAAGTTCAACAAGGCAAAGTGGATGGTCCTGCACATGGGTCAGGGCAATCCCAAGCACAAATACAGGCTGGGCAGAGAATGGCTTGAGAGCAGCCCTGAGGAGAAGGACTTGGGGATGTTGATTGACGAAAAGCTCAGCATGATCCAATGTATGCTTGCATCCCAGAAAGCCAACTGCATCCTGGACTGCATCAAAAGAAGTGTGGCCAGCAGGTCAAGGAAGGTGATTCCGTCCTTCTGCTCTACTCTCGCTGAGACCCCCCCTGGAGTACTGCATCTAGCTCTGGGGCCCCCAACATAAGAAAGACATGGACCTGTTGGACTGAGTCCAGAGGAGGGCCATGAAGATAGTCAGAGGGCTGGAGCACCTCTCCTATCAAGACAGGCTGAGAGAGTTGGAGTTGTTCAGCCTAGGGAAGAGAAAGCTCCAGGGAGACTTATAGCAGCCTTTCAGCACTTAAGGAGTGCCTACGGGAAAGATGTGGAGGAACTCCTTGTCAGGGAGTGTAGTGATAGGGCAAGAGGTAACAGTTTCAATCTGAAAGAAGGTGGATTTAGCTTGGATGCTAGGAAGAAATTCTTTGCTGTGAGGGTGGTGAGGCACTGAACAGGTTGCCCAGAGAAGTTGTGGATGCTCCATCAATTGAAGTGTTC
Source organism: Larus michahellis (assembly GCF_964199755.1). NCBI lineage: Eukaryota > Metazoa > Chordata > Aves > Charadriiformes > Laridae > Larus > Larus michahellis. The sequence continues at coordinate 61,838,165 of NC_133930.1, forward strand.
AAGGCCAGGCTGGATAGGGCTTTGAGCAACCTGGTCTAGTGGAAGATGTCACTGCCCATGGCAGGGTGATTGAAACTAGATGATCTTTAAGGTTTCTTATAACCCAAACCATTCTATGATTTTTTGATTCTTAGCCTGTCTGTTCTTTTAGGCCGACGTATCCTAAATCCTTATGTCTTGCTTTTCTCAGGTCATAATCAGTGTTCTATGGTAATATGATATAAAACATCAAAAATATTTTTCCCTCTTCTTTCTAGAAGAAATGTGAGGAAACATCTCTAGAGACATTACAATTAAACTACATGTAATTTTTTTGCATATTAGTCATTGCATTGCTGCTAGCTCCTAAACTAAAATGAAATTACTCCTTTCTGTTTATTAGCAGATATATTTTCTCTCAATGCCAGTAATCCCACTCATGAAACCACCTATACAAATTCTCAAAAATACTCCAAAGCAGAGCTTTTTTATCATTTTGCCTGATTCAGAGAGCTATGTCTATGACTTTTTCCTTTTGAGCTTGCGGTTGCTAGGTCCCTTCTGGCTCTTCTGAGTTCATCATGAATGTTAATAGCAACAGAGCTTGGTGTTACACCCTGCTGCTCAGCCAGTTTGTATGTTGCTAGGTACCATGCTGCTCTCTTTCAAGCCCTTAGGGAAGTTTACAGCTAGTTAGTCCTGCAAACATTATTCCACTCCCTGGGAAGAAAATTATCTTCTAATCTTTTTTTTTTTGGTTACAGTTTGCTTGTTGCCTCTGATATGGTGTCATTGCTGAGGTTACAATGACTGGCTTTAAATCCCCATGATGTTTCCTCAATGTTGTAAGGTTTTATGCTGGATTCCCTGAGGGGCTGCCTGTATTCTAAGATTGAGAAGTAATTTTCCTTAGCTGGAGACTGATATAGGTAACAGCCCCTCATGAGTTATAAGGGGTAAAACCATTCAAAACTTGATGATGGAGGTGCATCAATATAGTAACTTTTCATAAAGTTTCAGGTTTTTTGTTGTACTACATGGTCAAATTAAAATTACTGTGTCATTCCTGAATAAGAGCTAAGTGAATCAGCCTTCGTTGTGTTACATGAAAGGGGTTTTAGTAGATTAAAACAAGAAAATAGGGTAAAATGAGAGAAGTTCGGTGGGAATCTGATTGCAGATGCATGGATGCACAGAATGATCTTGGGAGGAGACCCCAGGTGACAGACTTGGCTATTCTGATCAGCTAAGAGAGTGCTGCATTGGCTGTTGATCTGCTATAATGTGTCATGGGGATTATATCAGTTAATTGGTACTATTAATACACTTTTCTTAATTGCTTTAGTAAAACTATAAATCAGATCTTAGCAGGTTATGTGGCAGACTAAGAAAAAGGAAGTGTATTACTCCACTAGAAGTAGCATGGCTTGCGCTCTTTGACCTAGATGTCAAGCATGGAAAGGTGACTCCACTGTAAAGTTACTAGAGAGTCTCACAGTAAGTATTGGGATTTCCCCTAATGCAGATTCAGCATGCAATAAATGGCAAAATCCTTAGGGCTTCTTTCTCAACATAAGTTTGCCCATCTGCTTTAACTTGGAGTGTTGGGCATTGGAAAAAACAGAGCTAATTTTCCAACAAATTGTCTCTATATAGGTATTAGAGTTCATGGATAATCCAACTTCCATTACTAAAAGACAAGGCATTTTCCTGAAATACCAACACAGAAGGTGGTAACACTAATTATAAAATTTCTGTCATAAATTTTTTTCTTCCTGTCAAATAGACTTATCTCCATCAAAAAAAAATTAAAGTGGTAAAGAAAAAGGAGTGATTTTTCAGATGATTCATTCCAATCTTAACCATAAAGTAACATCTTCACAAGTACATAAATTAGCTATTCTTATACCTCTCTAACTATGATTAGTTTTCAGCCTTCAGACATAAACTCGTTTCTAAGGTTATTCTTCTTTGAAATGTACATTCCACACTGTTTTTGTACTTATTAGTAGGACCAGGTTTTTATAACTTGTTGCTTGCACTAAATGCCGGTAAATCAGTACAGTTTACTTGCTATGAAACAAAACTGTTCTTCCAACTATGCTAAGGGGGCTGTAAACTTAGAAAGGAGCTCATAATGTCAAAAAAAACCCACATAAAAAAACACAAAGGTAAAGAAAAGCTGTGCTATAGACCATGTATGCATGGTTGTTTAGTAACTGATCAATACCCGAGAGCAATGTACCCACATCTGAAAATATTCATTATATTAGTCCCACTAACAATGCAGACAATTTTACTGGGAAGATAAAGTTGAAATTTCCCATTGCTGTTATCAAGCTCAGTGGAAATATTTTAAGAATGGCATTTCTGTCCTAATATTTCAACAATTGTTTTCAACCCAAAGGAGTATTAAGATGTATGATACCGAAAATGTTCATGAAACAAAGAAGTTCAGAAAAAAAAATATTTTGTAAAATGTCAAGATGAGTTGTTTTGACATTTTCAACTGATATGAGAAGTTTTCCTTTGAAAAGTCAGAACATTTTATATTACTGATGAATAGCAAGATAAACTTTGGTTTACTACTGAAATATGAGATCCGCCTATGGATCCACTGAACAGACATGTTTGTGACACTGTTTGCTGTCTGTATGTTATAAAACATAACTCAACTTCTTTATATTCATATGGAGAGGAAAGAAAGAAAGCAATTTGATACTACCACTATATTCCTTGTAGGGAAAAAAAAATACAACCAAGCAACACAAACCAAAAAAAAAAACCAACGCCAAAACTTTTCCTTCTTTATTATTATTTTACTTTTATTCAGTAAAAGTACTCCATTAATGCCAAGGAAGGGATAAACAGTATCTTATGCTTACTGTACTTGATTGCCCCCCTCCCTTTATCCCTTCCCTTCCCTTTTTTTTAAGTATTGTTGTCTCGCATAGAAGTGTAGAGGATTTTAGCTGAACAACTGCCTGTAGTTATGTGAATACTTCAAAACCTACTCCAGCTCATATAGAATATAAAGTAACTATAAAAGCTGTTGGCATTTCTATATTTTATTCAGCAAATAGGAAAAGCATGAAAGTCCTAACCTCGGAAATCGAAACAAGTTGTTTTGATTCATTCGACACCTTTTATTTTGAAATATTGATGGTGACACACCTAGCAGAACCACTGTAATCAGATGAGGCTATCCCATGCTATTATTCTGCCTGGCTGATTAGATGTAACAAGTATTGAAACTGAGTATTTTAGAGATGAAGACTTGGTGATTTGACCACTTAACTTTAAGAGCACTGCTCCATTCTAGACAATAGTAATTGTATCTCTTTTGCTGAACTCATTTGGGTTAGAAGTGTAAAGCTCAGTCTGTTCCTATCTGTTAAGTAATGTGTACTATGTTTTGCAATTTAAGAGGGAGCTTCACAGGTCAGGCCTTATTAGCTTGGCATGAAAATTATTTGGCAAGTCATGGTCTTTTCACCCAGCTACAGTGTCACAACACTGCTTGTGATACAGCAGTCTCTAAGGCTCGTATGGCACGTGCCAGCAATGTCAAACCTTTTCCTGCGCCTTCAGCATGACCAAAGTTCTTCCCTCTCCCTCACATAGCATGTCCCTCTGTCATGCTGTGAGTACACCAAGATTTAGAGCACCCAGATTATCATTAATCTTGAACTTGTACTTTTTGTTTTAGTACCATGCCCACCAGAGTGTCAGTGCAGCCTGTTCGATGGGTTATACAGACAAAATGAGATAACATGTTGCCACTTTTAAGAAGAAAAATTTCGAAACTGACTGATGAAATTTAGATGGGATTTTGTTTCAAGTCCCCTCTAAAGCCCCCATGGCACGGGGCAAAGTGGTATGATGTAATATAAATATCTAAAGTATCTACACCTATTTGCATTAGGATTTATTGTCAAAGGTTCATTGCTCCCTCCCCAATCAGGTGGAGGACTCATATGACTGAGTTTTCCTGTGTTTCTCCTGCACAAGTCAGTTCCTTTCCCTTAGAACATACTTTTTTTTTTTTTTCAGTGGGTAGGAAAGAAAAAGGGAGGAAAAAAGCAAAGTAAATGGAGTTGTCTTGGACAACTAGATACTAATACATGCTAAAGGAAATGTTCCACAAGGCTGTAAAGAAAAAATATTACTTTAAACTGTTGACGTTCTTTCAGAAAACAGTATTTATAAAAGGCAGAAACATTCCTAATTTTCAGTTTTGATGTGACTACTCAAACCATCTCCTAGAAATCAGAAATCCATCACAGATATTTCAGTTTTATCAAATACACTGTTTCCTGTAAAAAAAAAGTTCTGACAACTGCTTTGGCCCCCACAGCCATTATCCTGTTACTATTACAATGACTTCTTATAGCTGGCCTGATATATAGGACCAAAAAGAGACTCCTTTTATCTCTGCAGGCACAAAATGAAATTCCTCAGATGGTATATATAGCAGAAAGTGCTGTATTCAGGGAAGCTCTGCTAATCAATGTCATCTAAGAACCTGTCCCAATCTAGCAAGAATAGAATTTAAGTCGATTTTGCTGTCACAGAAATCATACTTTATTAAGAAAAATATTTCATTACAACCAACTTGTTTTAGCTAGATATGTTTAATAAAGACCAGACTGGGTCATTATACTCATATAATCATTATAAACTTGTTGGATCAGCCTCAACTTGAAATGTGTGGTTGAATTACAGCATATAATTAAGGAAGGCATCTATCTACTCAAGATTTATACCTCTGACTGTCAGAATGTTCATCTGTTGTCTGTTCCAACAGATTAATTGCTCTTTCATTTTTAACTGATTTCAATTTCTGGTCACAGGAGCTTGTTATATACCTTTGACTACCACGTTAGACCTCTCATAATCTGTGTCATCTCTTGAGCTATTAAGGCAAGAGCAAACAAAAAACTCATGGGCTGGATTTTTTTTCTTTTTTTTTTTCCCAATAAAATCATAATAGATAGTCAAGAAAAAAGCATGTTAGATTTTATAACATAAAAGAACTCCTGTTAAATGAGGGATTGTATTGTTCATAGAATCATAGAACAACAGAATGATTAGAGTTGGAAGAGACCTTAAAGATCACCTCGTTCTACCCAACTGGGTAGGAACTTCGTAGAAACTTAGGGACACCTTCCACTAGACTTGGTTGGTCTAAGTCCTGTGCAACCTGGCCTTGAACACTTCAATGGATGGGGCTTCCACAACTTCTCTGGGAAACCTGCTCTAGTCTCTTACCACCCTCAGAGTAAAGAATTTCTTACTAGTATATAATCTTAATACACTCTCTCTCAGATCGAAACCATTACAACTCATCCTATAACTATCACATCCTGTCACACCTTGATAAAGAGTCCCTCCCCATCTTTCCTGTAGGCCCCCTGTAAGGCCGCTATAAGGTCTCCCTGGAGCTTTCTCTTCCCTAGGCTGAACAACACCAACTCTCTCAGCCTGTCTTGATAGGAGAGGTGCTCCAGCCCTCTGACTATCTTCATGGCCCTCCTCTGGACTCAGTCCAACAGGTCCATGTCTTTCTTATGTTGGGGGCCCCAGAGCTAGATGCAGTACTCCAGGGGGGGTCTCAGCGAGAGTAGAGCAGAAGGACGGAATCACCTTCCTTGACCTGCTGGCCACACTTCTTTTGATGCAGTCCAGGATGCAGTTGGCTTTCTGGGATGCAAGCATACATTGGATCATGCTGAGCTTTTCATCAATCAACATCCCCAAGTCCTTCTCCTCAGGGCTGCTCTCAAGCCATTCTCTGCCCAGCCTGTATTTGTGCTTGGGATTGCCCTGACCCATGTGCAGGACCATCCACCTTGCCTTGTTGAACTTCATGAGGTTTGCTCGGGCCCACCTCTCAAGCCCAGCAAAGTCCCTCTAGATGACATCCCCTCCCTCCAGTGTGTCGATCGCACCACACAGCTTGGTGTCATCAGCAAACTTGCTGAAGGTGCACTCAATCCCCCTGTCCATGTTGCTGACAGAGATGTTAAACAGCACCAGTCCCAGTACTGAGCCCTGAGTAATCCCTCTCATCCCTAGTCACCACTTGGACATTGAACCATTGACTACGACTCTTTGACTGCAGCCATCCAGCCAATTCCTATCCAATTTAGAGACAAGGATGTCATGTGGGAAAGTGTCAAATGCTTTGCACAAGTCCAGGTAGATGATGTCAGTTGCTCTTCCCTTATCCACCAATGCTGCAATACCATCATAGAAAGCCACCAAAGTTGTAAGGCCGGATTTGCCTTTAATGAAGCCATGTTGGCTGTCATCAATCACCTCCTTATTTTACCCATGCCTTAGCAGAGTTTCCAGGAGCATCTGCTCCATGATCTTGACTGGCACAGAGGTGACACAGACTGGCCTGTAGTTCCCCACGTCTTCCTTTTCTCACTTTTAAAAAACGGGCATTATGTTTCCCCGTTTCCAGTCGGTGGGAACTTCACCCTGCCACTACTTCCCAAATACAATGGATAGTCGCCTAGCAACTTCATCCACCAGTTCCCTCGGGATCTGAGGATGAATCTCATTGGGTCCCATGGACTTGTGCACCTTCTTATTCCTCAGATGGGCTCATACCTGGTCGTCTTCTACACTGGGAGGTTCCTCATTGTTCTGGTCCCTGCCTTTGCCTTCTGGCACTTGGGCAGTGTAGCTAGAGCCCTTGCCAGTGGAGACTGGGACAAAAAAGTCGTTGAGCCTTGTACATATCCTGGGTGACCGGGTCTTCCATTTCCTTCCAGAAAGGGCCCACGTTTCCCCTAGTCTTCCTTTTATCACAGACATACCTACAGAAGCCTTTCTTGTTGCCCCTGACGTCCCTGGCCAGATTTAGTTCTGTCTGGGCTTTGACTTTCCTAACCTGATCCGTGGCTGCTTGGGCAACTTCTCTGTATTCCTCCCAGGTTACCTGTCCTTGCTTCCATCCTCTGTGGGCTTCCTTTTGGAGTTTAAGTTTCGCCTGGAACTTGTTGTTCATCCACGCAGGCCTCCTGGCGCTTGTGCCCAACTTGCTCTTTGTTGGGATGCATAGCTCCTGAGCTTGCAGGAGGTGATCCTTGAATGTTAAGCAGCTTTCTTGGGCCCCTCTTCCTTCCAGGCCTTTATCCCACAGTACTCTACCAAGGAGATGCCTGAAGAGGCCAACATCTGCTCTCCTGAAATCCAGGGTAGCGAGCTTACTGTGAGCCCTCCTCGCCGCTCTAAGGTTCTTGAACCCCACCATCTCATGGTCTCTCAGCCAAGGCTGCTCTTGACCTTCATGTTCCCCACCAGCCCCTCCTTCGTTGGCGTCCAGCATGGCACCTCTGCTTGTTGGCTCTTCTGTCACTTGGAGAAGGAAGTTTTCATTGAGGCCTTCCAGGAACCTCCTGGATTGCTTACGTCCTGCTGTGTTGTCCCTCCAACAGTTATCAGGGTGGCTGAGGTCCCCCATGAGGATCAGAGCTTGTGAATGTGAGGCTGCTCCTGTCTGCCTATAGAGGGTCTCATCTTCTTGATCTTCCTGGTTGGGTGGCCTGTAGCAGACCCCCACTGTAATGTCACCTGTCCCCGCCCTCCCTTTAATCCTGACCTGTAAGTTCTTGATTCATGATTATCAGTTTGAAGTGTCTAAAAAAATAAAGAGGTATTTTAAGGTAGGTGTTTGTTATTATATGTTAGGAATAATCAAAACCACCCCATTTGGTTAGCATTATTTCTGATTTAACTCCTATGTAAGCTGATCAGGGAAAAAATGGAATTACAGATTTTGGATTTACAGGGACTTTCAAATTTTAAAAATTTCAAAATCATTAAAACTTTCAAAATCATTAAAGATGACCTGACCTTGCTACAGTTTTTACAATGTTAAAACTGTGTGATTTCTATGGACTTGAAAAGCCAATGTTGACTGTCTTTGAAAATACCTCCAAATGCTCAGGTCATCCTTGAGTTTGTTATCTGTGTCATGTATGAAAGGTGAACATTTCATGGGAAGATTTGAAGCTACATAATGAATCAAAAATACCACAGCAGTTCATGAAGAAAAAATCCAATCACTGCTATTTATCAATTTATTGTAGCCCTAGAAGAATGAGGGCAGTTAGCTGTGCGACGGTCATTTTAGCCTCTTATGTTTATAGATGACCTTACTATTTCCTCTTAAACTCATGCATTTATGCTGAATGCATTTATAGGTTTTTTTTTTTTTAAATTTGGAGGGGGAAACAATGTTATTTAATATTGCTTCCATACATTAGAAGAAGATACTTTCTACTACTAAAACAAAATATTTTGCATTTTTGTATCTTTTTATTTATCAGTCTTTGACGACCTGGTTTTACTCCAGCACAGGAATTTGTATCAGACCTGGAAGTTTCTAGCCTGTGATTAATTTCATATCAAACTCTTCAAAACTAAAGACAGGCATAGATAGATTATGGAATTTTTGTATTAATAGAAAAACAGTAAAACAATAGACTGGAAAACATGTAAAAGTTGAAAGTAAATATTGTCATGCATCCATTTTTAAATAAATGCCACTATTTCTTAGACACCGAAACACCTTCTCCTACTCTTACAATTTTTGTGTGGATAATGAGATTAACATTAAACCCAGTCTTTTATTTGAAAGGGCCTGCATTTTAAGCAATACTGAGTAGTTTAATCTTCAGTCTTCCCTTTTTTTTCTTTTTACCCAGTCATGTGCAAGTTCAATAAGTCTTTACTTCTGAAACGTCATTTTTCCTAATAAACTTTTTTGTACTAGTGCTATGCCCCATGTGGTTTTAAACAGACCAATAGTAAGCCATGATTAATAGCAGTAACTCTGGTAAACTATTTGTCTAGATGACATCATCACACTAAACCTTTAGCTTCTTGCATGGATTTAAGAAGTGAAGCCTGGTTCACAGCAGATAGGAAAAACATATGGTGAATTTTATTAGTCTTCTGAGGCAACTTGAAAATCCCAGGAACTTCTGTGATTTTTTTTTTTCCATATTATATCCACAACATTATAGAAATCATACCTGGTGTAGTAGAGTGATGAGAAAGATGAGGATTATGCTTGCATGCAGAAGGTATACTATACAGTTAGACCTTGGTGCCACACTGGGAGGAAAACTCAGACAATAAATGCCACAAAGCATGTGAGCAGCAGGAAGGCATGAGCACAGTCCTGCTAAAGTGCTCCAAAGTGAAAATCAAAGTAAGCAGATAAAAGCAGACATTGGTCTGCGCTTTTTAATCAGGCGCCTGGAGCAAAGCTGAGGCAGGAATGATAAATCTGTGGCTATGTTATGGCACAGAGGGAGCACTGCAGTCGATCAGGTCAATGTTTATGTTAACTGTGGTGGAAATCATTGAACATTCACCTTTCACCCTTGCAAATGAATCAGCAGGTTAGAAACTGCTGTTAATTTATGAAATAGCATGCAATCTCTCTAACTATGAGGATGAAAACCGAAAGGTAGGCAATTTGAAACAATCCTTGGTTTAGATGGGGTTGATATAGTGAAATGCATAATGTGAATGTGAGTTGGCATTTCGAAACATCCATTTGCAACAAAGTAACAGGCAATTAGTAGGAAAACGCACAATTTTGGGCTGATACTAGATAGCTCTACTGATCCTTAAAGCACTTAGACAAACGGCTGCATTTTGAGGAGCTGAGCTCCTGGTATTGGCCATTGAATACAGATAGTCAAGACTGCTGTTTCTGGTCTCTAAATAAATTTTCACGAGGAAATAATAAAGCAAACAGAAAGCATACTTATTTATTTTCAAATAGCCTTCAGCACACCAGAGCAATTATTCCTAAGAGTCACATCAAATGCTCAGGGAATGACATAAAAGATGGAGGCATCGAAATGACTGTCAGAAGAGGAGTTTTCAAATATCTTCGCCATATGAGCGCAGACCTTCCTCAGCTTCCCAAATGTGTAGATCATTTGGGAATGATCTACACCATGACAGAGGCTATCTATGGAAGCTGCTATTCACCCCAGTGATGAATTATAAAGAGCAGAAGAGAGTGACCCGCTGCATCCCCATTAGACACACTCACTAGTACTCTGGGATTGGTCTCTGCTGGGTCCCTCCAGAAGACCCCTGGGGACACTCAACTACCTCAAGGACTTTCTCATTGCCACAAGACAAAAAAATTTCCCCAAGGATGGAAAAACAAAAACAACAGCAACAACAACAACAGAGTAGTTTCAAATTATGTCAGCCCTCTTTGGAAATAACTTGCTTCCCTGCAGAGACAGGGAAGAGCACACTCTTCACAGTACTCTGTCCCTAAGGAAAGCAACGTTACCTTCAGACACAGGGAAACACAATTATTCTGCTAATGTTTGTGGGTGACATGGCAGTAACATTTGGAGTTGTTTTGATGGTTTTCCTCAGATTTTGTCCAATTCCCACATCCAAAGTCAGTCAGCTCTTGACAGTTCCCAAACTGGAAATGTTGATTTTCACAACTGATGCATTGTTTACTCTCAAATGTGAAGATTTCCAGACTTCTTCAGAAAGAACACTTAAATTCCCTGCTGCATGCCTTTTTAAAGGCCACCTATCCACAGTGTTTAGATGATAGTCACTATCTGCTATGATCTAGTACTATGCCTGTGACTAACATAACTGTCATTGATGCCAAGCAGGAGGAAAAGAACAGAGCTGGATTTATGTTTATGCTGAGGGAATCTTCTAAGCTGGAGAGAAAAGTCTACAAAATTTCTTCATGTATTAACTTTTTTGCATCCTTGTCCCTTCAATCTTACAAACATAACATCAGTGCAAGTTAAAAAGACCAACACAACTATTAACACCTACAGAAGGAGCTGAGTATGGTTGAAGTTGATACATAGATTGCTTTGATTCATTTTGGTTACATTTGGTTACACTAATTAATCATAATCTGATTATGTTGGAAAACATGGAAACTGAAGGAGGGAAGAACCGGTTGAATACAACCACTGTGGCTACTTAAAGGAAGCCTATACCAAATTCAATAAGGAGATACACCTTTTATAAAAAGTTTTTTGTTAAATTTAAGGTTTCAGGAAAAAAATCAGAGGACAAAACTTCTTCATTATCTTCAGGGGTAAGTACAATGAAAAGCAGAACAAAGCACTGAAACTATCTTGGAAAAAAGCTGCTAAGTACATAGAAATAGGTTTTAATTCACTGAAGCAGTCATTGCATAAATTACAACTAGCGTGATCCCTCCAGATGCAACATAATGATCCACAGGTTATTAAAGAAAAGAAATGTCATGTCCTCATTTTGCAGACGCAGTCTAGCATGCTGTAATGTTTTATACATCTTAAGGCCTACAACAACCACCATACAGGTTTCCATCACCATGAGTAGATAAACAGTGTCACAGGTTATGGAATTCACCTTTCTAAGTTGTGCAGTTATAAAGAGGATAAATGCAACATCTGTCAGAAAGAATACTTGGAGGGCAGACTGACCTCAAATGAGAAAAAACATTCTGATTAACATCCTCATTTGTTACATGGTTTATATTTCATAGTCATGTGAAGATTATTGGAAAAGGATACTGCACTGGATGGACCAGAGGCCTAATTTATTGCAATTTCTGTATGGAAACCAAACCAAACTAAACGAGTCATACCAAACCAAAGAAAACCAAAACAGTTCCTCTCCACCCCAATTTTCTATGATTTTTGTCATGAAGTATGATTGCAGATTTTACATTTACCTTTCTTTTGCATTCTTTGGAATGATTAGGACACCCATAAAACAGATGCAGCTGACAAATGAGGAAGCCATTTGTGCTTCAGCCAGTGCCAACAATGAGGCAGATGCTGACAGTCAGAAGAACCAGCTCCTGCTGCACTCCAAGGACTTCTTGTCAGGTGCTAGCCTCTGACAATCACATGATGTAGTTACATGGTTTGTGTTAGCAATATTACAATAGAAATTCCTTACAATGTCAATTACAAGAAGAATTGTAGGATTACAAACACAGAATTCACCATGTGAGTGTTGAACAGAAAAAAGACAGAGAAGAGGATGCCTAGGTCATCTAGGCTGGTATTGGCTTCTACATGTTTGTTGCAGCCTCAGGGAGCTTTATTTGCTTATGGTTTTAAAATGAAGCACGAGTCTATTCCTTTTCATTTTCCTTCTTTTGATAATTGTCTTCTTTCCCATCTCCATTTTCTTTTTCTTAGAAATTTCATGAAAATAAACACCTAATATTAATACAGAAATGAAGTTATGAATTTAAAATATAGAGCAGTCAGGAATTTAAAATGTTAATATTTACATGTAAATACTAATTCTGATGCAATGCATATACTGTACAATCTTCATGAAAGCATTTCTCAGTATAGCAAGTAACCTGAAATACCACAAACCGTAAGTGTAGTGTGATCATTTAATGTTGCCATGGGAATTTTAACACTGTAATTTTTTGACCAATATACATTTGATTTCTCACACAAAAATCACAGTAGATGGGATTCTTAACTGCTATAAAATGATATAGTTGAAGTGAAATTATTCGACCTACCTTGACTCATATGAACTGAAGCTGTACTTTAGTGTACTTGGTAACTGCTTTGTCTTTCCTTATGCACCAAAGCACGTCTGGACAATGGGTACTCCTTTTGCATTGTTGGAGCATACACATACAAAAAATGACCTTGCTATTTCATTAATAAGTGAAAAAGCCAACTGACTATGGTTCAAGGTAGGACAATCTTAATAGTCATCATGGCACTTAGTTTCACTTCATGAAAGAAATTATAAAATGTGGATTCTGAGCCTAAAAATGTGTGGAAGACCTAATATCTGTCTTTGCAATTAAGCAGTTTAAAATGGTGACTCTCAAAAAAGTTTTTAAAATGTCACCACTCAGTACTGGTATTGTGAGGAAAAGCAAAGCCTCTGCAGGATATAAGCAGTGAAAATGAGATTCCTGTGGTGAACCAGTCTCAGGATAATGCACGGTTTGGCAGGATCTGGAGATCTGAGATAATCTCCATTGAACTAGGAGTTTAACCTCCAATTCTGCATATTCAAATTTTCCAGCTGAGGTGGTTTGATCTTTGATGCTGGGCAACCACAACATTTTCTCCACAAAGTATTTTTGGATCAAAAAAAAAATCATACCATGTAAAAAAAAAAATTGGAAAGAGGTCTTTGTGAAGGAAGTAATATTCTAAGGCACATCAGTCCATCTTTACTAAATTTTCTCATTAGATATAGATGAGTGAATTTCTGTTCAGAAGAAACAGGAGTTTATAAAGCTCATAACAGTTTCGTACTTCAGTCATCCAGAAGGCTTATGTAGTACAGACCATGAACTCTTCAGTATCTTCTTCCAGTCAGAAAAGGCCAGACATTATTGTTCCTCCTGCTTTTCACATTGTGATGAAATAAATTGCTATGAAGTATGTTATTTAGTGCCTCCAGTGGTACTATACTTCTGTGAACTGGATACTTGTTGAATGGTAATCAACTGGTCCATTCATTGATTGATACCTTTGATACAACTGAGAAAAAGTTTCTCTCTCATAGTGTTTTAGCACGAAATCCCTTCTTGTATTTGTTTTAATTAAAGTAGATTCTTGTTTTAAACCTGTCCAAGAAATAATGTAACTATTATAACAATATACCAGTATAATATGACATCACACTATTAGAGTGTGTCCAGAGGAGGGCAACCAAGACGGTGAAAGATCTTGAGGGCACGATTTATAAGGAGTGGCTGAGATCACTTGGTTTGTTCATCTTGAAGAAGAGAAGGCTGAGGGGTGACCTCATCACAGTCTACGACTTCCTCAGGGCAGGCAACAGAGGGGGAGGTACTGATCTCCTCTCTCTGGTGACCAGTGACAGGACACAGGGAAATGGAATGAAGCTGTGTCAGGGGAAGTACAGATTGACATTAGGAAAAGGTTCGTCAGTGAGAGAGTGGTCAGTCACTGGAACAGGCTTTCCAGAAAACTGGTCAAGGCACCAAGCCTGTCAGAGCTCAAGGAGTTTCTGGATGATGATGCTTTTAGTTATATGGTTTAGTTTTGCTTAGTCCTGCAAGGAGCAGGGAGTTGGATATGATGATCCTTATGGGTCCCTTCCGACTTGAGATGATTCTATGGAATATTTTAACTACAAAAAAGCTGACTGAAGACCTTCTTAACCATCTGTGAGCAAGTTATAAGGACAATAACTGAAATTGCTTGCCTAAAAAAAAGGAAGATGAATTTTAAATCTGCATTCAAAAAGCCTTAAAGAGGAATAAAGCAAAGACACCACTCAGGCTTCATAAGTGTAAAAATTATACAGTCTGAAGGGGAAAAATTATTTAGAACTTACTCAGACAACCTGCTTAGCTTTCAGTCCTTGTGAGAGACTCAATCCTTTGCTCCAAAAAAAAAATAATCCTGTAGCAGCTCAGGTCTTCTAAAGGTGCTTATTCATAATCAGACAATAGCCACAGGGGAGAAACAGTACCCTCACTTGTTCAGAGGAAAAGATGAGTTAAACGAATCCATGAAATCCAGACTGAAAATGAAATGGAAGATATAAACACCAACTTTGGTCTGAATTTTTTGGGATTTATTAGCAGACATACTGCTAGCTACATAATGACTTCTTAAAAATATACTTATTAATGGAAACAAAGCTGAGGAAGCTTTCTCTTTGGAAAATATTTGTGCACATCTGCATTCATATAGCCACAGATCATATAATAAATTTTATTTGCTCTTTCCTTGCTCGGCAGCCAAGATTGGTATGAAAGCATCTTGTTTGCATGTGCTAGAAAAGCTTTTATTCTATCTATTAAACTTTAGATTTATTACTTCACGGCTAAATATACCCATTACATTTTTTTTTACTATATAGTAAATTCACCATTCTTGCTTCTCCTATGTAATGCACAAAACAAACAAACAAACAAAAAAAAAAAAACAAACCCCAAAATACTTTTTTGGTTGTTTGAGTGAAGAATGGGCAAATTGTAAGAATTTACAGTCATTATTTAGAAGAACAAATCATTAATACTAATTCTTTATTAGTAATTTTAATTTGTATTTATTTTAGGGGAGATTTAGCTCTTACTATTAAAACGATATTAAAATAATGCATTACTCCTTTAAAATCCTCATCAAAAACCAGTTTCAATCTCTCATGAAAGGTAACAGTTTAAAGAATTCAGACATATTTAAGAGATGTTTAAGGGATATTCTACTTACTTATAATGAGGGTAAATAAGGCTGCAATTTTATCCTTTCAAAAAGAATGCCAAATTTAGCAATTGTTTGCAAAAAGTTTAATCATTTTATCCATAAGCAGGGGTGGAAATAACACTGACATGCACACACACATATCTCCTGTATTAGAAGACTCTATGTCCTCTTTGTTTCACTGAACGTTCACAGGTCCTTTCACAAGGAGAGGATTTCTTTCTAATGCTCGGAGTGTTCAAAGATAGCATTCAATTAAACCAAAAGTAGTGTGTTGTTTTTTCTTCTTTCCTGCCTGAAAGTGTTGTTTGATCACTGACCCCAGCTCTTCAGTATACATTGTGATATATGTATCAGGCAGTATTTAGTTTTCCCTCTTCCATGTATTTTAAGGTCAGAAAGAACCACTATAGTTAGCTGTTTTGTCCCCAGTACATCTCAATCTCATCCAGTAAACTTTATAAGACCCAACCTGACCACAACTAATCTTGATTTAAGACTATCCTTAATGAGTCCATAAGATCTTTAGCAGTTATTAGCCTTGGCTGTTTATAATCTGCACCTTACCTCTTCTCAGTATCTGCTTCAGTGCTTTGTGGTAGTATTTCCACTGGATATACCGTGATTACTTGCAAGAACACAGGTGCTAGGACAAGAGGAAACAGCCTCAAGTTGTGTAAGGGGAGGTTTAGACTGGATATTAGGAAAAAAAAATTACACTGAAAAGCTTATTCAGCATTGGAACAGGCTGCCCAGGGAGGTGGTTGAGGCACCATGCCTGAAGGTATTTAAAATACAGGTAGACATAGTGCTTAATGATATGGTTTAGTGATGGGTTTTGTCAGAGCTAGTTGATGGTTGGACTAGATGGTCTGAAAGGTCCCTTCCAACCTAGGTAATTCTATGATTCTATGATTCTATAATACCGTATAAACTCATACAGCGAGTTTTTATCAATAAGCTAAATGTTCCCAAAATGCAGAGGATCTGACCACACATGGAATGAATTTTCTATGAATTTACTAATAAATCTACTAGTTTCTGGGTCTTTAGGAAATACAGAACTTTCTCATCTTCCTCCTGGATATTCCAAGCAAAGAAATAACATGAAAAACATAACATGCATACAGTTAAAATTAATCTAAATTGTTTGTTTGTTTGTTTTCTTTAAAATCAGTTTATAGCAAGGACATGATTATGTTTATTTGATTTTACTGTTGTATTCCCTTACATTAAATTATGATGATTATCAAAGTTCTTCCATCACCTGGTACTATGGCGGCACTGAGAAAAGACCACATACTCCCCTGTGGGACATAGAGACGCTGAGACTCAGGAACAGAAGTCCCACCCTCTGGTGACAGTTTATCATCAAAAGAATCAGTTACTCTAAACAATACATTCAAAGAAAGTGCAGATTCAGAGTATTTTTAGGAACAGATTGAAAACACTTCACGGGTATTTTTTTTTATTCCAAAGGAAAGCTTTAATGTTAATAAGTAATATTTAAGATATCTTTTCTTCCCAACCCTGACTCAAACAAAAATACAGTAACATCCAGACAACCTTCTGTAAAATACAGGTATCCTATTTTTAACAAATGAATGGAAGTGAAATATACACAAATACAACTTTTTGAAGCCATTTTAATCTCACCTGAAATTATAAACAGTAAAAATCATGGCTGCATGTGTATTGCAAAGCATCACAACAGGTCTGAGTAATAGTTGTCTGTAAATCCTAAATGTGGAAGCTCTTCTATGAGATGTGTATGTTTGTAAAAAAGAGTTATACACTTTCCCTTGATAAATTTAATATTATTAATTTTAATATTATTACTTTTAGTCTTCTGACACATGCTACATTTTAATTCAAGTCTAGCATATTTTGTGCTAGGAAATTCTACATCTACCATTACAATTATTTAGGGTATGAAAAATGAGTCATGTCATGTAATTTATATGCCACAAACATCAGTGTGTTTCATTCTAGTTGTATCAGTAGGTTAGCAGCTAAGTGTATACTGAGGTATTTTGTTCTGCAGGATGGATATCCTTCTGGTCAGTGGGCTGGTTCCAGAGATAGTCTTGTTATGCGTCCCCAGACACAATTTGACTTAACATTCAAGGCCCTTAGTTTCTAGGCTGCCAGAGGCCAAACTCATTGGTGAAATAAATTATCCCACCCCTCAGGGACAGAAACAAGCCACCTGTCACTTGTCAAAGAACCAGCACTGGTGCAATAGTACCTAATGTCCCACCATCCCACCTGCAGGCAAAGTGGCTGTTATGAAAGCGTAGCCATGGATAAATGTGATGGAATATAGGCAAGGATGAGAAGGATTTAGATAAATGAGATCAGGCACAATTAGTAGCAAATTGTGCTGTCAATGGCTTTTTTTAAGAAGGCTTTTAAAGCAACAGTGACCTTCATTTTTCCTTACTGAATTGCAAAGCGAGGCACTCGGAGAGACTTCTGTGTTTCATATCTCTATGAAATCCATAGCTTACCTCTTTCAAGTCAATCCTCTGTTGTTTATTTCAAGGCTGATAGTCATTTAGTTTGTATTTTTCTGAGGTTTGGGAAATGTATTTTTCAGTTAACAGCAAGTAATGAATCAAAGCCACACTACCCTGAATGCAGACATTTTTTTATCAGTTTTTACAATTAATCAGATCCAGAAGATTAGCAGCCACAGGAGTTACAACGATTGCACTATGCTCTATTGGCATTATGAGAAGAGTTTCAACAAGCGCCTCTTCAAATTCAGCTCCATTTGTGCTCCACATTAATAATGACTTCAATTGACTGAAACCAGCAAAAAAATATCCAATTAAGTGTCATTACATGACTTCAGTTAAACGCCTGCTTTGAAAAGTCTCTCAGAAGATATTAAGTTTCAGTGAGTTTACTGCAACATGCTGTGACTGAATGTTTAATTCTTAAAGATGCACTGTCATTTTAAAGCAGTAGCCTGTGCAGTTACAGATTAATTACTGGATCTTAGATTCTATGCTTTCTGTTTCCCTGAAAATTAAGAAAGCTAGTGTGACCAAAATTGCCCGAGCACAAAAGAAAAAAAAATAGTTATTGAAAACAGATTAATTACAGTGCAGTCTGTCTGTATCTCAACTTCAGGGAGAGGGTATGTGAAACAAAGCATAAGCTCTATATTTTGACTTAGACGTAAGTCATGCATCTTCTGCATTCACAACGTACAAACACAAACTCACAGAGTTTGATGTGTTTGTGATAGCAAAACCCAACACAACGTATAAAACCTAAAAACATAACACAAAAAACCACACAAATTTTTGTCTGAACAGTAGTTAAATATTTGCTTAATCCTTTATTCTGCCACAGAAAAAAGCAAATTTGATTCTCCAAAGCTGATAATGGCTCTAAACTGGTGAATGGCAGAGCATTAAAAAAAAAATAAAGGAAAATAGCAATATACAATAAAGCTGGAAGGTGGTTTGTCTAAAGAAAATTGAGAAGCAATTACATTATAAAGCAAGACAACAGCCAGAGTCTTCTAATTAAAGAAGAGTACAGTTAAGCTGGGAGAATATTTTTTTAAAATCTCTTAGAAGTGTTAGTATATTATCAAAATTAGCAGGTTCAATATGTCCAATTCTAGAAAAAGCAAATGAGCGTGAACATCGACATGAACATGAACAGCCTAGGAAATGGGAAAAAAGAAACAAAGATGACTCCATGATGTCTCTGATGACATTCAATGCTAAAGCATAGTCTTCTATTCCTTTTGTATTGTTTTTCTATTTTCTTGTACAAAGATACAAGCTAAGTTTCAAGGATGTCTAAATAAAAGAGCAGAAAGGAAAGGAAAACAGATGAGTTTGTATGTTTTTATATTTAGCTTCAGGGGTAACTGTTCTCATCTAATCCTCAACCCATCCTTTGAATTAATAGAAAAGATACAGTTGTCAAATTGGAGCTTAGTCTTTGCAATGGAGTTTGATAAAAATAAATAAATAAAAAAATTCATCAGAAGCTGACAGACAGTCAATGAGAAATTAAACATCAGACAAAAGGGAAGGGTCAATTTTGAAAGATCTTTAAAGAGAAGGCCAAATGTGCTTTGCAGTTTGTTCAGTTCATGCCAAAGCACAATGAACCATAGAGTTTTCCCTTAAAAATGAAATGTGGTGTATCATAATTTGCTAAAATACGTGATTGAACTTGATGTGTTTAGAGGAGCAGATGGCTGTGCCTCCAAGTGTTCTTCCCTTGGGTTTCCAAATACCAGAGGAAGCAGGAGGAAGACACAAGAATACAAAAAGAATACAAAAGACTTTATCAGCGTGCACTCATACAGCTTAAATTACGAGCTTCACAATCAAGAATATTTTGTACTCAGTAGAAATTTTCTGAATTTCTTCTATTTGTAAACAATTTTTTTAAACTATTCTCTTCAGCTACATAATATTTAAATACTGTCAAACATATTAGATTTGCAACCATTTTCCTCTTTAATTTGGATTTCTCCATCATTGTCTATACATTTGAGGAGGCATTATACATTTCCCATGGACCTACATTGGTGAAAAAAACATGACTGTCTGCTTACTTTGAAGTGCTTTTGTAGGGAGATATAACATCAGTTCTTCATGGCTGTCCTGGCTTCCATCTGATTTGTAACTGACATTAAAAGTGACCTTTAAAAGGTCAAATGGTTTGGTTCCTTGTTTCCCTAGAAAATGCCACTTCCCCAGCATGATACCTCACCAGCTGCAATCAGATTAGTCACTCAGCTTTCTGTTCTGTTTCACAGAAAGACAGACTCCTTAATTCCAGAACTCACCCTGTTTGCCTAGAAGAAGACAGCTTTGCACATTACCTGGCCTACTCTTTTTCTGAAGTGAGTGTCGGCATGGCAAGTGAGTAAGGACAGCTTCGACTGTCAGCCATTGAATTGGCAGCAGATAGGATTAATTCACTGACAATTAGGTTGTTTGCCTTGCACTGTCGGATGTTTCTTCAGCAGCGTCTTATTCCAGCTCCAGAGGTTCTTTCCAACTCATATTAGTCTAAAATTCTAAGAATTCCAGATGGGTGCTTTTTTACAGCAAAATAAATACACAAATTGCCTACAATTTGGTTTGTTAGGTTTTGGGAAGTGTGAAATGCTATATTTTCATCAGTCCAGGAAGGGCGTGCTCTTAGATTGTGGTATTCTGTATTTGCAGTTACATGTAACTGCATGATAAATTCCAGAGAAATTATCCTGAATGGTGGTTGTGTGCCTTTCACTGAGTGCCTGGTCACTCTCATCTTCACTGCATCATGTCTCCAGAAGTGATCCTGGAATTTGTAAAAGGAAGAGATGTCTATAACGGGAAATAGCAAGGTGACCAGTTTGGGGAAAGGAAGTTCTCCAGCTGTGCCTGTCAGTTCAGCTTGTTTATTATCTCCTACAAATATAAACCCAGATCTGCTAAGACAGATACGTCTCCAACAGAGGCTTTTACTTATTGCAGTCTGGGTGGATTTTCTAACAAAGTAAAAATGGAATTTGGGAATATGAGACCATCTGTACAGGCAGAAGTAAAAGGGTTTATAGGGCTGTGCTCAGCCTGGACATTAAACTTTATATGGGATTTAGATCTTATTTGCCTCAGTTTCATTCCCTGTAAGTTCACATGTCCTTAAATTGAATGTGAGTGCCTGATTCTTGCTTCAAACACATCTATTGCAAAAGACATAAAAGTCTCCCATAACAGCATGGCCTACTGACTCTCTTCTCAATTCAGGAAAAGCTTTAATATTGGAATCCCCCCCTATAAACCCTTTAACAAAGCCAAAAAGAAAGAATGTGTCACTGCATTCCCACACGGTGCCCTGCTTATGCTGTCTCCTGCATTAAGTCTTTGGCTACTCAGGCTCACGCACTTTGGAGGTCATGATGGTTTGTCTCTGCCATCGTTTTGACACTTCCTTGACCAGCAGCTAGACACAGGCTCCCCATTCTGCTTATTTAAAGAGTGTCTTGTACTGGCAAGGTATGGTGAAAATTACTAGGGTCAACTGAACACATTGCAATTTATTCTAGGAGGATATATAAGTGGTTCAAGGATGCTACAGAAACCTACCAGTGTGAAATCAGATCTGAGGAAGCAGAGCAGAAGCGATGTGTCTTTTGGAATAATTTCAGCTAGAATAATCAATCTCAAGGTTTACAGGATTTAATAAGGATTTAATAAGGCTTCTCTGTGCTGCACCTCTAAAAGGTTAGCAAACCATTTAAAGAAGTTAAGCTGGACAAATCTCTCAAAGCTCTGAGTTTGTAGTGCATTAACCCTGGCATATTCCACCTGCTTTCACTATTTATTATACCATGCTTGTACAATTCATGGTCTCTCCTACTAATGAGCACACTTCTGAAAACTATACGAACATACTGTATAACAGTTCATCCTAACTCAGTATACATCTAGATGGTATTATATGGAATATTAAAAGCACTTGAAAAATAACATTGACAAACAGATCACCAAATCTTCCTGGACTAAAGCTAATGCTTGCTTATTTCCTCTCTGTCCTGGAAGACAGCTGGCATCACTGATTGGCTCAGATACAGTCATAATAGTCTTCTTTCTGGAAAAAAACAAACAACAAAAAAAAAAACAACAAAAAAACCACTAGACAAAAACCCCTGCAATATCAGGACTGCATAGTTCTTCTTACAGATCTGAGTAAGGAAAGCACCTTTATTCTGTAAAATGCTGAATCACACTAAGTGTCTCTAGATTCAAGTCTGTGTGTTGTTCTACTGAAGGCTTTTCCTTCAATAAACTACACAAGTCATGTGTTGAAGCTTCATTTCCTCTGCGCCCCTCCAGTGTGAAAAGCACTTTGGACAATAAAATTGAAATTTTAGGTATGGGATTTTGGTTGTTTTTTTTTTTTTTTCATCAGAAATTGCCTTTTAATTCAGAGAAACATTAGTATTTTTATTTTTCCCCTTTGGAATTAAGGTATAATATTCTGATTTATATGTGTTATATTTTTCTATAATGATCAGTTGCTTTTTCTTGGAAAAGTCGTTTCCTGTATGTTTTCTTCTGTTCTTTGACTTTTCTGCAGAAAATATTTACCTTAGAACAGGTTGCAATTATAAGCCATTACACTTACATTGTTTCCCCCTGTAGCTGTTAATACAACGTTTAACCGGTCTTCCAGGACTGTCAAACAAACACACATGTACACACAAAACCAAAACAACAATAGCAACAAAAAGAGCAACCAAAAAGTGTATATTTTTGAAAATTCAAAAGGTCAACTTGGTCACCTCAAGCCTGTCTTATTGAATAATTCCTCTGAAGACTAAAGCAAAGATAATCTAAAATGACATTTTATGCTGTGCTCCAGCCAAACAAAGTACACAAGTGTCATCAGTGTGAGACTGGGTTAGCAATAATGGAACAGAGGAATAAGAACTATGGTCTTACATTCCAAATTGAATTGTTAGTGTAAGATTTTATTATTTTTTTTCTTTTAAAGAAAATATTTTGGTCTGCAATGGTGGTACAAGACTAATTAATTGGGGGGGTGTTGAAAATATCAGCATGGAATAAGCCAAGTTTCATCTGCCAAAAGAAGTAATTGAACAAATTAGCTAGATATTGTGTTTGCACCAATGACATTTTCAAAGACTTGTAAAACATCTTTTTAACTTGACTCACTTCTGTCCACAAACAAATAATAAGAATTACAATAATGCTAATCTGGTAAAGAACATACACATAGGCAAAGTTTGGTGTAAGATATTTTACTGATTTAAACTGATTTCTTATGTTCTTGAGTATTTTTCTACATGCACTCCTAATTCAACTCTTCCTGATCTGACAGAGAACACATTCATACCCAATGTAAGAGAAAATGAGCTTTGAAAAGCTTGCCCTTAAGTGAACCTGAACTAGAAACACATTTGTATTTTTGAGAAAATATGTTGGAATATCAAGCCCTTGCAGGAAATTCCTTGCTTTTCATTAGATGTTCTCAAAGGATAAGACGAAATACACTTCCTTAGGACTCTGACCTACATCCAGCCCAGCTGGATAATCAAGAGAAAGTTCTGCATACACTGAACTCAACAGTCTGCCTGCCTACCTGTACGCAAGTAACTTGGTCATAGCCAATCATCGACTTATTACAATTGAGAAATCAGAACTTTCATGTCAGAGATCAAATTTAGTTTCTAGTTGTGTGTGTTAAAAAAAGCCTTTCATCAAAACAAAAAGGAGAAGGAACATGGGTTGTAAAGGGCATCATAAAATGCAGAATCAGAATTCAGCCTCAAACTTTAAAAAACTTGTGAATGCACACAAAAAGAGAGATGAAAATCTAGCAGTTATTTTCATAACAAAACAACTCTCTAAATTAATTACATGTTGTATAAATGGCCTAAGTATAGGACATGTTTTCTATGAAACAAAGTCCATTCTGTGATATATATGACTTTTTTCCTATAATACAATACCTCTTTTTTATATATGAATGGTGCACAAATCCAAGGAAGGATAAAGTTAATTGGGGAAAAGAGGGAAAAACCCTTCCTTTCCTCATTTTAAAACATACAGTATGCCTATTTTGCAAAGCAAAAATTCAAAGCAGTACCTGTAAGTAATATATTATTTTCCTATGGGCAACAGCTACAAACGTGTGCACCAAAAAATAACAAGGCAGTTATACACCTTTTCTTTCAGCAATTCAATAAAATGTACAAGCTCTTTCCAGGAGATCCCCAATGTCTCATGTCTCACATGCCAGTTCTAGGACCACAGATAATCTTTTTTACACAGTCATATTCTCACACCTGCAAGGAAAAACATTTTGAAATTTTTAATAGTGTTTCAAGGGGAAAGTATACATTTTACCAAATTGACATCTTTCCTCCAGGTGTTTTTTAATTTCTTGCTTCAAAAGCATTTTTTGTTCTACTTTAGAGGTGATCTCTTTTCAGCAATAAGAAACATACCAGAAAGTTTTAGATTCAGAAGTCCTTTTTTTTCTACCAGGTAACTGTTTTCAACCTGGTGACCTACATCACTAGTGAGCAAAGACATATAATGTGAGTTTTTACCTTTTTTTTGTAAACTCACATGGGCCGACCTCTAGGTCAATACAGATACCGCATGTAGAAACACTGGTGTGGAAGTTTTAATTCTAATAGATTTAAGTGAGACCAAGACTTCCCCGCATACTTTTGTAAGTCCATGCATTCCCAAAAGATGCAATGGAGACACCAGAAAATGTAGGCTGTATGCAACATGTTTTTCATAATTTCTGAAGTCCTACCTGTTGATTATGAAGAATTTGTTTATCTCATTAAATATCAAAAAGTTTTAGGCTATTGATGTTCTCTGCTACAAACAAAAAAATCCCACGCATGTTATACCCCTATGTTAGACAAGAGTTTGTAAAGCTCGCCTTACTGTACTTCACAGATACTCACAGACAAACACTGTGTCAAATTCTGCAGAGGTTTTGTGACCATCCAACAGCCATTACATTTACAGATGATCTGAACGACCTATCCGGGGTGAACTGTGATTTCTTGTGTAATCTAAATCGGTCCTATTCCTCCATAAGCACATCTAACCCCATACCGTCACTGTCATTATATCAGGGAAACTCATCTTTCAGTATCCATGTAGCTGAGATACCTTTTCACATTCAGTCTTTGAAAGGAAGTTTGCAACCCAGGTTTGCTGGCCAACCTCCCAGAAAAAGCTAATACAGAAAAAGAAACAGAAAATACAGCCAGAAGAAAATCCTTTCACTAAAAGAAGCTGTAAAGATCAGAGGAGGAAAAAAATAGCTATCTTTGAAGATGACAATGATGTTTCCAAATTAAAATCTAAAAAGCATAAAAAAAATTTTTGTTTTATTTCTCTTATCTCTAGCACACACAAAAGTCATCTAATTTACTAGAATTTAATTTTCTCTCTAAAAGTACATCCAGTGTAAAAAATACAGTTAACGATGAAAAAAAAAAAAGGTGTCTATCAAATATTAATTGCTTATTAAAAAGGCCTAGGCTTTAATGTGGCACAACTGGTTCAAGAATCGTTTCTACACTCCTGTTTACCTCATCAGTTAAAATACATAAGATTTCATCCTTCTCAACTGCTGAACTTATCTTGTTCTTGCCAGTAAACATAAACTCAGGACAGAATCTTCTTCCACAACTGTTGGCATTGCAATTCCTGATACAGAGAATTCAGTGTAATGAAGAAGGCAGTTGAGGGACACCTTGTTGGACCTAGTATGAAGCTACTAGCTGTGTTGTAGGGATCCATATTCCCTTGGAGATATTTTTTAAAAAGCAGGTACTAGAGCAATCCCTAGCCTTCAGTCTGCATTCTCATACTGGAAAGATAACAGAAAATCACCTGGCCTGCTCAGGGGTGTTGTATGAGCATGGCTTATCTGGACCGAAGACATGACCCTGATCACTAGTCAGCTAGAGAACCAAGCTTAGTATCCTGTTACAATCCTCTGAGCCATGCAGCTCCAAAAATGTTTTCCACGGTATGAAAGTTTTTCTTTTTTTCTCTCTTCTTTAAAATTATTGAGCTGTTGCTAACCCCTGCACATAACATTCCTTTGTCCGTTGCAATGAGAGTTTTACAAGACTGTTTAAGGTGTAGAGTGAGTGAATATGCACAGCAGACAAATGGCTTTGGATTTAAGAGTCTCCACGTAGTCTCACACATGAATGGCTGAAACATCTCCAAAGAAATCATTGCAAACTATCGGATTACAAACCTCTCTTGAATATGGATAAAATTAAGAAAATTTGAGAGTGCTGAAATATGAAATAATATCTCTTTTAAAACACAATTAAATAAGAGGCATTTTCAACTACAACAAATTAAGTGAGAAACAAATTCATTATTCCTGCTTCCTACAAGAGTTATATTTTTTGTAGTAAAAAGTAATATTTTTATGAGTTCTACAAGACTATTTTAAATAAAAATAAGCAATAGTTTTATGCAGTTATCGGTATACCTAAAGTTTTTATTTCTATTTTCTTTTAAGAAAAAAATAGAGGACCTTTAAAACAGACTCTTTAAATAAAGCTAATCAAAGTATATTAAACGAGATAGAAAACTCAATGCTATCTTTCCTCACTTTAAGTTTAAGCTGAGCTTTCTCTCTTTCATCCACTTCCATTCTGAAAATCATAATTAAAATATATTTGCCTCACCTTCTGAATACCAGCATTGATCACAGATATGTATGTGGTATGTTCTCTGCCTCTGGTATGATCAGATACCAGAAACATAGGCTCTGTTTAGAGCAGAAAGTTTTCTGGATCATATGATCTGCTATACAGACACATGACAGAATGAGTTATATGTGCATTTCCAAGATTAACTCAGAACATCTTGGCCTTTTAGCATTTAACCTGACCATTACCATCATTTTTAACAGAGTTCTTAAGTGTGAATAATCTACACCATCTGTTGAGTGTAAAAACATAGTGGAAAAAATGTAACCTAGACACAGAAGTATTGCTTTTACTGGTGTATTTTATGAACAGATGCTCAGAATAAAATTCAATTCCTGGAATAAAGCCTTTATTCAGGCACAATCTAAAGATCTATAAACTTGGATTGTTCTCCCACATCCTAACCCTTTAAAAGGATGAATGGGAAAAAAGTCCTTATCAATTATGTTCTTTGAATAGCTAAATTACATAGGAAGGAATGTCTGTTTAGCTGTGGTGATTTTAAGAAATAGCTATGAAAATATGGAGTGTTAGATTGACAATATTTAAAAAAAAACGAGAGGTGTTCTTCATGGTAAAAGTGTGATAGATAAATATGCAATGGTATAAGAAGGGAAAAGAGACTAGAAAATCAACAAATTAAGTGGCTAAACTCTGTATCTGGATGTTTACCAACATTTGCAGCGCAGCTGACCAGCCTGTTCTTCATCTTACACAGACCTAAAGGTGCAGTGACCTTCAGATATTTCTGTGTAAGGAGTTGTGCTATTCAGTCACATGTGAGACTACACACTGCAAAACAAAGAAAAACCTGGGCACATACCCTTCTATGCCCTATAAGAAAATGTTTACGTCCTTTAAAAATGTCATTACTCTTTCATTGCCTACTCTTTCAATGGCTAGTCTATAGAAAACTGTGCATTACATACGGGATCTGAAAAAGACACAAGCAGCTAAAACTGGCTTCTGTCATCAGTTTGTGACTGCAAATTTTAATTTCAATCTGCCGGCAGCTACACAGGTAATTTGAGTTTCACTGAAAGATATCCCTTTTAACTGCATTTCTCATATGTGATACAGGGTGTCTTCGCTCTTACTGTGTTCAAAATGATAGCGAAAATGAAGACAGACTGGTTGCTATCATCCTTTTTCCCATACTTGTTCACGTTTCTTACTGAGGCTGGACTTTTGCCTTGCTCCAGTGACTGGACTTTTGCACCTTGCTCCAGCCACTGTCCATGGATCTCACATTCAAGAGTGAGCTGTGCCAGCTCATCACAGGAAGGTGTGTGGTGGATTCAGCCCTCATGATAAAGCACATGGGGGCTTTATTAGCAATGGTGTATACAACAGAGGACATGGGGACATATGAAGTATAAGCACAGATAAGCTGGTTAAGTACCACAGAAAACTTTACAGGCACTCTGTGATAAAACTGAATTTGCTTCAACCATGCTTATACCACTTTTGTGTTGACATTGAATGAATGAATCATTAAAAAAACAAAACAAAACAAAACAAAACAAAACAAAACAAAACAAAACAAAACAGAGAAGAAGGTGAAGTTTTCACACCTGTGTGCTTATGCTAGTAGTGTCAACAGATTCACAAATGGAAGACAATTTTCAAACCCTAATGGTGACCTAGCACACATAGCAATAAACACAAAAGCAAGAGTTATGACTACTTCCTTTGCAGATAAAGTTTCACAGGAACCACTGCAGATCACAGTACTCTAAGAATAACTAAGTTATTGGTTTTGGGACAGTACACTATCTCAAAGCAGAACAATTTGTTCTCAAGTTTCTAGCCATTACCATGACAGAAAGTCACGGATGTAACAGGCAAGTTTTCACTGCATCCTTAAAACGGGCTTTTACAAATCTATTCTGGGGTAGGTATAATAAGACAGTTTACGTATTTTCTGCATTGACTGTCTTTAATATACCTTTATGTTAATCTAATTTCTGTTCATCTCATCACAATACCTGGATCTTTTGATCTAGAAATTTAAAAGTTTACCTCTTAGTGAAAATATATAATACTGTTCATAGGAGTCATTTTTCTTGCTCTCTTTCTTGCTCCAAGACATTCTTGTTACTCTCCTTTCCTTTCCCCAGACAAAGTCGGACAGAGTCTTAGAAGCTCTTTCGGGTATTTTTGTGGTATTTGTATTATATTCACACAGTTAGAGATACAATGAGAAAACAAACATTTAAATGAGCAAGCATTAATAAAGAAATCATGAAAAAAGGTTGAGAAGATTGACTTCTAGAGGACTTAAATGCATGTTTTTGTACAACCAGAAAAAAGTTTAGCTGGATTAGTCTGGAGTAAATTATTTTTCAAAAATTAATGTTCTTCCATAAATACTACCAGTGTCAACTTTTTTAATTAATTTATTTTCTAAAAAGCATATTCACCTAGGGAGTATCTAAATCTTGAAACTCTAAAGTTCATTGTATCAAGACTATGGATGCTTCAGAGAATTTTTAAAGTTCTGAAATATTTCTATAGTAGATTTTGGCCTGATAATTTTCTATAGATTTTTCTATAGATTATTAGAAGTAAAATATTTGTCTTTCTAATGCAGTCTTTGGTGCTGACTTTCTAAGGAGGTCAGTATTTTGGAGAAATTTAGTAAAGTTAAGCAATTCAGTAAAAATACTTACCCATACAATATCTGTTGCATATATTCCAAGCTGAATTATTACTTTTAAAGACTAACTAATTGAAAAACTCTGCATTTTTACTTGCTCGCATTCCAATGACAACTAAGTTCGTTACCTACAGTCCAGTGTTTCCAGCTTTTGGAAACAGAGTTGCTAAAGAGATTTATATCATGACAGAATAGTTTCACTTTTGAACTCTGTATCATAATTTTCTCATGAAAACACTTTGTAAAAATAAACTTTCCTAAAATAATAACCTTCACTATCAAAGTAAAAGAAGTTAAGAAGCCAAGAAGACAATACTAAAAAAAAAAAATAAGTTAACAGAACACAGAAACATAGAAAAGTCCTCACTGTAGAAACTGTTCCTGAAGAAAAAACACACTAAAACCTAAATAAATCATGCAAAGCAAATATGACTTTTTTGTTGGTTTTTTTCACAAACAATGTGGTGTGAAACTTGTGGATTTTCTACAGACCATATGAGCCAGAAAGATGGTCAAATGAGCCTGAGGATGGGTACTGTTGCACAGAAGTGTGCAATAAAATGGTCTTTTAGTTAATAAAAGAGGCTTTCACAAATGATAATCCTGTGAAAGAATACAGCTTAGAAAATGCAGGCAGACAGCCGTTACGACATGGTTCTCTTTAAAAGGGCTGATCTAAATGTGTTGGTGTCAAAGAAACCAAAGTGCTTAGAAAGACTTTTAATGAGTTTCATCCATCCAAATAGATCCCCAAAGACAGTGGGATTTCCAAATAATGAAGCTAGTTTTACTAGAATATATTTCTGGACAACAAGAGAGTACTGATGGGAAAATATTATTAAATTGAGAAGCAAACAGTATCCTAAGAAGTAAGCTTAACCCATTTAATTTATGCATGTTTATTTCCCAGAAGATGAACAATCACAAACTTTGTCTGGAACCTACAATTTCTAAGTAGCAATACTACTGCCAGAATAAAATGATCTTCTCCAGATAGAAGTGAAATAATAAAAAAGAAGTGAGTTTTCAATAAGTGAGCTTATTGATAGTGAGGGAGCACAGAGAGAATCTTAACTACATCTAGCCTGGGGTTATTTCTAAATACAGTTTGTTCAGAAATCCTTTTCAGACATCTGACAAGTTCTCATAAAGTGTTACCATTATTTTGTGAGGAGGTGATTTTGGACACTGAAGTGATTAACGTCTTCCAAACAACCTGCAGTAATCTGCAGGAATGGATCTTGAAGCAGTGATCTGAGGAGAAAGTTGAGAAGCCCTGACTTCTACCAAGCAGAAAGTTCTTATATTGTAAATTTTATTATCTACTAGTGTATTCCTCAGCCATCTACAAAACCCACAAACAGTACATCACTACTCCCCAAGAGTAAGGCAAAGCAGTGAATGAGACAGAGAGGTTGGGTTGGATAGAGGTGAATGTCAGAGCAGTTTAAATATCAGAGTTGTCAAAAAAGTCAAAAAACATCGAAGCGCAAATTTATGTGCAAAGTTTATATAAACTTGGCATAATATAGCCTACCTTCCATTTTCTTTAAGCATTCCAAAAGAAAGTTTTAATGCAGAGCAAGGCGCAATATAGGATCTTTTATACCCATTTATACGAATTTTTATACATCCTACAGCCTGTAGTTTTACTTTTTACACTTTTGTTTTTCTTTTAATAAAGACTTCAGTCAACAGCTAGTCAATGTCTAGCAACGTAGAACACTACTGGCCTAATAGATTACCCAGGGACAAATAACAAAATTATCAGAAATTGAACATAATAAGAGATTTGCAAAATGAAGGACAGAAGACCTCAAAATCCAGAAAAAGCAAAGGACGCGGAGATCATCATAGTTGAGATGTAGTACAGCAGAAAGCCATGAAAATTAAACATATCAGTAATCTTTGTGTTAAACATTTGGTTTGGCCTATGAAACAGAGCAATCACTGAAAGTGCTGAGCACCTTCAATTCCCTTGGGCCCCAGTTCTTCCAGATATCATTCACTATCTTGAATGACTACTTTCTGATTAATTCTTTCTCATATTTATTTTTGTAGAACAAATGCTTGCTGATCCTAGCTTGCCAAACCAAATGCAATGACAATTAATCCCACAGCTTTTAAACCATCCTGACCTAAAAAATATCTTTCCATACAGAGAACAACTTGAGACAGTTGAAGTTTGGTTTGCTAAGAAGTTAACATGTCCGTGACAAGGATGCAAAAATCTAAGGGGAGAGGGAGAAAAGGGGACCGCTGCTGTGTTTTTAATGAAGTGCTCTGCAAATGTCTTATAACCAGAGCTAAAAAGCTATTGCCCATATCTGTACTTTATTTTTAAACACTTGGTATGTTACATGCAAAAATACCAAAATTATGTATCAAGCATGCACTTTGCAACCATGGCTGTCTGTAAGAGTTGTGTCCACTCCAAAGAAAATATCAGATTCAGCACAGCCATATGTTTTAAATAATCTAGGGATAGCATGCAGTCAGGAATAATTTATTATGCACATCTGTAAGAGTGCTACGTTTTAAAAGACACAGTTTTTATTATAGCTTAACATTATTTACTTAGGGGGAGGGGAGAATCCTGACAGTTTTAAAGAATCAGTTTTCTTCTTTAATAAAAAAGAAAAGAAATCTTCCACACTCAATTCAGTCCAGATTGTATTTGATCATTCTGCATGGTTTTGTGACTTTTATACTTTTCAACACGGTGAAACAAAGGATAAAAGCTCAAAATCCCCCTCTTTAAGTGGAAACAGCTTTTACCAGGAGCAGACAGAAATCTTTTTTCCAAGATGACAGTAAAGGGCTGCATTCTGCCCTTGACACAGCCAACCACTGCCCATCAGGGTGGGGGGAGCAGTGTGCATGGGCTGAGGGGCTTGCTGTTCTTCAGGGGTCCACTCTGATAAGGTTTTTTTGCTTTGTTTGTTGTTTTTTTGTTGTTGTTTTTGGGGGGGATTTTTTTTTGTTGTTGTATGTAGGGATGGATTCTGTTAAGAAACTCTCTAACTCGCTGCATGGCATTGTCACCAGCAAAGGCTGCTTGCAATCTACAGCGCTTCAGTACATGGCTTTGACAGACCCCCTGCCAGTGCCCCGCATCCCTGGGAAGGTGCTGACTCACTGTGTGCTTCCCCTCCCAGTGCTCAAAGCGCAACTGGCCAGGCAAGGGCGTGGACATGTCAAGTAGGAGTCCCCCATGGGCACCTGAAACCAAAAATAAATCTAAGCCATTGGTAACACATTAGAACGTGAGAACTATGGATTTTTCTACTTGGAGGTAAGTTTTTC
The DNA here is from genome assembly GCF_964199755.1 of Larus michahellis. NCBI lineage: Eukaryota > Metazoa > Chordata > Aves > Charadriiformes > Laridae > Larus > Larus michahellis. Next base: position 61,870,617 of record NC_133930.1, read on the forward strand.
CATGGTATGACAGGAAGAACAAGAACTCATTGCATTTTGTGGCCTACAGAACAAGGAACGTAAGCTCCGACTGAAGCTATCAAGTTACCTTTTGTAGTTAAACATAATCACAGCCTTTCAGTCCTTGTTTCCCACAAGTTACAGCCCTCCGCTTGCTTCTGGCATGAGAAAACTGCAGTTTTGGGCCTGTTGTTTTACTCTTGCCCACAGATCCTGGATGCTTATGCCTCTCTGAACTTAACATTTCTAATGAAGTGGTGTTTGTCTATCTGGGTAATATTTCCATCTCCCAGAGTTTGTTTGCACCTCACATCTGTGTGCAGAGCACATCTTGAATAAAAATTTTGAAGTCAGGACATACTTTCTAAATGGACTACCGGTGGGACATCCTTCTCCTGAAGGAGTCATCCTTTCTACCTAATTCCAACTCTTATTCTTCCCTGCTGGCTATAAAGGCCAATAGCTTTGCTTTGATTGGAAGTGCCCCAATAGATTAGTGGCAAAGCCTGGAATAAGTAAAGGCACCAAAATCCAAACCTATCTTGATGTTTATTTCTACTAGATAATAATAATAATAATAATAATGCTATTTTCTATTAAGCATCATTACTTAATCCTGCTTTCTGGTATAGTGTTGAAGGTAGGATCTGGAACTTCTCTTGATTATGCTTTACATTCTGCTACCAATTTCAATTAGTTACCCAGAAAAGATATCAAAGATCATCTCTCATAACTTTTCTCCTGTTTTCAAAATAAAATAGCAACTTTTCTGTACTTTTGTACAGAACTGTACAAATTCTGTACAGTTCTGTACAAATTTGTAGAGAACTGTACTATTAACTGTACATGTTAATTCAATGTACCTAAGCAAAAATAGAGAAAATTGTGTATTTCATAAACAAAGTGGTTTGGAATCATTTTTTCCCAGTAGAGTACCACAGAAGTTCAAAGTTGAGTATTATTAAGTACAGTTATTCAGTAATTATTGCGTAATAATCCATAAAATCCATACAAAGGGGGAATCAACCTCAAGTTTATTCCTATATTTTTACAGGCAAATAAAGCTTTCAAACAACATCTTGGCAGGATAATTTGACAAAAATGCAAAACTTAAAAATATCAGCAAATTTAATTCGGATATACTCAGACTTCATAGAAACTGCATTACTCAAAACATGATATTTGATGTAACTATGAGTTACGTATTGCATGGGCAAAACATCATCACGGAACTATGTTGCTGAGCTTAAATAATAAACACATGAGCAATTTATGGAATGATCAGAAAGTGGAGGATACAATACCTACAGAACTGCAATTTGACAGAAAGTTCATGTTTACCGCATAAACTGGTAAGAAAAACAGAAATGTTAATTTGAAAATGAATTATTTGGACTAATAGTAAGATAGTACCAGGTGGTATATTATTCACAGGTTTAATATTACTCTTAGATGTGATAGTTTACAATAAAGTATTAAAAACTTAATGTATTGTATTGTATTGTGTTGTACTGAAACAATGTAAATAGCCCTGAGTTGGACATTTTGTGAACCCAGCATGTGTTAGAGAAGTAAAGCTTGAATGATATTTTTGCTTAAGAATAATGGTAACATATCAAATTTTGACCTTCATAAATACTGCTCAGAACTCTTTGTGATTTAGTATAATTATGTTAAACTAATTTCTAAAGGATAGATTAAAAGGACAATCTTCCTGCCCCCCATCTACTTTCAGAAGAAAATAAAATAGAAAATTATAGGAAACAGGAGCGCAAAGGATCTCAAGATATCATTGAATTCACTCCTTCTCATACTGTACAGTCCAGTAGAGATGTGCAGGCTTCCACAAATAGTGACATACAGAGATCTCAGCAGAGTAAAGGGGTGTGCACTTAGAGTCCAGAGGGCAACTGGCCCATTTCACCAGTTTCCCCCTTCGGCAAAAACAAATTCAACGTATGTAGACAAGTATACTAAAATCTGCCAATGACGAAATGAAGTTCCACCTGGGGACTGATGAGGAGCCAATGGAGGGCTTATGGGTCAGGATTAAAGGGCAGGCAGGGACAGGTGGGGGGACATTACAGTGGGGGTCTGCTACAGGCCACCCAACCAGGAAGATCAAGAAGATGAGGCCCTCTATAGGCAGACAGGAGCAGCCTCACATTCACAAGCTCTGATCCTCATGGGGGACCTCAGCCACCCTGATAACTGTTGGAGGGACAACACAGCAGGACGTAAGCAATCCAGGAGGTTCCTGGAAGGCCTCAATGAAAACTTCCTTCTCCAAGTGACAGAAGAGCCAACAAGCAGAGGTGCCATGCTGGACGCCAACGAAGGAGGGGCTGGTGGGGAACATGAAGGTCAAGAGCAGCCTTGGCTGAGAGACCATGAGATGGTGGGGTTCAAGAACCTTAGAGCGGCGAGGAGGGCTCACAGTAAGCTCGCTACCCTGGATTTCAGGAGAGCAGATGTTGGCCTCTTCAGGCATCTCCTTGGTAGAGTACTGTGGGATAAAGGCCCGGAAGGAAGAGGGGCCCAAGAAAGCTGCTTAACATTCAAGGATCACCTCCTGCAAGCTCAGGAGCTATGCATCCCAACAAAGAGCAAGTTGGGCACAAGCGCCAGGAGGCCTGCGTGGATGAACAACAAGTTCCAGGCGAAACTTAAACTCCAAAAGGAAGCCCACAGAGGATGGAAGCAAGGACAGGTAACCTGGGAGGAATACAGAGAAGTTGCCCAAGCAGCCACGGATCAGGTTAGGAAAGTCAAAGCCCAGACAGAACTAAATCTGGCCAGGGACGTCAGGGGCAACAAGAAAGGCTTCTGTAGGTATGTCTGTGATAAAAGGAAGACTAGGGGAAACGTGGGCCCTTTCTGGAAGGAAATGGAAGACCCGGTCACCCAGGATATGTACAAGGCTCAACGACTTTTTTGTCCCAGTCTCCACTGGCAAGGGCTCTAGCTACACTGCCCAAGTGCCAGAAGGCAAAGGCAGGGACCAGAACAATGAGGAACCTCCCAGTGTAGAAGACGACCAGGTATGAGCCCATCTGAGGAATAAGAAGGTGCACAAGTCCATGGGACCCAATGAGATTCATCCTCAGATCCCGAGGGAACTGGTGGATGAAGTTGCTAGGCAACTATCCATCGTATTTGAGAAGTAGTGGCAGGGTGAAGTTCCCACCGACTGGAAACGGGGAAACATAATGCCAATTTTTTAAAAGTGAGAAAAGGAAGACGTGGGGAACTACAGGCCAGTCTGTGTCACCTCTGTGCCAGTCAAGATCATGGAGCAGATGCTCCAGGAAACTCTGCTAAGGCATGGGTAAAATAAGGAGGTGATTGATGACAGCCAACATGGCTTCATTAAAGGCAAATCTGGCCTTACAACTTTGGTGGCTTTCTATGATGGTATTGCAGCATTGGTGGATAAGGGAAGAGCAACTGACATCATCTACCTGGACTTGTGCAAAGCATTTGACACTTTCCCACATGACATCCTTGTCTCTAAATTGGAGAGACATGAATTTGACGGTTGGACACTCGGTTCATAAGGAATTGGCTGTATGCCTGCAGTCAAAGAGTCGTAGTCAATGGTTCAATGCACAAGTGGTGACTAGGGATGAGAGGGATTCTTCAGGGGTTGGTACTGGACCAGTGCTGTTAAACATCTTTGTTGGCGACATGGATGGTGGGCTTGAGTGCACCCTCAGGAAGCTTGCAGATGACGTCAAGCTGTATGGTGCAGTCGACATGCTGGAGGAAAGCAGATGACACCCAGAGGGACCTTGACAGGCTTGAGAGGTGGACCCGTGCAAACTTCATGAAGTTCAACAAGGCTGAGTGGAAGGTCCTGCATGTTGGTCAGGGCCATCCCAAGCATAAATACAGGAGGTCAAGGGAGATGATTCCGTCCCTCTACTCCACTCCTGCTAGGACCCCACCTGGAGTACTGCATCTAGCTCTGGGGCCCCCAACATAAGAAGGACACAGACCTGTTGGACTGAGTCCAGAGGAGGGTCACGAAGATAATCAGAGGGCTGGAGCACCTCTCCTGTCAAGACAGGCTGAGAGAGTTGGGGTTGTTCAGCCTGGGGAAGGGAAGTCTCTGAGGAGACTTCCAGCAGCCTTCCAGTACCTAAAGGGGCCTACAGGAAAGATGGGGAAGGACTTTTAATCAGGGAGTGGAGCATCAGGACAACGCATAAGGATTTTACACTAAAAGACGATAGATTTAGATTAGATGTTAGGAAGAAATTCTTTACTGTCAGGGTGGTGAGACACTGGAACAGGTTGCCCAGGGAAGTTGTGGATGCCCTGTCCCCGGAAGGGTTCAAGGCCAGGCTGGATGGGACTTTGAGCAACCTGGTCTAGTGGGAGGTGTCCCTGCCCATGGCAGAGGAGTTGAAACTAGAAGATCTTTAAGGTATCTTCCAGCTCTAACCATTCTATGGCTCTATGATTCTATATTGAAGACCTGGAAGACAACGGAAAAGATAAAAGATGGTAGAAAGATGACAGCGAGATGTGCCAAATCATGAGTACTTGTGGCAGAAACAAAATTTTCCTCCCTAAAGCACCAGCTGATCATGTACATTAAGGAGGTATCTTAAGCCAAGCAGTCAAGCACTGATTTCTGGAAGTAAAAGATTGCAAGTATTTGACCACAAGGGTATGAGAAAACAAAGTACTAATGGAGAAGTGTATAGCCAGTGGATTCACACTTATATTACAACACTCAGTACATCCTTTGTTCAGAACAACAATCTTTGACAGGGCATATAGTACTAATAAAGGCAAATTAACTGCTTTGTGGACACTGCACTGACTTCAGTGTTTTCACTCTATGCAAACTCCATTAACCACAGTTTCTGGACTGAAAAATGAAAGTCACGGAAGGTAGATTTTAATCACATTAATTATATTTTCTGTATTTAGCATCTGTATTTATAATTACCATTTAGTTAGATTAACTTACTTTTGATAACAAAAATAATTAAAGTAAAAGACACCATAATACCTGAAAAGTAAAAACATTATTAAAATATCTCCCAGCCCGGACCTATCAAGATGAAGATCTCAAGATTGGGCCCAAATGCAATTTTTGTATAATTTTAAATTGATTAAAGCAACAAATACAGAACCTAGCATTGAATTCATTCCATTTTACTCATGTTAATGATAATTTAAAGTTAATAGCTCTACAGCCTTCACTGATAAGAAAATCATATATACATCTTATCTTCATCCTAATAGAATCATAATCATGTAGATCTTGCAGATACCAGTAAGAGGTGACTGCTTGTGACATACATTACCTCTGCTATTAATAGTAACACATACCATGCTTCAACAAAGTCAACAGGCACCAACAATTTAAGTCTCAGAACTCCACTGTGTGTGTTAAAAAGGTGTAGATTACTTTCTGCAGTTTGGTTTAATTTGTGTCATGTGTGCTCTTTACTATGGCACTTTGTATATGAGTGTCCATAACCTTTAATCTAATTGTCAGCACAACTTTTCTACAAACTGTAAAGTGCTTTATCCTTGTTTTATGGCTTAGGAAATGAAGTACAGAGAAGATAACTGATTTGCAAAGAGTACTCTGAAGTTCTTTCAGAGCAAAGAAATAAAAGTAGGATCATATTGTTATCCAAAACACTGGATATTTTCTTCAAGATCTTTTTCTGTTGTTTATTATTAGAAAAAGGGAAAAGGAAACAACTGTAATTCCACATAAAAAAAATAAAAATTTTGTAATTCTAATTTTAAATGCAAGGGTTTTTTTTAAAATTATAAAAAAAAACCCGAATGACAATCAGAAGAGCAATTAATACGCGCACATCTACATTGATTTCCTTTGTGGTATTCAAATGTAGTGCTTTTTGTTATTCTTTCCAGCATTTTGAGTGATCGTTGTTAGAGTGGGAGTTTTCTGCTAGAGCTGAATTATCTGCTTATGGGAGAGCATTCTGTTGCAAAAAGAAATTCCCAAACCAGAAGTCAAAATCTTCTACAAAATGGAATTGCATCTGCCAAAATGCTGCTATTAAGGTCATTGAGACACTACCCTTTCACGCAATTCAAATATGTCATCCCAATTTCTGTATCTTACTTATCATAGAATCATAGAATCATTTAGGTGGAAAAGACCCTTGCCACTGAAAGGATAGAGGAGAACACAACTTGCGTTCCTGATCCCTTAAGCAGCTGTCCCAAGGCTCTAAAGTCTCTTTTGATTGATTTTGGGTTTCTTCTACCCACTTCATCACTACCCACCTGAAATATTAAAAGGGGGTAATAGTCAGAGTTTACTAGGGCAGGAAGTTTGTCCAACACATCCCTGACCCATGCCACAAGGAGGCAGCAGACTTCCCTGTGAAGTGGGTCAGGACGGCATATTGGCCCCTCTGCCCCCCTCAGTAGAGAGTCACCCACAACAGTGACCCGTCTGCTTTTCCTTTTGGAGCCAGTTGTGATGCTGGGTCCATGACAACTAACGTGCTTTCTCTCAAAAATATTTTTGTCATGAATGATGAAAATATTCCATTTTTTAAAAAGTCAGTATATTTTGGTAACACTGAGCTATTTATTATTGTAGCCAAAATGTTTTTCAATAGTAAGGTGTTTCTCAAAATATTAAGATTTCAAACAATCTTTCCATGTTTTCTTGTAAACACCTTTTTAAAAAAATCAAATAAAAACAATAAAATACTTTCTATTGGTTTTGTTTGTTACTTCTTCTCCAAATCAGCTAAACATATTCGGATGTACTTACACTTTACACTTTTATTCACAACTATTTTGAGAGCTTTTGATGAGCTGCTTCTACACTCAACTGCGAAGACATTTCAAGGAGTTTAGCTGCAAAACTGAAAGTGAGTCATGTTGCTGTGACATGCTATATGCTTCCAGCTTTCAAATTGTAGTTTTTGTATGATACTCACTACATCAATTACCAGCTCTTTCAATAGTAGTATGACAATTTACATGGGCTTTTCTGCATGCTTTAGGAGACTAAGATTACTGCTTTTTTCCAAGGACGGTTGAATATTTGCAGTTTACTAAAGGGACCGATTTACTCTTATAGAAAATATTAAATAATTATAAGACAGTAATAGATGACAAACAACATTGTTTTTGAGCACTACTTGCAACTGTTTGAAATGTGTGGTCAATTCCTGCTGTTACCATTATGTACATCCAAGAAATCAAAATATTGACAGGAATGGTAGAAAGCAATATAATGGACCGTACCACAGACAGGTTACTATGTTCTTGCTACAGGTACAAATTAATTCCTCCTTTTGATAGCAAGTGTATAATAATTTGCTGGAATTTTTGTTCATGTGGAAATTTTATAATAGATTTAGCTCATTAGTTAATGATATTTGTAGCTGCAGAGGTTTCATTCAGGATCTGATTCCTCTTGTTCTACTGTTGGTTATCAGGAAGGTTAAGATGAATGAAAGACAGAAGTCTTAAGAAGATTGCAGTCGAAAAGGAAGAAAATACTTACAATTTTTGGAATAAATACTCAGCTCTAGGACTAAAGTATGAATAAAAGAAAGGTTTGCTGAAGGAAGGAGGAATGAATATGGAACTACATAAAATGGGCATTTTAACAAAGAACTGTATTGAATTTGCAGATTTTCATACCGAAATCACAACTTTTCAAAGTAGAACTACATTTCAGATTACTTCATTGCATTTTTACTGTGGTTAATGCATCACCAAATGCCAGTTGCCAGGAATGACATTTCAGAGTTATTTAATTCTTTCAACTGATCTTTCCTGCTACAGGGAATCCCTCCTCCATCACAGACTGATGTTCATATCATGAACTTTTCATCATTGCGCCACCTGTGATACGTGACATGAGACCAATGCCAGTGTTAGGATGAGCAATTTTGCCTGCAGGTTCCCTTAGATGTTGCAATCAAACTGTGTAACATTCCAGTGGCATATGCACCCACTGACCATGCCGAGGCCTTCAGCTGCCTAAGTTCTGCCTTGTCCTTTAAATAACCTTGTCCATTTCTGTTGCTTTTGTGCAATTTCTTCCAATGGAGAATGTCTCATTCTTTTTAGATTCAACCCATTTCTAACAGTCACAGAAGCTCGATTATTTATTTGTCTTCAGTCCCATTCCAAAATCACAGCTGTGACACCCCTACATGCCCCTGTTGAGACTAGGTGCTGAGGTACCGTACTGGACTACATCTATTCACCTGGTGTTGGTAAATTTCCATGACATCTGAAAGTCAAGCGTATGTGTGTGTACAAATTGTGGTCACCTTCATCTACATCTTTTTCAGATCAGCTGCTGTGACTTTCTGTGCATCAGGGGATGCCATGATCCTTTTTAAGATTAATTATGAAGAATTTTATAGATTTTTTTCCTCTTAGACGTGATGTAAAACTTTTTTTGTAATGTGTCCACCTGCATACTAGTTACAAGCTGTGCTTGAAATAAAGCTTGAAATAAAAATTTAAACCCAGTTCAAGTGTAGTACATCAATGCTAAGGAGTGGTTTATCTTTACTCACACTTCATTCACAAACTTGTCCTCTACTCATGTGTTTTTATTTCTCTCTTCCTCTCATTTCTCCATATTTTCCCATGACTGTTCATTACTGATTAATTTTGAAATATTTTAGCAACTCAGTCATCCTACATAATTTAAATTTAAGCGCCCTCACAACTTTTCTACATCCTCTTTTTCCTATAAGATAGAAAATCTGATCTGTTCAATCTCATGTTGGCCAGCAATAACTCTTTCTGTTTCTGTCATTTCTTAATTACTTTTGCCTTAAGTCTTTCACTTATGTGTGATAATATTAAGTAAGGCCTTTCCATCATTATTAATTGTAATTGTGACTGTGAATAATTATTCTACAAATTTGCAGGGTTTATTTCACATTTGCAGCGGAAAGGATATAATTTCTTTTAAAACTACTGTTAGACCTTAATTCACAATAAATAATGAAGATGAATAAGAGATGTGGAGCCTTCTCCTGACAATAGTCGTATATGTGGAAAGATCACAAATCAGTTTCTCTGAAACTGGCAGAATTATTCCAGATTCAGCCCACTTTAATGAGAGTAGAAATAGATACAACACATAAGACAGGAAATTTCCAATGCAGCGTACTCAATACAGCTCATTGCACCTAGCCAGTGACTGCATTTTTTTGGCACCCCAGGTACATTTGCAGACCATCTGAGTCTGGTTATATTTTTGGCTTCATTTGTGTGTAGTAAGCAAGTACACTACCAAAAAGCAACCTTGATAATTAGTAAAGTCTGTAATAACATCTGGTTACCAGTTGGTAGGCACAACATCACACAGATGTAATTCTGCCTCATTCTGCTCATAGTATACATCATTAAGAGTGAATCCTACTTATGTCACTCAAGGATAAAACACACACTTAAATTTTTACCTGTTCTAAATGAATTCTAGTCATTTGTCTGATTGGCAAATTATATTTCTCCAATGAGAGATTACTATGCATACGTAATTTAAGCTAAGGAAATTAGGACTAATTGCATCCCCATATACAGCATCTCAGCAGCCATTTGCAAATGCCTGAAGGTGTTGTTTAAAAAATAAGGGCTTCACAAAAAGAAAAGGTAATACAAGTGTCTTCTTCAAAGAAGTGATTTAATACGAGAATTTGAGTACAAGACAAAAGATGGAAAAAGTTGCAAAGAGACGGTTATCTAATGACCTACTAGACCTGTGCTATCCTATTGCCATCCATCCGCAGGCCAAGATCTTCTAACTTCTGGCTTAAAGCCAAAGTAACTGCAAAAACAAATCAGGTGGGCAAAATATAGACTGTACAAGTTATTGTTTTTTCTTTAGAATACAACTAAGTATGAATAAAAGTGCTTATAGTGCTCTAAAATAAAAAGCCTCAAAAGGGCCTATCGCCCATGAAGCACTGAGAAGAAAGCTAAGGAACCTCTAAGAAAAACAAGTATTTAATTGTAATACAGAGTCTGAAGGCGAACAGAGGGCCTGGTTACAAAGTGGAGTTTTGAAGAGTAACTTTTGAAGAGCACAGTGAACAGCCCTGGATGGAAGAGATAGAGAAGTCTATTTAAATTCCGACAAGTTGGTTCTTTCCTGTTTTGAGGAAAAAAGGAGAAAAGACTATGGAGTGTTTTGTCCTAGAGCAAGAAAATTCTGAAAGAGAAAAAGAGAAAGGTAAAGTCTTTTTTATGTGAGCAATGGGTTTATTTTCCTGAAAGAGTTAAACTTCTACAGCTGCCTAGTGAACCAGTTTCTCAGCAGAGATTAATAAAAATGAGCATCTCCCAATGCCAAATGAAGAACAGATCTCAACATAGCTACAATTAACTTCATAAAATATTTTAATTGCCTATAGACTTGGGGGTTTTAGTCTATTTTTCCTGTTTTTCCTAGTTTTCTTCTGTACGTTTATAAATGAGAAATAGCCTTTGGGAGAAATCAGCATGAGGAATTGTTTACGTAGTGAACTGTTTTGTAAGAACATTATTGACACATAGGATAGATTGAGATATCTTGTGACAACACCTGTAGAAAAGCAGTCCATTTGCAATAGGACAAGGGGACTTTTGGCTTAAAATGGGTATACTATTGAGGATAAAATAACCATGGTACTCTATAACCTCTGTTACAAGAATATTTGTATGCTTCGTTATTATTATTATTCACATTACCTCTATGAGGCAAGAAACTACTACAAACTACATCTTTCACAAAGGGAACAGAGACACAGCAGGATTGTAAGCAATTTGCCCATGGTCACACAGGATTTATGTGATGGAACGGGGAGCTGAACCCTTGTTTCCCAATCCAATCCACACTTTAAAAGCACAAGGCCGCCTTACCTCTCTAGGCCTCTAGCCAAAACTCAAGTCGAACTCCACTGGGGACTTTTTGTAAACTGTTCAGATGAATATTTCCTTCCAGGTATTCTTTCTTTATAGGCAGTGGAAGGTGGGGAAAAGGTAACAAATAAAATAAAAATAAGACTATAATGTATTTTAAAAATATAAATTAAAGGAGGTATATCAACAGGAGCTGTGGGTTCCAAGCTTTCTTAGACTATTAATCATAATTTAGGGACCCCCTTCTCTAAAGGTCTTCAGATCAGTTTTCTATGATATTTCAGATTATATACTTCAAGAACTAAAAGCTACTGGAAAACAGTACGAAAAACAGAACACTTAGGACTCAGTTTTGGCATACTGCCTGTATGTTAAAAACTGTTACTTTACAAACATTATGGCTCTTTGCAAAAAAATAACAAAAAACTAATTCTGCAGCTGACATATTTCCCCCAAAATGGCATTTTTAGGCACTATTTGTTAAACAGTAAGAATGTTCCCTCCAGTTGGGAACACTGGCATATGGCTGGCCGTGGGTGACAGGCAGAAGGGTGGAAAACTTAATTTTTGCCTATCAGCTATGCAGCTTCTGCTTGGGATCAGAACTTTTTTCTCTTTATCAGGTGTAGTATCTTTCTAACATTATTTATCGCCCTAGCTCTAACCACATTCCCAGAAGACAGTAGTTCCAGGAATAATGTTACTGCTGGAAGTATTCAGTTCAAATGTACTACTCCTGGCAAGGCTGTGACAGCATGGTATGTGTATGCTTGTGTGTATATATGTCACTGCCTCTGCTTATACAAGAGGATGTGATTTTAAGTGTACTTATCTAGTAGGAAGGCTGGTAGCATTTATTCCAATAGCATATACAACTAAAATAAAATCAAGGAATAAAAAATGGGAAATAATTCTATAAATCCAAGTCATATTTTCTATGTGACAAATAACCATTATCAATCTCATGCTAAGTGAGTGTTTATAATTTTAGAAGTCAAAACAATTGAGAAATTGAATCCTTTATCATAAAAGTCTGCATGACAATTCATCCCTCTCAAGTGTCACAGAGCCCTAAATTCCCAAAGACAATTCATTCTGGAATAATAAAATGAAAAAAGTTCTAAAAATATATAAATGTCATATTCTCTTCTCAAGTGATTCCACACTCTGAAGCTGCATCTTATATGTCTTTTTTTAGTTCCACCAACTACTCATGCTATTTTTTTTCCATCTATACTGTACATTGAAAAACAATACTGAGAATTAGACTATACAGTCCTATCTATTCCAAAAGAAAAATCAATTGAATGATGATGCCATGCCCTTGCTTTTTTCTGAAAAATAAATATTCATTGGAAAAGTGATTCTTAGCCTGCATATCATATTGCTCAGATCTCTTGGGGGTTTTTTAAGATTAATTCCTTGAAAATGAATCTGTCACATTGTTTAAAAAAAATAGTGTTGAAAATTCATTCCTGTCTTAAACTACTCCTTTGTGGACGGTTTATGGTTTTATTTATTTAAGGTTTCTTAAAAAAATTTCATAAAACTGAGATTCACCATTTTTAATAAGCTCTTCTGTGTACTTTAAATTTATGAGACAGACACAGTACACCAGAGATAATCCAGTAGATGCTGGTTTTGTCAGAGGCACGGTTTACTTCCATTGTTCTTTAGAAGTGTCTCCAGTGTGCCATCCACAAACATGGTTTTCCTTTGAAAATTTGTTTTCCATCATCATACATTCCTATTTTAGCAAAGAAAACAAAGAAAAAAAAGTCTCTGTATGTTGACATATGTAACACAGTGAAGTCTGAGTGGCACATATTCCCTCTTACAATGGACAAAAATACCTTTTAGTCAAAAATGTGGTTCTGCTCTTTTCTTTCTTTCCTTCTTACAGATTTCAATCATATGGAGTCACAACTAATGTTCAGCAACCTGCTTTTATGTTCCTTCTTTCAGGAAGAAGATTAGGATTTTTTGGCACAGAATGACAAAACAAGTGACACTGCTCAATTTAGCAAAGTGGTGACAGCAGTAGTAAGCCAGTACTTCATGAGCCATTGGCAACATCAGGATCATCAGCATAAGCAAGCTGTTCTGCCAGGCATTTAGTGGTGAGCCATGTAGTAAAGTGCTTCTCCACCCAGCTTTAACATGGTAGTGGAGATTACTGTATGCTGTTGAGTAAGTATCACACTGTATTAGGATTTCAGAACATAAACTCAGACAAAGAACTCGTCAAAGCCCAAGCAGGTGATAACCTTCAGGAAAGCCTTCCATTTAACCTATAGATAGATTAAAAACATCATAAAAGGGAATAATATTGTCTTGTCATATCTAAGTTAATGAGCAAGCAAATTTGTTGAAAATACTAGATCTGTTACACCATACTACTTGGAAACGAAGCCTGTATACTTACACTGCCAATTCTCCCCTCTCTCCTCACTTCTTCTGAAGTAAATTTTGCATTGACCAAATTTTCTAAAAGAACGGGATCTGTACAGAGGAAAGTGATTCAAGATAGTAACCTCAGTAAGCGAAATGCAAATTGAAATCTGCAAAAGCCAATCAGCACATACAAAGGACTAGCTAATTGCAGGTCTATTTTGGTTGCTCGGTAAGTGTGTGCACTCCTGTGTAAACTAGCTGTGAGGTGAACTATTTCTTATGTGGACATGGGTCTTGAGTAACTGTAGGCTAGGGAAGAAAAAATGTATATAAAAAACTGGTCTGGAAGTTCTTTTGTGAAGAAACAAAGGGTTTTAAAACAACAACATTTTCCGTAACACTAATTATAGCATTATATATCCAGATTAGATTTTGCCTTACAATATATACAAGTATGAAAAAAAAAATACCAGACTACTTCGCACTGCAATCTCTGGCATGTCCAATGGACAGAGGATTTTCTGTAAGAATGTCTCTCTCCGGTCTCCTGCTTATATCTATGTATGCAGGCTTGCTCTTTGATTTAAATCCCATCAGTCATAATATGGAATTGAACCCCTCATCTTAGGTAGCTGATCAAGAGCTACCAATGTAAGAGAGTATGCCAGCCCTCACTCACTAGAAAACTGTCATTTCTACAGCCTTATTAAAATTAATCTTAATTAAGATTGAATTTAGCACCTGATGAGGAAATCTTCCTGTTCTTCAGTCTTAAAGATAAAATAAACATGTACTTGAATTTTAAAAGTGACTCATTTTTTTTGTAATTATCATGCAACCAGGAGGGATGATTTTTGCTTTTTTTATTATCTTTTTTACAACACAAGTAATTTAAAATACTGACATTGTTTGCTCTCAAATCCTGAACATGAGGATGGGTAAGGAATATTATATACTTGTTAAACAAGCCAGATTTTTCCACTTTCAGTTATGGGAAATTATGTTTGGAATTAGCCTCCTGTATTCCAAGGAGGTGCCCTTTTAACCGAGAGACTCACAAGAGGAAAGAGGCCAAGCTAAATAAAAATAACTTCAATCTCTGCCCCACTATCTCAAATTTTGGAGATGTATTTTAGCACTCAGCTGCCAAATAACACAGTGTCTTTTAGTGTCACTGAACCTACTCAAAACAGTGTTTCCCACATTTCAGACTGAAGATTTTCATCCCTTAAAAATATGTGGACAGATATTCAGAATCAAAGCATACTTGCAACTTTGCCCTAAACACTTCCTACTGCATCGACAAACCAGTAATAAAACCATTCTGTTGGCCCTCAGTTCACTCGTCTTGTATCAGAGGAAATCTCCAAGACTCAAAGTGCCCACCTAGAAACTTCACCCATTGCAACAGGAAGGATAACCTGACTGGGATGGTGGGGAGAATAATCAGTCCATGGGGAGTCTCCTGCTGTCCGTACAATCTGCCTGGTTCTCAGGAATGGAAAGTACTGGAATATTGGGTGGGCAAATGGTGAATGAAAGACGCTGCCCTTTCATAAAGTTCTGCTGTAAGCAAAGTCTGCATAGACCAGATCATTTGATTCTTACTTTAGTTCAAAAACAAAGACATCAGAGAAGATCTAATATTTTTTTCTTTTTGTGTATATATGCATGTCTATGACTGAAAATTTATGAGAACTATTATAACAGAGGTTGTATCAGTGAAGCTATGATCAATCATTGGAGATGAAAACAATCATTACCTTCCATAGCTTTTTAAGTCATATCTGACATCTGAGTTCTAATTTTGTTCTAATAGTAGAGTAGATATACAGGGTCAGAGTAGAAGCAGGGTCACTACAGCAGACCAGGATTCACTTCAGAAGAAGGGAAGATTACTGGAAGTTCTTCACTACAAATGAATTACTACAGAAAAGTTCATCATTTGCATCTTTGATTCACTTTTAAACAATTTCTAGATAAGTAAAGAAAATGGCCTAATTATGATCATATAGCCAAAGTTTCTTCTGTATCAGTTAAACTGAGGAAGAATCCCTGATCGTGGTGGTGTTCCTTCTGAGATCCTTATGAAGAGAGAACCATCACCTGAAAAAGCAGGGTATTTAAAGATTATTTCATCCCATAATTGAGGAAGGAAACTGACACCAGAAGAGCTAGGAAGAACTCACACCTAGAATTCCAAATGCAATTTCTATGTTTTAAGTTACACAGAAAGTTAATTTTAGGAAAGGCCAAGTGAAATGCATGCTGATTTGCTGTTATTTGGAAATTTCCAATTGTCCTGGTTTGGGGTGAAGCAGAGCCAACTTCTTGTTCAGTGAGAGAGGCTGTTGCTGTTACTATTTGCTGTGTCAACCGGGTCTGCTGACCTGGGTGTTTACCTTGGGGAGGGGCCACACCTGTGGGGAGGAGTGGACAGGTCAGGTGACCCAAACTGCCATGCTCAGTATAGAAGCTGAGGGATCAAAGGGTCAGCTCTTCTCCAGGGGTTCTTCTTCAATGGCTTGGCTTCTTCAATGGCTCTGTATCTTCAGTGACTGCCATCTGAGGAGGATCCTGTCATTTCGTCTACCTTTGATCCCCATCAGTGTGTTCTGGAATCCAGTTCCCATCCATAACTAGTCCAGGCTGGAACTTTCCCTGTGCCTGCCAGTGACATCTTCCTGGGAGCTTGATATGGTTTTATATATATATTGTATCTATTTCATTATTTTTTTTAATTTTATTATTAATATTTCATTAAAGTAGTTTAGTTTTTTCTAAACTCATACTCCTCTTTGTCTTTCTTCTTGGAGCAAGAGGTGGAGGAGAGCATCTCTTGTCTTGTCATTGGCCAACCTGGCCCAAACCACAGCACCAATATACACAGCTAATGTATTTCTAATAGTATTTTCTTAGACATCTATACATTCACAAAGTATTTTAGTTTATTAATTTCATAGTTTCCTCCTAAGAAACTCTGTTCCACTACTGCAACACGCATACCTGTATAAAGAACAGCAGGCTCATAAATAACCATTTTTGTCAATGGCAATTCTGCTGCTAAATTTATTTCCTTGAAAGTTACTTCCTTCATTCCCTTACAAGCCAAGAAATATATACCACATTATCCTTGAAATAAAAGGAACTGATTGAACATAAAGGTGATTCTGAAAAAAATTGACCTCCAGCAGAGCTAACGTAGGTGATAGGACAGAACGAGCAAGTGCTTTTTCTTTATGTAAGAAAGAATTCATAAATGGGCTACTTGAGAAAGTGAGTAATATTCTTGGGCTGGTATGAGTCCTGTTAACAATCACTACGAAACAGTAGACTAGACATAGATGCCCCCACACTTCAATGGGAAATGATTGGTGATTCATCTTAGTAAAAGCAGGAGCAAAATTAGAACTGAGTGGGAAAAATCACATAGAATAGTCACTGTCTGGTTCATCCTAATATGCAGCAATATTAAAATATGCTATAGCTGAAGCTCATTTGTTCACATCATCTTACACATGTCATCATCATTCTCGATCTTAATAACCACCAGCTCATGCTATTAAATCATAGTGGTAAAATAATACTTGAAGAAATCCTCCCGAGTAGTTTCTCTTTTTGAAGAAACCAGTGAATCTCAGACAGATAAATGTGCACAAGTGTGGTAGATGCTTGGTGCCTGTTTTTACTCATTCTAATCCTTTCCCTGCTCACTGTCCACCCCAAAATATCCTGCAATCCTTCTTCTAGTGTTAGTTATATTTATAGTTTTCTTCTGTAAAATGTATTTTTTCGAAGGAGATCTTTTACAAGAGAGCTTCTATTGCTTATACTTGCATAATATCGTTTGCCCAGTCATTTGTAGGAATTGATTTAAGATTTTATGTAGTTAGATATTATCTGCACAAAAGCAGTCTCTCTAACTTATAATTGCAGTTTTCTCTTGGATATCCGAGTGAACATTTGAGAAATCTCCCTAAACTGAAAAATTTGAAAATCCTTTTGTGATTGGATCATAAAAATATGGGATTCTAAATAAGATCAGGGTTTGAGGTGTATGTTGCTGTGGAAAATTAGATATTCCAAGAAGACATCACAATAGATTTCATTTTCCAAGATAACACAAAATGAAAAAGAGGGGGAGGGGGACTAAGAAAGAAAGGAATTGTGAAGGAGAAGAGAAAAAGAGAAAGAGAAAGAGTGAGAATGAGAGATCAAGAAGGAAAGAAAGAGGAGAATGAGGCAGGGGGAGGGAGGCAGGGACAGAGGGAAGGAAGCAAAGAAGGGGAAGGGCCCTGATGCAACCCATGATCGACACCAAGAGCGGGAAGCGTGCAACTATCTCCCAATGAGTCGGGTGCCTTGTGATACATCTCCCTCCCTGGTGGAGCCCCCAGTGTCCGATTAGTCCTCAGTCAAAGCAAGGCTTTGGAGTTAATATTTCAGCAAGATAAATACAGGAAGTTCATCTCTGTTTTGGCACTGTAGTTATTCTCTAGCAGGGACAGCAGAGCATTAATTTACAGTCTGAAGGGCAGAGTCATAAGAAGGAGAGCCAGAAACATTCTAGGATTTTTTCCTCCCATCTTTCCCTCTTTAGAGAAGCATTGCTTCTTCAGGTCATACAGAAAAATATGACATTCACTCTACCTATTGGATCCCGTCATGTTTGATAATAAGAAAGTAGTTTCTATGGAATAAAGTAAAACCTGCTTTATCTAACCCCTGTAATTAAAATCATGATATGGAACTTCCATGGCTTTGGTAATTTTAAATAACCCATGGAAGTATCATAACATAAAAGTAGGAGTAATGAAATCATGTTTCCAAAGGGAACTACCTTACAAGATGTTGTTTGCATATACATCACGACACTCAGAAGTAAAGCTGATGAGCAAATTAAATACCTTTGGAGTTTTCAAACACTAGACTTAGTTATAATGTCTAACAGCAAAACACTTTGTTTTGGTTTAGACTTCTGTAGATCAGAATATTTTGGTACTACATAAGCACTTCTGTAAATAAGTATAAATAAAGCATATAAATAAAAGACCATATGTCAAAAAGAATCTTAATGTAATGTTAATGTTATTGATGAGATAATGAGAAAGTTGAAACAGTTTTAGACTTGTTATCTCATGGATTTATTTTTTTTTAAATACACTGTGTGGTTTGAAAAAGATGATTGAAAAATATTTAAAAATGCAATTTAAAAATACTTTCACATAATCACAGAATGGTCGGTTGGAAGGGACCTTTGCAGAACATCCAATCCAACCCCCCTGTCAAAGCAGGTTCACCTAGAGGAGGTTGGACAGAAATGCATCCAGGTGGGTTTTGAATGTCTCCAGAGAAGGAGACTCCACCACCTCTCTGGGCAGCCTGTTCCAGTGCTCTGCCACCCTCAGAGTAAAGAAGTCTTTCCTCATGTTGAGATGGAATTCCCTGTGTTCCATTTTGTGCCCATTGCTCCTCGTCCTGTTGCTGGGCACCACTGAAAAGAGTCTGGCCCCATCCTCTTGACAACCACCCTTTAGATATTTACAAAAATATTATTTACAATTTCATCTTTGGGGTTTGATTGTAGCAAAATAATTAAGTTAAATATTCTCACCCTTTGATCAAATGTGCTGGAAACACATTCGGTGTGCTAATGCAATACTTCTTTGAAAAGTTTGCACTATTTCTATTCCCTCTTATACCACAGCATAATATTTAGAACCTATGGAAACTGAAAAGAAGATTAGATACTATAGTCTGTTACCCATTGGTATGAATCTATCAACACACCTCGTTGTGTATATTAATTTACTTTGTTTGAGCTAGACATGGGGCTCTGAACTACTGTGAGGAACTCAGGAAAAGAGAAAGTTTGACTAATAGAAACGTTTTATAATTGAAATAAAACTGAGGAAACAAAACTATGTAGAGAAACCTTTTGGTTAAATGCCTTTTTAGTATTTAGCTAGGCACAGAGCCAAATTTTTTCTCTGCAAAATTTTGTATCCCGAGTTATTCAGATACAGTTGAGTGTTTTACAGTGACAGGTGTTATTAGGACATTTTTATAGTGCTTGCAAGGAGACGCAAATGCCAGCAGAAGCAGGTAGAATGCCTACTTAAAACTCGGTTCCTTCAGGCCTGGCACGTTGATACGTTTTGAATTCAAGAGGACTGGCTGATGGGGAGGAGGGGTCTGGTAGTTCATGCAGCTCCTGCTCAGGTTTTGACCAAACACAGAGCTCATGCCAGGGCATGATGTGTGCGGGGAGCAGTGCCATTAGGTCACAGCAAGAGCAATCCCTAGGCAGGACACAGCGGACAGGAGTAGATATGGGCCCTCCTGCAGGTCACCTGCAGCCTGCTGTCTCCTAAGCTGTCAGCTCCTGCATCTTTGCATACTTACTGACAGTTTCTTCAGAGTTCACTAACTTATGGAAATGATTTAGACCAGACTTCCAAACTGGAATATATAAATACATCAGCCTATCCAAAAAAAGCTTTTGAAGTGGATCCAATAGCAGCCCAACCAATGAGTCTTTCATGCCTCCCAGACACCTGCACCATGATGGAAAAGGAAGAATGAGCACTCCCTCCACCTGCTAAGTAACTGTTTTGCTCATAGGTGCTCAGGTTACTGAATTCATGAATTAATGAAGTAACAAATTAGAGAATTCATGTTAGGCTAGTCTACACAAAGACTAAGCCCCGGTTTGATTTGTCTTTTTTCAACATGATGAACTCATAAATTAAAGCTCAATTTACAAAACAGATTGTTATGTAAATTTGAAAGACCCAAGTTGACCATGACAAGAAGATACCTAGAAAAAAGTGAATTAGACAAAAGCCTCTGTAACACTCTGAAACACTTATGAGAGGATCTCCATGCACTTGTGTGCTGCTGACATCAGGACTAAATGAGCACCTCACTAGCCTCACTAGGTCTGGTATCCTTTCACATTACCAACAGATTATGTAAGCTATAGACAGTAATTCATTTTCTCACTTGTGCATGTTACTTTTAAATGTATGCAAAGACACCATCTCTGTTTCAGGAAGTCCCTCATGGGACTGGGCATATGCTGAAGAAATATTACTTGTTTTCACCATCTTCCCCAGGCCTTGGCCCCTACAGAGTACAAAATACTTGACTAATGGGCCTTTTGTCTGACCTTGTAAGACCAACCATGTTTATATTCTTCTATAAATAGTTGAATGACTTAATTGTCCTGCATAAAAATTTGAAATGGAAGCTTAAATGTTTCCTTTGCATTTGATTAGATGATTTTAAGGCATGACTGGATATAGATACTTGCTTTAGCTGGTAAACAGGGCTTTTTTTTTTCTACGGTTCATTTCATTTTGTAGCAGCCTTATTTGCCTCTTAACAGTGAAAATATGGCACACAGTATGTCATCATAAATGCAAACCTTATGGTTTTATGCATTTCACTAGGAAATTGCATCACACCTTAGATACAAGACACTGATAAGATCACTTACAGCCCATTCTTTATGACCCAGTCCTTTAATGGGATAAAACCATTTGAAATGCAATAGAGCCTAGTGTTGTTGATTCATTGTTACTGGGAAGGCTTACGCTAAAGCAAAGGATTAGAAGTCAGATGTTTAAATGAGGAAAGAAAATATATCTTTACAAATTTTTATTGAGTGCTTTCTAAATTCTGAGACAGAATATCCACTGGGGTTATTTCTTTCATACAAATATATGTGCAAGATATACCAGAGAAAAAAATAGAAAAAGATAATCAATATTTTTTTGAGTACTAGTGCATTGTTGTGTCACAGGAGAGACAGTACTGTTCAAAGATCAGTTGTGGGAAAATGGATATTATTTCTTCTTTGTCCCCATTGTAACTTTTGCTCTATGCTTATTACTGTGAATTAGAATTTTTGAGTGAAATCCAATCAGTACAGAAGGCTTTCAAATGGCATTCAAGCTTTTAATGAACTGATCAGAATGAGTTTAACAAATCCTTCATGTGCATAGAGCCTCTGATTACAATGAAACCATTCCAGCACATCCCTGGGGTATGACAGAGTCTTTGAGCAACAAAAATTAAACTGCTTGAATACACGCAGATACAATGGGCTGCTTCAACCACAACTACATTTGGGCAGTTTCTCTGAGTCAGCCAGATTAGCTAGCTGATATTTATCTAAAATGATTGTAATTTACCAACCTTACATTTCAAATAGGCATCAAACTTGTAGGGAGCTGCATAGAGTTTTTCATACCTTGGTGCTCCTTATTTCAGACCAGACACAGAACAAATCCTCTATGCCTCCTGTAAGTGCACATGAGAAGTGTTTCTCTGTATTTTGCCAAAAAGTTCACAGCTGATAAATTTCACTGAAGTAAAATACCTCTACAAGAGAAACAAGCACTGACTTCTGTGTATTGAGAACAAAAAAAAAAAAAAAAAGACAAGCACTGACTTCTGTGTATTGAGAACAAAAAAAAAAAAAAGAAGTGGAAATTTTTGGTTTTGCTATAATGGTGAAATTATAAAATAAATCACATTTTATTGGTTCTTTCTGTGTGCCCTTCAAAATTATGTGTGTTCGTGAATAAGAGAAGGAGAAGCAAGTATCAATTTTTGTGAAGATCCAGAAAATTTTTCATTTACAGTGATTTTTTTAAGAGGTTCATTTTGCTTGAGAGCAAGGCTAGCTCCTGGATGTATCAAGCAGAGAAGAAAGTAGGATCTGCCCTTTCTCATGCACGTTTCATGAGGATTATTCACTTTGTCACAGAATCATAGAATCATAGAATCATTTAGGTTGGAAAAGACCTTTAAGATCATCGAAACCTAACACTGCCAAGTCCACCACTAAACCATGTCCCCAAGTGCCACATCTACATGTCTTTTAAATACCATCACCTATAATAATAAAGAGTGCCCAGTTTGGTGCTACCTTTCAGGACAAACAGGAAATTTAGCCATTGAAAATTATAGTTCACACTTTTGTGTGAGAACATTAATTTTTGTTCTGAAAACTTTACAGACATTCATTTTTATGTCCAGATCTAATCTGTTAAGTCCTACAAGATCTGTACTGCTACTGAAAAATGCTCCTGACTTTAGTACGTGAGACTTTCGGGGACGTAGACATGCCATGAATTACAGCACCAAGGTAGATCACCATGGTTGAGTCCTAGGTATAGCTACAGGTTAAACTGTATGCGCCAAGAGGACACAGAGGCAAATTCTGAACATGGGCATCAGAACCAGGACAGGTCACTAAATTATCAAAGCACCTCACTTTATTCCAGACAAACCAAACAACAACAGCAAAAAGAAGATTCTTTCCAACAGTTAAACACCTAGAAAATATTTCAAAGTTTCTTTGGATGCATGATGGGTAACTTCAGCTTTTTAAGAAATGCAGTTTAGACAGCACCTAGAAAATTAGGTGGTGATCCAACAGCTGAACAAGCTGAACTGGCTGAAAATGTCACAGAATCACAGAATGGTTAAAGGTCATATAGTTCCACTCTGCCTGCTGTGGGCAGGGACACCTCCCACTAGATCAGGCTGCTCAAAGCCTCATCCAGCCTGGCCTTGAACACTTCCAGGGATGGGGCACACACAACTTCCCTGGGCAACCTGTTCCAGTGTCTCACCACCCTGACAGTAAAGAATTTCTTCCTGATATCCAATCTAAATCTACCCGCTTTCAGTTTGAAACCATTGCCCTGTGTCCCATCATTACAATCTCTGATAAAGAGTCCCTCCCCCTCTTTTCTGTAGGCCCCCTTTAGGTACTGGAAGGCTGCTATAAGGTCTCCCCAGAGCCTTCTCTTCTCCAGGCTGAACAACCCCACTGTCTCAGCCTGTCCTCATAGCAGAGGTGCTCCAGCCCTCTGATCATCTTTATGGCCCTCCTCTGGACCCATTCCAACAGGTCCACATCCTTGTGCTGAGGACTCCAGAGCTAGATGCTGTACTCCAGGTAGGGTCTCACCAGAGCAGAGTAGAGGGGCAGAATCACCTCCCTTGACCTGCTGGCCACGCTTCTTTTAATGCAGCCCAGGATGCAGTTGACCTTCTGGGTTGCAAGTGCACATTGCTGGCTCATGTTGAGCTTCTCTTCCAGCAGCACCCCCAAGTCCTTCTCCTCAGGGCTGCTCTCAAGCCATCCTCTGCCCAATCAGTATTTGTGCTTGGGATTGCCCCGACCCAGGTGCAGGACCTTGCACTTGGCCTGGTTGAACTTCATGATGTTCGCACAGGCCTACCTCTCAAGCCTGTCCAGGTCCCTCTGGATGGCATCCCTTCCCTCCAATGTGTCGACAGCACCACACAGCTTGGTGTCATCAGAAACTTGCTGAGGGTGCACTCAATCCCAGTGTCCGTGTCTCTGACAAAGATGTTAAACAGCACTGGTCCCAGTACTGACCCCTGAGGAACCCCACTTGCCACTCGTTTCCATGTGGACATTGAGCCATTGACTGCAACCCTTTGAGTACGGCCATCTAGCCAGTTCCTTATCCATCCATCAGTGGTCTATCCATCACATCCATGCTTTTCCAATTTAGAGACCAGGATGTTGTGTGGAACAGTATCAAATGCTCTGCTTAAATCCAGGTAGATGATGTTGGTTGCTCTCCCCTTAACTACTGCCCAATACTTCTTATATTGTTCAGGATTTCTGTTTCCATAAAGTTATGAAGGTTATGTGGAAAAAAAAAAAAAAAAAAAAACAAAACCAAACAGTCATATGTTTGTGATTTTTTTTTTTTTTTAACTCAGTACAGGATTTGATTTTGACCTGGCTGAAAAGTTTTAATTCACATTTCAAATTAACTTTAAAGATATTGAGGGGGGGACATGGTGGGGCGGGGAGGGGGATGGTGGGGAGGAGGGTAGAGGGGTTGTGCAAATTTAACCAAAAACTGACTTACCTTCAAGATTTTTGTAGATTTTCCAGTGTGTCCTGGTTTGAGGTAAAACAGAACTAATTTTCCATTTTGTAATTTTACTTTTTAGCTGCGCCTCTTCTAACTGACTAAAGTCTGAAATTAACAGCATATTGTTCAGAAACTGTTCACTCTCAAGAGTGGTAAGACCTGATTATACCAAGGAATGGTACGCAGAGAGGCTCTTGCTTTTACTTATTGCTATAACAACCAAGGTCAGCTAACGTCGCTGTTTGCCTCGTTAGAGGGTCAGAAGCAGAAAAGCACAGAGGGCTCACACCTGCAGGGAGGAGCAGACAGGACGGTTCTGGTGACTCAAAGCTGACCAACAGGGGTATTCCATCCCATCTGCATCATTGCATCATGCTCATTATAAAAGTTAAGGGATCAAAGGGTCAACTCACTTTTCTTCAATGGCCGACATCCGAGGAGGACCCTGGCTGTTCGTCCGCTTTTGATCCTGATACGAACATTCCTGACTCCAGATCTGGAATCCTGTTCCTGTCCGCTGCTGACTCCAGTCTGGGACTTTCCCTGTGCCTGCTGGTAATGCAATCGTCATCCTGGGAGCTGGATATGGTTTTGTATATATTGTATACTTTTTAAAAATTTATTTATTTATTTATTTTATTATTATTTATTATTTAATTATTTACTAATATTTTATTAAAGGAGTTTAGTTCTTTTTCTAACCTCATAAATCTTATCTCTTCCTCTCCACTCTTTGGAAAGAGAGGTAGGGGAGGGTCATTTGTCATTCAGATTGCCTAATCCAGCCAAAACCACAACAGAGTCCAATGGAAATGGTTAGTCCTTGAAACTAACTCCAAATAGCTGAAGTGATACACACCAGAGGTGAGTGGATTATTGCTTAATATAACAAGAAGTGTCTTTGGGTAATATGAAGGTATTCAAATACTGGTTTCTAACTTCTGAAGGATCAGACTATCCAGACACTTATAATTTTTAAATAGATTTGATCTAAACAGAAAATCAGGCACCAGCATGTAGTTACTTGGATTATAAAAATCAAGTGTAGCCTTTAGAGCTACATTGCACAGCTGGTGCTAACCCTGTGTTTCGGGAATATTTGTTTTATAAGCACAACTTAGTCTGAATTCAAATCAAATTCCTCTGAACTTCTTTCTCGGAAATTAGGAAGCATTCCGCTATGTGTACAAACAAACAATAAGCAGTCCTAAATTTTCTAATGTATTTTTAATTTAAAGGAGTCAAATAACCTCCAGGTTATTTCCTTCCAAAGTCTATGTCACTTCTGGTTTCCTATATACTGAATATAATGGTAGATTAAATTAAGGTCCAGATTTTAAGGCATGTGGGTTCAATTTAATTATAGTGACTTACTATATTGTATATAAACAGAGAAAGAATACATGGAAACTACCACAGCTTGTGCTTGTACTTCTCTCAGGCAGTGCTGAGGCTAAATATAAGAAATGGTCAAACTTCAGGTGCATGTTTGGTTAACTTTCTGTCATTCATAACCTGTTGTTTATAATATTGGTCTCTTACTGTTCTGTCACTTAACATTATTTATGTCAAATCACCAGAATGTCTGGCATGTCATTTTGTATTCTGACATGAGGATATAATGAAATAATGAAAAGTTAAAGAGCAGTCTATTTGTCTTGGCAACCTAGCGCCACTGCAAACATAGATAGCATCTAAGCATCATCCAAGAATTACGTTGTTGGAAAATGGTACAATTCTCTAGCTCTTTATTTTCTTCTGCAACAGTCCAGAAATGGGCTAAGACTCAATCTGAATGGACTGAGAATCACATTGAATTGTTGACGCTTCTTTGCCCTCCCTCCTGCTGAAATCCTCCACCTGAAACCCAGGCATGCTGTCACAAGGCATACTAGACAAGTTGAATGTCCATTAAGTGTTGAAATGTCAATGTGATTCCATTATGCAATCTATACGTAGCTCTAAATTGACAGCAGAAATGTCAAACATAATTAAGCGTAGCAAATAATTTTCCACAATCAGAAACTTTTAGCACAAATAATTCGGTGTATTCAAAACAGAACATTTGAAGTTTCTTCAAGCTGAGGATGGCATACACAGATGGCTTTATTTTAAAATATACAACTCTATGGTAACTTCTTAAGAGGAAAACTGGATCGATGAAAAGATTTTATGAAAGATATCCTTTTTGATTGGCACATTATAGCAACCTTCAGAGCAACGCTTCTAGGTAGACTATTGTGAAGTCAAAAACTGCTTTTACTGAAATGAGTGCATTACTGTGTTTCATTCAAATGAAAGAAAAGTGCAGCTTCTTATTATGCAAATATACAAATTCTATCTACGGTCATGCTAAAATGTATGTAATAATTGTGGTAGTGACTATTGCATAAAGGTAACTGAACTTTTGAAAAACTTCAGTCCTTTAGTTTCAGCCTGATTCAAAATCTACTATTTTCAATGGAAGTATGTATATATTCAACAGATCTTTTGCAGAACTTCGTGGTCTTGAGTTCAGCCCACTGAAAAAAGAATTATACTTTTCATTTAATACTTATTTTAATTTAATCCTGATTTATATTCATTATCATGTTCTTATCTTTACATGGCAGGACACTGAAGATACAGAAGAAAAGGCAAAGTTCTCTTCTGTCTCCTACATTATTAGCAACTGCTGAATTTATATATTCCTACATTATTTAAGCTAATATGTACTTCAAGAGCAAAAAAAACACCCAAGTTAGTTAATAATATATAATTGACCTGAAAGAACTGATTAGTTCTTTTATATATTATGTAAGATAGATAGAAATTTGCCTTGATTTACTCACTTGGAGGATGCTTTATTCTGTGACAGCCAGAAAAAGCACAAATCTGTTATGATTTATCTCACCTGCTTCTAGATCTCCCATAACTTCTTTGATTTTTCTCACACATGCTTGTTCCTTCCTGCCTGAAAAGGCTGTTACTAAAATATCATAATGATTATAGGATACCTTCATAGAGCCTACCATCTGTAGCACATGTGGGTAATGCACATGCGTATCATATATCTTGATTACAAATTGAAATATTAGCATCTGTAAACACTAGTCCTCATCATTTTGCAGTCTAACATCTTTATAAAATTCCCTGTGTATGTTGATTCCAGCAATGCTTGTAAAAGCACTTAGCTAACAAGAGTACTTCACATACACTGTTTAAGTAATTTCAAGAGGCTCAACATAAACAAAAGCATATTGTGCAATATAGCATCTATGACAAACTCATTTCGCTTCTTTGGACAGCTTATTAGATAAACTTTTATCAAAGTTCTCAGAGCTTACTCTGCTCCAGTTGGATCTCCAGTTTCCTTCTGTGATGTGTTTGCATTTTTCAAGCAGGGACAACACCCTTAACACACTGTCCTTTGCACAGTAGTCCTACCAGACAGGCAGAGTTGCCAAGCAACAAAACTCCTTCTTCTGTTGGGTAACTCGCAAAACATTCACAATCAGAAAACAGGCCCTGTGTTGAGAAGATAGCAGAGACTGTCTGTATTAATCTTAGGTTTCCTTTGCTTCCTTTCCAGTGATTAAAGGAGGGGAGGGCTGGGGGGGGGAAAGGAGGGGGGAGGAAGAGTAAAGACAAGTCAGGCAGGAAGCAAAATACTCTTTATAGAACTAAGAGGTTTCTAAATATGGGAAGTACC
Source organism: Larus michahellis (assembly GCF_964199755.1). Classification (NCBI taxonomy): domain Eukaryota; kingdom Metazoa; phylum Chordata; class Aves; order Charadriiformes; family Laridae; genus Larus; species Larus michahellis. The sequence goes on from NC_133930.1 coordinate 61,898,523, forward strand.
AGTAGAACAAAAACTGATCTGAAATGTAAATGTGGTACATAATGTACAATAATTGTTGCAAACAGTCATGTAATAATTGTTAATAACCAATAGAAAGCCGCCTCCCTTCTCCTGCCAGCAAAATCATATAATGATCTGCAAAAACATTTTTTCTCAAAGACCTAAAGAGAACAGCTTATAAGATCATTTTTAAAAAGTGAGTGATGGAAAACTCACTTCATCTTTGAAAACCAGCTCTTTTTACAAACATTATGTGAACTGTTCTCTGTAATTTGCTGTAGACTTCAGCTTTTATGTCAATTGGACATATTTGACAAAAAGTGGGATTTATAAGAGCAAGAAAATCCCAGTATTTAAAATTCAGTATTCAATCTATGTTTGTTTACGCAACTCTGTTTGCTACATTCTTCTTATTCCAGTAATACTGGCCAATCCTTTTACAGTATATTTCTGTTTGTTCTCCTTTTGTTGGATTACACATAGCCCATTCTCTTAAAACAACAAGGAAAAGTGCAGATGCTGCTGTCTCCATCCCCTGCTATTACATGCATTGGCACAGCCACTAATTCTTGATTACACAAATGATAAACCCTCTCTGTGAGCTACTGAGCCAGCCTGCAGACTTCCTTACTGCTCTCCCAAGTGTACACCTCCTTAGGTACATGCTTCTACGGCATGACTTTTTTGCAAAGCCAGAATCTAAAAATTAGAATTTTTGATCACCAAATTTAATGATTTGTGTTCATTTAACCCTCCTTGTACCAAAATTTGTCTATAAAAATAAATTTGATTTCAATAATTAGCAGAATACTTTTGGTTGGTTGGGTTTTTTTTCTTTATATTGTACGTTGATTGTGGTATAGTGGAAAACTAAAAGACTGACAAACTTCAAACTTTATTTTGGAAGAAAACTGTGTGTTTGCTTTGTCTAAATGAAAAACAGATGTAATTTGAGCTATTTTAAACTGAACTCTTCTAAGACCCCAATAATTTGATGCTATATTTGTTTTAGAAGTGTGATATAAAACTTAAAGATGTCCTGTATTTTCCGCTAACTCCAGATACTTCATGCACTATCTTGATTTAACCAGCTTTCCCCTTTTTAAACTTCATGTGGCAACAATATCTGAAATTGGGTTTAAAATTTACTCTACCAAACTCAAATAAAAGAAAATTTTATCTTTTAGTGAAATGTAAAAAATTATTAATGCTAATCCAAAGGTTGTTTTGAAAAACAAGAATTTGCAATTAAATATTTTTATTATCTAAACTACTGTCCTCAATTTGTAATCAAAGCTAACTTTTAATCAAAGTTCAATTGAATTTCAATTGCAAAGTTGTTTTCTCTCTAAAACTGTATTATTTAATAGCTGAAAACAGTCTTTTTTAGTTCTGAACTAAACTAAGACTTGTTTACCCTCTGTTACCTGAGGGTGAGAAATAAAACTTGTATGTCTTGCATTGTTCATTTGACTAGTTCTATTAGAATTCTGTTCAAAATCAAATATCTAATTAAGGATAGAGAGCACATCCATGCAAAACACATTCTGGGTTTCAGTGTGAGAAAGCAGAAGACTGTAGCTTATGGGATCCAGTCCAAAATGCCTATCTTTTTTTTTAATTTGATTGTTTTCCCTCTTAACTAAAAAGCCTTGATTGTGCCTTTTTGAACTACCTATAATAGTTTTGAGTTGAAGCAAACCAAGATGAAATCTCTACAGCCAAAGATACATGTCGTATCCTATGTCAGTTATAGGCATTTATGCAACATGCAAAATGTAACCTTTAAGAACATCAATTTTCTTGAACTAGAAAATTAATAGGCATTCCTCAGAGCAAGCAAGGTAGTATTTGCTTACTTACTGAATTCAGTGGAGTCTGACTTTTATCCACAGTCAGCCTGTAAATTGCAAGAAAGTACTTCCTCTTTTTGGCTAGCCGCATATTTACAGTGAAGGGTAGAGGGGCATTACTGTTCTTATTAGCACCATCTAGAGCAGTAATACAGCCTGTAGTAATTAAGCAAGTAAGAAACATGGCTCTTCAGCTCTGTCCCTCCTTCCCTCCCCTTCTTCCTTCTTACTGTAATCAGATAAGGGCTACATACATCCTTTGTTCTATTGTTCTCAACAGTAACTATAATGAATTAGGTGCAATATAGACAACTCTCTTTTCAGTTATACTACTGGTGAACCAAATACGGATAGGAGGATTTCCAAATCTCAGAGGTGATCCTAAAGAGTCCGTTCTTGATGTTCATTATGTTACAATAAGTTCGAGAAAGCTGAAAGTTCTCTTCTTTGGAACTATTTTCAATTAGCTGTTTGACTAAGGATTAAAATAAAACAATGTCTATGCTTTAGTCATAAAGAAAGTATTATCATATTTGGGGCACAGTGACAAACTTAAGGCATGAAATCAAACGAAACAAATATTCAGAAAGCAAATCGTCTTTTGCTTAACAGTATACTTGTTAGAAGAAATGGTCAAACAACATTATACTATTAAGTTATTACTTTCAGTGAATACAGTTTCTCTTATATGAATATATTTTTCTGAAAGTTAGTGACCGCAAAAGCTATGACAAGAGTTCTCTACATACTTAAAAGATCAGCTGGAATTAGATAGAAGAAATGCTTTTAAGCATATGAAGCTACTGACTTTTTAAGATTAGTTTACTTGTCAAGGAATCCACAATGAGTTTGCTTGTATTTATTTTTTGTCATCTACAATAATTATAATAGATTGTTTTCTCTTTGTGGCAGTTCACAACACTACCTGAGTTTGCAAGAATGAAGACTATGACCTACATCACCTCCAAAAGTCCCAGGGGAAAAAAAAAAAAAAAGAAAGAAAGAAATTTGCCTAGCTAACTGAGTTTTCAATTGTCAAGTTCTCAGACCATTACTCCCTCAGATGTTAGATACCTGGCACCATCGCAGTTCAGAAGTAGTGTCTGAGTAGAGATCACACCTTGATGAATCAGCTATGCTTGCACTATGTGCACTTCTTCCTTTACAAAAGGAAAAGATATCCCTGATTAGAAGTCGATGATGCAAAACTAACATTAACATCTGAGACACTTTCATTATGACGATTGCTTCTTCTTAATTCTGTTCCTGAAAGTCACTTAGAAGTTATGTTGAACTTGAGTCTGCAAATGGAATACCTTATACACTATATAGTTATGCTGGGTTAAAGGCTCACTCAACATCTGCATATAATTCTACTTATAATTTTTACTTATTTAATTTATGGTGTTTTCTAGAAAGATGATGAGTAAAAAGCAGCTTGGGAGTCCCATAGGACAGTCAGTCCCTCAGATATCATCACTCATGTTAAAGAGTCAATGTGCTGTTTTAATCACCTTCTGAATTATAAGACCATTATTCAATGCTGAAATATTTTATGCTTTGAACTGCAAGACATTTATATGCTGTAGGAATTCTCACATTTTAAATTGACTCTAAAGGAATAATGTCTGAAAAGCATCTGTTGTTTACTTTTGAAAAGAAATCTAACATTGTGTTTACCCACAGATGGGATGGATTGAACACTATTTTCTACTGCAGCTCTATTACTGCTTTCAACAGCAAAAACATTTATCTTTGGGGGCAAAATTCTTCCCAGGAAACTAAGCAAGAGGAAAAAATGGCAGGAGGATCCCCGCTTCAGCCTTGCATGGTTTATGGGCCTTGTAAGGGCCAGCAAGATGAGGATGTTCTCTTTACAGAAGTGAGTAGTCAGAGATGGGAATGAATCCAATGCACAGAATTACAAGACCAGTAACATTCAACTTAATCTTGCAAACAAAACTTAAACAACAATAATGAAAAAATAAGTAGAGGTAGTCCCCATATTTTAGTCTTGTTTTTTTCTCAGAAAGCAGTTTATTTGATGCACATTGCAAGCCTCTGATCCTCTGATTTCAACAACAGGTGACAGACTACATAATGAGCCTTCCGTTCATGTTGAAGCAGAGGATTCTTAAGCTTTGAGCTTTTTTTTTCAGATCAGTGCAAATCTTATCTCACATTTTTTTCAGATTCTTCATCACATTTAGCTCTCTAAAACTGAGGTACCTATTAATTCAGTTTCAAACATGAATAGCAAAGGTGATATAAAGCACATTTTCCTGAACTCATTTTCCCACCTTGGCCAAATCTGAGGGTAGGAGACAAAATCAGACCTAGGTCTCAAAAAAGTAAAATCAGAGTTTTGCTGATGTGGCTGGAACACCTCTGGTTCACAAACAAGGTCATCTAAAGGTAATTTAGGCAGTCAGGAATTACTAGCTCTGATCTTCAGGTCCGGCCACCCAGTATTGTATATAGAAATAAAGCATTTTATGTGACTTTGCTGGGTTTACAGAACCCCACAGTGCAGACGGCTGCTTCAGACAGCTGAAGTACAAGTCAGTATTGCATTTATGCCAGCCAGGAACTGCTGTGTGCCTGGGGGATTGCCTAGCTGCAACTGGATCCAAATGAAAGTGAGAACCTGGCCAACTATATTGTCATAAAATTACCATTAAAGAATTATACAATTCTTCATTAAATCCTTGGCTTCCTATACATAATTAGAGATCTGTGGGTAAGTAGAATAATTTGAGCATTTGCAGTTAAGTTACTCCAGGTGTTATTAAACTAATATGATGTAACTGACATGTAGCATATTGCTTATTGTCCCCTAGGACCTGCATGGAGAAAACATGTTACATCTCCTGAGGCCAGTAAGATGGGGAAAACATTTTAATGAGAAAAAACAGTTTTAAGTAGCATTTTAACACCATAATCCAAACAATATTTTGTATTTTAGGAACAAAATCACTTCCTTGGTGTGAAACAGAAAATATAACTGGGGTATTTGAACTGTGGAAGTTTTGTCAAATACCAAAATACCAAAATAATGCCAACAAATGGGCACCTGAATGAAAGAAATACAGCTCCAGAGAGAAATACTCTTAACATGCAACAATTAGCCTGTTCACAAAGAGCCTGCCAATGCACACCTCCATAGATGCACTTCACTGATTAGAAGAAGAACAGGTTTAAAACTGGAGGGAGCTAACAGAACTACTGAATGCTTTGTGCTGGCACTGCAGGATGATGACAACCCAAGGAAATACTGTGCATGCCCTGAAGGAAGCTGTAGTGGACGCAATGCAGAAGTGCTGGCATTCCTCCCATGAAGAAAAGCATTACATTTTGAATCACTACTTGTATCAAAGTGCAAGAATAATTATTTAGTCTGTTTCACATCAACAGTATCTGACCCAAGGTTAGTTGACATTTGAGAAGCTCTGAAAAAGATGTAGAAAGAGAGCCAGTTGCATCAAGAGAAAAAAAAACAACCCAGGGGATCGAACCTGAAAAATCTTCTGCCACAAGTCACTGTAATTAGCACATATAACATTTTCCCAAAGTGTAATTATATTGACATGCTTCTGAACTTCCCACAGGAATATTTTGGATTTTCATCATTAATGTTAATTGAAATATTACCATACCACTTTGTAGGCATAAGAAACTAGCATGGTTCTTTGAACAGGGTCCTAGGTTCATGTTCCTTCTAAGTCTTCCCAAAAGAAAAACAAAAACAGTGATTTGCTGATGACAAACATGTACTGGACATGCATCCACATGCAAACTTGCTTTTTCTGAGAAAATAGAAGAAAATTCATGAATCAGCAAAGGTCTGCAAAAAAATGTCCTGTCATTCTAATTCAGCCACAGTGAAGCAAAGCAAAGACAGGCAAGCCAAGTTACACAAGTCTCACATACATGCTAGAAGATATGTCAGACTCATGGCCAGTGCTCCATCTTTTCTAAACAGAGTAAGTTTGTCCTGAGAGTCTGACACTAACGATAAATTGAATGCCAGACAAGCTTCTATTTCCATGGTGACTATTGTCATGATCACAGACTGAAGCCTGTATTTCAAAATAAAAAAATGTAAAGTAAAAACTATATTTTACTTCTTTGAACTTAGGAATCGCATATTCAGGATCTGAACAGTACAAATTATATCTTCTATGGATTCAGCATAGACAGCCCCAGGATTGATTAGACACTGCCATGAACTTCCATGATTAAAATATCACCAATTCCAGTCATGTATTGGTAAATCATTACATGCCAACCTACTGGAAGGATTTTAGTGTAAAATAGACTACTTAGCAACAAACCCAGACTTCCTTTATTCCATTTACAGAACATATAAATAAGTGAAGATATCTGCTGTAAATGTGGTCAAAACAGTTATGGATGAGAAATGTTGTAACTTCAAACTAGGGAAATTTGGGGAAATGTGTCAGTTTCTATTAAAATGTCAATGCCAAGCCTGGGAATTCAGAGAAGAAAAAAAAACAAACCAAAACAAACCTTAACAAAACAAAACCTGCAAGACTTCTGTAGGCAGAATTTATACACAGGAGAAATAAATAACATGAATCCATGTTTCTACTTTCAGTCAACCAGAGTAAGAACTAATTCAGTCCCTGAGTCCCACATATGTACCAATGATGTGATCAGCCTATTAGTTATTCTAGGACTTACTTCTCTCCTTCTTAAAAAAAAGATAAAAATGATGGAGAAGTAAATAAACAGAAAAAGTGGACTATTCTGTGCAAATTGGCATAAAGGCAAGTTATGAAATCTCATTTTTTGACACAATAGAATTTCAAAAGCAAAAGACCATAATCTTTTGCCTCTTTTTTTCCAAGTACAATACAACTGCAGAAGACAAGGAAAGGGTGAAAATCAACAGCTAGCGGATTCTAAGTAGAGCTATTATACTACTTAGCCCAGCATGCATTCCTACACAATGCACGTAACTGTATGATCTTTGTTATGACTTCTCTACATTCTGGTTTTTCGGTCATACAGATGAATATATGAGTTACCTATTTCAAAACAGATTCTAACCTGTTTGGAATACAGATAATTTCCTTTATTGCTTTTATATGGGGCCACAATGTAATTAGACTGATTTGTGCTTTGGTGAAATGTTGTGGTGCAAGTCAGTAACAAAATTTAGAGCAAGACCAGTTTTCCAGTTCTAAATCTGTTGCAAGAAATACAAACTGGTTGACTTTTTCCTTCCTTCCTCCCTCCCTCCCTTCCCTTCCTTCCTTCCTTCCTTCCTTCCTTCCTTCCTTCCTTCCTTCCTTCCTTCCTTCCTTCCTTCCTTCCTTCCTTCCTTCCTTCCTTCCTTCCTTCCTTCCTTCCTTCCTTCCTTCCTTCCTTCCTTCCTTCCTTCCTTCCTTCCTTCCTTCCTTCCTTTCTCCCTCCCTCCCTCCCTCCCTTCCTCCCTCCCTTCCTTCCTTCTTTCCTTTCCTTCTTTCCTTCTCTCCTTCTCTCCTATTTTTTCCTAAAAACCATCTTTCCTGCTCTCTGTGCTTTTGATTTTGCTGCCTGAATTTTGCTGCCCGGCAGTGAGAGCTCCTCCAGGAACAGAGTAGTATGATTTTATTTTCATTATGCCAGCAAGATGACTCTCTTGCTCCATTTGCAACACAGAATTTCCATTTTATTGTTATCATGTAATTATACATTTCTAATGGAGAAAAAAGGTGTGCAGTAATATTTTGATTCAAATGTATAAATTGTTCTGTAGCCAAGACATTACTATGAACCTCAACAGAGATTCAGTCTTTGTTCCTTATTTTTATTGTAGTCTAATTTGCCAAAGTATTTTTTATACTAGCATTCTGGTGTCTTTCCAAATCTCAAATATTTGCCATCACATTAAAAAGTGCTAATAGTTTTTCATACATTTAAAAATAAATGTCTTTAAGAAATTTTTCACCCTGAAGTTTCTGTATGATACCAGTGCTTCTGAAAAGTCTGCATTTTCTTACAGTGATAAATGCAAAACATTTAACATGCTCAGAAATCATATTCTGCATTATTTAATAAGTAATAGATTACTAAACACGTACAAAGATAAAACCTATAGTCCCTCCTCCAAAACAATTACAATATGTTAACTTGAAGTACAAAACATCAATCTTATAGAATGGTTTTAATGGAGAATTAGATTCAATAAAGTATTGGCTTGCAACTTACATGATTAACTCCAACTGTGATTTTGAAGATTTCTCTTCAATTGCTCACTACTTTACTGTCTTTCTGAGATCCACAATCAGAGTTTTTCTGAAAGTGGCAACTGCAATTTGAAACTATGCAGGTGGACAGGAGATATGAACTTCAGCCTCCCCCATCCCATACGAGAAGTCTATTAGCAACAGAATATTGTATAAATATAGAAGCAGAAAAACATCTCATTTCACCTGCTATGTTTTCTAAACACATGGCTGACTCCAATTTACCTTTTGAAAAGTAAAGCTGACAGCTGTTTCCCAAAGAGGTTTATGTGAGACTTGTGTCTGGTAGTGTAAAGGCCACAGCTGTCTGTTGTCCCCTGTTCACTTGTTGCCCATATTTCTCTCCAGTTGAGGGAACTTTCATCAGAAAATTTAACACACAGATCAAGAAACATTCTCAATAGTAGTAGATATGACTAAGATGCCTAAGCTCAAACCGTGCTACTCCCTTACCAGCTTTGATGTGAACCGTCTTTGAGAATTTTCTATCTCTGCATGAAGTCCATAGCACCATTACAGTGAAGGTTCTCCTACATTAGTGCTCATTTCGATGCATTGATCAAGGTGTACACCACTGGATCCATCTCCAAGATCTCACAAATTGCTTGTATCAACTGACATCATCAGCTAGAATAAGGGACGTGTTGAGTCAGCACCAATGAAGCTTAATTCTCAATACTTGGAGAATAAGTTTTAAAATGACCAAAAAAAAAAAACAAAACAAAAGAGTTAAGTTCTCACCTACAACAAAGTCAACACAGATCTGGCAGATACTTAACAAGACTGAAATAAGAAGGTCCCTTGAATGGATCAGGATTAGTAATAAACATTCTTTGGAAAGAAAAGCCTCAATTTGTACAACAACCTTACAACAACCTACAGCACAAGCACACTCTGACTTCTATAAACCATCTCCACCTATGAGCTCCTTCCCTAAGCTGACTCACAAAGCCCAGCCCACACCAAAAGAGCTTGAACTAAGGTCTTTGAAGACTTCAGCTCTTGTAAACATTCTGGTCACTCACCCTTGTAAAAGTGTGACTCATTTAAGACTCATATAAGTTTTATATATGAAAAATAAGTCACTCCAATGATTTAGCCAAAGAACAGAAAAGAAAAATGCCACCTGCAAAGCCTCCTGATATTAGTGACAGTGTATTGGCAATGCAGGCAAGATAATGACACATAGATGGTAAAGGATGTTAGAACAGCTGACATTCACTGTTAGAGCAGCTTCTTTAATTCCTTTTCCTATTAAATTGTACATGGGTTTATAACAGGTTATTCATTTGCTTTGAGATAAACATGGAACCAGAAAATTTTCCCTTCCAAATTTTGGCCACATTTCTGAGTTATCACCCATTATGTACATGGACCACCTGAATTACCATCTTTCACACTAACAAATATGTTCCTAATGCAGTGAACACTGCATTTGTTGGCAAAATAGTTACTCTCTGAATCTTCTATTTTATGAGGATTTTGGGTATATTATTTTCTGATTATGAACCCACCTCTGTCATTTAAACTACTATTTCTCTTTTGCTGTCAGTGGAATACTGTGAAACAAAGAGAGAAAAAAGGGAAAGCCAGATTAATCTTTAAATCCCATGTTAAGACGAAATGTCAGATTTTAAAGATCTTATGTTGCAAGAGGAAATGAGTTATAATTTGTATAGATATTATGGCAAGGGATTAAATTAAAAATATGTATACTGTTATACACACACAAATCCATGTATTTAATATACTTATACACACAGGGAGGAAGACTGAAAATATTACCATTTTTCATTTGTATACAGTCCTTCTGCTGTATCTTGTTTCATTGTAAACTTTAAAAGCATGAGATGGACAAAGAGATGTTCAGTTTCTGAGAGCCTCTTTTTCGCAGGAAAGAGATTATCACAGTGAAGGTATAGAAGTAATTGCAACTGTCCCCCTACACATGTATCCTATCTTGACGTAATCAGGAAAAGTACAAGTTTACTTCACATAAACACAGAATTTTATGTCATTATCTTTCCCTCTCTTTCTTCTTTTCTTTCTGTTTTCTTTCCTTTCCTTCCTGGCTGTGTGTGTAGGAGGATTTTCTCTCTGTGTATTGTATCTCACTATCTCTTCAACAAGGACTCAGTACCACATTTTTCTGGGCTTCAATATCTCAAGGAAACATGGTTCATTCTGCTAAGATTTCCCAAGTGAATTTAAAAGAGTTATCTAACCACCATGTTTAAATCCAAACCTTAGCATGTGATATAAATGCTGAATAGCTGTCAGATAATACTATTAGCTTCATTCATCTGCTAAGTTAAAGGAAGTAAGGAAAGGGCAGGCAAACTATGGACAAACTATGGTATAATATATGTCTTCCATGTGATATTCTATAGTTGCTTACCTTTGAACATTTCAATTTTACCAATAATTTTGTCGTATTGTATTTTGTTTGTTACTCCTATTTTGTTTTTACAAAGTGTAATCCCTACAAAATCCCAATTTGTTGAACCACAGGGACTTCCACTAAATACTTGGGCCAGTCACCAGTAAGTCTACAGGCATCTGCCATGTTGGCTGGTTAAATGCTGTCAACAGTGCCTGCCATGCTCCTTCTGTCTGGTAGGTTTGTGGCTCTGAAGCTACATGGGATACAGGTTCACGAGCCATCCAAGTGATACTCTTATGACAAGGCTTTATCACATGAGAAGCACTTGTTTGCTGAAAAATCCAAAGCAGTAAATGTGAAGAAGGAGTAGATGCTGTGCGGGAAAAAAAATAGAGGTTTCTACAGTCAATACCATAAAATTGCCCTGTGCCTCAGATGAATGTTTATCTTACTTCTATCCTGTAACGGACTGTGAGCCACCAAAGAGCTATTTTAATCTCGGTCCCAGTACTGAACTATTCTCGACCACCAACACCAGGGTGACAGACCACTCCTGATCTGTTGCCATGTGTATTTTCTGAGATAGATAAGAACAAAATACTTTTTTTTGATAGATTGCACTATTCGAGAACAACAAAGCAGAAACTGAAATTATTAGTTTAAATCTAGATCCTAAATAGAAACGTGCCTAAACAGCAGGTGCATTTCGGTCCTTTTGCTTACAGCTCCTCTCATTGTGATTTCCCTCTGTCTCCTGTGCCAATCTGATTGCTGCCCTAATTCCCTTTCTCTGCCAGCTTATTTCACAGTTTTTTGTCATGCCTCCTCTTGGTGACACGAATTCTGTCTTCCGATGCTCCACCCAGCAAGCACCTCACTGATCAATGATGAAGCCAGCCCCCTGCACAGGAGTCACCAGATAGAGCAACCCTGACAAAATTCCAGTTTAAGTTTACCTTCTCTCAGTATTACACGTGTGACAGTGTGCTCCCCCTTACTAGACACCAACCGACCTTTATCTCCTGTAACTCTGCCCGAGCAATAACCACCAGCGGTGGTCACAATGGCTGCATGTAGTCTCAATGGCTGCACCAGGCTGAACCACTGAAACCTGGTTTCAGTAAGACAGATAACAACACAATAGCCAAGGGCTAACTTGAGCAATACTGGCACTGTGGTCAATATGCAAATATGACTATAGGTCAACCATCATACCTCCATAAATGGTGAACAGCCCAAGGGCCCTTTGAGCTTTCCAGAATAGCAGTGGGCTGTACGCAGGATCTCCCCTGGAGAAGGGACACTGGCTCAAGGCTACATTTACTTCTTGAGACTGAGAGATTCCTTGCTGCAACAGATCCTCGGTAAGTGCCTAATAGCATGCTAAAATTTGAAATCTTAACTAAGTGATATAAAGGATTGATTGTGCATAAATAATCTTTTAGACATAAACCATGGACCAAGTCTGAGACTAGGACTGGGTCCAGCCACACCTAGACTTCTCTCTGAGAAGGAGTTTAGAAAGCAAGGGCGTCCTTTCTGAACCTCCTGTCTCAACGGAAGGGTCTCCCTGACAGTTCTGTCCAACCCTGTCCTCCGTGCAGTAAATAACCAAGTGTGCCTTGCCATCTCAAATCTTGTTAAAAATCTGTCGCATTTACCATCAAACTTCGTTAAATCTCTGTTTTATATCAATAAATGTATTGCTGCTTCTCCCTACTAGTGAAGTGCATCACTCCATCTGCGACAATACTGCACGGCATCTCCTGGCAACCTAGAGGGAAAATTATAGAGTAGGGCCTGTTTATCTCCTGAACAGAAAATGCCTGCCTCACCCAGACCATGATAGCTCTGTGGAAATTCAGCATGCTCATGACAATCGGTATGGTAAAAGAATTTAGCAGTCAGTCTCTGATAAGTTTTTCTGATGTTGCATAAGCTGCAATTTCAGACACTTACACTTGTTTAAATCTGGCCAATGTTTCTTATAATCTCCAAGGACACTTCCTTTATACTCAGTAGCTTGAATATTAGAAAATGCTACCTTTTTTTGTAAACTAATATCTGAAATGGCATAACCACATGGAATTTGTCTGTTCGCTTACATCCTTTAAAAAAAGTCAGGCAACCAGCACGAAAATTCTGTCCACAATGGTTAAAGCTTGGCAAGCTTTTAAGCGGAGGTCAAGGGTCCCATAATAGAGACCATTACCAAATTAACATTAAGTATCATTGCCGGTGACACCTGTTGCTTAAAAAACTTTCAGGAGACACAAATTTGTACAACGTTGATTCAGCTTTTTGTTTTAGATGAAAATAGGTCATGATAGAAATGGCAAGTCAGAGTGAAATATTTGGTTGGTTTGGTTTGGTTTGGGTTTTTTTTAATTATTCTGTGGAAGGAAATATCATACTTTGTCTGTGCACCTGCCTCAGGAACTAAATCATGAAGGTCTCTGGCTGCCACTCCACCCATGCACAACCCTAATTGTATCCTCCTCTACTAGAGATGGCACTTGAAGATAGAAGCTCAAGTTTTCTGACCTCTGCAACTTCAATTTCACATGGACATAAGACTGACCTATCAGCTCCAAACGCTGAACACAGTGTGCCACTTCAGTGTTGTCTAGTGCTGGACTTTGCATGAGCCAAGCATATCTAATCTACTTCTTTTTGTCTGTTTGGTAACTGAAAATTACTCTATTACAGCCAAGTAAGTCAACGTCTTAGAAACTTGGAAATGAAGGGAGAGAAAACTTGGATTAATTTATTCATTTTCTCTAAATTTTGTAATTTTGCTTGTCATTTCAAACTATTTTTGCTGCCATTAGAAACTGATTATTAGACTCTAGAGATATACAACATACACAAAACAAAGGCTACCTGAAAACATTCCATTAGTAGAAGGAGGTGATGGTTAGCAGCGTAACTGCCTAATACATGTTAGGACTATTATCACTAGAATGTATAGTCCCATTTCTGCTTTTTCCCAGAAAATCTAAATGATCCTATAGAGAACAGACAGTTAATAACATTACAGAAATAAATGGTGCAATTGCTTCTACCTGACATCCTTATTAACCATATGAGTCTAATCAAATACAGAAGATTCTTGTAAATGAACTAGCACAGACTAACCTGGGGTCTTGTTTTAATATTGCAAACATAATGATTAGCAGCTGCCCGGAGCCTCTAGAAAGAAAACTGCGAGAAACTGAAACCTTTTATTTAATTCTGCATTTTTGTTGTGAAAATTAAGGTAACATGCTTTTATCTTTCTGTACCTAATCAAATACAGGTGGAGAGGAGCCAAAGGGGGAAAAATGAAAGCAAAAGCCATACTATAGTTCTAGTGTTTATCGGGGACATAAGTCAATCTCATAAAACAACAGACACTAAGTCACTGGGATTTCATAAACTGTCGCATTGTCAAATTAAAAAATATTAGTGTTTTATATTAGTCCCCATTGTCTTTTAAAAAAATCCCATATACAAGGATATAGCTAATGTCATATGTATGTAGGAACACTGTGTTAGTAAAATAGCTTAGGTTACTCTGGTTGATTTCTGGGTGACACTTACTCTGTAGTTTTTACAAATATAAAAATTAGGGATTTTGTTTTTCTGGAAAATTAAATCTCTTCTTTTAACTGGTACCAAACATACTTCAATACATTTATTGAGAATGAGAACAAATTTTACATAGCATGTACAATAAAATAACACAACCAAAAGCCAACAAAAATTTATGAAGAAAGCCCTCTAAACCCCCTCTATTTCATATTTATTGTTGTTAACATGCAAAAAAGAATTTTTTTTTTTATTTGCACAGAACATCCTACTACTTCCCTTATATTTTTCTTAAGTTCTATACCGTCCTGGTTTCAGCTGGAAGTTAATTTTCTTTCTAGTGATTGCTGTGAAAGCAATGTCAATAATGCCTATTTTTTTTAGTTATTGCTAAGTGATGATTACACTATTCAAGGACTTTTTTCAGCTTCCCATAGAAGCATAGACAGGATGATGGAATGGCCAATGAAATATTCCATACCGTAGACATCATGCTCAATATATAAATGGGGGTTAGCCAGGGAGTGGAAACTGGTGATCATTGCTTGAGATGTTGCCAATTCACCAGGCAGTGAGAGTGACCCATGTCATTATTATTATTATTGTTATTATTATTGCTATTTTTCCTTTTCTTTTTTTTTTTTTTTAATTAAACTGTCTTTATCTCAACACACAACATTTTTTTTCTCCCTTCCCCCTCCTTTTTTTTCCCCCCTCTTCTCTCCACCTTTTTTGGGTTGGGGGAAAGAGCAAGGTGGGAAGGGTGAGCAGGTAGCCGCATGGTTCTAGTTGCCAGCTGGGGTTAAACATAACAGTCCTTTTTGGCACCCAACGCGGGGCTTGAAGGGTTGAGATAATGACAAACCTGATCAGAGCACATTACAAAATATTTGTGATAAGATTCATTGTATTCAGTTAATTAGTCACAATGTGGCTCTCGGCATTGCGTCTTGTAACACGTAACCTGATGTATGTGCTCCCTGTTGTGCTGTTCATCATACCTGGGAAATGGCTCAAGAGTACTGTTTTGCTGTGCCCTGTAGTGTGGGCTTATGATATCATGAAATCAGTTGTGTTGTGGTGGTATTTGTTAATTATTAAAAGCAATGAACACGGCGCAATGGCAGCAGAAGTTTCATCTTCCTACTTCGAGAACCTAGAGGAAACTTTTAGTAATTAAACCTTTTACCTTTTCTCCTCCGAGAACTAATATGTGAGGGAGACACCTTCCTTCACCTCCCTCTTCTCCTCCAGGGTAATTAGAACACCATTAGAGAATTTTGAATACCCTTAGGATGTTCAAACCAGCATGGTCCTATTGCTAGGTTTTTTGAATATGTTCCAGTTCTTGGTATTGCTTGGGGTTGAACATCGGTGCGTATGTGGGCACACTGTTCTGTCAAAGAGTGCTGTAGCTATTCCAATCCCCACAACAAGAGCTGCAATTACTACAGCCTTCACAATGAGCGCTGTAGCTACTCCAGCCCCTACAACAAGTGATGTAGATACTCCAACATCTGCGACGAGCTCTGTGGCTACTCCAATCCCCACAGCAGGCATGACGGCTACTGGACCAGAGAACTAACCTGTACCAGTATCAGTCACCTCTATACAGAAGAGATACACACAAAAAATCAGTTCATTTAGGGAAGGATGAAGATGAACCAGAGTTATCACGAGAACAGGAGGAACCAGAGGTAATTACCCAATCCTTATTCCTGGGTGAACTGTGAGATACAAGAAAATATTTCAGCCAACATCTGGGCAAGTGCATTGTCACCTTGTTGCTCCAATGTTGGAATAACGGGGCCAGTAGCTTGGACTTAGAGGATAGGGAAGCCAAGCAGCTGGGATCTTTGTTTACGGGAGTGGGCATTGACAAGGAGACTGGAAAAAGAACACTAGTTCTCAACCTCTGGAGGTGACTTCTGTTAGCCAGGAAGGAAAGTTACCCCTTCAAGGAAGATATTATATGTCACCCAGGCAAGTGAACCATCATGGAGAGAGGTATCTAGTACCTGAGAGAATTGGCTTTGTGGGACCTGATTTATCATGACCAGGAAAACCTGCAGTCAACCACAGATCTATATGAAGTCCAATGTATTGAACCCTTATGGTGGAAGTTTCTACAGAGCACACCATCATCATATGTCAGAGCACTGGCAACAATAAGCTGGGAGACAAAGAATAAACAACCGTGGGTGTAATAGCTGGATAACTCCATCAATATGGAAAAAGTCTTTCTACTTCCCTACAGGCCTACATCTCGGTTGTGGAAAGACTGTGCAAGGAAAATAAAGTCCTGTTCAAAAAACTTGTGCAAGAGAAACAAAGGCTTGTTCCGGGAATTCCGTCAACTCAAAGAGGATAGGTCCTACTGTCCACCTGTAAGGACCAGTGTCTCAGCTATTAGGAGTAAGAATTTTCCTGCTCAAGAGAAAGGTTATAGAGGGTACACATCATGAAACACCCTGTGGTTTTACATCTGCGACCATGGAGATGACATGAGGAAGTGGGATGGAGAACCTGCCTCAAACTTACAGGCACGGATACATGAATTGCAAGGAAAAAACAACTATTCCTTGAGAATTGCGGCTCCAGTTTCCAGTGGGCAGTTTCCCACACAAGGCAGAAGGGTTCCTGTCCTCTTGGAGGAGCTCCCAATTTATATTTCTAAGAAGTGAATAACATGGATGGGTTTCGAACCCATATGAGCCACACAAAACCATTCATTGATGCTGGATACTGCAGTCCAAACTAGAGGGGCCCTGCCTCCAGCCAGGTGGAGGAAAGGGACAACCAGGTTTACTGTACTGTGTGGATTCGATGGCCTGGCACATCAGACCCCCCAAGAATATAAGGCTCTTGTAGACACCAGTGCACAATGTATATAATGCCATCAAACTATAAAGAGCAGAACCCATCTGTATTTCTGGAGTAACAGGGGGGTCCCAAATGTTAACTGTATTGGAAGCTGAAATGAGCTTAATCAGGAAAGAGTGGCAAAAGCACCCTGTTGTGACTGGCCCAAAGGCTTTGTGTATTCTTGGCATAGACTACCTCAGGAGAGGGTATTTCAAGCACCCAAAAGGATATCGGTGTATAGGCTTTTCGTATAGCCACTGTTGAGGTGTAGGAAATTAAAGTTCTACCTTGCCCAGTCACTCAGATGACCTTTCTTTTGTGGGGTTGCTGGGGGTCAAAGAAAAGCAGGTGCCAATCACTACCACAATGGTGCATTGGCAGCAATATCACACCAATCGAGACTCCCTGTTTCCCATCCACAACATAATTCATCAACTGGAGAGCCAAGGAGTGATCAGCAAGACTCACTCACCTTTTAACAGACCCATATGGCCAATGTAAAAGTCTAATGGAGAGCAGAGACTGACAGTAGATTATCATGGCCTGAATGAATACACGCTGCTACTAAGTGCTGCCATGACAGTACTTTACCTCTATACTGACGCATGTGTGGTGGCAAATGCTCTGTGGGGGTGGTTACAGCAGTGGAAGCAGAGCAACTGGCAGCACAGAGGCAAACCTGTCTGGGTTGCCCTATTGTGGCAAGATATTGCTGCCCAGATAGAGAATCTGATTGTCAAAGTATGTCATGTAGATGCCCACGAACCCAAGATTTGGAACGCTGAAGAACATCAGAACAACCAGCAGGGGGGTCAGGCTGCTTAGATTGGAGCGACTCAGGTGGATCTGGACTGGCAACATAAGGGTGATTTATAGCTTAGCGGGCCCATGAAACCTCAGGTCATCAAGGATATACAGGCTCATGTTTGAGGGGTGGACTTGACCATGGACACTATCGCACAGATTATTCATGAATGTGAAATGTGTGCTGCAATCAAGCAAGCCAAGCAGTTAAAAAGCTCTTTGGTATCGAGGATGATGTCTGAAATATAAATATGGGAGGCCTGGCAGATGGATTACGTTACACTCCCACAAACCCACCAAGGCAATGCTGTGTGGAAGCAATGGTGGAAGCAACCACTGGATGGCTGGAAAAATACTCTATGCCCCATGCCACCACCCAGAACACTATCCTGGGCCTTGAAAAGTAAGTCTTATGGTGACATGGCACCCCAGAAAGAATTGGGTCAGACAACAGGACTCATTTCTGAAACAGCCTCATAGACACCTGAGCCAAAGAGCGTGGTATTGTATATATCACATCCCCTATCATGCACCAGTCTCTGGGAAGACAGAACAAAACAATGGACTGTTAAAAACTACATTGACAGCAATGAGGGGTGGGACCTTCAAACATTAGAACGCACATTTAGCAAAGGCCACCTGGTTAGTTAACCCCAGAGGATCTGACAATCAAGCTGGCCCTGTCCAATCAGAACCCTTACGTATTGTGGAAGGGTATAAAGTCCCCAAGGTCCACACGAAAAAGATGTTAAGGAAAACAGTTTGGGTTATTCCTGCCATGGGAAAAGGCAAACCCATGTGTGAGATTGCTTTTGCTCAAGGACCTGGCTGCACTTCCTGGGTGATGCCAAAGAATGGGGAAGTCCAATGTGTACCTCATGGGGATTTGATTTCGGGTAAGAATGGACAAGGAATTAAACTGTATGATGTTAATTGCTAGTTTACTACTATATGTTATCACTACTATGGTTGATATGCTGTATCAACAATATTATAGTAAGAATCACTCAAATTAATGAAGAATGAACTTTGAGGAAACTGTGTGTAGTGCAGAGGTGATGGAACCAGAACTGGCTTCAGCTACTGGCGCCCTGCAACTTTTTCAAGATCAACACCTTCAACCCGCAGACTGTGGGCATGGACCATGGCAGATGGACCAGTTGCGAGCTCCAGATGCAGCATGCCACAATTCAGCACCACACACACCATCTGTCCTGCCCTGAAAGACCCTTATGATGGATGGAGCCCATAGTTATGGACTAAATGAACTCAAGGGACATTTTAGAGGGATAGCCCACAGACTAAGGGAATGATATCTGTGTATACAGAGATACATATATATTTATATTTCAGACAGGGAAGTGGCGGTGACTATGAAGGCCTGGGCATGACTTGAATGGTTTGGAATAAGGGGTGGATACTGTCCTGGTTTTAGCTTCCCCTTCCTTTTTTTTTCCCCTCTTCTCCCTACCTTGCTTGGGGTGGGGCTTGGGGGGAACGGGCAAGAGGGAGGGGGAAGGGAACGAGTGGCTGTGTAATTGTAGTTGCTGGCTGGGGTTAAATGACTACATATACAATGATAAGGTTTTGCAACCGGTGAGACACTTGTTTTGTCTTTATTTAATGAAATGGGAATTCTTCCCACTTTCCTTCTCCAGACAGATGTTCTGAGTCCAGTCTTCATATTAATACAAAACCAAGGCATACCATCTTTTCACTTAGACAAGGCTACTTCTTAGGGTAAAAGAAAAAAAAAGTAGTAAGACAGTTTAGAAAAAAGCAATATTAATTCACATCAGTGGATGAGAGGATGGAGGAAACTGGCCTATAGGCAGAACACTTACATGTGACATGTCTAATGCAGTTCCAGCCCATTAACCTCTGACTAAGACGATTTTCAAGCATAGGTAGTAATCACATTCAGTCTAAATTCTAAATACCCTTCTACCATTCAAAATCCTCCTTCCCAAGTAGGACACACTGTCTCCAGATCAGAGCAGAAGCTTCTAAGGTAACTCCGTGGTGGAATTTGATTTCTGAAAACACAGGTACAGGAGATTTAATATCTATCCTGTAGGATAGTAGCCATTTTTTATATTTAAATTCTTATTTGTATGTTTACACCATAACTACTGTAAAAAATTACTCTAACAAAAAACAAATTCGATGTCTGGCCAGATGGTGTTTCAAACTGCCTTCTTTTTGCTGATTATCTATGAAGTAGAGAACTTATATAGCCAGCAACATGCATATAGCCAGCAATGTGCACTCACAGTAAATAAGTCTGTGATTAATCTCTGGATTGCAATGAAGTTTAGGTAACAGATAAATCCCTAACACTCCAGATTTGGACATTTCAGGCAAAGAAAATTCCCCTAAAGACCTTTCAAGTCCTAACACAGGACATACTACGAGTTTTGGACCGTGAGTGGAGAACGCCTTCCACATAGAAGCTCCACTTGACAATAGCTATGCATCTAGGATCACAGTTTAAAATGAGCAAAAGTGTAGAAGTCTTACACGTTAGCCAGTCATGAGCCAAATTCATAGTGCAAAAACCACAAAAAGAGAAAGCAGTTTAGAAAACTGTGCAAATAATGGGCATAATATACACAGATTGTGTACTCTTGAGTACAGATAAAGACAATACTCGTGATCATTGCACTGCAAAGAGGTGCAGTGGGAAAAGCAAGGAATAAAGATATTCAAAATAAATTTCCAGGATCTCAGAATGCTTAACAGAGGTTTGAGAACTTGTCTGCATCCTCGGTGAGGTTTCTTGCATAGAAAGGGGTAAATGCCACCACACCAGAGGCAGAACAAAACCCAGTTAAATAGATTTCTTATAGTACTTAAATTCTTGCATGAATAGCTGAAACCAGTTCTGTGTTATGCAAGCCAAATTCAGAACTGATTTAAATAGGTCCAACTCTGATAAAAAAGTTTTGCAAGTTTGATTTTAGGCCTTTTTCATCATCATAAAATTGTTACCCTGTGTCACCTAAAACGAAAAGTGTTTTTTCTTCTAAGTTCTCCCTAGTGAGAAAGTGAGCATTAGTGATCATTACATGGATATTAAGGTTCTGAATCAAGTGATGCGGCACATTCGGTATGAACTCCAACTCCTCGCTTCCTACACTCCACTGTGACCTGCACCTTTCATCCAAAGAGGTAAAATGTATATTTTATTTTTGTAAATGTTTCCTCACACCACCAGAAAACCTTTGAAAAAAGAAATACATCTCAGGGCCTGTTGCTGAGTTGAATTTGATTGGAAAGATATATTAAAGGGACTATAAGCTATATGTATAAAGGGAGAGAGAAAGAGAAGAACCTGAGCATAAACTATTAGGCACTGAAGAGCCAAACGTTAGGTATGGTAAGAAAAAAAAGGGGCTCTGGAGGAAAGATTTGCAAAGCTACAGTAACAAAAGTGTTCTGATGGCATTTTTTCAACTACTAATGAAAGCAGCATGTAGTTAAAATGTAAATGTTTTTGCCCCAAAGGCCAATGTATTATGCTACTGCATTACATCGCCTGTATGTATAACGCATATTTGTATAAACAAGACGCAGC